>NC_080407.1:13647500-14272500 GCF_030265065.1 Corythoichthys intestinalis
CCGCTTCATTTATTAGCACACTCCGCTTCATTTATTAGCAGTCGGTCACATGCAGCGATCTAACGCTGGATTTAGGTTGAAAAAGTACGAACGCTGTACTGCATACAAACAAGGACGGTTGTCTCAGGAGTGATTTGTTTGAGGATTCAAGGTAATTATCATATTTTTCATACCATGCATGCATTTTGAAACGTGAAAAAAATCAATGGCAGAAATTAGCCGCTACAGCATTGGGATTTTACTCTATATTATATTTATACGATAATATTTACATAAAATGACTGCTAACTGCCCGTTTTTTTGCTTTTAACCAGGAATCGAGACTGTTTTCCGTCCATATCTATCAAGAATTCAGGGATTTTAGCATTTAATCGCAAGAATTTTCAACGGAAAAAAGCTCTTTGTTTACATATGGCGGCCCTTAATTTGCTAACTGACTAGCATCGTAGCTCACAATATTTGCGTAAAATAAATGCTAAATGCATGTTGTTGTTTTTTTTTTTGCTTTTCACCAACAATTGTGACAGTTTTACGTCCATATCTATAAAGAATTTAGGGATGTAAGCATTTATTCACAAGAAATTTCAACGTAAAAAGCTATGTTTACATGTGGCGGCCGCTAATTTGCTTACTGACTACATCATAGTTCGCAATATTTACGTAAAATAAATGCTAACGGAAAGTTTTTTTTGCTTTTAACCAAGAATGGAAACTGTTTTACGTCCATATCTATAAATAATACAGGTATTTAAGCATTTAATCACAAGAATTTTCAACGGAAAAAGCTCTTTGTTTACATATGGCGGCCGCTAATTTGCTAACTGACTAACATAATAGTTCGCAATATTTACGTAAAATAAATGCTAACTGCACGTGTTTTTTTTTTTTTTGCTTTTAAACAAGAATGGAAACTGTTTTATGTCCATACCTATAAAGAATACAGGTATTTAAGCATTTAATCACAAGAATTTTCAACGGAAAAAGCTCTTTGTTTACATGTGGCGGCCGCTAATTTGCTAACTGACTAACATAATAGTTCGCAATATTTACGTAAAATAAATGCTAACTGCACGTGTTTTTTTTTTTTTTGCTTTTAAACAAGAATGGAAACTGTTTTATGTCCATACCTATAAAGAATACAGGTATTTAAGCATTTATTCACAAGAATTTTCAACGGAAAAAGCTCTTTGTTTACATGTGGCGGCCGCTAATTTGCTACCTGACTAGCATCATAGTTCGCAAGATTTACGTACAATAAATGCTAACTGCCTGTTTTTTGCTTTTAACCAAGAATCGAGACTGTTTTACGTCCATATCTTTCAAGAATACAGGTATTTTAGCATTTATTCACAAGAATTATCAACGGAAAAAAGCTCTTTGTTTACATATAGTGGCCGCTAATTTACTTACTGACTAGCATCATATTTGGCAATATTTACGTAAAATAAATGCTAACTGCCCGTTTTTTTTGTTGGGTTTTTTTTTGCTTTTAACCAACAATCCAGACTGTTTTACGTCCATATTTATAAAGAATTCAGGGATTTAAGCATTTATTCACAAGAATTTTCAACGGAAAAAGCTCTCTGTTTGTGATATGGCGGCCGCTAATTTACTTACTGATTAGCGTCATAGTCTGCAATATTTACGTAAAGTAAATGCTAACTGCACTTTTTTTTTTTGCTTTTAACCAAGAATCCAGACTGTTTTACGTCCATTTCTATAAAGAATTTAGGGATTTAAGCATTTATTCACAAGAATTTTCAACGGAAAAAGCTCTTTGTGATATGGCGGCCTCTAATTTGCTTAAATGCTAACTGCCCCTTTTGTTTGCTTTTAACCAATAATGGAGACTGTTGTACTAAGGGGGGCGCCACAGTGAGCTAACTGGCAGCAGATCCAACATATTTACGTAAAATAAATGCTAACTGCACTATTTTTTATTTTTTGGGGGGGCTTTTAACCAGGAATCAAGACTGTTTTACCTCCATATCTATAAAGAATTCAGGGATTTAAGCATTTATTCACAAGAATTTTCCACGGAAAAAGCTCTTAGCGGGGATAAGGCAGCGCCACACTGGCTCAAAGACTAGCAGCACATTTGACATAAAATAAATGCTAACTGCCTGTTTTTTTTGCTTTTAACCACGAATCGAGACTGTTTTACGTCCATATCTATAAAGAATTCGGGGATTTAAGCATTTATTCAAAAGAATTTCACCGGGAAAGCTCAGTTTCATCAGGCGGCCGCTAGCTACTTTCACTAACAGACTAGCATTGTACTTTGACATATTTACGTAAAATAAACGCTAACTGCACTTTTTTTTTTGTTTTTTTTTTGCTTTTAACCAAGAATCGAGACTGTTTTACGTCCATATCTATAAAGAATTCGGGGATTTAAGCATTTATTCACAAGAATTTTCACTGTCTGTGTTTCCACTTGGTCAGCTTTGACGGAGATAGGCCTCCTATGAATCGGCCCCACACCCCATCAATACATTATGAAGTCTATGCTTAAATTAAAACTTAAAAAAAATTTTTTTTTTAACAAATATAATATTTTTTTTCAGGTGACAGTTGCACCCACTGGCTACACTACAGCGAGGCCACCAAAACACGGGAGGGTTGGGCGCGGAGCCTCCTGGACGAGTTCAAGTCCAACGTTGAGATGCTGAAGAGTGCAGTGCGAGGCCAGCAAGCTTCCGTGCACAGCTCTCCTGGTAAACACGCTTCCGTTAACAGTACGCATAAATGACCTACACGCACACACACACACACACAGTGGGTTTTCTGTCCTCAGTGTCCCTTAGGGACGATGTGTATTGGCCAATTGGGCCTAGGGAGGCAGATGGACCCCTGGTAGAATGGAGCCCACACACGCAGTGCTGCTGGTGCCTTGAGTCAGGTACCACGGTGTGTGTGCGTGCGCACGGTTCAGTGCGGTGTTACACACCTCGCGTGTGGCTAGGTCATCTCCCCTCGGTCGTTCCGATCAAAGCACTGTGTTGACCTTATTTTTTTGTCCTTGTATCTCCAAAGGGAAGATCAACACGTCCTCCACCTCGTCCTTCAGCCCGCTGCCACAGAGCCCCAAGACGCAGCTCATGTCCAGCTCGGTGGTCCTCAGGATGGCCGACTTCAGCATTTACCAGGTGAGCTCCGGGTGCTAACCGTGAACAGGCGCTCCCACTGACTCCGTATTTGGGGTTTGCAGGTGTCCACGGCAGATCAACGTCGCTCCAGCCCCAAGACCATGATCTCCTGCAATAAGAAGTCCTTGTACCTTCCTCCTGAGATGCCGGCAGTCCACATTGAGTTCACAGAGTACTACTTCCCAGATGGAAAAGACTATCCCAGTAAGACCTGCTTCTCCAACCTAAAGTGGCACAAGCGGTAAGCTTGTGGTGGCTCCATCTATTGACCAACTTTTGAATGATTTGCACCCCATCAGTCCCGTGTCCCAATCTGTACGCACAACTGAACGCGCTGCAGCTAGTTCTGGACCCACGTAGCCTGGTGTGGATCAACTTGTTCGCGTTGGACCTACGGCAGAGTCTGGAGCAGTTCATGGAGATATACAAGCTCAATGACTCACAGAAAACCGACGAGCATGTTGACATCAAAGTGGATGGCCTCATGCTGAAGGTAAGAGTTAAAAGAGTAAATAAAAGTGTCTTGTGGGTCGCTCATTTTTAGAGGTGCATGATAATTATCGGTCCGATAAGAGGAATTATGACGTCATCCCAATAAAGCAAATAACATTATATATTATCGGGCCTATTAATATTAATTATGGCACGATGTTGGTGGATTGGGATGTGTGCCTTTGTTTCCACTCCTGTTTATATACATATATATACAGTTGTGGTCAAAAGTTTACATACACTTGTGAAGAACATAATGTCATGGCTCTCTTGAGTTTCCAGTTATTCCTACAACTCTGATTTTTCTCCGATAGAGTGATTGGAACAGATACTTCTTTGTCACAAAAAAGATTCATGAAGTTTGGTTCTTTTATGACTTTATTATGGGTTAACAGAAAAAGTGATCAAATCTGCTGGGTCAAAAATATACATACATGGATCTGAAAAAGCGAACCATTGACTTGAACAAGTCAAGAAAGTCACTTGGAGCCATTTCAAAGCAGCTGCAGGTCCCAAGAGCAACAGTGCAAACAATTGTTTGTAAGTATAAAGTGCATGGCACTGTTTTGTCACTGCCACGATCAGGAAGAAAACGCAAGCTATCACCTGCTGCTGAGAGAAAATTGGTCAGGAGAGTGAAGATTCAACCGAGAATCACCAAAAAGCAGATCTGCCAAGAATTAGAAGCTGCTGGAACATAGGTGTCAGTGTCCACAGTCAAGCGTGTTTTGCATCTCCATGGACTGAGAGGCTGCCGTGCAAGAAGGAAGCCCTTGCTCCAAAAGCGGCACCTTAAGGCTCGACTGAAGTTGGTTGCTGATCACATGGACAAAGATAAGACCTTCTGGAGGAAAGTTCTGTGGTCAGACGAAACAAAAATCGAGCTGTTTGGCCACAATGCCCAGCAATATGTTTGGAGGAGAAAAGGTGAGGCCTTTAACCCCAAGTACACCATGCCTACCGTCAAACACGGTGGTGGAAGTATTATGCTGTGGGGCTGTTTTGCTGCCAATGGAACTGGTGCTTTACAGAGAGTAAATGGGATAATGAAGAAGGAGGATTACCTTCAAATTCTTCAAGATAACCTAACATCATCAGCCCGAAGATTGGGTCTTGTGCGCAGTTGGGTGTTCCAACAGGACAATGACCCCAAACACACATCAAAAGTGATAATGGAATGGCTAAATCAGGCTAGAATTAAGGTTTTCAAATGGCCTTCCCAAAGTCCTGACTTAAACCCCATTGAGAACTTGTGGACAATGCTGGAGAAACAAGTCCATGTCAGAAAGCCATCAAATATAACTGAACTGCACCAATTCTGTCAAGAGGAGTGGTCAAAGATTCAACCAGAAGCTTGCCAGAAGCTTGTGGATGGCTACCAAAAGCGCCTAATTGAAGTGAAAATGGCCAAGGGACATGTTACCAAATATTAGCGCTGCTGTATGTATATTTTTGACCTAGCAGATTTGATCACTTTTTTCTGTTCACCCATAATAAAGTCTTTAAAGAACCAAACTTCATGAATGTTTTTTGTGACAAAGAAGTATCTGTTCCAATCACTCTATCAGAGAAAAATCAGAGTTGTAGAAATAACTGGAAACTCAAGAGAGCCATGACATTATGTTCTTCACAAGTGTATGTAAACTTTTGACCACAACTGTAGGTAAAACGCTTGGTGTAAAGAAATCAACTGTGGGAGCAATCGTTAGAAAATGGAAGACATACAAGACCACTGATAATCTCCCTCGATCTGGAGCTCCATGCAAGATCTCACCCCTTGGCATCAAAATGATAACAAGAACGGTGAGCAAAAATCCCAGAACCACACGGGGGGACCTAGTGAATGACCAACAGAGAGCTGGGACCACAGTAACAAAGGCTACTATCAGTAACACAATGCGCCGCCAGGGACTCAAATCTTGCACTGCCATACGTGTCCCCCTGCTGAAGAAAGTACACGTCCAGGCCCGTCTGCGGTTCGCTAGAGAGCATTTGGATTATCCAGAAGAGGACTGGGAGAATGTCTTATGGTCAGATGAACCCAAAATACAACTTTTTGGTAGAAACACAGGTTATCGTGTTTGGAGGAGAAAGAATACTGAATTGAATCCGAAGAACACCATACCCACTATGGAGCATGGGGGTGGAAACATCATGCTTTGGGGCTGTTTTTCTGCAAAGGGACCAGGACGACTGATCTGTGTAAAGGAAAGAATGAATTGGGCCATGTATGGAGAGATTTTGAGTGAAAATCTCCTTCCATCGGCAAGGGCATTGAAGATGAGACGTGGCTGGGTCTTTCAGCATGACAATGATCCCAAACACACAGCCAGGGCAACAAAGGAGTGGCTTCATAAGAAGCATTTCAAGGTCCTGGAGTGGCCTAGCCAGTCTCCAGATCTCAACCCCATAGAAAATCTGTGGAGGGAGTTGAAAGTCCGTGTTGCCCAACGACAGCCCCAAAAAATCACTCTTGAGGAGAACTGCATGGAAGGATGGGCCAAAATACCAGCAACAGTGTGTGAAAAGCTTGTGAAGAATTACAGAAAACATTTGGCCTCCGTTATTGCCAACAAAGGGTACATAACAAAGTATTGAGATGAACTTTTGGTATTGACTAAATACTTATTTTCCTCCATGATTTGCAAATAAATTATTTTAAAAATCAAACAATGTGATTTTATGTTTTTTTTTCCCACATTCTGTCTCTCATAGTTGAGGTTTACCCATGTTGCAATTACAGGCCTCTAATATTTTCAAGTGGGAGAACTTGCACAATTAGTGGTTGACTAAATACTTATCTGCCCCATTGTATATGTTTTTCGAATTAATTGGGATGATGTTATAATAATTTGTACATCATAGATATCACATTTTTACATGATGGCAATCATGTTTTTACATCATAGATAACCCGTTATTACATGATAGTTATCCTGTTTTTACATGATATTTATCAAATCTTTACATGATAATAACCACGTAACTCCTGTTCATGTCATCATGAAAATTTTGGTTAGGTCAAAGGCAAATCTATGCTGAATCCACCACTAGTATTTTTGACCTACAGGTGTTCAAAAACTCAGGTGAATATACATTGAAAAATTATATATATATAATCGGTTATCGTATCGGCCTTAAGGAGCAGGAAGTTATCAATATCGGTATCGGGTTCAAAAAATTGATATCGTGCACCCCTACTCATTTTCCTCTCCTCGTAGCTCGTGATTCCGGCCGATCGGGACCCCTCGTGGCCGCCAGACCTCCCTCGCTCCGTGTCCATTCAGACATCAGAGATGGTGGCCACCAACACGCGGCACCCGGCCAACTGCACCAGGGCTCATCTGGAGGCGCTCCTGCAGGCCTTCCGGGAGGAGCCCTTCTTCTCGTCCTCCTTCGTCTCCTTCCCTCGCTCATCGTCCTCCCTGCCGCTCCTAAACCCCGTTTTCCAATACCACGCTCACGAGCAGGACACCCGGCTGCACGACATCTACAGGGGTCTGGTGGTGCCAACCATGGGGGCCGATGCCCTCAAAACACCGGCCGCCGCAGACTTTTGGACGCTGCACTTTGCGCAGTTCTGGGTGGACTACGAAGGCAAAGGGCGGCCGCAACCGTTCGTGGACTCCTTTCCGCTTTCAGTATGGGCTTGTCAACCTGCGAAGATCCTTCGGCACCAGGAGAAGCTGAAAGGGCTTTCCCGAAGCGCCTCGGCAGAATCCGCCGGGCGTGTACAGAGGAAGCGGCTTCTAAAGGAGTTCTACAGCACAGACGGCGAGTCAGCACCATCCAGCAGTCCTTCAAATGGACTTCATAAACCGCACTCATTGGACAGTGTGCCTTCTTCTTCTTTGACATCAACAAGCAAAGATTCGGATGTCCATTTGTTGGTGCAGGTCCACAAGCATCTGAGTGCTCAGGTACGCTTGCCTTTTGTTCCTATGCAAATCTGAAACAAAACTTTATGACAGCCGCTTGTAGCGGAACAAAATTCAAGACACGTCCGCCGCCCGTACACCGTTAACGGACGCACGTACAACGTTAATGTTGTCCCGGTTACTGGGAGAGGGATTTACTCCTTTTTAAAAGACTGGAAAATAAATTTGTGTATGAGACAGGCAGGGACAGAAGCGTGACCCAGCAGGTTAGGTTTTAGAGCGAGAGGGGAAGAGAGATAGTTCGTTGCTGCTTGTCTTTCAGATATCCAGCAGTAGTTTTAAGGCATTTCAATTGAAAAATGTCCTGAGTGTGTTGCTAAGATCTGTGTGCGTCTATAAGAGGTGAGTACACGAACCCTCTTGTACTGTTTAGCCTATATTTTTGTTGTTTTTGAGATGTTAATAGTTAGCGCTGAGCGCTAACCTAGTTGGCTAATTCGCTAACGTGTATTTCATATGCAGAACGTGTAAAACCACGGTTAAGTACAGGGGTAACACTACAAACATGAAATAATTCAGATATCTGTTGTTGCAAGTGCTGCCTGGGAGCCGACAGGCTTGTGTGAGCATGGGCGGGCAGGGAGAGAAGAAAGTGCGTGCGCTGTAATGAGTGTGTGTTTGCTCGGCAATAAACACCACAAGTTAAAAGTGATCAAGAGCAGTTGTGATTTCCACCTGTCACTCCAAGAGTTACACAAGGGAGGTAACACTGTGAAAACAAAGTATATCGGTTAAAAGAAGACTTATTTCTAAAGACACTTTGAAAATGTGGAATTCATTCCACCAGTGTAAATTTTGTTGTATTGTTGAGAGAAATAAGTACTCCCTTTAAAATGGTTAATGTTTTTGCACTTTCTTGTAAAAAAATAGATAAAATCAGCTGAAGGGCAGGTTTCTGTTGTATGGGCATGTGTCCATCGTCCCTGTTGACTCATAAGGATATTTGAATAAATAATGGGCATACATTTGTTTGGCTACTTTATTAATCAGTAATGTACGATGCATCGATAACCATGATAATCGTGATAACCATGATAATGGTCAATATCGCGATCACCGTTCAAAAATCGATTCGTAGCACCCTGAATCGTAATCGAATCGAATCGTGGGGTTACTAAAATGGCACATAGTTGAGACGGTCACTCTGGAATTTTTTTCAGGTGAGCCACCAGCAGTATGTTTTCCTGATGCATCTTCAGCGCAGCATCAAGGCCCTGCAGCAGACTTTGCAGCAGGACCTAGAGAAGATGGGGGGGCTACGCAAGGCTTCAAGCCAGAGTCTCGCCGAGCGCCAGCCCTTCACCGTCTGCCTGGGTCTCCTGCTCAAAAGCGCTGAGGTCTCACTCCTCCTCAAGCCTGCTGCGCGACCGGATCCCGAGGGGTCGGGTTCTCCTCTCGGCTCTGAGGTTTCCCCCCCGGAGAGCCGAGGAACCCTGGAGCCTGGCGGGGACGGCGACGGGAAAAGGACTTACTCTGTGGACCAAATGTTGTGCGGCGACACACCCGGTGCTAAAGCGCCACGGGGACCCGACCCGCTCATCCCTGCCGGTCTGACGGAGTCAAATCGCAAGTCGTCCTCAGAGGAGAGGACCGCTAACAACGCTGAGAGCCGGAGCTCTGATGAAGGTGGCGAAACGGTGCCTGACGTTTTCGCTAGCCAAGATGAAACCAAGTTGCAGGCAGGCGAGCCTCTTTGTGAGGACAAAACCGCGGCTGCCAAGATGTTCCAGTTGACGTCTAGGTATTGGTCTTATTGAGCTTCCAAGAAGTCCTCTCTTCACTTTCCACCATTCCAAACATTTTTCTCTCGTCTATTGTGTAGTTGACTATAGTAATCCAGGCTTGCTTCATATTCTTGGTCTAGGTTTCCATTTTCAACATGTTTCAGTCTGAATGTTCACGTGTTTCTTCCCCTCACCAGCGCACTGTCATCTTCATCACTTCTCATTTCTGCCTCTGTCCGACAATATTTCTTAACTTCCTTTTGGGCCTCTTCGCTTTTGACTTGCAAGGTGTGTTTGTGTGTGTGTGTGTTTTCTCTCCAACAAGGAAAGGAAGTTTGTCTGTCGTTTCCGATCTCCTCAGCTCCTCATCTACCAGCAGATCCACCTCCCTTTATTCCATGTCCAACATGTAAGGCCGCAATGGATCTGCCGCGCTAATGAATCTTTGTTCGAGTGTGTGCGTTTGTTGTCAGATTCATACATGTCAGTGCAAACGCATGCACGTTTGCATGCTTACTGCATAAACGTGCAGAACTAGACTGTACTGGCTGTCTACCTGTGACATGTCGTGCATGAGGGCTGATGGTTAAACGTGAAGACGTGTTTCCGACAAGTGCTTTGTGTGTTGTAGCGGGCGACTGATGCGCGACCGCTCGCAGTCCAGTTTCTCCGTGTCCTACAAGAACATGAAGAAGAGTCCGTCCTTGCAGTCCTTGGACAACATCTCCATTGATAGTTACCTGCTGGAGGACAGTGACACCTATAGCCTGCTGGAACGAGGTGCGCACACAAATCAGGAGAGACAGCGAGAACCAAAAGTGGTATTTGCCATATGGCAAAATGGATTTTGCCATGTGGCATTTTTTTTTTGCAATTTTGCATTTTTTTGCCATGTGGCAAAATTTGATTTTGCCATGTGGCATTTTTTCTCTGCCATGTGGCATTTTTTTGCCGTGTGGCAAAATTAATTTTGCCATGTGGCATTTTTTTGCTATGTGGCAAAATGGATTTTGCCATGTGGCATTTTTTTCTTTGCCATGTGGCGTTTTTTTTTGCCATGTGGCAAAATTGATTTTGCCATGTGGCATTTTTTTTGCAATGTGACATTTTTTTTGCCATTTGGCAAAATTTATTTTGCCATGTTGCATTTTTTTATGCCATGTGGCATTTTTTGCCATCCGGTAAAATTTATTTTGCCATGTGGCATTTTTTTTGCCTTGTGGCATTTTTTTGCTGTGTGGCAAAATGTATTTTGTCATGAGGCATTTTTTTTACATGTGGCAAAATAGATTTTGCCATGTGGCAATTTTTAAAAATTTTTTTTTGCAATTTTGCAATGTGACATTTTTTTGCCATGTGGCAAAATTGATTTTGCCATGTGGCATTTTTTTTTTTTGCAATGTGACATTTTTTTGCCATGTGGCAAAATTGATTTTGCCATGTTGCATTTTTTTTTTGCCATCACGTAAAATGGATTTTGCAGTGTGGCATTTTTTTGCCTTGTGGCATTTTTTTCCCATGTGGCAAAATGGTTTTTGCCATGTGGCAATTTTTTTTTTTTTTTTTTTTTGCAATGTGACATTTTTTTGCCATGTGGCAAAATTGATTTTGCCATGTGACATTTTTTTGCCATGTGGCAAAATTGATTTTGCCATGTGGCATTTTTTTGCCATGTGGCATTTTTTTGCCATGTGGCATTTTTTTGCCATGTGGCAAAATGTATTTTGCCATGTGGCATTTTTTTGCCGTGTGGCAAAATGTATTTTGCCATGTGGCATTTTTTTTTGCTGTGTGGCAAAATGTATTTTGCCATGTGGCATTTTTTTTTGCCGTGTGGCAAAATGTATTTTGCCATGTGGCATTTTTTTGCCATCTGGCAAAATTAATTTTGCCATGTGGCATTTTTTTGCCGTGTGGCAAAATGGTTTTTGCCATGTGGCATATTTTTTTCCCGTGTGGCAAAATTGATTTTGCCACACAGCAAAACATTTTTTTTTTTGCCATTTGGCATGTTTTGCCATGTGGCAATATTGATTTAGCCATGGAGCATTTTTTATGCTATGTGGCAAAATGGACTTTGGTTTGTGGTTTAGGGGGTATATGGCATTTTTGGGGGGGTATATGGTATATGGCCATACACGTCCATGCCATTGACGGCCATGCACGTCCAAATTTTCCAGGCATTTTAAATGGCAGAAAAACACGTATGGCTGTGATTTTTGGCCATCCACTTACCATTACAGCGCATTGACATTCAACGGACACCCAAGTCAGGCTATGCCATTGACGGCTATGGACGTCCAAATTTTCCATTCATTTTAAATGGCAGAGAAACATGTTTGGCTGTGATTTTTGACCATACATTTTAGATTAGAGCGCATTGACATTGAACTGGCAACCAAGTCAGGCTATGCCATTGACGGCTATGCACAGGAAAAAAATGCCACATTGCAAAATCAATTTTGCAATATGGCAAAAAAAATGCCCCATGGCAAAATACATTTTCCCACATGGCAAAGAAAAAGCAACACGGCAAAATCCAATTTGCCACATCGCCAAAAAATTTTGCCACATGACAAATTCCAATTTGCCACGTAGCAAAAAAAATGCCACATGGCAAAATCTATTTTGCCACATGGCAAAAAAAAATTCCACATGGCAAAATCCATTTTGCCACAAGGCAAAAAAGATGCCACATGGCAAAAAAAAAATGCCAAAAAATGCCACATGGGATAATCAATTTTGCCACATGGCACAAAAATTTCACATGGCAAAAAAGATGCCACATGGCAAAATTTATTGTGCCACATGTAAAAAAAAAAAAAAGCTACATGATAAAATCAGTTTTGCCACATGGCAAACACAACTATTGATTCTCGGCCCTGCTGGAAATCAGGAAAAAATCTGTCTTCATAATGCTATACCAGCAGGTGGCAGCATTGTACAACACACCACACTGTGTTTCCCCTCTGCAGATGACATGTCCATCTCAGGGTTCAAGGCCACCGCCGAAAGCACCCCGGGGGCCCCCTCCCTTCCGGCAGCTGCCCCGGATCAAGACGGAGGTGTGTCCCCTGACACTGTCAGCGCTGCGTCGCAAAGCATCGACGAGCCCACCAAGGACATCGTAAGCTAACGCATCTGCTCGACTCAGTGTGCACGATGTGTAATCGTATGTGTTGTTCAGGTGTCGGTCCTGGTGCTGAAGGTGCACTCGGTGTGCGTTGGCATGGAGGCGGTGGGCGAGAGCACCACCGTGGCTCTGGAGGTGGACAAAGTTACGCCGGTCCAGCTTGGCAACGTCAGCTTGCGGCAGTACCTCAGCAATCGCAGTCTAGGTGAGTGTTCCTGCCTATCATTTTGACATCTGTCGCCGTCAATGACACTAAAACACAATTCACTGCCCCCCCCATACCCCTGAATCCTCAATCACACCTCACTCAATTCATGCCTAGCGTAACGATCAGGAAACATGACACTAACACACTCACTCACCCGCAGGTATGGTGTGTTCAATGCCGGCTCAGAGCAGCCAAGGTAACTTTGGTGTTCACGCACCACCTGGAACTTGGTGTGCATGCTCATACGTGTTTGTGTGTGCGCCGCTTTTTGCTACCGCTACACTCTTTTCTGCGTGCGTACACCTTTAAGAGTGCGTTTAAAGGGACTCGCCGCCATTATGTGCAACATTAAGCGCGCAACCTGAAGAAAATCATGCGTGCCGGGGAAATTAAGTGCGGATCCTGAATGTTCTTCGTCTTCCTCGCTGCCTGACTGACTCACCCTCCCTCTCGCATCACTCATCCTTCGCCCCCCCAAACTCACCACTGCAGCAGCAGACTTAGCAGTTTCAGTCCAGCGATTCCTGCCGATGAGAGAAAGCTTCCAGCCATCTTGCCGCCTGTTCCACGCTTACCCTCCCCTCTTTTAGACCCACTGTTGCTGTGTAATTAACCCTGACATCATATGATGTACAGAGGGGCAAATAAGTATTTAGTCAACCACTAATTGTGCAAGTTCTCCCACTTGAAAATATTAGAAGCCTGTACTTGTCAACATGGGTAAACCTCAACCATGAGAGACAGAATGTGGAAAAAAAAAACAGAAAATCACATTGTTTGAGTTTTAAAGAATTTATTTGCAAATCACGGTGGAAAATAAGCATTTGCTCAATACCGAAAGTTCATCTCAGAACTTTGTTATGTACCCTTTGTTGGCAATAACGGAGGCCAAACATTTTCTGTAACTCTTCACAAGCTTTTCACACACTGTTGCTGGTATTTTGGCCCATTCCTCCATGCAGATCTCTTCTAGAGCAGTGATGTTTTGGGGCTGTCGTTGGGCAACACAGACTTTCAACTCCCTCCACAGATTTTCGATGGGGTTGAGATCTGGAGACTGGCAAGGCCACTCCAGGACCTTGAAATGCTTCTTACGAAGCCACTCCTTTGTTGCCCTGGCTGTGTGTTTGGGATCATTGTCATGCTGAAAGACCCAGCCATGTCTCATCATCAATGCCCTTGCTGATGGAGGGAGATTTTCACTCAAAATCTATCGATACATGGCCCCATTCATTCTTTCCTTTACACAGATCAAACGTCCTGGTCCCGTTGCAGAAAAACAGCCCCGAAGCATGATGTTTCCACCCCATGCTTCACAGTGGGTATGGTGTTCTTCGGATGCAATTGAGTATTCTTTCTCCTCCAAACACGAGAACCTGTGTTTCTACCAAAAAGTTCTATTTTGGTTTCATCTGACCATAACACATTCTCCCAGTCTTCTTCTGGATCATCCAAATGCTTTTTAGTGAACCGCGGACGGGCCTGGACGTGTACTGGCTTCAGCAGGGGGCCACGTCTGGCAGTGCAGGATTTGAGTCCCTGACGGCGCATTATGTTACTGATAGTAGCCTTTGTTACTGTGGTCCCAGCTCTCTGTAGGTCATTCACTAGGTCCCCTGTGTGGTTCTGGGATTTTTGCTCACCGTTCTTGTTATCATTTTGACGCCATGGGGTGAGATCTTGCATGGAGCCCCAGATCGAGGGAGATTCTCAGTGGTCTTGTATGTCTTCCATTTTCTAATAATTGCTCCCACAGTTGATTTCTTTACACCAAGCGTTTTACCTATTTCAGATTCAGTCTATCCAGCCTGGTGCAGGTCCACAATTTTGTCTCGGGTGTCCTTTGACAGCTCTTTGGTGTTGGCCATAGTGGAGTTTGGAGTGTTACTGACTGAGGTTGTGGACGGGTGTCTTTTATTCCGATAATGAGTTAAAAAAGGTGCCATTAATACAGGTAACGAGTAGAGCCTCGTTAGACCTCGTTAGAATAAGTTAGGCCTCTTTGACAGCCAGAAATCGTGCTTGTTTCTAGGTGACCAAATTCTTATTTTCCACTCTAATTTGGAAATCTTTAAAAATCAAACAATGTGATTTTCTGTTTTTTTTCCCCACATTTCTTTATTTATTTATTTAAGGATCCCCATTAGTCTCTACCAAAATAGAGACTATTCTTCCTGGGGTCCATTCACAGTAATTTTACACTACTGTATATACAAAACAATTAATAGCATAAAGCAGGTTTACGTTTCTACAGTGTGGAAAAAATAAAATGAAACAACTACATATATTTACAATGGCTAAATAAGCATCACTTCCTTACAAATTATACATTTTTTAAGCTATATAAGTATAACACCATTTACCATTACCATTTAAGACTTGTTTTAAAAGAAATGTGATTGCTTGTATGTCTCTCATGGTTGAGGTTTACCCATGTTGACAATGACAGGCCTCTCTAATCTTTTCAAGGAGGAGAACTTGCACAACTTATTTGCCCCACATTACTCCCTTCCATTACTTGACAAAAGTGAAATATTGTCGTACTTTTAGCAAATTCTGTAATCGAATCGATGGACAATCATTGAGCTAGGAGAACAGTGACTTTTACTTTATTCAGACACTACAGTGTTATGAAAAAGTATCTGAACCTCTTGGAATTTCTCACATTTCTGCATGAAATCACCATCAAATGTGATCTGATCTTTGTCAAAATCACACAGATGGAAAAAACTGTCTGCTCTAACTAAAACCACCCAAACATTTTTAGGTTTAATATTTTAATGAGGATAGTATGCAAACAATGACAGAAGGGGGAAAATAAGTAAGTGAATCATCACATTTAATATTTTGTGCCCCCCCCCCCCTTTGGCAGCAATAACTTCAACTATACATTTCCTGTAGCTGCAGATCAGTCTGGCACATCGATCAGGACTAATCTTGTTAAAGTTCAGTCAGATTCCTGGGATGTCCGGCATGAATCGCTATTTTTAGGTCATGCCACAGCATCTCAACAGGGTTCAAGTCTGGACTTTGAGTTAGCCACTCCAGAATGTGTATTTTGCTCTTCTTAAATAACTCTGAAGTTGATTTACTTCTGTGTTTTGGATCATTGTCTTGTTGCAGCATCCATCCTCTTTTTAGCTTCAACTGTCTAACATGGGATGTCTGGCATGAATCGCTGTTTTTAGGTCATGCCACAGCATCTCAACAGGGTTCAAGTCTGGACTTTGAGTTAGCCACTCCAGAACGTATATTTTGTTCTTCTTAAATCATTCTGAAGTTGATTTACTTCTATGTTTTGGATCATTGTCTTGTTGCAGCATCCATCCTCTTTTTAGCTTCAACTGTCTAACAGGCGGCCTCTCATTTTTCTGCAAAACATCCTGATAAACTTTTGAATTCATTCTTCCATTAATGATTGCAAGTTGTCCAGAGCCTGAGGCAGCAAAACAGCCCCAAATAATGATGCTCCCTCCACCATGCTTCATGATGGGGATGTTAATGTTGGTGAGCTGTTCCATTTATCCTCCGCACATGACGTTGTGTATTACTCCCAAACAATTCAACTTTATTTTCATCAGTCCGCAAAATATTTTGCCTGTGGAGTGTCCATGTGCCTTTCGGCGAACATTAAACGAGCAACATTTTTTTTTGACAGCAGTGGCTTCCTCCGTGGAGTCATCCCATGAATACCATTCTTGGCCATACTTTTACATACAGTTGATGTGTGCACAGAGATATTGGACTGTGCCAGTGATTTCTGTAAGTCTTTAGCAGACACTCTCGGGTTCTTTTTTACCTTTTTGAGTATTCTGCGCTGAACTCTTGGCGTCATCTTTGGTGGACGGCCACTCCTTGGGAGAGAAGCAACAGTGCCAAACTCACTCCATTTGTGGACAACTTCTCTGACTGTCGATTGATGAACATCCAGACTTTTAGAGATGGTTTTGTATCCTTTCCCAGCTTGATACAAATCAACAATCCTGGATCGCAGATGTTCAGACAGCTCTTTTGACCAAGCCATGATGCACATCATACAATGATTCTCATGGAGACATTTCTTACCAGGTGTTTTTTTTATAGTGGGCAGGGGAGCTTTAAACCACTCATCAGTGATTGGGCACACACAAGACTTAAGTTGTTTGGTAAAAATGGTTTCAATTGCTCCTTAAGTCTTCTTTGGCAGAGGGTTTACGTACTTATTTTTCCCCCTTCTGTCATTGTTTGCATGCTATCCTCATTAAAATATGAAAACCTACAAATATTTGGGTGGTTTTAGTTAAAGCAGACACTGTTTTTTCACCTGTGTGATTTTGACAAAGATTTTATGCAGAAATGTGAGAAATTCCAAAAGGTTCAGAACTTTTTCATACCACTGTATGAATCACAAGGTTTGTGAGGGGTGCATCTTGGGCAGAGGAAGAAAACATGCTGTTTATTTTACTGTGTCCGACTTCCGAAGTTCGTACATAACCAGCATGAGGTTCAAATGTTCATTTTCTGACGTTTAATGGCGTCTCATTCACAAAAAGTGTAAAACAACTCAACTGGTGACACTTCTAATCTCTGCTTGAAAGCAATAATTAGACACCTCCGCTTTCACTAAGCCTGAAGGATTCTGTCAAATCCTTTCTCTCTTTTACTTAAATCCTCTTTTTCCTATCGGTGTCTTAGAAATAATTTCTCTCTTCATTAAATGTTTCCAGAAGCACTTTATCAAGACATTTAGATGACCATTTGTCACTGTTGACTTCTCCTTATAGGCCCGGCCGAGGTGCGCTCACCGTCCGCCGATGGTGCCCGTCGGCCAGAGGTGCGGGCCCGCCTGGAAAGCGGGCCCCACGCCGCCGCCCACTCACCGCTGGCTGAGCGCAACGGCTTCCTTCAGCTGCGTCTGAGCGGCTACAGGGCCAGCCTGCTCATGTCCACGCTGCGCAACATGGCACACTTCCTGGAGGACGACACGACGCCTCAGGTGCTGCCCATGGAAATCAGCGTGCGGGACACGCGCATACACTTGAAGGACGACAGCCAGCGCGATTCCCCGTCAGACTCTGAGCCAATCACACTGCACGTGGACAGCCTGGTTATCCACCGACGGGACGATGGGGCATTCTCCGTCGGAGGTGACGGGGACGCAAGTCAAGTAGCCGAGGTCGACCTTGCCTCGAACATTGGCCCGTCAACACGCGAACAAGTGAGTGAGCTTAAACAAAGTGGGCGTGTTTGGCATTTTTAGATGTACAGTGGGGCATATAAGTATTTAGTCAACCACTAATTGTGCAAATTCTCCCACTTGAAAATATTAGAGAGGCCTGTAATTGTCAACATGGGTAAACCTCAACCATTAGAGACAGAATGTGGAATTTTTAAAGAATTTATTTGCAAATCATGGTGGAAAATAAGTATTTGGTCAATACCAAAAGTTCATCTCAATAGTTTGTTATAACGGAGGCCAAACGTTTTCTGTAACTCTTCAGAAGCTTTTCACACACTGTTGCTGGTATTTTGGCCCATTCCTCCATGCAGATCTCCTTCAGAGCAGTGATGTTTTGGGGCTGTCGTTGGGCACCACGGACTTTCAACTCCCTCCACAGATTTTCTATGGGGTTGAGATCTGGAGATTGGCTAGGCCACTCCAGGACCTTGAAATGCTTCTTGCGAAGCCACTCCTTTGTTGCCCTGGCTGTGTGTTTGGGATCAATGTCATGCTGAAAGATCCTGCCACGTCCCATCTTCAATGCCCCTGCTGATGACGGGAGATTTTAACTCAAAATCTCTAGATACATGGCCCCATTCATTCTTTCCTTTACACAGATCAGTCGTCCTGGTCTCTTTGCAGAAAAACAGCCCCAAAGCATGAAGTTTCCACCCCCGTGCTTCACAGTGAGGATGGTGTTCCTCGGATGCAATTCAGTATTCTTTCACCTCCAAACAGGAGAACCTGTGTTTGTACCAAAAAGTTCTATTTTGGTTTCATCTGACCATAACACATTCTCCCAGTCCTTTTCTGGATCATCCAAATGCTCTCTACTGGCTTCAGCAGGGGGACACGTCTAGCAGTGCAGGATTTGAGTCCCTGGCAGCGCATTGTGTTACTGATAGTAGCCTTTGTTACTGTGGTCCCAGCTCTCTGTAGGTCATTCACTAGGTCCCCCCGTGTGGTTCTGGCATTTATGCTCACCGTTCTTATCGTTTTGACGCCATGGGGTGAGATCTTGCATGGAGCCCCAGATCGAGGGAGATTATCAGTGGTCTTGTATGTTTTCCATTTTCTAATAATTGCTCCCATAGTTGATTTCTTTACACCAATCGTTTTACGTATTGCAGATTCAGTCTTCCCAGCCTCGTGCAGGTCTACAATTTTGTCTCTGGTGTCATTCGACAGCTCATTGGTCTTGGCCATAGTGGAGTGTGACTGACTGAGATTGTGGACAGGTGTGTTTTATACCAATAATGAGTTAAAACAGTGGAAACGAGTGGAGCCTCGTTAGAACTCGTTAGAGAAGTTAGACTTCTTTGACAGCCAGAAATCTTGCTTATTTGGAGGTGACCAAATACTTATTTTCCACTCCAATTTGGAAATAAATTCTTTAAAAATCAAACAATGTGATTTTCTGTTTTTTTCCACATTCTGTCTCATGGTTGAGGTTTACCCATGTTGACAATTACAGCCCTCTCATCGAATCAAGTAGGAGAACTTGCACAATTGGTGGTTGACTAAATACTTATTTGCCCCACTGTAACCCGACAACCTGTCCACAGATGCTGATGGAAGAAAACCAATGCCTGAAAGCGGAGCTGTCCCGGGCCAAAATGGCGCTGGCCGAGGTTCAGATGGAGCGTGACTCGTTACTGCACAGGATCAACACCAGCTAGCTTCTCGCGGACAGGATGTTTTCCTTTCCAAACCTAATGATTCCTTCATGAAGCAATGAACAGTACTTTTCTTTTTTTTACACACACAGAAGTGACGTGTGCTTGTCGTGACGTGGACTTACAAATTTTCTTAGTGAATGTTTCTGAGGAATGTCGCCGGGAAAAGATCAATTTTGCACATCGTGATCTTCTTTGTGTATTTAATTGTGAGAGTTCTTTTGTACACAGGTGTGAACGCTCTCACAGTATTGAATGTGTACGCGGGCCGAGAGGACAAGCATTTCCCTCCCCACGAGAATTTGTTCCGGTCGGAGCGCTATTTTTCTAGGAAAACGTACTTTTTGTCTGTATGTTTGGCCACTCGCCGGTTTGAACTGTGCAAAAGGGAGGATTATGATCACGTCATTTTTGTCTGTCAACGCTGCTGAAAATTCTGATTAAAAACATGCGAAAAAGAGATCTAACATTAAGAACAAAAACATCCACGAGTGCTTATTTGAACACTAAGTCCATTTGTGATACCTTTTTTTTGCCTCTTTCTAATTTAAGACAAGGGCGTAGGTTTGCATTGGGGCGGTCGGGACATAACACTCGCAACTTTTCAGGATTCTCAAATTGTCCGCACCAACATTTAAGCAACCTTATTTCATTATATATATATATAGTTCAGATATATAGCGTAATTTTCGCACTATAAGGCACACCTGACTATAAGCCGCCACCCACCAAATTTGACACAAAAACGACATTTGTTCATAGATAAGCAGCACTGGACGATAAGCCACTGCTATCCTCACTGTATTATGGGATATTTACACCAAAAGATATCAACCGGTAACACATTATTTGACAGTGGTATCATAAGACCAGATGAACCACTATGAAGTTTTGAACCAATTAGCTCCAAAGCTTCATTGCTTCAAGAAGCCTTATTTGGCCATCATTGTTCTCTTGGGGGAGACAGTCAACCTCTGCTCCCAGCTGCTGTCAACACTGTTGCCATCCAACATGCCTCCTAGCATGCATTGCAGCGCTACAGATGTTAATAACAAAATTCATGTTCCGTGCTAATTATTTCTAGTTGTTTCATTAATTGGTAGTTTTGGAATTTATTAACACTTTATTTGAAGGTGGCACCATCAGACTGTCATAAGACCATCATAATTATGACATGACACTGCCACGAGCATTAAAAGATGCTTGACAGATGTCATTTTGTGTCATCTGGCAAATTATCTCCCTTTTGAATGGTTGTAAAAGATCCGAGCTGGACGTAAATGGTGTTAGTGACGTAATTTGCCGGATGACACTTAATTACATCTGTCATAAGCATTTATTAATGCTCGTGATAATGTCATGTCATAATTACGACGGTCTCATGGCGGTCTTATGACGCCGCTGTGAAATAAAGTGTTAGCTATTAACCCAAATAAATCAACAATTAAGCCGCATTAAGCGGCTTATAGTCCGAAAATTCCAGTAGGTAATTTAGATTGTCTTGCCATAGGTTGTAAGGGTAGAATAGACCCTACCATTATTAAATGAATTATTTTCATCATGTTAAGACTTAGTTATCCTTTTTCACTTGGAAAATGTGCCAGTCCATTTTTTCCCCCTAAAACGAACATTTGGTTGGCTGATGACTTGAAGCCCCCCGTCCCGCCACAAAGACATGCACACTGATTCATGTCGACAACATGCCGCCACCTTCAGAGAGGAGGGATATTCGAAGTTGCTTTTTCGGCCAGCAGCAGCCACTGTAAGTCATGTAAAAAGACGTCAATGTTGTGGAGGAAACACCACTACTTGCTACTGAAAGTTCGACCTGCATCAGAGTTAGCATACCATTACACTTGCTAACTGTCAAAACTACTGTGGTCAGGTCAGCCTCCACAAGGAACAACGAAGTCATACGAGTCGTCTCTTATTTGGCTCATTGTTTGCATTATGTGCAATACGGTAATATTGGCCCTACCAATCCTGAGAACAAACCTACCCTCTTGATTTAAGACAGTACTTCTCAAATAGTGCGTTGGGCCCCCCCGGGGGGCGCAGAGTGATGCTGGGGGTGGCGCGTATGACCTTGGGGAACATACTTTTTTGCCGTACAAGAATAAAGTGTAATTGCACATCCACTCAGTGGGTGGCAGTGGCGCTTTCATTTTCAGCGTGTGCACAGTATTTTTGAACCAAACGAGCACACAGCAAAGAGCACCGTAGATATAAAAAGCTAATACAAGGAAATATGATGAAGTGTATGCAGCATTTGGCTTTGACTTTTAGTACAATGGGAGACGAGGAAAGACAAGTCTGTTTACTTTGTCTAAAAATGTTCGTATTGGACAGCAGGATTTTTTTTTTTTTTTTTTTGCGAAAACGTGCCAAATATTGCCAACAATCCTCCCCCTTCGTCAGTGTTTCCTAAGTAAACCAGCAAGCACTGTCAGCATCATATAAGGTGACATACATAGTTGCTCAGTGCAAAATAACCCCACACTATAGCAAAGGAGGTGATACTGCCTGCAGCAAAAATAAAAGCTGTCCCTCCGTCCAATGACACTGTCGTTTTTGTTCTATTAATTTTGGTTTTTCCGGTCTAATTGTTTGGCATATTATCCTGATGAGTTAATGTTGCTAATCAATTTGAATTTATTATTATTTATTGATTTTAATAAAATTTAGTTTTTAGTATCAAACGGTCAAACTATGTAACTTGACTGTATTTTTACAGTATGATGTTTTTTTTTTTTTAATCTTTATTACGTTTTTATTTTAATATGAAAAAGAACACAATGTTATTGTCAAGTTCAAAAATAGACCCTTAGGTAGACATTTGTAAAATTAGCCAAAAATAAGGAGAGAAGACACTCAGTTTTCTTGGCCAAGGAGAGCAAAGAGGGACCAGACAGAGAAATGCTAGATTACGCTGTATAGTCTACAAAATTGATCTAAGGAAAAAAACCCTCTTTGCTCTTTTCATTAGGGGTTTGTCCTAACACAGAAGGGTGCCGCCCTGAAGGGAGGGGGAAAGCAAGCTGGAGACACCCATGTGATTTTGGTTGGCTATGTGTGAGCATGTAGGTGGAACTAATTAAATACACGTGTGTAAGCAAGGACACAGGTAAAGTGGTCAGAATGACCCAGACACTTCAGTTATGCAACGCTGCGGCCATGGAAGATGTCCTCGAATGGAAAATTGTCCTCGAAGGTCTAGACGAAAGTCTAGACACCAGGTGCTGAAGATGTCCCGGAAGGTCTAGTTACGCAATGATGCGGCCATGAAGCAAGGCAGTTGTCATCCCGACCCTCTTTACTCTTTGTAAAACGTAAACATTATACTACAACCTAGTATAGCAAGCAATAATCATTTACTGGTTATATCAATAAGAAAAAATATGGCAATATGTATTATGTATGTATTAGGTATGTATGAGCACAAGCAAATATTCAATCAAACAAGCAAATATTCAATCAGCCCTCGATAATTAACTAAACTGAGGTGTACTTATAATAATAAGAATTTTATATACAAATAATAATACAGTATATTTATAGTGGCGGCAGAGAGTTGGGGGGGCGCGGAACGTTTACGTCTTCCCGTGGGGGGCATAACAGAAAATAAATGAGAAGCACTGATTTAAGATAATGAGTTTTAATGGAAAATTATATTCATTCTGTTTTATTTGTCGGTACTTTTGTTTATCTTTTGAAAATATAAATAATTCTCCGCTCTGGAAGGAGTCTAGGAAGACATATCCTATTTATGAATGACAACGCAGCTTCAACTGGCACAACTAGTCTGCTTAGAATTTGTTAGAATATTTTTCTATTTTTTTCCCCAGAGTTAAACAAAGGCATCGCATCCTTCACCTTGTTTTACACGACTCCAGACTGATCTTCGAGCGTTCATGTGAAGGCCAGGAAGTAACCTATTCGGCTTTCAGAATAAGATATAACCAATTCATGGCGAATGTCACATACTGAAAATATTGACATCCCTTTATTTCTACGGCTTTTGTCATGGGATTTCAATTAGGTGCGTCATAAAAACGCCTCAGGTAAGGCTTGAATACTCATAAAATTGTCGTTAATGAGGAAATATTACGAAAAATCAATTTTACTACATGAATAATAGCAAGACTTGATACTGTTAAACAACTCTGTGTTGTGTCAGCCTGTTGGATCTCTAGTAAGCTTGTTTATGCGTTAGCCGGCGAAATAATGACTCCAAAATGTAAGGAAATGAAAAAAAACCCCGAATAATTAGTAGAATACGTCGTAATTGTAGTTTGTTGTCAATACACATCCACTTCCGGTTAGTGTTTTATTTTTGAAGCGTAAACCGGAAACTAAGTGTAGGGTTCACGCGAACGTGACACCTGTCTGCAATCAAGGGGCACCGGCCAGTACGGAAGGTTTTAGCGCGGGGAGCGAGAGGTTGACAGCCGGCCAGGAGAGCCTCGTCCCGGCGTGGGCACGCACGCGTCGCCGCCAGCCCGTCATTAACCGGTTCCGAGCGGTATCAGAGTAGAGCCTCGCTCGGGGGAAGGAAAGTACTTTGTGTCTTCCACGGCGGGTTCCCTGGAGGAGGCGCCGGAGATCCGAGTCTTGATGAACGGGGAGTACCGTGCGCGGTGGGGGGGCGGCGTGCTCTGCAGCATCCGAGCAGGAGCACCGCGGAGGAGCGAACGGGGATTGATTTGATGGGAGATTGTGCTCCTCGCTACCCCGGCGTCGTCGTGCAGCACTCGGCATGGGGAAGGAGCATGAGCTGCTGGAGGCCGCCCGTACCGGGAACGTGGCCGTGGTGGAGAAGCTGTTGAGCGGCAAGAAGGGCTTGCTGGGCTCTGGCTCCGGCTCCATCCCTCTGCCCAACCTGCTGAGGTGAGTTGGACTTTATTCTTGGTTTTTCATCAAAGCTGCTGCCTGACTTTGACAATTGACGTGTGCGCATATCTTTCATTGGGTTTGAAATTGTCCTTTTAAGTTAAAAAAAAAAAAAAGCCACTCACTTTGATGTCCATTGAAGAATAATGCAAAGCAGTACAAAGCTTAAAGAGACCGCTCAGGTGATTGGCCGCCTCCTCCCACCCCTGCAGCATCTTTCACAGGTGATTAGGGAGATCAAAGCAGAGGGGGGGCCCTTAGGCACAGCATGAACCCCTCGACAAGGGCCCACCCACTTGACCTTTTGACCCTTCTAATAGCATGTTGCCAAATTGATGGTCATCATCCTGTAAATTGAGGCTGTTAAGGCTTCAAATGTTACTTCAAACACAACATGTGCACTTTGTTTTATGGTGGTGCCTCAGAGTTTTGGCATTTGCTGCCATAGACGACGAATGGATTGGACGTCTATCGCCGTCAACGGCCCTGAAACATGTAATACCCGAGGGAAGTGAGCGTACACACATAGCTTTCCCCATGTAAAGGCCTCTCTCGGCATTCCTGAGTCATGAGGCTGCTTCTCTTGGAGCAAACGGAAAAGACTAGCGCGCGTGGAAGTGGATACCAGATGATGTCACGGGCGGGGGTCACGTCAACTTTCTCCAACTCAGAAATGTATCGAACCTGCTTACTGTTTCCAAAACACATGCATTATTGTTACGGAACACTTAAACTTTGAACTATTTGAATCTCATGTTCAAACAAAACTTTTGGAGCATTCGGCCTGATATCGCTAAGGATGAGTCATCGCAAGTCAGCTTCTCATGTTCAGGGAAGCCCGCTTTGTTAGTTTTCTTTTCTTTTTTTGTGACGCTCCCTCCTCTTCTTCCTCCTCTTTTGCAAACAAACAAGCTTTAAGCGAGTCTCCAGAGAAGACTAGCTCTCACACTGCTTTTAATTGCCCTTCTCAATGTTTGTACTATTTTACACACGGGTAGGGAGTGGATGGGGGTGAATATGCTAATTCTAATAACAGAAGGTAGTATTTCTAGTCATAATCTGTAGCAGTGTTTTTCAACCATTTTTGAGCCACGGCACACTTTTTTCATTAAAAAAAACCCCCAAGGCACTCCACTATCAAAAAAATCTCAAAATGAATGTCAACTATATTAGCAAGGACTAGCTGCTAGCTGGACACTACTAGCCGGCCGCTGCTGCTAGCAAGCCATAAACCGCTGCTAGCTAGCTGCTACCCAGGGCCGCTCGCTGGACACTACTAACCGTCTGGTGCCGCGAGCTGCCACTAGCTGGCTGGCCGCTGCTTTAGACACTACTAGCCGGCCGCTGCCACTAGCTAGCTGGACACCGCCGCCACTACTAGGTAGTTGGCCACAGCCGCTAGTCGCCACTAGCTAGCTGCTTAGCTAGCCACTACCCGAGGCTGCTAGCTGGACACTACTAGCCAGCCGCCGCCACTAGCTGCTACAAGTTAGCCAGCTGAAACGGCTAGCTATCAGGCCGCTGCAAGCTAGCTGGCTGCCTCTAGCTAACTGACCGCAGCAAGCCAGATGGCCGCCTTTTGCTAACTGACCGCTGCAAGCTAGCTGGCCGCCTCTAGCTAACTGACCGCTGCCTGCTGGACACTACTATTCGGCTGCTGCCACTAGCTAGCTGACTGCCGCCACCACTATTAGCTAGCTGGCCACAGCCGCTAGCCAACACAAGCTAGCTGCCTAGCTAGCCACTACCCGGGGCTGCTAGCTGGCCGCTAGCTAGCTGGCCGCTACTGCCACTACTAGCTAGCTGGCCACAGCCGCTAGCCGCCACTAGGTAGCTGCCTACCTAGCCACTACCCGTGGCCGCTAGCTGGACACTACTAGCTGACCATCGCCGCTAGCTGCCACTAGTTAGCCGGCCGCTGCCGGTGCAAGCTGGCCGCCGGCGCAAGCTGGCCGCCGCCACTAGCCGGCTGGCGTCGCTAGCTATCTGGCCGCTGCGAGCTATCTGGCCGCTGCGAGTTACCTGGCCGCTGCGAGTTACCTGGCCGCTGCGAGCCACCTGGCCGCTGCGAGCCACCCGGCCGCCGCGAGCTATCTGGCAGCTGCCGCCACTACTAGCTAGCTGGCCACAGCCGCTAGCCGCCACTAGGGAGTTGCCTAGCTAGCCACTACCTGGTGCCGCTAGCTAGACACTACTACCTGGCCGCCACCGGCGCAAGCTGTCTGCCGCCACTAGCCGGCGGGCGTCGCTAGCTATCTGACCGCTGCGAGCTATCTGGCCGCTGCGGGCCATCTGGCCGATGCGAGCTATCTAGACAGCTAGCTAGACACTACTAGCTGGCCACCACTAGTTAGCCGGCCGGCGGCGGCGCAAGCTGTCCCCCGCCACTAGCCGACTGACGTCGCTAGCTATCTGGCCGCTGCGAGCTAGCTGGCCGCCGCCACTAGCCGCTACGGCTAGTTTGCCCCAGTGTCACTCTGACCTCTTCCGCAGCTCTAGACAAAATAATTTGCAACCTATTGACACCTACTGACAAGGACTATTGGACAGCGCACACATCGGAATTTGTGCGTTTGCAGATTCACTGTCCAAAAAACATTTTAACATCAATTAGGTGAAAGTGGATGATTTTCCACGGCACACCAGGCACTACGCCACGGTACAGTAGTGTTCCGCGGCACATTAGTTGAAAAACACTGATCTATAGTAAACCATTCAATGCCATTGACGGTGATGGATAACTATCACCGTCAATGGCAGCCAACGAGTTAGGTATGTAGTTGAAAGCGTGTGAAATATGCGCGCGATTCATCTTTTTTAGCGCGAGCCATCAAATATTAATCTGCTGCTGAACTGCTCAATGAAAAATGAGCTATTCATCATCTTCCCAAACACAGAGACTCCACAATTTACGCTAATGTGGTTGTAATGACTGCATAAAATGACTGGACAGGCATGATCAACTGATTTGGGGCATACTGTGGACTTCATAATGATATTGGAAGGACACATTCCCCAGACACTGTGCCACGCCTTTAAGAAGGGGGCCGTACCATACTCCTTTTGAGTCGGTCGCAGTTATTCTCAAACACATGCAGCGATCCAACGCCGGATTTAGGTTGAAAAAGCACGAAAGCTGTACCGCATACAAACAGGAAGGATTGTCTCAGTTTGTTCGAAGATTCAAGGTAATTATTATATATATTTTTTTTGTACCATGCATGCATTTTGAAAGGTTGTTAAAGAAATCAATGGTAGAGTGGGAACCGCTGCGGCAATGGCGTCATAATTCTCAATATTTACGTAAAATAAATGCTAACTGCGCCACAGTGGCTTAAAGACGAGCAGAAGATTTCACATATTTACGTAAAATAAATGCTAATTGCCTGGTTCTTTGCTCTTTTAACAAAGATACGAGACTGTTTTACGTCCATATCTATAAAGAATTCAGGAATTTAAGCATTTAGTCACAAGACTTTACAATGTAAAAAGCTCTTTCTCTGTGTTTCCACTTGGTCAGCTTTGACGGAGGCCCCCTATTAATCAGCTCCACGCCCCATGTCCCGTCAATATAGTATAAAGTCTATGTTTGGGGTTAGTTAAAGTGCCTACGACTGGATAAAAAAAAGTCTTAAAAAGCATTATGATGTGAATTAGGATCATATTTTGAGACGATTTGACTATACAACAATTTGTCAAAGCGCAGATGACGACAAATTAGTCTTTTAATCTGCCGTTTTTCCACGCCTACCATTATAGGCCTCTAGCGTCCCCAACAGGATGATGACGTCGGCATGGTCATGGTTTCATCTGATTTATACTTCAGGCCATTGAGGGGGAATTATTCAGAACGAGGAAAATGCGACGAAGAGAGCCACAAAATGCCATTGTTTTAGTATCTCTACTCCAATATTTTTACAGGATATTCTTTTTATCGAAGTATTTTTCCCCAGTTGCGAAATAAATGGTATGGTCATGACAAATAACAGTCTTGTGCTAAATAGAATATGAAATATTAAAAATGCATTTATTCAGTACGACATGGCAAAATGAATCCATAATGGTCAAAACTGTCGACTTCTTGCACCTCCCAAACTATATTTTATGCCACCGGAGTTAGTCCGGCTTTTGTCATTTCCCTGCCCTGACTTCGGAGAACGTCAACAAACCAGGAGGCGTGACAGCTAGCCGACATGCTAACCCGAACAGAGTGATGTTAAAGTCTATTTTCGGTTTTCGAAGCAAAAAATCACTCAAAACTACCTTGGATCATGTCACCCGGCGGCGGGATTGTCGATTGTGTTCGCCGATGGCAACCCCGCCCGGCGGCGAGCAAGTTAGAGGTCGTCAGACACGTTCCCCTGCTGCGGGCAGGAAAGGTCGTTTGCCGGGGAAGCAGCTAGAAAATGACCGCCGGACAAACCGTGCGTAGCTGCCACATGGTCAAACCGAATACGGCGTAAATCAATGCTTAAAAACACGGCGAATACGTAAACAGTGAGAGCGGCATGCAGTTGTTGTGTGCCACCTAACAAGGCAGGATGTGTCTGAGAAGAACTTTTCTACATGTCTGTTTTCCGAAATTTCCAGGTTCGCGGTGAATCAGTAACAGGCACACTTTTGCAAAATAGACAATGTTTATTGGTTAGAAAATGCAGAATAAATTAGATTTATTGATTACAATCCCACAAGAGTAAGCTAACAAGTATCAACAAATGTCAACGATGACTCTAGATTTGAGTTTGTCAACCCCAGAATCCCCGCGTTACCATTACAGCAAAATGAAATGTCCCTTAGCAATGAAAATCGCTTACTGTGACAAATGAGCGGGGAACCAACACACTCCGGTAAGGCGGCAAAGGAAGTCCGCCAGCGGTTCACGTACGGATCGCCTGGCTTTGTTCCTTCGTTGACTTACCGGAGTGTGTTGGGTCCCCGCTCATTTGTCATGGTAAGCGATTTTCATTGCTAAGGGACATTTCGTTTTGCTGTAACGGTAACGCGGGGATTCTGGGGTTGACAAACTCAAATCTAGCGTCATCGTTGACATTTGTTGATACTTGTTTGCTTGCTCTTGTGGGATTGTAATCAATAAATCTCATTTATTCTGCATTTTCTAATCAATAAACATTGTCTATTTTGCAAAAGTGTGCCTGTTACTTATTCACCGCGAACCTGGAAATTTCGGAAAACAATGTCCGTCCATGATCAAATGTAAGTAAATATTCCTTTATTTAAAGAGAGTTTGTAGTGTTTAATTTGTAATCGCTGTATTCGCGGCCATTTTTAACACCAAGTTGCAATTTCTGATGGGGTGGAAAATGTGACAGAACACCGGACACACGCAGAGGGCAATAAGTCGAGTATAGAGGGGTGTGTGCAAACAAGTCGTCGGCCGTCGGCTGAGTGGCATTGTCAGTGGACACTCATCCACAAAATACAAGCCACCTCTGTATTAAAACGTGTGCAATGATCCCAGTATTTGACATAATACAAAATAGGATGTTTACTCCCTCGTAAGTCCAATGGTCCCACAGTAGTAGGGCTTGTTTTGACCAATATCCGCGGTGAACGGCCTCCTCCTCAGGAAAGTAATCAATTGACCTCAAACCTGTATCAGGAGAGCCATAAGACAGGCGTTCAGGTATCTGATGAAAAATATTGAGTTTTCGTTGAAGCGGCGGTGTCCAAACAGGAAAGTGAAAAGACCCTCAGCATTTTGTCTCAAAATTGCCAATAAGATGGCCTGAACGTGCTGGAAAACTCACCAAAATTTGCACATACATTTGGCTTTGTGTAAATATTGATAATTTTGCTGCGTTGCGAAAAAGTTTAACAAAATGGCTCAATGGCGCCTCCTTGAAATTTTCAAAAAGGCCTCTCCATTTAGGTTTTTTCAGCATAGAGGGATGAAATTTGGGGAGTCGATACATTGTGCTCCAAAAAGTCTCTTGCACCCATATTCCAAATCCAAGAGGAAATCGGGTATTTTGGATCGAATGTTAAAAAACTTGCAATTTTAGTCGATAAACAGTGTTGAAATCATTGCGCCGAAGCAGTTAGTTGAACCCTCCTCAAAATTGCTCAGACTTTTCATGAGACATATGAGATGTTAAGTCATTGAATAGGTGGGTTTTCAGTCACGGCGCTGACCTGGGCAGGGTACCAAATTGGGGCGTTTTTTTTTGGCAACATGCCAATTCAGTAAATGACTAATAACTTCCTGATACAAGGTGCAATCTTTTTCATATCTGGCGTGCATGTGAGCTATCACAGCCTGAACACGGCATCATTAAAATATTACCCATTAGGCCTGGCACCCCCTGCTTGGAACAGGAAAAGCCCTTTTTACAATTGTCCTCAAACCATCATCAGGGGAGCCTTAAGACATGTGTTCAGGTGCCTGATGAAAAATATTGAGGTTTCGTTGAAGCAGACGGGTCCAAAAAGGAAAGTGAAAAGACGGTAGTCATTTTGTCTTACCACAAATTTTGAACAGTCATAACAAGGCAAATATACAACATATCTGTGACAAACTTCCCCTGCAGGGGTCATTTGCATCAAACCTAAAGCGCCAACTAGGGATGGCTCTGATCACGTCATTTTCAAAGTATCGGAATCGTCAAAAAAATATCGGACATGCCTTTTTTTAATATATATATGTTTTTTAATTAAATTGTTTTCTAATTGTATTTAACGTTACAGACAAAATGTCTTATACTCATCCGGAGTCTTTAGTTTTGGCTTAAAGTAGGGCTATCAAATTTATCGCGTTAACGGCCGTAATGAATTAAAAAAAAAATTAATCACGTTAAAGTATTTAACGCAATTAACGCATGCGCTGCACGACCCACTCACGCGTTTCGCGTTCAATCTATAATGGCGCCAATTTACTTATATATAGAGCTAAAAGGCAGCGTAATATGAGTAGAGTAAATTTTGGCAGTCTTTGGAGCCTTTTTTAATCGGCTATAACCTTGAAATCCATCTCTCAACATTTAGAAATATAGTGGGAAAGCACTGTGGGGAAGAAAGGTAGTAGTTGATCATTTTCTTAATATATATATATATATATATATATATATATATATATATATATATGTGTGTGTGTGTTGTTATATCCCAACACAGACAAGATATATCAATTGGTGCCAATACGCACAGTCATGGTTGCACTTCCCATCATGCATTTGGGCAGAACAGTTAAATGGCTACAATATCATTTAATGAAAGCTCAACAAATACACTAGATGGCAATATTTAGTCACAATATACAAAGTCACATTTATCCTTTAAGAATTACAAGTCTTTCTATCTGTGGGTCCCTCTCACAGAAAGAATATTAATAATGTAAATGCCATCTTGAGGATTTATTGTCATAATAAACAAATACAGTACTTATGTACTGTATGTTGAATGTATATATTCGTTTCGTCATGTTTTATTCATTTTTTTCTTAATGCATTGCCAAAAATGTATATGATCGGGGAAAAATTATCAGGAATGATTGGATTTGAATCGGGAGCAAAAAAAAAAAAAAAAAGCGATCGGATCGTGAAATATCGGGATCGGAAGATACTCAAACTAAAACGATCGGGATCGGATCGGGAGCAGAAAAACATGATCGGAACAACCCTAGCGCCAAATAGTGACCACAGAAAGAATTTTAAAAAAGGTATGTCCTATTGTTTTTTTTTTTTTCAATGTAGAGCCATGAAATTTGGGGAGTCGGTACCTTCTCCAAAACTGTTCCAAAAAGTCTCATGCACCCATATTCCAAACCCAACAGGAAATCGGGTATTTTAAATTGCGCCGACCTTTTGTAACCGAAAAAGACTCACACGGCTCTCCTGGTGCAGCAACAAAAGCCTGCAGCTGTTTGGCTGGCGTGATGCGAAAAATAAATGAATTAATCTGCAAAATCAGCGTGAAATATGAAGTAAACATACTTTTTGGTGTCAGACGCACTTTAAGCCCTGGATCATAAACTTGAAGAAGTCAGGCCAAACAGGTTTGCTGTTAGCCCTCCCAGTCCAATTGGATTGGACGTCTACTGCCGTCAATAGCAGTGAAACGTGATCACTCAGTGGTAGCCGTCATATGGGTTACACGTTTTTTTTTTTTTTAGTATGCTCCCAGCCTCAGACGTCTAATCAGACATTCAAAAATTGGGGTTTATTTGTACTGGCGCAGTATATTTTGAAAGGATTTACTTCCTCCCTGACTCAACAGGGAGACACTAGAGCTCCTGACTAAGCATCCCGACCCCCCGGTGGGCTTCAACCGCGCACTTAGCAGCTTTTTGTGCATCTGTCGTTCCTCGGATGTCCTTCCAACGTCCTACCTTTCTTCTCCCTTTTGGCCTCAGTGGCTTTTGTTTCCATTCGTTCACGCTTGTTATCAGGCAAAGCAATTATTTTCCCGCGGACGGCCATTTTACAGGCAGTCTGGCAGGCCTTTCCTTCTTCTTCGGCGTTATTTATTTTTGAAAAACGGACCACCTGTCATTCTTCTTCCCGAGTGCAAGCATTCTCGCTAATGTGAATGATGAATTGATTGTGAAATTGATTTTAGCTCACGTTTCTTGTTTGGTTACATCTAGCCGATGGACTTCAATAGCCTGGAGTGCAGTTCATTCAGGCCTGAGCAGTTTTCTGATGAAATTGGCAGCTAAATGAATCAAAATCTAGTTTTTAATGTTGTTATTTGTCAATATACTCCGGGCCGACGAGTTGGCTTTTTCGCAAGTGAACAGGTGGGTGGCGTGGCGGCGTGTTGAAGGCCCCGCGTCGTCATTAAGCGTGATTTACAAGATGCACCTTGACTCATCATCCTTGCTACTTCCTGTTTCATTACATCCACCCCCAACCCTGCACCGCCTCCCTCTGTGCCCTTTCCCATCTCAGCTGAGTCACGCGCGTCCTTCACGTGCGAGCGTTTTTCGCTATCTAACCCTGAGGGAGGTCAGCGGGGGCGTTTTGGGCCTCCGATTGTAAAAGTCCACTTGTTTTTTAATTTTCATATGTATGGGACAGCATTTATTTTTAAGTTCATATTTTTTTAAATATATTACACTGGTATGAACAAGTATCTGAGCCTTTTGGAATTTCTAACATTTCTGCATAAAATCACCATCAAATGTGATCTTTGTCAAAATCACACAGATGAAAAAACAGTGTCTGCTTTAACTAAAACCACCCAAACATTTATAGGTTTTCATATTTTAATGAGGATATTATGCAAAAAAAAATGACAGAAGGGGGGAGAAATAAGTAAGTGAACCATCACATTTAATATTTTGAAAAAAAAAAAATTGCTGTAGTTCAGTCAGATTCCCGGGATGTTTGGCATGAATCACTGTCTTTAGGTCATGCCACAACATCTCAATGGGGTTCACGTCTGGACTTTGACTTTGCCACTCCAGAAAGAGTATTTTTTTCTTCTGAAAGTATTCTGAAGTTGATTTATTTCTGTGTTTTGGATCATTGTCTTGTTGTAGCATCCATCCTCTTTTTAGCTTCAACCGTCTGACAGACAGCCTCAGGTTTTCCTGCAAAACATCCTGATAAACTTTTGAATTCATTCTTCGATTAATGATTGCAAGTTGTCCAGGCCCTGAGGTAGCAAAACAGCCCCAAATCATGATGCTCCCTCCACCATGCTTCACGATGGGGATGAGGTGTTAATGTTGGTGAACTGTTCCATTTTTCCTCCACACATGACGTTGTGTCTCACTCCGAAACAATTCAACTTTGGTTTCATCAGTCCACAAAATATTTTGCCAAAACCTGTGGAGTGTCCTAAGTGCCTTTTTGCAAACATTAAATGAGCAACAATGTTTTTATTTAGACATCAGTGGCTTCCTCCGTGGAGTCCTCCCATGAAAACTATAGTTTTATAGAAAGTTGATGTGTGCACAGAGATATTGGACTGTGCCAGTGAATTCTGTAAGTCTTTAGCAGACACTCTAGGGTTCTTTTTTTGTACCTCTCTGAGTATCCTGCGCTGAACTCTTGGTGTCATCTTTGGTGGACGGCCACTCCTTGGGAGAGAAGCAACAATACCAAACTCTCTCTATTTGTATACTACTACTCTGAGTGTCGATTGAAGAACATCCAGACTTTTAGAGACGGTTCTGTATCCTTTCCTAGCTGTATACAAATCAACAATCCTTGATCGCAGGTCTTCAGACAGCTCTTTTGACTGAGCCATGACGCACATCAGACAATGCTTCTCATCAAGACATTTCTTACCAGGTGTGTGTTTTATAGTGGGCAGGGCAGCTTTAAACCACTCATCAGTGATTGGGCACACACCTGGCTTAAATTGTTTGGTAAAAATTGGTTTCAATTGCTCTTTGAGTCTCTTTAAGCATAGGGTTCACTTACTCATTTTTTCCCTATTGTCATTATTGGCATGCTATCCTCATTAAAAATGAAAACTTATAAATGTTTGGGTGTTTTAGTTAAAGCAGACTGTTTTTTCATCTGTGTGATTTTGACAAAAGATCAGATCACATTTGATGGTGATTTTATAGAGAAATGTGGGAAATTCCAAAAGGTTCAGATACTTTTTCATACTACTGTATTTGGTATTTTCATATTTTTGCGTGTATTAATTTTTTACGTATCTATTTAACAAAGATATCAGTCTTTGTATCATCATTGTCATCATCACCACGAATCTACAGCCAACCGTTTTGCGTGCGCAGTTTCTCAAACTCGTCTTTTGTTTTTGTTTGCCGCCTGCAGTCTGTTAGCGCGCTGATGCCATGTAATTGGGGCAGGTTGCCTTTTTTTCTTTCCTTTTCTTTTTTGGCAAGCACACCTCCTATGGAGCTTTATTTTTTTGAGGGGGTGTGCTGTTAGTGCAAAAGCTTTTGGAGAACGCTCGAGTGATTTCACCAGAGGGCTTCCTCCGCAGACGCCCTTGTGCGTGTGTGCTCCTCCACGCCGAAAATTGCTTTTTTTGTCTTGTAACTTTGTGTCGACGGCGTGAAAAGATTGCGCGATGCTATCAGAAGTGGTGTGACAAATCCAACAGGTGACGCTTTGATAAAAATGCCGTCCCGATGCCACTGATAAGCTGGGATCCAAATTCAAATCTCGGCGTCTCAGCTCATCGCACCCCACTCTCATCCGTGTCAAATCCCAAGCCTTGGCGCATCTGCCCGCTGGTGATAGTGACACGGCCGAGGCGGGGTCGTTTGCTCCCGGAGAAGGTTGACGCTGGTGGCTGTAAATGACACAAACCAAAGATGATGTTAACCCAGAAATAAGAACAGAAAAATATTTGTCTCAGAAAAACAACAAAATGACAGCTGGGATTTGCATGCCGGGCCGTTAGGTGGCGCTAGTCAATTGCTTGCATTTGAGGTAGAGGTGCACGATAATTATCGGTCCGATAATAGGAATTATGACATCATCCCAATAGATCCGATAACAATATGTTATCGGCCCCATTAATAATATTTTTGGCACGATGTGTGCGTTTGTTTTTGTTTTGTTCTGTTCTAGAGGCCGTATTTGACCTTCACTGAGTTATAAACCTTACTATGACAATTAGCAAATATTTGCATTTAAAATGTTATGTTTACAAGTTCTTGAGAGGCCTTTTGATTATTGACAGGCTTGCTGTTCTGCAGTATAATTGCCAGGTTAAGAAAGTTGTTTCATGGCCCAAGACGACAAAAGTCTCCTTTCCTGTTGCACCAAATGTTTTATCTGCTGACATAGCACAATACCTGTTGGGTTTATGTTTGTTTTAGATCAGTGCTCATTGTTCAGGGGAACACATCGTCAATGATACTGACTGATTGATTGTGATTGACTCAAATTATATTTATTTGAAAAAAAATAATATGGGCACTTTATTTGAAGTCAAAACTGTTCTTGTCTTTGGTTTGTTCATTATAATAATGTTCATGTCCTCATGAAAATTCCGGTTGATACACTCTACATTGAGTTTTTGGATCAAAACAAGGTAAGCACTCGATAATATCGCGTTAAAGTCATGGCGTCTGTAATTCTGCTCTCGCGTGCTCTCACCTCCAGATGGGGTTTTGCTGTTTAAAAAACATTTTAAAAAATGCCCTACTGTTCAAAATTTGTATTCCCCTAGAAAATTGATATTTTAAGCTTTCCAATGATGTATCACACATGCATATCGGACAATTTTTGAAAGTTGGCTAAATTGGGGGTCTCAGAGCGGAACTTCAAGTCACCTGAGTGTTTTCGGCCATATATATACATATATTATCGGTTATCGTATCGGTATCGGCCTTAAGGAGCAGGAAGTTATCGGTATCGGTTTAAAAAATTTGATATCGTGCACCCCTAATTTGAGTTTAGGGTTGATATAGACGTCCAATGGTGTGGTGTCCATTTATCCTTTTACTGCTAATTTAAATGAGTTAGTCATTAGTAGACGTCCAATCCATTGAAAGTGGGAGAATTGGCAGCGAATATATTTAATTGCGCTTTCAATGGCAGACAATTAAGCAGTATCTGACTAAGCCATGGTAGCAATTACTTTCCATTCGAAGGAGTATACATTAATCATTCGCTGCTCAGCCTTCACCGTGTACAAACGCACTCTGAGCTCCTGAAGCACTCTCTTATCTGAACTGATAAGCGCTCAGGGCCAGCAAGCTGGACTCCCAGTATGGCTCCAAAGAATTTGAAACCTGGAGACTTGGATGAAATAAAATCCTCCATACAGAAGTTGGAGGTCTCCTTGACTGGCTTGATTCAAAACCAGTATCAAGAAATCGTCAGAGAGCTCCAATTAATTCGCGCTGAAAACGAGAAACTCAAGCAGGTGGTCGAGGAGAGAGATGTCATACCCTGTACGCCCTGAAATTAATCGAGCTGCTTGACTGGACGCTGAGTTACCAAACCCAGATTGTTGATTGTGTTATTGTACAGTTTTGTGGCCATCTGATGTATGTACCATATCTGAATGTGCGTCTTTAGTTGTATGGGGGACGGGAAACTGATAAGCATATGCTTCATCCCGTCCGCCTTTGTCTTCTTCTTCGGTTCCTTCGGGCAAATCATATCACATTTTGTAATTGTCAATGATTGTCAATGATACCGATGATGATGACAATAAAATTTCATTTCATTTCATTTCATTAGTTTTAAAAGGGGGGGGGGGTATCCTGTAATTTTCGACTATAATACGCTACTTTTTTCCTTAATTTTGAATCCTGCGGCGTATAGTCCAGTGCGGCTTATTTGTTGATTTATTCGGGTGAATAGGTAACACTTTATTTGACAGCGGCGTCATAAAACCGTCATAATTATGATATGACACAATCATTGGCATTACTGAATGCTTATGATAGATGTCATTAAGTGTCACCCGGCGAAATATGGAACTAACACCATTTATGTCCAGCTTGGATCTTTTACATCCATGTAAAAGTGAGATATTTTGCCGGATAACACTAAATGATATGTTATAAGCATGTCAGATAATAAACTGTCAGATAATGCTCGATTTCTCCCAGAAAATGATTGAAATTACAAATGCTTTGGCAGTAATATCTTGATTTATTTTGCTTGCAATGAAAAAAAATAAAAGAAAATGGAATAAATAAATAATTGTTCACAAAACTCCAAAAATGGGCCGGACAAAAGTATTGGCACCCTTTGAAAAACCATGTAATGCGTCTCTAATTTGTGTAATTAACAGCACCTGTTGCTTACCTATGGCACATAACAAGTGGTGGCAATAAATAAATCACACTTGCAGCCAGTTAAAATGGATTAAAGTTGACTCAACCTCTGTCCTGTGTCCTTGTGTGTACCACATTGAGCATGGAGAAAAGAATGAAGACCAAAAAACTGTCTGAGGACTTGAGCAGCAAAATTGTGAGGAAGCATGGGCAATCTCAAGGCTACAAGTCCATCTCCAAAGACCTGAATGTTCCAGTGTCGACCGTGCACAGTGTCATCAAATAGTGTAAAGCCCATGGCACTGTGGCTAACCTCCCTAGATGTGGACGGAAAACAAAAATTGGTGAGAGATTTCAATGAAATATTGTGCGGACGGCTTTCCTGCAGTCCAAGGGTGCAACAGTATCAACCCATACTGTCCGTCGGCGTCTGAATGAAAAGGGACTCTCTGGTAGGATACCCAGGAAGACCCCAGTTCTGACCCAGAGACATAAAAAAAAACAGGCTGGAGTTTTCCAAAACTTACATGAGAAAGCCAAAAACATTTTGGAAGAATGTTCTCAGGTCAGATGAGACCAAAGTAAAGCTTTTTTGGGAAAAGGCATCAACAGAGTTTACAGGGGAAAAAACCGAGGCCTTCAAAGTAAAGAACACGGTCCTACCAGTCAAACATGGCGGAGTTTCCCTGATGTTTTGGGGTTGCTTTGCTGCTTCTGGCACTGGACTGCTTGACCGTGTGCATGGCATTATGAAGTCTGAAGACTACCAACAGATTTTGGAGCATAATGGAGGACCCAGTGTGAGAAAACTGGGTCTCCCTCAGAGGTCATGGGTCTTCCAGCAGGACAATGACACAAAACACTTCAAAAAGCACTAGAAAACAGTTTGAGAGAAAGCACTGGAGACTTCTAAAGTGGCCGGCTATGAGTCCAGACTGAATCCCATAGAACACCTGTGGAGAGATCTGAAAATGCTATTTGGAGAATGCATCCTTCAAATCTCATAGACCTGGAGCAATTGGCCAAAGAAGAATGCTCTAGAATTCCGGCAGAGCATTGTCAGAAACTCATTGATGGATACCGGAAGCGGTTGTTCGCAGTTATTTTATCTAAAGGTTGTGCTACCAAGTATTAGGCTGAGGGTGCCAATACTTTTGTCCGGCCCATTTTGGAGTTTTGTCTCTTTTGTGTTTTTTCATTGCAAGCAAAATAAATGAAGATATTACTACTCTTTTACTCTGTTACTCATTTTCTGGGAGAAACTGAGCATTATCTGACAGAATTGCAGGGGCGCCAATACTTTTGGTTAGCAATGTATGATTGTCTAACGGCAGTCTTATGGCGCCACTTTGTAAAGTGTTACCAAATACCATAACATGGAATTGATGAAACAACTGGAACAGTAACTGAAGAAATAATACGGAACATGAATTTTGATTGTTATTTACATCCGTAGCACCGCAATGCATGTTAGGAGGCATGTTGGATGACAACAGTGTTGCCAGCAGGTGGCAGCAGACGTTGACTGTCTCCCTGGCAAAATGAAGCTTCTTGAAGCAATGAGGTGATGGTGGTTTATTTTCACTTATGATAATGTTACCGGTTAATATCTTTTGGTGTGAATATCTCATAATACAGTGAAGACAGCTGCAGCTTATAGTCCAGTGCGTCTTATCTATGAACAAATGTCGTTTTCGTATCAAATTTAGTGGTGGCAGCTTGTAGTCAGCTGCTCCTTATAGTGCGAAAATGACGGTATATTTTTTTTCAAAATACGTGGTATCAGCATCGCCCGACATTACGCAGCCGGGTGTCGTAATCTGTACCGGGAGCCAAAAAATTGTTTCGGTGCAACACTAGTTCCCACGTGTGTCCACCCCCTGACAAGACGTCGACATATGCCCTCGCATCGCTGCCATATTCCCGCCTACCGCCTTGGGCATCACGCCGATGTTCCTCCTCGCCCGATTGAATCGCACGCGCCGTATCAACTGGGTCATATAGCAGGCGGTGCGGTACAGGCCTCCATATGTCGGTGCATCTTTCATGAGGCTCGTGCCTGAACTCTACCCTGCACGGCACGCTTCTCTGCCGTTAATTGGAAAGGGTAAACGGCGAGCGTCGTATCTCTTTTGACCGGGGGGGCTGGCAGTAAGTTGACATCGACATCGATATTCTTCCAATCCATTTGGACTGAAATAAGAGTGAGCAGAAACACAAGTGTATTTTTCATGACGATGTCGACTGAGCACGTCATCAAAGGCACTGCAACTGAGAGGCTTTTTTTCGAGTAGTAGCGTGTCATAAGTCACGCCGTGTTGTTTATTCGCTGCCCTGTTGTGTATTTATAGTAGAGTGCAGGTTAGCATTCACTTCTGCGGCCTCTCGTGCTTTTCCACAGGGTCTATGAAAACAGACTAAATTGAAAGACCGCCGCCCCAAAAACAAAGATTCAGCAATAAAAGGCCACTCATTTTAGGGGCTGAGCTTTTGCCGCTGATTCATCCCGGGATGGCTGGTTGCCATGGTGACACGCACCATCTGCGACAGCTACATTGGCGGCAGATAGCCGAGCGGCGGAGGCTCCTTTCACGCCATATATAGGCATTGTTCCTGACTCGCCGCTGGGCTGCTGCCAAACATTCGCGCATTCAAAATGACAACACAGCAGGAACACGTAGCAAGAGAAAACATGGCAGCGTTTGCTCTCCAGATGCGCTTTTAAAGCTGTTGAGACGTCACGGTTGAGCTGCGAGTATCACTCGGTCATGCGTAGCAGTTTGTCACTTGAACGACGCGTGCAAAACACTGCAGAGTTCACTCTTGGTACCAAATACAGCAACCCAATTTTCACTCTTCTTTAACCAAATATGTCAGCCAGTGGCATCGTTAGGTTTATTTTAGCAGAGCATGAAAAGATAGATGAAGGATGAACATAAGAAGGTTTTCCAAAAAAGTGAGTATTTATCACTGCTGGTAGTAACAGTTAGCTCCAGCACACTACAGACAATCTGCACACGTCTTACCTTTGTTACCTTACCTTGTTTTGCGGTCAAAGGTTACATCTCAGCTCAAAAATAACGCTGCTACTTAGCTGCTGCTAGCGAGTTAGTCTGAAATGCATTGCGAAGGTCCTGGTTGATTGTAAAATAAAATCGGATGGGGATGGCATTGTCTAGTGGCTGACGCACATCTTTAACAAGGTGTGGGAAACAAAGCAGCTCCCCAACGACTGGACCAATGGGATCATCTTGCCCTTCTGGAAGTGCAAAGGCGACAGGCTCGTCTGTGGGAACCACAGAGGCATCACTCTGCTCTCCTTTCCTGGAAAGCTCTTCACAAAGATCTTGCTGACCCGTGCTCTCCCAGCAATCAGAAGTGGCCGCGGCACCCAGCAGGTTGGCTTCATGCCAGACCGCTCCATATCAGATCACATCTCCGCTGTCCGTCTGCTCATTGAGAAAGTCTTTGAGTTCCGGAAAGACCAGCATCTTTACATTGGATTCCTAGACCTCAAGGCTGCATTTGATACAATCCACCACTCATCACTGTGGAGTATCCTACAAGCCCTTGGCGCACCCCTGAAAATCACCACCCATCTTCAGGCTGCTTTACAGTAACGCACAGAGTTATGTCCGCGTCAACGGCCACGACTGACTGGTTTTCCATGTCCAGTGGTGTCCGCCTAAGCTGTCTAGCTGCTCCAGACCTTTTTAATTGCATAATCGACCACCTGATGTGCAGAGTCTGTGAGCGAGGACCCGGAGTATCCCTAGGCAACTATCAACTGACCGACCTGGAGTACGCTGACGGGACTATCTTACTCAGCATCTCCTACAACCAGCTAACGAACGCGCTGAGTATATACAGCGAAGAGGCAGAAAAGCTTGGTGTCCACGTGAGCTGGACCAAGACCAAGTTCATGCATGTTGGTGAGGGACATGATCCTACCCTGCTTGGTGATGACACTGTAGCCTGTGAAGAGCTTTGTTTATCTGGGGTCCATGGTGACCGATAATGGGGATCTAAAATCAGAGATTCTCCACAGGAGAGCTCTGGCCCTGGCAGCCTCTGCCCTGCAGTCTCTCTGGAAACCAATCTGGCGGGACCAAGCCATCTCACGGAAGATGAAGCTCCGAATCTACAACAATGCCGTACTCTGTATTCTCCTCTATGGCTCTGAAACATGGCCCACAAACAAGACACTGGCCACAAGAATAGACTGCTTTGACAGCAGGGCTATCAGAACCATCGAGAACATCAGGTGGCCCCAGCAAATCTCCAACGAAATCCTGCGAGCCTGGACAAATCAACCTAGAGCCTCCCGCCTGGCTGCACAGCGCCGCATCCGCTGGCTCTGCCATGTTCTTCGTCTTCCTCCTGACCACCCGACAAGAGCCATCCTGGAGTTTGACCCAAAGGCTGCAGGCTGGAGAGGCGGATGACCTCCAACAACACGGAGTTACCCTGAAGGATGCAAATCTGCTGGCACAAGAGTGCCATTACCGGAGGGGCCAAGCGCACCTGGTCAGCTTTACGCAATGGGACGGGAAACCAGCCCCAATGCAAGAGCCGTGATGGTGATGATGATGATGATGACTTCCTTCTGGAGTATCAGCTGTGTTTCTCACTGTACGTATAGATGAGTACAGGACCTGAGCTCATTCACATATGATTATCATTAGTGGATAGTCATAATAATACACAAATAATAATCACTCCACCGCCTTTATTGCAGATTGACAGACCAATTTGCCACCCTGAAAAACAGCCACCCTTCTTTAATGCTTCCATCTACCAAGTAACTTGCAATTGTAGCCATTTTTCCCCGTTTTTCTACTGTATTTAAAATAGACTGAAACAACAACAACAACAATAATAATCAATAAATTATCAGTCTTTGTTAGCTGTTTGTGAAGTTTTGTGCTTGTACTCTACGTTCACTTACATTCTGGTCATCTCCTGGGGGCTAAGCCCCCCTGTACTTAAAACCTAGTGACGCCCCTGGCGTCAACCAGTCAACAGTACCTCCAAATGATGTAATTGTTTATCAGAATAGTTGCAGATTAATTTGATAAGAAATTACTCGCCACTTTGTATACTGTATATATTTCCAAAATTACACAAAAACCTGTGATTGACAAAGTTGCCAGCAGGCATGTAATACATAATAATAATAATAATAATACATTTTATTTGTAGAGCGCTTTTACCAATGCTCAAAGACGCTTTACAGTAGGAACAGAAACAATATCAATATCAATGATATCTCCCAAAGGCGCAGCATCGATCTCTCTCGCTCCATACACTTCCTATATGTTACTATACATTGTGTTTGTGCGTAACCTACTGACCTGCACCTCACAGACAACATCCTGTGACCTCTTGACATACTGCTGATATTGATTTCAGTTCATTCACTTAATTATTAGTCGGAAGTAGGCATGTGTCTGTATGAGATGCTGATGGTATGACAACCTTAAGCAAAAATATCACTGTTTCACAGTATTGCAATTACAGCTCTAAAATGTGTTACTTTGAGATATCTGGGTTAAAAAAAAAGTTTTTCGATTGAACAGGATTTTTATTTTGCAAAACATATGAGCAAATTGGAACAAACGTATAAAATTAAAATAAATAAAATAACAAATATTCTAAATAAAATTAACCCCAACCCAATAAATGCAGTCCTTTAGGTGAGCGCAACCCACACCCACAGCTTAACATTATGATCAGAACAAAAATAATTGAATTATTTCTCATAAAAAGCAGGTGTGTATGTATCATGTTTACACTTTCCAGCCCCTAACAGAAAGTATGGAATCACCAGTCCCGGATGAGCACTCACTCCCATTTTATTACCGGTATGTAGAACAAACAAAGAAAAAGCTTGAAAAAATAATTAACTAGTTCAAAAGTGCAACTCCTTGGCATTCAGAAACACTAAAAGAAATGAATACACATTGTGGTGGTCAGTAAATGTTACTTTTATAAAGCAAGTGCAGGGAAATAAATCACTCCATTCGGAGGAAAAAATATGGAATCATGAGAAACACAAAGAAATAACAAAACACATCTCTAGTATTTAGTTGCACCTCCTCTGGCTTTTATGACAGCTTGCAGTCTCTGAAGCATGGACTCGGTGAGTTTGCAGTTGCCAGATGCTCCTTGTAGGTCTGAACCTTGCTGTGGACCTTTTTTTTTTTCAATTTCCACCACAGGTTTTCAATAGGGTTTACATCTGGGCTATTTGCAGGCCATGACATTGACTGTATGAGTCTTTCTCCAAGGAATGTTTTAACATTTTTAGCTCTGTGGCATGATGCATTGTCATCTTAGAAAATGATTTCATTTTCCCCAAACATATTTTCAATTGAAGGGATAAGAAAGCTGTCTAAAATGTCAATGTAAACTTGTGCATTTATTGGAGATTTAACCACAGCCATCTCTCCAGTCAATCATCAAGGACTGGGGGAATTTTTTATGTTTTCTTCAGGCGGTCATCTTTGTAAATCTCACTGGAACGGCACCAAACAAAAGTTCCAGCATCATCACCTTGTCCAATGCAGATTCTTGAATCATCACTGAAAATAACCTTCATCCAGTCATTCACAGTCCATGATTGCCTCTCCTTAGCCCATCGCAGTCTTGTTCTTTTCTGTTAAAGTGTCAATGATGGTTTCCTTTTAGCTTTCCTGTATGAAAATCTTATTTCATCTTCATTTGTCTTGTTTTACATCTTCGGTTTTTAAGACAGATGGCCTTTAGTTGTTTGTCATGACGTTTGGATGTCTTCCTCGGTCTACCAGTACGCTTAACTTTAACAACCTTGCCATGCTGTTTGTACTTGGTCCAGATTTTTCATACAGCTGACTGTGAACAGCCCACATCTTGGCAACCATACGTGTAGCGTTACCTTCTTCAAGAAGTTTGATAATCCTCTCCTTGGTCTCAAGAGACATCTCTCTAGTTGGAGCCATGATTCTTCTGAATTCACTTGGTCCAGCAGCCCTCCAAGGTTGCACTGTTTTTAACTGCTGACTAACGAGCAGATCTAATCTGAGGCAGGGGCCCAATTAAGGAAAGGAAATTGACTGGATGTGTCTGTATCATCTACTCAAAATTGATTTTGATATGTTTTTCTTCAGAATGGAGTGATTCTATATTTCCCTGCACTTGCTCTATAAAAGTAACATTTACTGATCACAACAGTGTTTTTTTTATTCATTTCTTTTAGTGTTTCTGAATTCCAAGGAGTTGCAATTTTGAACTAATTCATAATTTTTTCAAGCTTTTCATCTGAGTTTGATCTACATAATAAAATGTCTGTGTGAGTGCTCGTCTGAGAGTGATGATTCCATTCTTTTTGCTAGGGGTTGTACAAACACTTCTCAACAGACAGTTGCCAGAGGGGAAAACGCACGTTTTACCACCGCTAGACACACTAAACACGCTGGAGTTTCTCGTAGCTGGTGGGAAATGTTCATGACAATGTTTACTAACCTTTAATTTTGAATAAATGCAAAATCATATTGGAGGTACTACCTCCTCGGCAGCCACCCTCCGCAAACATGTTTTACATGTCGGTTGGCCCTCCTCTAAGCCGAGGCCGTCTGTAACCTTTCTGTAGCCGTAGTATTCCAATACTAACGATTTCGTTTTTTTTCGATTAGAGGGAAAAAGTTCTGGAGTTTCACCTCCAGCCAGTGCTTAATTTGTAAATCATAAGGTACCGGAACGCAAAGTACATATGACAGCGCAGGGATGACGAGATGGGCACAGGTCCCGGAACATACGCAGAAAATGGTGCTGAAAACAACACGCAAATGCCCACTTGCAATGCTGTGGGACTTACAAGCCTCAATTTCAGATAATATCCATGGTATAAATGTTACGACGACAATACAAATAACACAAACCCATTCTTTTGCGAGTTTCATCCCCCAATCTTCTCTGGCCCTGAAGTTCCCAATGCCTTCCAAATTGTACAGCCCAAACCTGAATTTCCCATAAGGGTACTGGCCTGTTGCTCCGGCTCTTGTTGGTCCACCTGGCTGACTGCTGGCGCTGTAGCTGGACCTACCCCGGGTGGCGCTGAACCTGACCAGCTGCTGCCACGGTAGCAGCCTCCTGCCCCGGCTTGGCTGGCTGTCCGTGAACCTGGCTAGCTGCTGCAGCACTAGCCTCCTGCTGCACCCTGTCCTGCCCGTTAGCATGATCGCTGCAGCTGCACTCAATGCCGGTTGTTGCTTTTCTGACTCGTTTTGAGCCATCTTCCTTCTTTTAGTAAAAAGACAGTAGATACAACTGTCTTTTTGACGTATTGAAATACCGTTTGATTCTGGCTGCTTGCTCCCCAGAAGCCGCAAATTTCCAAAGTTTTTTTTTTTTTTTTTAATGTCAGGGGCGTGATTTGTTGGTCCAGCTTTTCAGTGCATCAACAAATCTCACTCTTTCTAATGACGTTAAATTTTTATAAACAACACGCAATTTTTGGGATTTGTCCTGTAAATTAATTTATGCATATTTTATTTTATACATTTAAAAAAATGTTTTTATATTATTACTATTTTATATACACGAGAGGTGCCGGATCTGCCCAAATAAGTCCCGGAACACAGGGAGGCCAAAATCAAGAGGTGCAGGAGCTTGTTCCGGCAGGATCCGGCACAAATTAACCACTGCTGCCAGCCATCGTGTAGCACAGCTGGCTCACTGACATTGAGCAACAACCGGTGGGGGAGGGACGAGCCTTGGGATGTGCTGTTCCCCAACGTTTTTTGTCGAACATTCAAGGCTGCCACTGACCACGACAGACGTCCAAACTGTCGCTGTTGATGGTTCCGAAACCTGACCGTTCACTGCTGCAAATTTCCACACAGGCTAGAAAGTGGAATATTCATGCATTTGTGCCCCAAAGCATGATGAGAGTTGAAAGTCTTTGTGCGGCTCGACATCAAAGGCCAGCTCCTGACTTTCAAGTGCTCGCTCGTGTCACTGTTTTTTACCCCAGGTGGGTCAGTTAATCAACAGGAAATGAAGCAAAGCCACTTCCTGTCTGCTGTTATCTGTCGTCACACCTCGCCTCGCGCTCTACCCCAATTTGCCGCATATTGCTCGGCTTTTTTATTTCCTGGCACGCTGCCGCCGTCTCCTGCTCTTCATTTTTTGAGCAGAAGTGTTTGATTTTGGCTTTCAGGCGGCACGCATTCCCGAAAAACTTAAGTTTGCAGGAGCAACAAAGCTTTTGGCAGTTCTTCTTTCTGCTTTTTCTTATAATAACAACGTTCCACCCCAACAGATTTGAGAGGGGTTCAAATCTGGGCTACGTTTGTCCCACCACTGTAAACAAGAAGTTGTTTCATAAGTTTCTTGTTTGTTTGTGCGGATTTTCTCAATGGCTGCTGTGTTTTTTTCCCCCCTCTGAATACATAAAAACTTGTGTGTTAGTGATTTTTGGGCGGCTCCTGTGCTGCACGTTACTATGCATCTGTGTTCCAATTAGCAGCCCAGAACGGAAAAAATACACCTAGCAAACACTTTTTTTTGTTGACTATTTCTGGAAAAAAAGCTGCCAGCCTCTCCTGTTGGATGACTCTCACCGTCAATGGCAGCAAGTGAGTTAAAGTACGTATGACAGGAAAAAAAAAGTATTGGATTATTATGTGAATTAAAATCATATTTTGAGATAATTCGACTATATACAACAATTTAGCAAAGCGTAAATGACGAGAAATTAGTCTTTTAATCTGCCGGTTAGCCACGCCTACCCTTCATCTGATTTAGTATGCAGCCCATTGAGGCGGAATTATTCACAATGAGGAAAACGCGACGAAGAGAGCCGCAAAATGTCATTGTTTCAGTCTCTCTACTCCAATATTTTTACAGGATATTTTTTTTTATCCAAGTATTTTTCCCCAATAGCTAAATAAATGGCATGGTCATGACAAATAACAGTCTTGTGCTAAATGGAATATGAAATAATAAAAATGCATTTATTCAGGGCGACATGGCAAAATTACTCCATAATGGTCAAAACTGTCAACTTCACCTTGACTGCCACACCTCCCGAACGATATATTATGACACCTTAATCGGGCTTATGTCATTTCCCTTCCCTGGCTTCGGAGAATGTAAACAAACCAAGAGGCGTGACAGTTAGCCGACATGCTAACCCGAACCGAGGGATGTTTCAAAGTCTTCGAAGCGGAAAATCACACATAACTAGCCCGGATCATTTCACGTGACGACTGGGTTAGTTTGTCGATTGTCTTCATCGATCGGCAAACCGCCTGGCGGAGAGCAATTTACAGCTCGTTCCCCGGAGGAGGGTGGCTGCAGTTATTGTGCAGCTAATGTGTATGAGGAGAGCTTTTTGCGTGCCTATCCATGATCAAACGTAAGTGGTCCTTTATTTAAAGAAAGTTTGTAGTGTTTACTTTGTAATCGCTGGATTCGCGGCTAACACAAAGTTGCAATTTCTGATCGGGTGGCAAACCAAGAGGGCAAAAGCCGAGTATAGTGCTCGCCCGGCGGGGGATGTGCGACAAGCCGCCGGTTGTCGGCCAATGGGACAAGGAGCATGTCGGCCACAAAATGAAAGCGACCTCCATATTAAAATGATCCCAGTATTTGACATAATACAAAATACGATGTTTACTCACTTCCTCGTGAGTCCCATGGTCCCACAGTAGTAGGGCTTGTTTTGGCCAATATCCACCAGTGAATGGGAACCTTTTGAAACTCTAAAAAGCAGCACACGCCTCTCCCTCATCCAGCAAGATTTTTCTGCAGCCGTTTGGCTGGCGTGATGCGAAAAATAAACGTATTAATCCACAAAATCAGCTGAATCCTTAGTCCTTCTCATACAACAGTACGGCTGTATAGTGAAGAGGACTTCTTCCTCCGTACACGTCACAACGCCCTCTTTCTCAACTCGAGACATATGCTGGAAGTCACTCATTTTCATGGCGCGGGATTAAAAAAACTAAATATAGCGATCTCTTCCACACACATCCAAGCGGTCCATTTCATAAAGTAGCATAAAATACCGCGTGTATTATGAAATAAACATGCTTTTTCGTGTCACAGGCACTTTAAAATGAGAAAAAGAGGCAGCAAAATATCTCGATTTGTCGATAGATGGATTGATGGAAGTTTCTGTTGTGACGAGTGGCTTCGTTCCAAATGCTCTCCCTCTTGATTGATTAATTAGTTAAGTGAAGTCATGGCTTGTCAAGGTGCATTATGGGAAGGGAGTGTTGGCAAGTTGCCTCCCGACTACTCCCTTGGCAGCCTTGATGAATCAAACCATCAATAGACACACTACATCGAGGTCGGCTAACCTGTTCTTGTCATCAGAATCTGGGTTGTCTTGCTTGACCTGTGATGAGGCTGGAATTCAGCCATTTAGCGATAGCGCGGGTCAGAAATTACAATGTCTTTATATTTGCTAAAAATATTAAGTACAGTAGGGCAAATAAGCATTTAGTCAACCACTAATAGTGCAAGTTCTCCCACTTGAAAATATTAGAGAGGCCTGTATTTGTCAACATGGGTAAACATCAACCAAGAGAGACAGAATGTGGGGAAAAAAAACAGAAAATCACATTGTTTGATTTTTTTTAAAGAATTTATTTCCAAATCATGGTGGAAAGTAAGTATTTGGTCAATACCAAAAGTTCATCTCAATACTTTGTTATGTACCCTTTGTTGGCAATAACGGAGGCCAAATGTTTTCTGTAACTCTTCACAAGCTTTTCACACACTGTTGCTGGTATTTTGGCCATTCCTCCAATGCAGCTCTCCTCTAGAGCAGTGATGTTTTAGGGCTGTCGTTGGGCAACACGGACTTTCAACTCTCTCCACAGATTTTCTATGGGGTTGAGATCTGGAGACTGGCTAGGCCACTCCAGGAGCTAGAAATGCTTCTTACGAAGCCACTCCTTTGTTGTCCTGGCTGTGTGTGGATCATTGTCATGCTGAAAGACCCAGCCACGTCTCATCTTCAATGCCCTTGCTGATGGAAGAAGATTTTCACAATCTCTCGATACATGGCGCCATTCATTCTTTGCTTTACACAGATCTGTCGTCCTGGTCCCTTTGCAGAAAAACCCAAAACATGATGTTTCCACCCCCATGCTTCACAGTGGGTATGGTGTTCTTCAGATACAATTCAGTATTCTTTCTCCTCCAAACACGAGAACCTGTTTTCTATTTTGGTTTCATTTGACCATAACACATTCTCCCAATCCTCTTCTGCATCATCCAAATGCTCAGTAGCGAACCGCAGACGGGCCTGCACGTGTATTGGCTGCAGCAGGGGACACGTCCAACCTTTGTTACTGTGGTCCCAGCTCTCTGTAGGTCATTCACTAGGTCCCCCCGTGTGGTTCTGGGATTTTTGCTCACCGTTCTTATCATTTTGACGCCATGGGGTGAGATCTTGCATGGAGCCCCAGATCGAGGGAGATTCTCAGTGGTCTTGTATGTCTTCCATTTTCTAATAATTGCTCCCACGGTTGATTTCTTTACACCAAGCGTTTTACCTATTGCAGATTCAGTCTTCCCAGCCTGGTGCAGGTCTACAATTTTGTCTCTGGTGTCCTTCGACAGCTCTTTGGTCTTGTTCCTTGTGGAGTGTGACTGACTGAGGTCGTGTCTTTTATACCGATAATGAGCTAAAACAGGTGCCATTAATCCAGGTAACGAGTGGAGCCTTGTTAGACCTCGTTAGAAGAAGTCAGACCTCTTTGACAGCCAGAAATCGTGCTTGTTTGTAGGTGACCAAATACTTATTTTCCACTCCAATTTTGAAATGAATTCTGTAAAAATCAAGCAATGTGATTTTCTGTTTTTTTTCCCACATTCTGTCCCTGTTTCCCTCATTCTGACAATTACAGGCCTCTCTAAACTTTTCAAGTAGGAGAACTTGCAAAATTGGTGGTTGACTAAATACTTATTTGCCCCACTGTATCTATGCCGATGTGCTTTTCTCCTAATGCGTTTTTGTCTCCCCAGCATGTGGAAGGGCCTCAACGTCAACTGCACGGACAGCTCGGGATACACGCCGCTGCATCACGCCGCGCTCAATGGACACAGGTACCGCTTCTCCCCACACGCCGACTTTTGACGTGTGCAGAAATATAAGCAGGGAACAATTAGTTCCGCCTCCAGCCGCACAGCGTGATTGATAGGAAGCAAGAAAGAAAGGGCAAACGGCATCATTGGCATTCCGTTCACGTTGCAACACACAAGTAAACATCCTCACTAGGCTAACAGCCTTTCGGAAAGTAAAGGTCTTTTTTCCTATTCAGGCGTCCTCATATTCTCTTCAGTTGAGTAACTAATTATTTTTTGTGGGTCGAGACATGTCTACCAAAGTACATGTTGCTGAGTGACACTGGAAAAGAGGTCTGAATTCGACATGTCCCGATTATCGGTTTCAAGGTACACTGCTGGCCAAAGGTATTGGCACCCGTGGAATTCTGTCAGATGATGCTCAATTTATGATACAAATGCTTTGGTAACACTAAACTCCAAAATTGGGCCGGACAAAAGTATTGGCACCCTTTGGAAAAATTATGTGACGCTTCTCGAATTTGTGTAATTAACAGCATTACTTACCTGTGGCACATAACAGGTGGTGGCAATAACTAAATCACACTTGCAGCCAGTTAAAATGGATTAAAGTTGACTCAACCTCTGTCCTTTAGCCTTGTGTGTACCAAATTGAGCATAGAGAAAAGAAAAAAGACCCAAAAACTGTCTGAGGACTTGAGAAGCAAAATTGTGAGGAAGCATGGGCAATCTCAAGGCTACAAGTCCATCTCCAAAGATCTGAATGTTCCTGTGTCTTCCTTGCGCAGTGTCATCAATAAGTGTAAAGCCCATGGCATTCTGGCTAACCTCCCTGGATGTGTACGGAAAAGAAAAGATGAGTTATTTCAACGAAAGATTGTGCGGATGGTGGATAAAGAACTTCGACTAACATCCAAACATGTTCAAGCTGTCCTGCAGTCCGAGGGTACAACAGTTTCAACCCGTACTATCCGTCGGCGTCTGAATGAAAAGGGACTCTTATGTTAGGGTGCCCAGAAAGACCCCACTGACCCAGTGACATAAAAAAGCCAGGCTGGAGTTTGCGAAAACCAGTGTTGTTAATCTTACTGAAAAAAAGTAATTAATTATAGTTACAAATTACTTCTCCCAAAAAGTAATTGCGTTAGTAACTCAATTACCTGAATGTAAGAGTAATTAGTTACTTGGCAAAGTAATTGGTGATAATTGGTGATAATTAAAAAAAAAAAAAAACATTAGCCACACTATGTGAAGTTTTTTGTGGAGCTTTACCCTAATTTACCCTTTACCCTGAATCAACTGTTAAAAGTTGTTAAAATTGCTCCCATTATTGCATTAGTTCCCTTCTCTCTACTTTCGACATATGAAAGTTTTAAAACTGTTTCATCATTTAAAGATATTCAAGTCAAGATTTTGCCGATTTAGAATTATTTTAGATAAAAAGTTACTTAGGTTCGCTAGGAAGGTTCTCTACAACAGAGCCGTCCTAAAAAGCCTACTGCTTTAAGATGGCGGCTGTCTACTAACGCATTTAGTGCCATGTCTGTCATTTTGCATCTGGTTATATCTCTATACAGTACATGTGATATCTACCATGTCTACCATATCTACCATAACATGCGGGCGTAGTTTGTCGGCTATCGGCTACAACATGTATTATTGGAGCTACCTAGCATCGTGTTTGCTCGGCGTCACAACTTTCTTGCCTCCTCCCCGCTCCTGTTCTGCTCTGTCGTCTCGGTGAGTCCGTCTCCCTCAGACTTTTCGACCAATATAGTAACGCATAGTAACGCATGCCTTTCCGTCCTCAGGAACGGTAACGGCGTTGCCAAGATGAGAAAAGTAATAAATTAGATTACCCACTACTGAAAAAAATAACGCCGTTCGTAACGCCGTTATATTGTAACGCCGTTATTAACAACACTGGCGAAAACTCACCTGAGAAAACCAAAACATTTTGGAAGAAAGTTCTCTGGTCAGATGAGACAAAGGTAGAGCTTTTTGCGAAAAGGCATCAACATAGGGTTTTCAGGGGAAAAAAAACAAAAAACAAGGCCTTCAAAGAAAGACCATGGTTCTTACAGTCAAATATGGCGGAGGTTCCCTGATGTTTTGGGGTTGCTTTGCTGCCCCTGGCACTGGACTGCTTGACCATGTACATGGCATTATGAATTCTAAGGACTACCAACAGATTTTGGAGCATAATGTAGGGCCCAGTGTGAGAAATCTGGGTCTCCCTCAGAAGTCATGGGTCTTCCAGCAGGACAATGACCCAAAACACACTTTAAAAAGAACGAGAAAATGGTTTGAGAGAAAGCACTGGAGACTTCCAAAGTTGCCAGCAAAAAAATTCCAGCAGAGCATTGTAAGAAACTCATTGATGGATACTGGAAGCGGTTGTTTGCAGTTATTTTGTCAAAAGGTTGTGCTACCAAGTATTACACTGAGGTGCTAATACTTTTGTCCGGCCCATTTTTTGAGTTTTGTGTAAAATGATTGTTTTCATTTTTTTTTAATTCTCTTTTTTTCATTTCAAGCAAAATAAATGAAGATAATACTACCAAGGCATTTGTAACTGCAATCATTTTCTGGAAGAAATTGAGCATTAACTGACAGAACTGCAGGGGTGCCAATACTTTTAGCCAGCAGTGGATACCGTGGTATGAAAACATCAAGGTTTTAAAATCGCAAAAAAATTCCTTCAAACCATCCCTAAGGTATTAACTATAATTTATGTCCCAAAAATGCTTAGCTGCAAGGCTCAACCCTCCCCGGTTATTGCTCAGTGTCCGTGAGTCAGCTGTGCTACACGATGGCTGGAGGAGGTGAAACTCCTGAACTTTTTCCCCCATTGAAGAAAACTAAATTGCTGGTATAGGAATACTTCGGCTACAGAAAAGTTTAGGGCTGCGGCTATCCATTAGTTTCGTAGTCGATTAATCGATGCACTAGTTTGTTCGAATAATCGAGTAATCGGATAAGGAACATGAAAAATTAAAATACCTGAGCTGAGCCTCAAACGGTATAAAAAAATAAATAGATGACGATATAAGTCCAACAAAAGAACAATTGGCTAACTTTCATAGTAAAAATCCGCTAACTTAAATGCTATAAAATGCTTTTTTTTTTTTTTTTACAATGCTCCTAACAAATTGTTCAGACAAATATTCCCAGAAAAAAAATTGCCAAATATAACTAGAAACTAAATTATGAATGCATTAAAAAACATTAGCTCAAACAAAAACGTAGCTTACGTTGGTCTTAACAGGGAGCAGTTGGATTCAGCCATGTGAAATGAGGCAGACCAGAGGGCAATGTATCCACTCTAATCAATAAACCTAAATGCAAACACTTTCAAAATAAATCACTACAACACTACTTTAATTAAACAAATATTCGGAGCAACAAAATTTAATTCGAATATTTTTTACTAATCAAATACTCGAGTTTATCAATTAATCGTTGCAGCACTAGAAAAGTTACAGATTGCTGCCGCTTAAAGGAGAAGGGCCAACCGACATGTAGAACATGTTTGCTGGGGGTGGTGAAGGAAAAGAAACGATTCTTCCATGTTACAGGTTGTTTTATTCTTATCACGAACAGGAGATGATGACACAGAATTCAGGAATAAAAAAGAACAAAGAATTTACACTTAAAGACAGACAAACAGAAAAGACCTGACATCTGGTCCCGGGACCAAAAAAAGTGCTCCAGCCTTCCCGTGCATAGGCTTTTTTTTACCCCCTTTTAACTTGGAGAAAGAGATAACTTCCTCTGGAGAATTGTTTGGAATGTACAACCCCCAGCCCTGATCAGATTACATACATTACATACATTACATTGTGGATATGGACGAAATGTAACATCTTCCACATATGATTATTGTGAATAAATGGAAATATATTTCTACAGTGGCAATACCTCCAATATGATTTCGCTTTTATACAAAATTAAAGGTTGGCAAACAATTTCATGAACGTTTCCCACCAGCTAAGAGCGTTAACTCCAGCGTGTTTAGCGGTGGTAAAACATGTTTTTTTTTCTCTTTGTCAGCTGTGTTGAGAAATAGTGTGTGTATCATGTAAACATGATACGAGTCATACACACGTGCTTTTTATGGAAAATAATTCAATTATTTTTGTTCTGATGGTAATTATGTTGAGCTGTGGCAGTGGGTTTAGGCTCATGCTCATACCATACCAACACGGCAGACAAAGAATGTCTTTTTAAACATGGCTTCTTGAGACTTTTTTGTGCTTCAACTCATAATAGACGTACCTACCAAGTTTTATGTCGCAAGGTCACACTGGGCCTGGGAGCCGAATTTTCCAAATAATTCTCCAGAGTGCAACAAAGAACGAAGCAAAATGTTGCTAATTGAAAGCGGTGAATGTTGTGTCCCGTGAAAACAAGCTCTTCACAACACGCGTTTGCGGTTGAAGGGATTAGCCGGCGAGCCCGAATTCCCGGAGACGGGGGATTAAGAACGTGTTTTGGGGGCAATTATGTGGATTTCCTGCTGCAGATCAACAGACCAGGGAGGGCTGCTAACAAAAGAAAACCGGCAGCGGAAATATTATCCATTTTGTTGTTTTTTTTCCCCGTCTCAGCGATGCGGAGCGTCGTTGCGAATGATTGAAATTAGCAGCTCATTAGCCGCCGCCTCCTCCTCTCCTCTCGGCTTCTCCCGCTGACATTTGGAATGCAAATGAAGCGCCTCGGCTGGGGACTTCCTGATACAGCCTGCCGACTGTTAGCTGTTAAAAAGCCCCGCCACTTGTTGATGCCATGACACTTGCTTATCAGCGACATGTAAAAGCGTGCATTCTAAACTTTATGATTCCGCAGGGCAGTGGTGGTGAAGCTGCTCCAGTTCGAGGCCTCCGCCAATGTGGGCGACAGCAAGGGTTGCGTCCCGCTGCATTTGGCCGCCTGGAGGGGCGACGCGGACATCGTGCGCATCCTCATCCGACACGGGCCCTCACGCTGCCAAGTCAACCAGCAGGTTAAAAAAAAAAAAAAAATCAATGGGAGAAATCAGCCGCGACTGCATTGGCATCATAGTTTGCCATATTTATGTAAAATAAACGCACGTTTTTTTTTTGCTTTTTAACCATGAATCGAGATTGTTTTACATCCATATCTATGAAGAATTTGGGGATTTAAGCAATTATTCACAAGAATTTTCACCAAAAAAGCTCTGTTTACGTCAGGCGGCCGCTAGCCTCATTCACTCGCAGAGAAGCATTGTACTTAGACATATTTACAAAAAATTAAACGCTAACTGCACGGTTTCTTTGCTTTCATCCAAGAATGGAGACTGTTTTACATCCATATCCATGAAGAGTTCAGGGATTTAAGCAATTATTCACAAGAATTTTTTACCAAAAAAAGCTCTCTTTACCTCAGGCGGCCGCTAGCCTCATTCGCTTGCAGAGTAGCATTGTACTTTGACATATTTACGTAAAATAAATGCTAACTGCACGGTTTTCTTTGCGTTCAACGAAGAATCGAGACTGTTTTGTGTCAATATCGATGAAGAATTTCGGGATTTAAGCATTTATTCACAAGAGTTTTCGTCAGAAAAGCTCTGTTTACATCAGGCTGCCACGAGCATCATTCGCTAACAGAGTAGCATTGTATTTACGTAAAGTAAACGCTAACTGCACAGTTTCTTTGCTTTTAATCGAGACTGTTTTATGTCCATATCTATGAACAAATCAGGGATTTAAGCATTTATTCACAAAATTTTTCGCCAGAAAAGCTCTGTTTACATCAGCTAGCCTCATTCACTATCAGAGTAGCATTGTAATTCGACATATTTACGTAAAATAAACGCTAACTGCGCGGTTTCTTTGCTTTTAAACAAGAACTGAGACTGTTTGATGTCCACATCTATGAAGAATTTGGGGATTTAAGCATTTATTCACAAGAATTTCCACCAGAAAAGCTCTGTTTACAGCAGGCGGCCGCTAGCCTCATTCACTACAACTATATAACTATACAACTGTATAATGACAATAAAGGGCTATTCTATTCTATAAGTTGTGATTGCATATAGAATTTATTTATAAATTATTTATAATTGATTCTACATATTTTCCTCAAGTATTAAGTTTCTGATGTGAAAATCGAGTGATTTATTAGCTGTTGAAAAAAATATGTTGCTATTTTGGGCAAAAACGTATATGATATGTTAAATACTGCTATTGATCCTGAAATTATAGTTGATTATCTCTGCATTTGGTGATTTTGTGTATCTAGTGTAAAATCTGAGAATTTTATATCCATTTTAGGTTTTGTTATACCTATATAAAAAATAATTAATCGCGATTTTATAATGGAACCACAAGTTTTTGATTCCGCTGCTCATGGAGACTCGTATATGGCTAAGGTAGGTGGCTGTTTTGTTTTAGGTCGGTAGCAGCTTTGGTTTTGAAAATATTTGAATTTGAAGTTTTTGAAAACAGGCCCCCTATGGATCGGCCCTGCGCCCCGTGTCAATATATTATGAAGTCTATGTGGGTTGTTTACGATCTCCCACCTTTCCCCACTATTTGTCTTGTCCTCGACCGACACGAACGCTCTCACACTCACATATGTAAGTTTGTCAGGAGGGGAAGGGGTGGTGGGGGAACCCTAGCGTAGCCGTAATGCGCGCGAAAGGTCACGTTGAAGCTACGTGATGGATGGGGAACGCCACTGAGGGATTATGAGAGGTGAGCGCGTGTTATGAGTCGGCGGTAAACTGGAGCCAACCCGCTGTTTATCACCTAATTGGTCCCGCTAGTTCACACCCGCAGCTGTTTTTGTTTACGATGTGTGTGTGCAACTGGCAGAGCATGATGACGTACTTTGCAGTTTCAATACTGTATCATTGCTGTTAGTATATTATTGCTAGCGTTTTAGGGTTAAACGCAGTCCAGAATGTCCCCAGTGTGGCCTGATGGATGACTGGAACGTTTTCTTTCCCACCAAGCACTGAGCTGGAATTTCCTACCCCCCTTGTCCTTCAGCCCTCCCGACCCCTTCCCCACCTTCTCACTCACTAGCAGATCATCCGGATAAAGGTGGAAAATCGAGACGTAATTAGTCAGATTAGGAGCGACGGGAGCGCGCGTTGTGGCAGCATTGCTCGTCCTGCAGGGGTCCGTCCAACCTCCCCACCCACTTTTTTTGCGCCAGCTAGCGGGCGTGTGAACCGAGCGCTTCCACAAATAACTTCCTGCCTTCTGGCCACTCGGAACCCAGGCCAGATGTGTACCGACCCGTCGTGAAATGGAAGCACGTGTGAACAAAGCATTCTTCTATACAACATTTCGCTGCCGCCATCTAGTGCGTATCTCAAATTTTTGCTGTCACAATAATACTTCTTGTTTTATCTGGATAAAACTGCTTCCTTCATTCAAATGAGATCAGGAGGCGGTTTAGGAAGCAGAAAACATCTGACGGCGCTCTTAACTCGTTCACTGCCATCCCAGGTCACAGAGTGTATGTTGTGGTAGTAAAAGAATCAATTTTAATGATCGGGTCCGATCACGTCATTTTCAAAGTATCGGAATCGGCAAAAAAAATATCGGACATGCCTTTTTTAAATATATATATATTTTTAAATTAAATCGTTTTCTAATTGTATTTAACGTTGCAGACATAATATGTTACACTCATCCTGAGTCTTTAGTTTAGGCTTAAAGTAGGGTTATCAAATTCATCCCGTTTAAATATTTAATGCAATTAACGCATGCGCTGCACGACCCAATCACGCATTGTCGCGTTCAGTCTGTAATTGCGCCGTTTTACCTATATATAGAGCTAAAAGGCAGCGTAAAATGAGTAGAGTGAATTTTGGCAGCCTTTGGAGCCTTTATTTAATTGGCTAAAGCCTTACAATCCCTCTCCCTGCGATTAGAAATATCGTGGGAAGCAATGTGGGGCAGAATGGTAGTAATTGATCTTTTTCCTAACACCCTATTTTATTTCCCAACGCAGAGAAGATATATCAATTTGTACCACTACGCACAGTCATGGTTGCACTTCCCATCATACATTTTGGCAGAACAGTTAAATGGCTACCGTATCATTTACTGAAAGCTCAACAAATACACTAGATGGCAATATTTAGTCACAATATACAAAGTCACATTTATCCTTTAAGAATTACAAGTCTTTCTATCCGTGGATCCCTCTCACAGAAAGAATGTTAATAATGTAAATGTCATCTTGAGGATTTATTGTCATAATAAACAAATACAGTACTTATGTACTGTATGTTTAATGTATATATTCGTCCGAGTTTTATTCATTTTTTTCTTAATGCATTGCCAAAATGTAAATGATCGGGAAAAATTATCGTGAATGATTGGAATTGAATCGGGAGCAAAAAAAAAAGCAATCGGATCGGGAAATATCGGGATCGGCAGATACTCAAACTAAAACAATCGGATCGGGAGCAAAAAAACGTGATCGGAACAACCCTATTGAAAACAATCAAAGCCAAAGAGTTACCGTAATTTTCGGGCCTGACTATTAGCCGCCACTCACCAAATTTGACGCAAAGACGCCATTTGTTCATCGATAAGCCGCACTGGACTATAAGCCGCAGCTGTCCTTCCTGTATTATTGGATATTTACACCAAAAGATAAGAACCGGTCACACTTTATTTGACAGCGGCATCATAATACTGTTATAAGACCAAATGAACTACCGTGAAGCTATGAACCAATTGGCTGGAAAGCTTCATTGCTTCAAGAAGCTTCATTTGGCCATCACTGCTCCTTGTTGGAGACAGTCAACCTCTGCTGTCAATACTGTTGACGTCCAACATGCCTCCTAGCTTGCATTGCAGCGCTACAGATGTAAATAACAATCAAAAGTCATGTTCTGTTCTAATTATTTCTTCAGTTACTGTTTTAGTTGTTTCATTAATTGCTAGTTATGGAATTTGTTCACATTTTATTTGAAGGTGGCGCCATCGGACTGTCATAAGACCATTATAATTATGACATGATATTGCTTTGGACATTAATGAATGCTTATGACAGATGTGAGTTTGTGTCATCTGGCAAATTATCTTACTTTTGTATGGATGTAAGGTGATGAAAAAGATGGCAAAACTAACTATAACCACCCAAATATGTATAGGTTTTCATATTTTAATGAGGGAAGCATGCAAAAAAATGACAGAAGAGGGGAAAATAAGTAAGGGAACCCTCTGTCTAAGGAGCAATTGAAACCAATTTATACCAAACAATTTAAGTTATTATGTGTGTCCAATCACTGATGAGTGGTCTAAAGCTGCCCTGCCCACTATAAAACACACACCTGGTAAGAACTGCCTTGATGAGAAGCATTGTCTGTTGTGCATCATGGCTTGGTCAAAAGAGCTGTCTGAAGACCTACGATCAAGGATTGTTGATTTGGGATACAATGATACAAAATCATTGCTAAAGTCTGGATGTTTATCAATCGACAGTCAGAGAAGTTGTCTACCAATGGCGAGAGTTTGGCACCGTTGCTTCTCTCCCAAGGAGTGGCCGTCCACCAAAGGTGACGCCAAGAGTTGAGCGCAGGATACTCAGAGAGGTAAAAAAGAACCCTAGAGTGTCTGCTAAAGACTTACAGAAATCACTGGCACAGTCCAATATCTCTGTGCACACATCAACTATCTGTAAAACTATGGCCAAGAATGGTATTCATGGGAGGACTCCATGGAGGAAGCCACAGCTGTCTAAAAAAACATTGTTGCTTGTTTAATGTTCGCAAAAACGCACTTGGACACTCCACAGGAGTTTTGACAAAATATTGTGTGGACTGATGATACCAGTTCAATTGTTTGGGAGTAACACACAACGTCATGTGCGGAGGAAAAATGGAACAGCTCACCAACATCAACACCTCATCCCCACCGTCAAGCAGCTTGCAGGGAGCATCATGATTTGGGGCTGTTTTGCTGCCTCGGGGCCTGGACAACTTGCAATCATTATTTGAAAAATGAATTCAAATGTTTATCAGGATTTTTTGCTGGAAAACCGGAGGCCATCTGTCAGACAGTTGAAGCTAAAAAGAGAAAGGATGCTGCTACAAGACAATGATCCAAAACACAGACATAAATCAACTTCAGAATGGTTTCAGAAGAACGAAATACATGTTCTGGAGTGGCCAAGTCAAAGTCCAGACTTGAACCCCATTGAGATGCTGTGGCATGACCTGAAGATAGTGATTCATGCCAGAAATCCCAGGAATTTGACTGAACTACAGCAGTTTTATCGAGAAGAATGGGCCAAGATTAGTCCTGATCGATGGGCAAAGACTGATCTGCAGCTACAGGAAGCGTCTTGTTGAAGTTGCTTTTGAAAGGGGGGGGGGACAAAATATTAAATATGATGTTTCACTTATTTTTCCCCCTTCTGTCATTGTTTTCATACTATCCTCATTAAAATATGAAAACCTATAATTTTTTGGTGGTTTTAGTTCAAGCAGACACTGTTTTTTCATCTGTGTGATTTTGACAAAGATCAGATCGCATTTGATGGTGATTTAATGCAGAAATGTGAGAAATTCCAAAAGGTTCACATACTTTTTCATGCCAGTGTAAATGGATTTAGTGACATAATTTTCTAGATGACACTTAATGCCATCTGTCATAAACATTCATTACTGCCCATGATAGTGTAATTTCATCATTATGACGGTCATATGGCAGTCTTATGACGCCGCTGTCAAATAAAGTGTTACCTATTAACCCAAATAAATCAACAAATAAGCTGTACTGGACTATAAGCCGAAGGATTCAAAATGAGGGGGGGAGTAGAGGCACATAGTCTGAAAAATAAGGTAATTGGTGAACTTTGAACTGAAAGAGTTAAAAATCCCTCTTTCCAGGTTGGTATGACCCAATATCCAAATCAAAGCTCCTTGAGTGTCCGATGCATAGCGCTTATCTCCTCTGCTGCGTCGATAATCGAGCGACTAATGCAGTCACAGTGTGGTTATTGGCTCTAAATACAGCGCATCCATTATGTTTTTTCCCGCCGCCACTCTTGCGCGTAATGTACTCCTAATTACACCGGTTTGTCGCACGTAAGGCACTCCAGCGTCCCGCGTTGGGCGTGATGGATGACGCCGCGTTCCCGGTGCTTCATTACGTTTTCATGAAACGTCACGGAGCAGTTATTAAAGCAATATTACGCTCGGTGAACGACTATCAATCTAGTCTGCAAGTGGGTGTGTGCTGTTCTGAAGTCGGAGCACGGTTATTGCTCAAACTGAACTCGTAGCTCAAGGCGTGAATGTATTTTGACTTGTGCAGATCCGCTTATATTGCACACTTAATACTTATGCATAGGTGTTAGTCAAAACACCCCTGCGGGTCGTACCATTAATATGTACATCACATGTCTGCGGTGTGGCTGGCAGCCGATCAATTTTTAACGGCGCTCCAGAGCTTCAATCCCCACAGGGATGCATTTTCTATGCTCTGTTCCACTGCCCCCCTTCTAACCCACAAAACCTCCCTAAGGGGAACATGCAATGTTGGCGATCCGAGCCCTGGAGGGAACATAAAACAAGCCACCCAAGTTCAAAATGGCACATGAAGCCCATGCAAAGTCCTAACAGTGCATTTAATTTTGAATTTCACTCTCCTTTTATTACTGAAGTAATATGACCTTCTAGCCAGACCGCCGGAATCGTGCTAGCCGAACCGCTGGACCCGCGCTGGTGCATCTCCAACGGCCTGGGCTGGCGAGATCCCGGCAATCCGGCCAGAAGGGCAAACTCCGCATATTCACCTTAGTCTCAATTAGAGGTGGGAATCTTTGGGCACCTAACGATCCGATTACGATTCAGAGGCAACGATTCGATCATAAATCGATTATTGATGACCCCCCCCCCAGCTATTAGCTGTAATGCTGCAATGATTAATCGATTAACTCGAGTATTCGAATAGAAAAAAATATTCGAATTAAATTGTATTGCTTCAAGTATTCGTTTAATTTAATTAAACTGGCGTTGTAATGGTTTATCTTGAAAGTGTTTGCATTTAGTTTTATTGATTAGGGTGGATGCACTGCCCTCTGGTCTGCCTCATTTCACATTGCTGAATCCAACTGCTCCCTGTTAAGAACAACATAAGCTACGTTTTTGTTAGAGCTAATGTTTATTAATGCATTTGTAATTTCGTTTATAGATATATTTAGCCGTTTTTTGTGGGAGTATGTGTTTGAACTAGGGCTGTCAAATTTATCGTGTTAACGGGCGGTAATTAATTTTTTGAATTAATCATGTTAAAATATTTAACGCATGCGCGGCACAACGGCCACTCACGCATTGCCGCAAACAATCTGTAATGGCGCCGTTTTACTTATATACAGCACTAGGAGGCAGCGTCACGTGAGTGTAGTAGATACCAGCACTCATTGGAGCTGTGCTTTTATTTGGCTAAAGCTGTAAGATCTCTCCCACAACCACCAGAAATATTATGGGAAGCGACGTGGGGAATAATGACAGGAGATGATCTTTTTCTTGACACCCTGTATTGTTCCCACCGCAGAGAAGATCTATCGATTGCTGCCACCACACACAGTCATGGTTGCACCACTACCCATCATGCATTTGGGCAGAACAGTTAAATTGCTGCAGTATCATTTACTGAAAGCTCAACAAATACACAATATACAAACTCACATTTATCCTTTAAGAATTACAAGTCTTTCTATCCTTTGATCCCTCTCACAGAAAGAATGCTAATAATGTTAATGCCATCTTGTGGATTTATTGTTATAATAAACAAATACAGTACTTATGTACTGTATGTTGAATGTATATATCCGTCTTGTCTTCTCTTTCCATTCCAACAATAATTTACAGAAAAATATGGCATATTTTAGAGATGGTTTGAATTGCGATTAATTACGATTAATTAATTTTTAAGCTGTGATTAACTCGATTAAAATTTTTTAATCATTTGACAGCCCAAGTTTGAACCTTATGTTAAGAGCATTGTTAAAAAAAAAAAAAAAACACAAAAAAAAAAGCCAGCATTCTATAGCATTTAAGCTAGCAGACTTTTGCTATGTAAGTTAGCCAATTGTTCTTTTGTTGTACATAGATCCTCTTTTTTTTTTTAATACCGTTTGAGGCTCAGCTCAGGTTTATTTTTTAATGTTCCTTATTCGATTACTCGATTATTCGAACTAACTAGTTCATCGATTAATCGACTACTAAAATAATCGATAGCTGCAGCCCTGATTAGCTGCTTTCAACGTTTCGTACTTTAGTTACAAAAATTGTAGAAAAAGCCTCTCAGGCTTGAATAAACGACTATTTCAGTATCAGGTTAACAGTTCAAAACAGTAAATAAAATGCTCAAGTTCCCATTCTGTATCAGCAGCTTTAAACTACATTCAATTAATTTAATGTTGTGAATCAACTGTTAAAGTTGTTAAAATTGCTCCCCTTATTCCATAATTTCCCCTCTGTTTACTTTAGAGAGGTGAAAGTTTTAAAACTGTTTTAAAGATAGAGTCAAGTTTTGCCAATTTAGGAGTATTTTAGATAAAAACTTAATTAAGTTCGCTACAACAGAGCCTTCTAGAGAATTCTCCTGCTTTAAGATGGCGGCTGTTTACTAGAGCCTGCAAGTCTGTCATTTCGCATCTAGTTTTCAATACATGTGTTGCTAACGCCGTTGAGTCTGTCATTTTGCATCTAGTTCTACACATGTACATATGATATCTATTACCTACCGTAGCATGATTTGGACGTAGTTTGTAGCAGCTGTCGGCAGCAGTTAAGCCTGTCGCAATATGCAATAATTCCATTTATCGCACGGTAAATAAAAATGAAGGCGGTAATTTTTCCACTGCGATTTATTGCCTCGCGTGCTCGTGTGTGCGCGCGTGCGGCTGACGTGCTGTTAAAAGTTCGGCTTCCTTGTTACCAACTACGCAAAATGCATTTTCTTTCTGGGTCCGGCAAAAAATGGCGCCGGAGCCAATTTGTTCCCATTATATCCTATTGTTCAACGTATACCGGCCGGGTCAGTGCTCTGGATTGACTGCGGACCATCTCCGGCGTGCCAGAGCCCGCCACATGGTTTAGGCTATTTTTTATTTTTGCCGGAGACAAATCCGTCAAAATGGGCGGTGCCGGGCCTGGAGTCAACAGTCCAGTTTTTTATTCACGGTTTAACAAGCGAACATGGACGAAGAACGCTCCATCATGGAGGTGGAAAGTCACAAAGTGATTTATTATGTAGCAGGCTGTATGGTGTCCTGTTATGTGTCTTTTTCTGGCAATGATTTCCAACACATGACGTGCTGACAACTGTCTCACTGCTGCGTCACATGAACTAAACAACAACAACGTTGCATGCGCTTCATGGTGCCTCGGAAAACATCCAATTGCAATTTTACAAATGGAACGCCATAGCAGAAAAGTTTTCATTTGCCTAGATGCTTAAGTTATTAAGTGCAATTTTATTTTTTCTTGAAAAAAACATTTCACTTATTCTGTGTTTCTGTGCAGTATTAATATTGTTGTCTTTTACTTAAAAGAGGCATGGTCTATTGTTTAGAGTTGTGATTTCTTAAAAAGTATTTTTTAATTTAAGAGTAAACATTTATTACGTTTAAATGAGTGTACTTGATCTATTAATATACATTGGGGCAAATAAGTATTTAGTCAACCACTAATTGTGCGAGTTCTCCCACTTGAAAATATTAGAGAGGCCTGTAATTGTCAACATGGGTAAACTTCAACCATGAGAGACAGAATGTGGGGAAAAAAAACAAAAAATCACATTGTTTGATTTTTAGAGAATTTATTTGCAAATCATGGTGGAAAATAAGTATTTGGTCAATACCAAAAGCTCATCTCAATACCTTGTTATGTACCCTTTGTTGGCAATAACGGAGGCCAAACGTTTTCTGTAACTCTTCACAAGCTTTTCACACACTGGTGCTGGTATTTTGGCCCATTCCTCCATACAGATCTCCTCTAGAGCAGTGATGTTTTGGGGCTGTCGTTGGGCAACACGGACTTTCAACTCCCTCCACAGATTTCTATGGGGTTGAGATCTGGAGACGGGCTAGGCCACTCCAGGACCTTGAAATGCTTCTTACAAAGCCACTTCTTTGTTGCCCTGGCTGTGTGTTTGGGATCATTGTCATGCTGAAAGACCCAGCCACGTCTCATCTTCAATGCCCTTGCTGATGGAAGGAGATTTTCTCTCAAAATCTCTCGATACATGGCCCCATTCATTCTTTGCTTTACACAGATCAGTCGTCCTGGTCCCTTTGCAGAAAAACAGCCCCAAAGCATGATGTTTCCACCCCCATGCTTCACAGTGGGTATGTTGTTCTTCGGATGCAATTCAGTATTCTTTCTCCTCCAAACACGAGAACCTGTGTTTCTACCAAAAAGTTTGATTTTGGTTTCATCTGACCATAACACATTCTCCCAGTCCTCTTCTGGATGTTCCAAATGCTCTCTAGCGACCCGCAGACGGGCCTGGACGTGTACTTTCTTCAGCAGGGGGACACGTCTGGCAGTGCAGGATTTGAGTCCCTGGCGGCGCATTGTGTTACTGATAGTAAGTAGCCTTTGTTACTGTGGTCCCAGCTCTCTGTAGGTCATTCACTAGGTCCCCCGTGTGGTTCTTGGATTTTTGCTCACCGTTCTTGTTATCATTTTGACGCCACGGGATGAGATCTTGCATGGAGCCTCAGATGGACGGAGATTATCAGTAGTCTTGTATGTCTTCCATTTTTAATATTTGCTCCCACAGTTGATTTCTTTACACCAAGTGTTTTACCTATTGCAGATTCAGTCTTCCTAGCCTGGTGCAGGTCTACAATTTAGTCTCTGGTGTCCTTCGACAGCTCTTTGGTCTTGACCATAGTGGAGTTTGGAGTGTGACTGACTGAGGTTGTTGACAGGTGTCTTTTACACCAATAATGAGTTGAAACAGGTGCATTTGATACAGGTAATGAGTGGAGCCTCGTTAGACCTCGTTAGAAGAAGTAAGACGTCTTTGACAGCCAGAAATCTTGCTTGTTTGTAGGTGACCAAATACTTATTTTCCACTCTAATTTGGAAATAAATTCTTTAAAAATCAAACAATGTGATTTTCTGTTTTTCCACAATCTGTCTCTCATGGTTGAGGTTTACCCATGTTGACAATTACAGGCCTCTCTAATCTTTTCAAGTAGGAGAACTTGCACAATTGGTGGTTGACTAAATACTTATTTGCCCCACTGTATACCGTATTCTCACAGTGTTATTTATTTATTTATTTATTTATTTATTAATTGGGGGGGGTGCAATAATATCGCATATCGCAATAATTTATGAAATATCGCCCGCTAAAATTTGTTATCGCGACAAGCCTAGCTGCAGTCAGGTGTTTTTTTATCTAGCGGCATGAGTTGAGCTGGAGCCGTGAGTTGAGCATTGTCATTACTCGGTTAATGACAAGCATGATGTTTACTGCGGTCCGTTCCTCATTGCGTCCCGAAGACCATGCTGACTGTGTTTTAGTTTCGCTTTACTTGACATATTTCAATAATCGGAATTTGGATGTTTGTGAATCGTTCTCGAATCTTGCACGGCCGAATCGCAAATAATCTAAGAATCAGAAATTTCACACACCTCTGGTCTTAACCATTTGTACTGACTCCATTTTGAAAGGTTTAAAGAAGGCTGACCGAGAACAAGTTGACAGTTTATTCGGGTCGACAGCGAAACGGAAAGGCGAAACAGACACAGACTCAGGCGAGGAGGCAAACTCGTTGTAAGGTAACCATATCAGAAGTCAACAAAAGGTTCCCGAGAAAAATGACAACGCTTGGTTAAATATTCAGTCTTTTGAAGGCTCTTGCGGGGCGGGCCGTTTTTCTGTTTGTGAATTGGACCGGTGGATTGGGATTTACTTTTGTCCGGGCAACGAGGGTTGTGGATTTTGCCACCTCAGCGTCAAAGAGGCTCTTCGAGTCTTGTCAGTCGTCTTATCAGTTGGATATCGGGCATTCTCCGGTGCTCCTTGTGTTGGGACATAGCGTCCCGCCGGGATCTTGCTCATGATGCACACGTTGGGCATCCGTGATAAGACTGCGTCGGGTATCTTTTATGCCCTATATTCTGCTTGTTTTTCTTAAACTATGGTATAAGTGCTATTCATTTTATATTGGGTGTGTTACAGTAATACAAACAGATGGTGCCGACGAGATAAGGTACTATCTCCTTCATTACATACTTCAATCAATTCCTTTGGCAGAACCTGGAGCGCGAGACGGCCCTGCACTGCGCGGCACAGTACGGCCACTCCGAGGTAGTGTCGGTACTGCTCCAGGAGCTGACGGACCCCACCATGAGGAACAGTCGGCAGGAGACGCCCCTTGACCTGGCAGCACTCTACGGACGCCTGCAGGTTATCTTTCATATGATGAGTCTTTGGATTACTTTTATTTGCAGATGAATCAAAATGTCCTTTATCGGCAGGTGGTGTGCATGCTGGTAAGCGCGCACCCCAACCTGATGGGGGTGCGCAACCGGCGACACACGCCGCTCCACCTGGCTGCTCGCAACGGACACCGCAGCACCGCGCAGACGCTCCTCGAGGCCGGCATGGACGTCAACTGTGTGGTATGTGTTTGTTACGTACAAACATGACTGCAAACATGTTGTACGTAAGCCGCCTTAGTCTTCTAATTGGGACCGTGTTGTTCTTTCTTGCTCCTCCCCCCAACCGGCTATTATGACTATTACATAACGGATTCCGTGTAAAAGGACGTGCAGCTCCGGAGGCGCTCCGCTGTTCACATTGCTTTCCTCGCTCCAAAACAGTGTTTAAAGAAATTATGAAATTATTGGCTGCCGTAGACAGTACTAGAAGTCCAATCCTTTCGGAGCGAGAGGGTTGGCAGTGAATTAATGTTCATTTACAACTGCTAGTGATAAACTCAGATTCACAGCAGAAGGATGCCACATGATTGGACTTCTATCATCGTCAATGGCACGGTCACAACACTCTTATCTAAAAGCATAGACTTCATAATGATATTGATGGGACACGGGGCGTGGGACCGATTAATAGTGGGCCTGCTTTGTTGGCGTGGCCGTCAAAGCTGACCGAGTGGAATCACGGACAAAGAGCTTTTTTTGTTGAAAATTCTTGTGAATAAATGCCAAAATCCCTGAATTTTTTATAGATATTGATGAAAAACAGTCACGATTTTTGGTTAAAAGCAAAAAAAAAAAAAAAAAAATGCAGTTAGCATTTCTTTGACGTAAATATGTTGAAGTACAATGCTAATTTATTTGACGTGAATATGTCGAAGTACGATGCTAGTCTGTTAGTCAATGTGGCGGCCGCCATATGTAAACAGAGCTTTTCCGGTGAAAATTATTGTGAATAAATGCTTAAATCGCTGAATTCTTTATAGATATTAATGTAAAACAGTCGCGATTCTTGGTTAAAAGCACAAAAAAACCCGTGCAGTTAGCATTTATTTGACGTAAATATGTCGAAGTACAATGCTAGTCTGTTGGTCAATGTGGCAGCCGCCATATGTAAACAAAGCTTTTCCGGTGAAAATTATTGTGAATAAGTGCTTAAATCGCTGAATTCTTTATTGATGTGAACGTAAAACACACTCGATTCTTGGTTAAAAGCAAAAAAAAAAAAAAAGAGAGAAACGTACAGAATATGATGCTAGTTTGTTAGTCAATGTGGCGGCCGCCATATGTAAACAGAGCTTTTCCGGTGAAAATTCTTGTGAATAAATGCTTAAATCCCTGAATTATTTATAGATATGACATAAAACAGTCTCGATTCTTGGTTAAAGACAAAAAAAAAATAAAACGTACAGAATATGATGCTAGTCTGTCAGTCAATGTGGCGGCTGCCATAGGTAAACAGAGCTTTTCCGGTGAAAATTATTGTGAATAAATGCTTAAATCGCTGAATTCTTTATAGATGTGAAGGTAAAACACACTCGATTCTTGGTTAAAAGCAAAAAAAAACAACACAAAAACGTACAGAATATGATGCTAGTCTGTTAGTCAATGTGGCGGCCGCCATATGTAAACAGAGCTTTTCCGGTGAAAATTCTTGTGAATAAATGCTTAAATCCATGAATTCTTTATAGATATGGACGTAAAACACACTCGATTCTTGGTAAAAAGCAAAAAAAAAAAAAATAATGTACAGAAAGCAGTTAGCATTTATTTCATGTAAATATTTCAAAGTACGATGGTAGTCTGCTAGTCAATGTGGCGGCCGCCATATGTAAACAGAGCTTTTGCAGTGAAAATTATTGTGAATAAATGCTTAAATCGCTGAATTCTCTATAGATATTAACATTTGATTCTTGGTTAAAAGCAAAAAAAAAAAAAATAATGTACAGAATATGACACTAGTCTGTTTGTCAATGTGGCGGCTGCCATATGTAAACAGAGCTTTTCCGGTAAAAAATTTTGTGAATAATGCTTAAATCCCTGAATTCTTTATAGATATGAACGTAAAACAGTCTAGATTCTTGGTTAAAAGCACAAAAAACCCATGCAGTTACTATTTATTTGACGTGAATATGCCGAAGTACGGTGCTAGTCTGTCAGTCAATGTGGCGGCCGCCATATGTAAACAGAGCTTTTCCGGTGAAAATTATTGTGAATAAATGCTTAAATCGCTGAATTCTTTATAGATATGAATGTAAAACACACTCGATTCTTGGTTAAAAGCAAAACAAACAAAAAACGTACAGAATATGATGCTAGTTTGTTCGTCAATGTGGCGGCCGCCATATGGAAACAGAGCTTTTCCGGTGAAAATTCTTGTGAATAAATGCTTAAATCCCTGAATTCTTTATAGATATGGACTTAAGGCAGTCCCCGATTCTTGGTTAAAAGCAAAAAAAAAAACAAAACGTGCAGTTAGCATCTATTTTACGTAAATATGTCGGAGAATGATGCTAGTCTGGTAGACAATGTGGCGACAGCCTTACAACAAAGAGCTTTTTACATTGAAAAATCTTGTGAAAAAAGGAAAAATGTAATAATTACCTTGAATCCTTGAACAAATCTCTCCTGAGACAATCCTTCCTGTTTGTATGCAGTGCAGCTTTCATACTTTTTCAACCTAAATCCGGCGTTGGATCGCTGCATGTGTCGCTGCAACCGACTGCGAATAACTGAAGTGGATTGTGGAATGGCCTTCTACTTGAAGGCGGAGTGAAGGTTGAATCTGACCCGTCAATATCATTAAAACAAGTCTACGCTCCAAGCACTGCTGAAATTTTTTTTTTTTTTATACATTTTTTTTTAAATGTACAGTGACTGCTATAACCTCACATTATCATACTAATGCATTATTGTAAACACTTAAATGTCCAATTTGGCCTCAAATTGAAGCACAAGTTGTTCTTCTCTTCAGCTGCAATGATGTAACCGTATAAATTGTCACTGGTGGGAAGTACTTTACTCAGTGTGTATGTGTGTAGGTCAGTAATTGGAGTCAAGCCATAAAGGTCTGCTTGCTTGAGTGTGCATGAATAATTTATGGCAGCAGAGCACCAGTCACTTTCTCTCTCGCTTCTTTCTCGCTCAGCCAGTGCATGTTAATGAGGGAAAACCCCTGTTAGGTGATGGTAGTGTACCTGCTCATGAGTGGGCAGGTAACACACTTCCACTCTTAATGAACTCTATCGCTCTCACCGTTCAATTCACGGAAGCCGTTGAAGAGCGAGAGTGGCCTTCCCGGTTTCCTCTTGACGGCGTCACCACGGGAAACGGGGAAGGAAGTTCTTCTACATTTGAGGGGGGTGGAAGGTTACAAAAGCGGGAGGGCGAGTAGATCACGTCCTGTGCTGCCGCGACTAGCGTGTGGAGTTTAGGATCGTAGGAAATAGGTCTGTAAGTAAATGTTTTCATGAGTTTTGGTTCTAATTCCTTCCGTTTCCACGCATTGCATCACCGCGGTCTTCTGCTTCGCCGACGTACTGCTTCGAAATAGGGCCCGTGGATTTATTTGAGCAGTGAACGCGATCTCTTAGCTGGGAAGGCTCCCCGTGACTGTTTATTTTTTGTCTTTTTCAGACAGAGAATGGCAGCGCCCTCCACGAAGCCGCCCTCTTTGGGAAGACGGACGTAGTTCGCCTTCTACTCAACTCAGGTACGATTACGAACAAGACTGGGGAAAGTTTGGCTCGTGAACTTTGGCTATGTCATCTTTCGGCCGTGGCTTTGATGTCCGGTCTAATTTTGCGTTTTCCTGTTTCCGGTCTGCATCCGGGATGGGTGACACGGTGTTGCCGGGCAACCGGCCGGCTATTGTCATATGTGGGCTAGCCGACATGGACTGATCTAGAAATACAGTGGTATGAAAAAGAATCTGAACCTTTAGGAATTTCTCACATTTCTGCATAAAATCACCGTCAAATGTGATCTGATCTTTGTCAAAATTACAAAGATGGAAATACAGTCTCTTCCTTAACTAAAACCACCCAAACATTTACAGGTTTTCACATTTTAATGAGGATAGTATGAAAACAATGACAGAAAGGAGAAAATAAGTAAGTGAACCATCACATTTACCGTATTGGCCCGAATATAAGACGGTGTTTTTGCATTGAAATAAGACTGAAAAAGTGGGGGTCGTCTTCTATTCGCGGTCTAGTCATTATACCCTTTCACGATGCTACATGGCACCAGATATCATTGAAGCGGTGTTCTGTCATGACAGATCTCACCTGCTCTCAAGTTCAACCAGTTTGCATTATTGTATTGCAATGTTTTTCCTTATTCAGATTTGTTTCAAGACTACAGTTACAGTTAGACTTCACTTTGATAGTTAATACAGTTATTGCAATTTTGTTGTTTTATCACATTAGATTGGTTTATTCATTACAATCTGGGACAACCAGAAGCCATTCATTTACAAATGTTGATTGGACTTTAGTTTACATATTTAAATGTTCCGATATTAAGATTTGAATGAGGCAAAATAACATGCTTTTTCTTTCAAATATATTGTTATAATAATTTCTTTCAGATGTACTGTGATTATTTTCTTTATAAAAATTAATTTGGTGTTCAAAAAGTCTTTTTTTCTTCAAACTTGAGTCTTGAAAAAAGGGGTCGTCTTATAATCAGGGCCGTCTTATATCCGGGCCAGTACGGTAATATTTTGTTCCCCACCCCTTGGCAGCAATAACTTCAACTGGACGCTTCCTAAAGCTGCAGATCAGTCTGGCACATCGATCAGGACGAATCTTGGCCCATTCTTCTCTACAAAACTGCTGTAGTTCAGTCAGATTCCTAGAATGTCTGGCATGAATCGCTGTCTTTTAGATCATACCACAGCATCTCAGTGGGGTTCAAGACTGGACTTTGACTTGGCCACTCCAGAACGTGTATTTTGTTCTTCTGAAACCATTCTGAAGTTGATTTACCTCTGTATTTTGGATCATTGTCTTGTTGCAGCATCCATCCTATTTTAGCTTCAACTGTCTGACAGACGGCCTCAGGTTTTGCTGCAAAACATCCTGATAAACGTTTGAATTCATTCTTCTTTTAATGATTCCATGTTGTCCACATCAGACAATGCTTCTCATCAAGACATTTCTTACCCGGGGTGTGTTTTATAATGGGCAGGGCAGCTTTAGACCACTCATCAGTGGTTGGGCAAACACCTGACTGAAAATGTTTGGTAAGAATTGGTTTCAATTGCTCTTTTAGTCTCTTTAGGCAGAGGGTTCACTTAACCCCCCCCCCCCCACACACACACACACACACACACACTTCTGTCATTGTTTGCATGCTATCCTGATTAAAATATGAAAACCTATAAATGTTTGGGTCATTTTAGTTAAAGCAGACACTGTTTTTTCATCTGTGTGATTTTGACAAAGATCACATTTGATGGTGATTTTATGCAGAAATGTGAGAAATTCCAAAAGGTTCAGACTTTTTCATACCATTGTAGACAGTGTTTATGATTTCCAACAAAGTTGAGTCCAAAAATTGAACCAACTTGAACACAATTTTTTTTTTAATTTTAGTGTTCATGTTTTGTTTTTACAGATCCCTTGAGTCCTTTTATCTCAGTTTTACGACCTATTTCTTGAGCATGACATTGTTTTTTTTTTTTTTCTTTTCTTTAGGGATTGACACAAATTTGCGAGATAGCCAGGGAAGAACAGCTCTGGACATCCTCAGAGAACATCCTGCGGTCAAATCCCAGCAGATCACAGCTCTCATCCAAGGTAACGTATACACGAGTGTGTGTAGGCACATGGTTAAGTGTAGGCTGGCGTTTGTTGTTGTTGTTGTTTGTTGCTCGTGTGTTGGTGTGTGTTTATGCACAAAATTGGTCTTTTCCAATTTCTTTTCGTGTTTCACTGTTTTTTCCCCCCCATCTGCATGTGATGCCTGTTTGCTAAAGGCGCCTTATGAAAGCCACTGTGCTTTTTTTGAGCTTGAATTCAGAATTTCACGACACACAAACACAAACACATATGCAGCTGTGAATGAAAAGATCAGCTGCCCGCCATTTCCTGTTGGAGAGCACTCACTTTAGACTCACCAATGACGGCTGATTGGATTGCTGGCTGCAATTAACCCCCACTCATTCTTCTCTTTTCTTTCCTTTTGCTTGTAGAACATGTGACGGAGGAAATGGAGCGGCGCAGTATGACGGAGGAACCCGTCCGCAAGTGTCCGGTCCCTGCGCCCCGAACCTCCATCTCTTCGCCCTCAGCCTCGCCGTCCATAAGGCACAAAAGTCAGTGGACGGCACACTTCAGTATTTACAATCTGTGCCATTGACGGCAGCTTCCAGCCCTCCTTCGTCAAAATATATTGAACATGGCAGGCAATGAGTTAAATCTTAGACCGTTTAATAGCTTTTCTGAACTGCAGCATCTATGCTAAATGTTCCCCAGTGCTCTGCTGCCCCCTGTTGGATAAGCATTACGCTGCCTTCTTGCTGACAATCCTCTCTTTTAGACATAACATCACATCAGCACAAAACATAATAGGCTCATTACCTGCTGAATGGCAAGATTATTGCACCTGAATGCATCATCATTGTAAAACACACACACAAAAAAAGTCCAATATAGGAACTGGTTTAATCACTATTTATTGACTGTTTTTCCCCCCTCGAAATCAATTTCTGTTTGTTAATTACATTCAAAATGGAAGCCAACACATTTCTTATGTCTTTTCAGATGAGGCGGTGACCAACGAGCTGTCCAAGCTGCTGCACGAGATCAAAAAGTGCCGCGAGCGCGACTACTCCTTCGAGGAACTGTGCCACACCATCTCCTCGCACTCCATGGACAGCTTCGGGAGCGGGCGGCTGTCGGATGAAGAGGCGCCCAACGGCACCTTGACGCGCACCGCCAAGGTAATACTGTCTCGTGAGCGTAATTGATAATAATAGTGATGTAAAAACTAGGGTTGTTCCGATCATGTTTTTTTTTTTGCTCCCGATCCGTTCCCTATCGGTTTAGTTTGAGTATCTGCCGATCCCGATATTTCCCGATCCGATTGCTTTTTTTTTTGCTCCCGATTCAATTCCAATCATTCCCGATCATTTTTCCCGATCATATACATTTTGGCATGCAATCAGAAAAAAATGAATAAAACTTGGACGAATATAAACATTCAACATACAGTACATAAGTACTGTATTTGTTTGTTATAACAATAAATCCTCAAGATGGCATTTACATTATTACCATTCTTTCTGTGAGAGGGATCCACGGATAGAAAGACTTGTAATTCTTAAAGGATAAATGTGACTTTGTATATTGTGACTAAATATTGCCATCTAGTGTATTTGTTGAGCTTTCAGTAAATAATACTGTAGCCATTTAACTTCTGCCCAAATGCATGATGGGAAGTGCAACCATGACTCTGCGCAGTGGTACCAATTGATATATCTTCTCTGCGTTGGGAAATAACATAGGATGTTAAGAAAAAGATGAACTACTACCTTTCTTCCCCACATTGCTTCCCACGATTATTCTAATCGTTGGGAGAGGGATTGTAAGGCTTTAGCCAATTAAAAAAAGGCTCCAACGGCTGCCAAAATTCACTCTACTCATTTTACGCTGCCTTTAAGCTCTATATATAGGTAAAACGGTGCCATTACAGATTGAACGCGACAATGTGTGAGTGGGTCGTACAGAGCATGCGTTAATTGCGTTAAATATTTTAACGTGATAAATTTTTTAAAAAATTAATTACCGCCGTTAACGGGATAAATTTGATAACGCTACCTTAAGCCTAAACTAAAGACTCTGGATGAGTGTAACATATTATGTCTGTAACGTTAAATACAATTATAAAACGATTTAATTAAAAATATATATTTTTATTAAAAAAAGGCATGTCCGATATTTTTTTGCTGATTCCGATACTTTGAAAATGACGGGATCGGGACATCTCTAGTAAAAACAAAGCTCATTGGCTACCATTGATGGCGATCGGCAGGGGCGTCACTAGGTTTCAAGAACGGGGGGCGGGGGCCTTAGCCCCCACGTTATGCACAGGATGTAAGTGAACGTAGCGTACAAGCACAAAACTTCACAGATAAGACTGATCATATATTCATTATTATTGTTGTTGTTTCAGTCTATATTTTATACAGTAGAACAACAGGGGAAAAAAAACGCTACGATTGCATGTTACTTGGTAGATGGAAGCATCAAAAAATGCCATCTGTTTTTAAGGGTGGCAAATCGGTCAATCATTCTGCTCTGACTCCTAAAAGTTAATAGGGCTGTCAAAATTATCGCGTTAACAGGCGGTAATTAATTTTTTAAATTAATCACGTTAAAATATATGACGCAATTAACGCACATGCCCTGCTCAAACAGATTACAATGACAGCAAAGTGCAATGTCCACTTGTTACTTATGTGTAGAGTATTGTCGCCCTCTGCTGGCGCTTGGGTGCGGCTGATGTTATGGGTTTAAGCACCCATGAGCATTGTGTAATTATTGACATCAACAATGGCGGGCTACTAGTTTATTTTTTGATTGAAAATGTTACAAATTTTATTAAAAAGAAACATCAAGAGGGGTTTTAATATAAAATTTCTATAACTTGAACTAAAATTTATCTTTTAAGAACTACAAGTCTTTCTATCCATGGATCGTTTTAACAGAATGTTAATAATGTTAATGCCATCTTGTTGATTTATTGTTATAATAAACAAATACAGTACTTATGTACCGTATGTTGAATGTATATATCCATCTTGTGTCTATCTTTCCATTCCCACAATAATTCACGGAAAAATATGGCATATTTTATAGATGGTTTGAATTGCGATTAATTACGATTGATTAATTTTTAAGCTTTAATTAACTCGATTAAAAATTTTAATCGTTTGACAGCCCTAAAAGTTAATAAAGGCGGTGGAGTGATTATTATTAGTGTATTATTATGACGATCCACTGATGATGATCATACGAGAATGAGCTAAGCTGTACTCATCTCTGCGTAAAGTGAAAAACACAGCTGATGCTCCAGAGGGTAGTCACCCCTAAGATAGAATTAAAAAGAGTGCACACTTAACATCTGCACAATGCATTTCAGGCTAACTAGCTAGCAGCAGCTAAGTAGCAGCGTTATTTTAGAGATGGGGTGTAACTTTTGGCCGCAAAATAACAAAGGTGAGACATGCGCAGAGATTGTGTGAGTGTGCAAGAAAGCTTTTTATTCGTCAAACACGGAGCAGTTGGTTTATTAATTACATGGTACTTTCTGCTGTTATATCAGTCCTTTATTCATCTATTCACGGTCTGTTCACACACACACACACACACATGCCGGTAGTTCGGTACCGACTGCGAGCAAGGTGACATGGAAAATGCGCACTGGATTTTCAGTGATGTGTGTGTTCTCCATATGAACAAGTGGAATGGACTAGGACTAGGTAACGACGCACTGAAGGGGCTCTCTACTTTACTTTCTGAATTGAAGGGAAACTGACAGATTTATGATTATATTTAGGTTCATAGTGAAAATGTCAGCATATTTTTGTGTTTTTATTTTTTTGAATAAAAGAAATTATGTAGGGGGGCTTAAGAATATTTTAGGGGCGCTTCAGCCCCCTACTATAGACCTAACGACGCCACTAGTGCTTTTTGACTGGGAGGACTGGGAATGGCACCCAATTAGTTATCGTAAATACAATACACTCCCTGAAGTAAATGGTTCACTTTCCTGTACTTGTTCACTATCGCCATTAGGTGGCACTATAAGACAGATCAGCCTATTGCTTTTGCAGTTTAAAACGGCTCTTTTAACACACACAGACACACTTATGCAGCGTCGCTCACTTAATCATCTCCTCGCCGCACGCCGGGTGCGCGCGGGTGTTCGAGCCCCTCCACGCGAGCATGTCGACGGGTGGCCTCCGCCACTGTCGTGAATAAAACATACTCACTGTATTGCACGCAGTGCAGTAGCGTTACCAGGGCATCCATTTTGTGAAGCTTTTTATTTATTTATTTATTTATTTATTTTTAAAGATGTGACCTATGGAATGTGCTGTGTCGCAGTTGAGCCCCGAGAGGACCCCCAGGAAAGGACACTGCACCAAATAACAAGCACCCTCACTGTTAGCATCATACTCACAGCTGTTTTTGATGCTTGGATTAGATTATTGAACTGCATGAGAGGGGGCTAAATAACAGAAGCAGCTTCCATAAACATTTAGAACATATTGACACCGATAGACGTCCAGTCTGTTAGAACTGTTCAAATGGATTGGATGTCTAAAGACGTCCGTAGCATCCAGTGAGTTAACATTGCTTTTGTTTTTGCAGCGTCCGAGTCCGTCCCTCGCCGCGGCCCCCGAGGAAGAGGACGACGATCGGGTCGAGAAAAGTTGCGGCCCCGCTGGATTCTGGGAAGCGTTGACCCCCTGTAATGGCTGCCACAACCTTGGCTTCTCCAACATGTCTCAGGTAAACATACAGTAGTATGAAAAAGTATCTGAACCTTTTGGAATTTCTCACATTTCTGCATAAAATCAGCATCAAATGTGATCTGATCTTTGTCAAAATCACACAGATGAAAATACAGTGTCGGCTTAAACCAAAACCACCCAAACATTAATAGGTTTCCATATTTTAATGAGGATAGCATGCAAATAATGACAGAAGGGGGAAAATAAGTGAATGAACCCTCTGCCTAAGGAGACTTAAAGAGCAATTTAAACCAATTTTTTACCAAACAATTTATGTCAGGTGTGTGCCCAATCACTGATGAGTGGTTTAAAGCTGCCCTGCCCTCTATAAAAAACACACCTGGTAAGAATTGTCTTGATGAGAATCATTGTCTGATGTGCATCATGGCTCGGTCAAAAGAGCTGTCTGAAGACCTACGATCAATGATTGTCGATTTGGGATACAAGGATAGAAAATCGCTAAAATCTGGATGTTCATCAATCGTCAGTCAGAGAAGTTGTCTACCAATGGAGAGAGTTTGGCACTGTTGCTTCTAACCAAAGATGACACCCAGAGTAAAAAAAACCCTAGCGTGTCTGTAAAAGACTTACAGAAATCACTGGCACAGTCCAATATCTCTATGCACACATCAGCTATATGTAAAACTATGGCCAAGAATGGTGTTCATGGGAGGACTCCACGGAGGAAGCCCCTGCTGTCCAAAAAGGCACTTGGACACTCCACTGATGTTTGGGCAAAATATTTTGTGGACTGATAAAACCAAAGTTGAATTGTTGAACAAGACAATGATCCAAAACACCGAGGTAAATCAACTTCAGGATGGTTTCAGAAGAGCAAAATACACGTTCTGGAGTGGCCAAGTCAAAGTCCAGACTTGAACCCCATTGAGATGTTGTGGCATGACCTAAATTCCAGGAATCTGAGTGAACTACAGCGGTTTTGTAGAGAAGACTGGGCCAAGATATGTGCCAGACTGATCTGCAGCTACAGGAAGCGTCTGGTTGAAGTTATGGATGCCAAAGGGGGGGCCCACAAAATATTAAATGTGATGGTTGACTTACTTATTTTCCCCTTTCTGTCATTGTTTTCATACTATCCTCATTAAAATATGAAAGCCTATAAATGTTTGGGTGGTTTTAGTCAAAGCAGACAGTTTTTTTCATCTGTGTGATTTTGACAAAGCTCAGATCACATTTGATGTGATAAGTATAACACCATTTACCATTCATGCAGATTTGTGAGAAATTCCTAAAGGTTCAGATACTTTTTTATACCACTGTAACTCAAACATTCACAGATTGCATTAATGGAACATTACGGTATAATTGTGCTTGTATACATCTGCGCTGCATCAGGCTTGAGGCATTTTTTTTTTTTTTTTTTTAACTCTTTGGTTACCTTGGAAACGCAAGCAAGGAGCCGTCAGGGCATTTCAGCAGTTGAAAACATGTCGTTTTGAGGCACTGTATTTTCTTTTGTTGTTGGCCCTTTTAGGGCTTGAACATGTGATGGTGGATTAGGTGTAAATGCTAAGAATTGCATTTCTGCTTATCTAGTGTGAAACTTTGCAGTCAAAAATGAATTATTATGCAAATCCTATTGCTTGAGGGCAACATTTGCTCACAACTGTGTATACGTTCTGCATCAAACGGCCATGGTGTGATTGAAGTGATTTATTATGATGCGTGCTGTGAGCACCAACGAGTTGTTGATGTAGTGTCGGTCTACAGGGATCAATAAAGTTTTATTTCCTCTCGCGCTTTTTTTATTTAGCTGCAGGATGAATTACCTCCATAAGGTTTTATACGAGGTCTATGTACGCTTTATAAGGTACTCACCTTTTGTAATACATTGCCAATCTGTGGTTGTCTATGAGAAAGAAGCTCCATTGTGCTGTTTTGGTGTCTCCAGTGAAGGAAATGCCAGCAGATTACAGCCCGCGTGCATATCTGATGCCCTATGAACTCGGTGTAGAGGGAGGACGCTTCAAGAAACGCATTTGCAAACGTAGGCGTCCTTTAATCAGCAGTCGTGCGGCGTCCGCATGCGAGCTGCTAATTAGCATCCAGAGGAGGCCTCTTGTTTGTCCGCGGGCTTCCTGTGCGGCTCGGACACAAGTTGCTCTGTCTGCTATCTCCTCTGGTTAGGGTGGGAGGGGTCGCGGATAATGAACGACTTGCCATCACTCGGCGCCTCCTCTTCCGGCGGCACATCTTCATCCAAAGTGGCTCGGGCCACCGAGGAGCAGTCAAACTTTCCGTCTGTCCCTCACTTCCCGTTCGCGCGGGAGAGGAAATCCCAGCTCTGGACTCCCACTTCCTCCTTTTTTACTCTTCCTGCTTTTCTCCTCGGGACGTGTCGAAAACGTCGTAAGTTTGACAGTTTTATTCAATTTAATATTTGTGTAAGTGCCATAGACGGCAAAATAATTTGAGCTGGGGATGGCTAGCATGGAATGATCTCTATCAGACCTCCCAGTCAAAGTGGATTGGACCAAGGGCATAGGTCTCAACATTGGTAGGGACAATACTACCGTATTGCACATAATGCAAACAATGATCCAAATAATCGACGATTAGCTTGACTTCATTGTTCCTTGTGGAGGCTGAGCTGACCGCAGTAGTTTTGATGGTTAGCAAGTTTAATGTTATGCTAAATCTGATGCCAGTTGAATTTTCAGTAGCAAAATTAGTGGTGTTTCCCCCACCTTCACAACATTGACATCTTTTTACATGACTTACAGTGGCTGCTGCGGGCAGCATGTTGTCGACATGAATCTGTCAGGCTTGTGTGAGTATGTCTGTGTTTATGTCTTTGTGGCGGGACGGGGGGCTTTAGGTTATCAGCCAACCACATGTTCGTTTGAGGGGGGAAAAAAATGGACCGGCACATTCTGCAAGTGAAAAGGGATAGCTAAGCCTTAATATGTTTTAGTTTTAGTTTTAGTTATTAAGTCCAGTGTGACTTATTTGTTGGCTTATTTGGGTTGATAGGTAAGTCTTGATTTGACAGCGGCGTCATAATTATGACATGACATTATTACGGGCATTAACCCTTAAAGACCTGCAACATGAAGTAATTATTAAAAGAAGCCCAAAATTTGAAAAAAAAGGTCTTAATGTAACCTTTTTTCACATTCGTAAAAAGAAATCTCAAAATGAATGTGTGTAATAAACACTTTAATATCTATAACCCTTGCTAAATCCTGTTTTTTTTTTTCTAATGGAACCTTCAGATGCATGTGTTGACATGCATCTGATCATCATCATTTTTTTTTCAAAAAGAAATGTCAAAATTCTGAATTACTCTCAAAATCATGAAATTTTAGGTGTCTCAAAGGTGATGCGTTTGGCAATAAAGGGTTAATGAATGCTTATGACAGATGTCATTAAGTGTCATCCGGCAAATTATGTCACTAACTCCATTTATGTTCAGATCGAATCTTTTACAATCATTCAAAATAACCATAATGACCATAACTAGCAATTAATGAAACAACTAGAACAGTAACTGAAGAAATAATTAGCACACAGCATGAATTTTGATTTGTTAGTTACATCTGTAGCACTGTGCATGCTAGGAGGCATGTTGAATGGCAACAGTGTTGACCGAAGCTGGCAGCAGAGGTTGACTGTCTGCCCCAAGAGAACAATAATGGCCAAATGAAGCTTCTTGAAGCAATGAAGCTTTGAAGCTAATTGGTTCAATGAAGCTTTGAAGCTAATTGGTTCAAAGCTTCATGGTGGTTCATTTGGTCTTATGACAGTCTCACCATGCCGCTGTCAAATAAAGTGTTACTGTTGTCCAGTGCGGCTTATCTATGAACAAATGTTGTTTTTGTGTCAAATTTGGTGGGTGGCGGCTTATAGTCTGATATGAACTCTTTATATCATGAAATAAGGTTGCTTAAAAGTTGGTAGGGACAATTGGAGCATCCTGAAAAGTTGCTACCATCCCTATCAAACCTACCCCCATGGATTGGATGTCTATCGCCGTTAATGGCAGCCAATGAATTGAGACGCGTAGCTGTGATGTGATGTCAGAGTCAAGATTGCGGCAACATTGATGGATGGCCCAGTGCACGGTGGGTAATGTAGTGAGCTCTAATAGCTTTTCAATGCGCTCTAGGGGCCAAAGCACAGCAAAGAAGGAGAATGTGACAGGAGAATGTTTGGGGGATCTAATCAGGATGAGTCACAGCCAGGCGACACCTGGGAGATGATGATGGAGAGGCGCTGTTTTGGGAAAGAGACCCGATGTGGTGTCTGGGAACAGTCCTTGTTTTTGTTTGTAGAGCACGAGATACGGTGGGGCAAATAAGTATTTAGTCAACCACTAATTGTGCAAGTTCTCCTACTTGAAAATATGAGAGAGGCCTGTAATTGTCAACATGGGTAAACCTCAACCATGAGAGACAAAATGTGGAAAAAAAAAACAGAAAATCACATTCTTTGATTTTTAAAGAATTTACTTCCAAATCATGGTGGAAAATACGTTTTTGGTCAATACCAAAAGTTCATCTCAATACTTTGTTATGTACCCTTTGTTGGCAATAACGCAGGCCAAACGTTTTCTGTAACTCTTCACAAGCTTTTCACACACTGTTGCTGGTGTTTTGGCCCATTCCTCTATGCAGATCTCCTCTAGAGCAGTGATGTTTTGGGGCTGTCGTTGGGCAACAGACTTTCAACTCTCTCCACAGATTTTCTATGGGGTTGAGATCTGGAGACTGGCTAGGCCACTCCAGGACCTTGAAATGCTTCTTACGAAGCCACTCCTTTGTTGTCCTGGGTGTGTGTTTGGGATCATTGTCATGCTGAAAACCCAGCCACGTCTCATCTTCAATACCCTTGCTGATGGAAGGAGATTTTCACTCAAAATCTCTGGATACATGGTCCCATTCAGTCTTTCCTTTACACAGATCAATCGTCCTGGTCCCTTTGCAGAAAAACAGCCCCAAAGTATGATGTTTCCACCCCTATGCTTCACAGTGGGTATGGTGTTCTTCAGATGCAATTCGGTATTCTTTCTCCTCCAAACACAAGAACCTGTGTTTCTACCAAAAAGTTCTATTTTGGTTTCATCTGACCATAACACATTCTCCCAGTCCTCTTCTGGATCATCCAAATGCTCTCTAGCGAACCGCAGACGGTCTAGACGTGTACTGGCTTCAGCAGGGGGCCACGTCTGGCAGTGCAGGATTTGAGTCCCTGGCGGCGCATTGTGTTACTGATAGTAGCCTTTGTTACTGTAGTCCCAGCTCTCTGTAGGTCATTCACTAGGTTCCCCCGTGTGGTTCTGGGATTTTTTGCTCACCGTTCTTATCATTTTTTTCATTGTTATTATTTTGACGCCACGGGGTGAGTTCTTGCATGGAGCCCCAGATCGAGGGAGATTCTCAGTGATCTTGTATGTCTTCCATTTTCTAATAATTGCTCCCACAGTTGATTTCTTGATGATTCTGATGATTGAAGTGCTTAAATGAAAAAAATTACTATTTTTCAGAAAGCCACAATCAAATAACCCTGTCTGGATTCTTCACGGAACAAAAGTAAATAAAATAAAAATAATAACAATATAATATAATAATAACACAATTAAATAGATAATAACCAATAATGATAATAACTCTGGGTTCTTCATAGAAAAAAGCCAGGAAATAAATAACACTATTGGGGGGGGGGGTGTTCAGGGGGCTGGACCAAATGTGGAGGTGGGTCGTATTCGGCCCGCGGGCCGTAGTTTGGGGACACCTGCTTTACACCAAGCGTTTTACCTATTGCAGATTCAGTCTTCCCAGCCTGGAGAAGGTCTACAATTTTTTCTCTGGTGTCCTTCGACAGCTCTTTGGTCTTGGCCATAGTGGAGTTTCGTGTGTGACTGACTGAGGTTGTGGACAGGTGTGTTTTATACCGATAATGAGTTAAAACAGGTGCAAAGAGTGGAGCCTCGTTAGACCTCGTTAGAAGTTAGACCTCTTTGATAGCCAGAAATCTTGCTTGTTTGTAGGTGACCAAATACTTATTTTTGACTCTAATTTGGAAATAAATTCTTTAAAAATCAAACAATGAGATTTTCTGTTTTTTTTTTTTTCCACATTCTGTCTCTCATGGTTAAGGTTTACCCATGTTGACAATTACAGGCCTCTCTAATCTTTTCAAGTAGGAGAACTTGCAAAATTGGTGGTTGACTAAATGCTTATTTGCCCCACTGTATGTTACTCAGCCTGTCCTTGGTTTTAAAGTAAAAATGGCAACAATATTATCTGCTCGTATCCATGTCCACCATTAATTAACACAGTAATTTGAGGAAGACGTTGCGCTTATTTTAGTTCTGCTCATGCACAAAAAGCGTCTTTCATCCTCCACTTTTCAAGCCCCGCATTGTTCACATTCTTAAGAGATGACTTCCTTATCTCATTTTTGTCATGTGATCTTCGCTTCCCCAGGACTCCAAGCAATCGCTGTCGTTGGACGTGTTCCCTCCCGAGGACGAGGACAACCCCTACGAGTCGGTGACCACCGCCGTCACGCGCAAGCCTTGCTCGCTGGACGTGGGCCAGCGGCCCGACTCCCGTAAGTTGTGCCGGTTGGTCTTCGTTGACCCCCAGTGCAGTGGAGTCTAACCCTTCCTGTTTCCATGGCAACTCCGTGGCCAGTGACAGCCAAATGTAGACATCATAGTAATGTTTGTGTGACTCTTGGCTGTAATTGGTCGGTGCTGACTGAGGGGATTTCGAAGGGCTTCTATAAAATCCGGGATTTTGTCAGCCTAATTGGACGCGGCTGTCATGCAAACCTTTCCTTATTGCCGCACTTTACGATGACTTTGGTAGCGATTTTCACAATTATATCAAACTCGTTAACGTCGATCGGCAGCCAAGGAGTTAATAGAATATTTGGCAAGCTTCTGTTTTGTCAGATTTTGTGCCTGATGAATATTTTAGCAGGGTTCCCACTTTTGCTTCAGTCTCCATTTTCTTTAGCAGCAGGCTTGAGGGATTTGTACTTTTTTTCCTCTTTTCTTTAGACTCCAAACAAGCGAGCATCGTTATCGGAATCCACCTGGTGGCTGTCAATCACGCAAGCCTTTCCATGCATTTCATAGCCCTGGCTTTATTTCTCTCGCTTTTATCGTTGTACCTCTCTTGACTTGCCATGCAGTTACTTTTGAGAGCAGCCTGCAATATCGGGAACAAAAATGGCATTCTCTACACAAAACTTTCGAGATGTCCAACTGATCAGTGGCTGAAATGCTTTGCTTTTTCATCATCGGCAGGCTCAGGTGATGAGCGTGTATTTGGGGACGTGCGTTTGTTGGTGGAGACAAATGTTTTCTCTCTCCCGAGGAGAATTCAGACCACGTCAGCGGTTTCCCGCCTTTCGATTTTTCATCCGAAAGCATCCGTATCCCAATGCAGAAGCACGCTGGGGAAATTAACCGCTGCACGCATTTTTTGTTTTGTCCCATTGGAGTTTATCAGGGGATGTCATCGTTAATTTTGATCGTTTATTTATAATTAAGCTGCTGGCCAAAAGTTTTGGCACCCCTGCAATTCTGTCATATAAATGCTCAATTTCTCCCAGAAAATGGTTGCAATTACAAATGCTTTGGTTAGTAATATTTTCTTTTATTTTGCATGCAATGAAAAAACATTCATGAATGAATGAATGAATGAATGCAATGAAAAAACAGAAAAAAGAATGGGGAAAAAAATTAACATTATCATTTTACACAAAACTCCAAAAATGGGCCGGACAAAAGTATTGGCACCCTTTGAAAAATCATGTGATGCTTCTCTAATTTGTGAAATTAACAGCACCTGTTACTTAACTGTGGCACATAACAGGTGGCGGCAATAACTAAATCACACTTGCAGCCAGTTAAAATGGATTAAAGTTGACTCAACCTCTGTCCTGTGTCCTTGTGTGTACCACGTTGAGCGTGGAGAAAAGAAAGAAGACCAAAAAACTGTCTGAGGACTTGAGAAGCAAAATTGTGAGGAAGGATGAGCAATCTTAAAGGCATCCTCTATTTTTAAGACAGGTAATTCTTACAAGATAAATGTTAGTATGAGTTATAATAATTTGATATTAAAACCCCTTTAAATGTTTTTGTTTTAATAAAGTTTGTAAAATTATTTTAAGTGATGGGTCGCCATTCTTGTTACGTCGCAGTGCGTGACGTCACTGGTCCCGATGCCGAAATTCCAGCGTGTCACTCGTTAGCTTTCCCAACATGTCGTCAGTTCTACCCTTCCTATTTGAACCAGATCTGAAAAATGAAGAGCAGGCCAGCACTGTCGGTCGTTCACAAGACGAGCTTCAGGGAAAAATGCAAGCAGCAAATACCTGATAAGACAAAAGTTGGGCAAAACTGGTGATGCGAGAGTGTATACTGTTTGGAACTCCGGTTGGGAGCGAGAGTGTATGCTGTTTGGAACTCCGGTTTTCTTAGCAGATATTCAAGGTAAGCATATTGCGTTTTCAAACTTATCTCAATATAATTATGTAGATTGTTAGCACCCAGAGCTGTCGTGTGCTTTACATACAGTACAGGCCAAAGAGCACACCTTGTGTAATCCATGTCTTGTACATTGTAACGCACGGTAGCTAGGATACGTGTATAAAAGTACCAAAAAGGGGAGAAGCTTCCACTATGCACATTTATTCACAAAAAAAAATATTTCCACCTTGACCACTCTTCACTCGGGAGCTCAGCAGTAAGCAAACACGCGTTCCCTGACGAACTCTAACGTTGTGAGGTCCATGTCAGAGTCACTCTCATCACTGTAGCGTGCCATAGTGCTTTAATTATTTAGTATGATTTGGGGAAAACTCCCACGAAGAATAGTCAACATAAAAGATAGCAATAGTAATCCAAATCCGTGTTTTTTACTCACTCGTATATCCAGGAATTAGACCGATCCCATGGCAATGTCGCAGCCGTCGTTTCCACAAAATAGACTGATCCGAAAAGCCGCTGTGGGACCGATGAATCAAAAAAATTGACAGATTCGAAACTGTTAGGTCTAAACTTAATACTTGAACTAAGAAAACAACAAAGACCTAGGAAGGGACTGGAGGAAGAATCAGACTTGAGACGGAGATAACGTTTTTACGCTGACGGCCGTCAGGAGGAAGGTTGATGCGGAGCGAGTGGCTCACAACAAGCTTCTCTAACTTTCCCCCTGAGGAGCGCAGCCTTTTATTGACAAAGTGAGAGTTTCAACATACATGTGTGAGTTTCACATCTTGAGAAATAGCTGTTATCTTGAGAGATCGGTGCGGGCAGTTATTTGTCTTTTCTCATTGTGTTGAAACTTTATGGTCAGCAATAGAAACCTAAAACAGGAAATCTGCCCCTCTGGGTCATGCTGGCATCTGTCCTTCAGTTGAATGTGACCTTCCGTGACACATTCTTTCTTTTGTAAGGCCTTAAGACTGTTAAATAAGACTGTAGTTATAACTATTAGTTTTAAACACACATTATTAACCTTAGCACACAAAAGCATTAAAGCACATCTTACAGAAACCAATATTGCAGACGTGGTGGGACCGTTGGATCCAGAAAATAGACGGTTCCCTTACTTGACTGGGGATCCTGGAAAAATGTTCGGGCGCCAGTTGTAACGCTTGGTGGGTAGGGTACATGCATACAGGGACCAAAAAGAGGGAGAAGCTTCCACTTATGCACATGTATTCACTAAAAATAATAATTCCACCTTGACCACTCACTTCACTCCCCTTGTTTCCATTTGACTGGAAATTGCATCCAAAAGCAGCACATTGTGGCATTTTACTTTGCGAGTTTAGGCAGCAATAAGCAATTGTTTAATACGCTACACATTTGGAAAGATACCAATTACGTCATCACTGCGAGCCCGCAAACCATGGCGTCAACTAACGGTCAAAATATGGACTAAATATTATAAAATATTGCCATTGATTTAACGTTTTATGTGTTTCTATCAACATATTTAGTACAAGAGAACAACTGTGATTTATTAGAGCCTAGATGTATTTAAGTTAGAGGATCACTTCAAGGCTACAAGTCCATCTCCAAAGACCTGAATGTTCCTCTGCCTACCGTGCGCAGTGTCATCAATAAGTCTAAAGCCCATGGCACTGTGGCAAACCTCCCAAGATGTGGACGGGGGAAAAAAAATTCACGAACGATTGTGCGGTTGGTGAATAAAGAACCTCGACTAACATCCAAACAAGTTCAAGCTGTCCTGCAGTCCGAGGGTACAACAATGTCAACCCATACTATCCGTCAGCGTCTGGATGAAAAGGGACTCTATGGTAGGATACCCAGGAAGTCCCCACTTCTGACCCAGAGACATAAAAAACTCAGGCTGGAGTTTGCAAAAACTTACCTGAAAAAGCCAAAAATGTTTTGGAAGAATGTTCTCTGGTCATATGAGACAGAAGAAGAGCTTTTTGGGGGAAAAGCATCAACATAGTTTATAGGGAAAAAAAGAGGCCTTCAAACAAAAGAACACGGTCCCCACGGACAAACATGACAGAGGTTCCCTGATGTTTTGGGGTTGCTTTGCTGCGTCTGGCACTGGACTGCTTGACCGTGTGCATGGCATTATGAAGTCTGAAGACTACCAACAAATTTTGCGGCATAATGCCATTTTCAGATCTCTCCACAGTTGTTCTATGGGATTCAGGTCTGGACTCTTGGACCACTTTAAAAGTCTCCAGTGCTTTCTCTCGAACCATTTTCTGTGCTTTTTGGGTCATTGTCCTGCTGGAAGACCCATGACCTCTGAGAGAGACCCAGCTTTCTAACACTGGGCCCTGCAAAATTTGTCGGTAGTCTTCAGACCATGCACACGGTCAAGCAGTCCAGTGCCAGAGTAAGCAAATCAACCCCAAAATATCAAGGAACCTCCGCCATGTTTGACTGTGGAGACGGCGTTCTTTTCTTTGAAGCTCTATGTTGATGCCTTTCCCCAAAAAGCTCTACTTTTGTCTCATATGACCAGAGAACATACTTCCAAAACGTTTTTGGCTTTCGTAGGTAAGTTTTGGCAAACTCCAGCCTAGCTTTTTTATGTCTCTGGGTCAGAAGTGGGGCCTTCCTGGGTATCCTACCATAGAGTCCCTTTTCATTCAGACGTCGTTGACACTGTTGTACTCTCGAACTGCAGGAAAACTTGAATATGTTTGGATGTTAGTCGAGCTTTTTATTCACCATCCTCACAATCTTTCGTTGAAATCTTTCGTCAACTTTTCTTTTCCGTCCACATTTAGGGAGGTAAGCCACAGTGCCGTGGGCTTTACACTTATCGATGACACTACGCACGGTAGACACAGGAACAATCAGGTCTTTGGAGATGGACTTGTAGCCTTGAGATTGCCCATGCTTCCTCACAATTTTGCTTCTGAAGTCATCACAGTTTTTTGGTCTTCTTTCTTTTCTCCACGCTCAATGTGGTAAACACAAGGACACAGGACAGAGGTTGAGTCAACTTTAATCCATTTTAACTGGCTGCAAGTGGGATTTAGTTATTGGGATTTAGTTATTGCCACCACCTGTTATGTGCCACAGGTAAGTAACAGGTGCTGTTAATTTCACAAAACAGGGAAGCATCACATGATTTTTCAAAGGTGATGTCATAATTCAAAATGTGAAAACAAGTGTTTGGGGGGCTTTTAGTTAAAGCAGACACTGTTTTTACATCTGTGTGATTTTGAAAAAGAACAGATAGCAATTGATGGGGATTTTATGCAGAAATCATAAGGGGATTTTAAAGGGGGGCCAAGGGCCAGGTCCCCCCGGTGACCGAAAAATGTCATTGCATGTAATTGACTCTCCTATATATATATAAAAGTTGAAAAGCAATAAAACTGCAACAAAAATGAATGAAATGAACAAAAATATATATTTTTATAATGGGTCAAAATTATTTTTCAAGCACCTTAGACAGTCATTTGCTTTGCATATAATTAAAACTTTTTTTTTATTTTTTAAAAATATTTTTAAAAAATGATTTTTTCCTTGACCAAAAATTTTTTTTTTTTTGATTGAACTTTTTGGGGGGATTGAATGATTTAGACACAAATGTCCTCATCATAATATGGCCCAAACACAAAAAGGGTTGCTTCAATCAAAGCAAACTTTTTCAATGAAAAATTGTGTTCAAATGCAAATTTTTCAATCTCAAACATTTTTTTTCGCATTCAAAAACTTTTTCTATGATTGAAACTTTTCTTTTTTTGATTGAAGTGATTTTCTTTTTTAAAATCTATATTTTTTTGAAGCAACTTATTTTTTTCATTGAATGATATAGACACAAATGCCCTAGCCAAAATGTGGCCCAAAAACAAATCAACATTAATTCAATCAAAAAAGTTGCTTCAATCAAAAAAACTTGACTTGGGAAAAAAAAAAATAAAAAAATAAAAAAAAAATCAAAGAAAAATAGATTTCACATGCATTTGGGGGGGGTTGTTTTTTGAGTTTCAAATTTATTTTTGCATTGAAACACTTTTTTTTTTTTTTTTTTTTAATTGAAGCGAGATTTTTTTGGGTTGAATAATAAAGACACATCTACCTCCATATTGCTCCGCCCAGGGGATACAATTTTTGACTGGGGTAACTACATTGGCACGACTCCAACGGGCATACCATATTCAATGGATGACAATCTTTGCGAAAAGTATTGCCTAAGCAGCCTGATTTAGAATTCCCCTCAAGAATGACTAGAAACAAAAAACGCTCATTTTCAACTTATTATTATAAATATTCTTGTAAGTTAATTTTATTGCTGACACTGAGTTTCGGGGTCATCAACATGTTGTGCCCCCCCCCGCCCCAAAAGTCAAACTCCGCCTATGGCATCACGATTTTGCAAAGGGTGCCAATTAGAGCTGAAACGAATACTCGAGCAACTCGAGTAACTCGAGTCTAAAAACTGATACGAGTAATTTTAGTCACCTCGAGTAATCGTTTATTTTGACAGCTCTAAGCATCACGTTTTGCTCGGGCTACTTTTAATGCGGGACAACGCGCTGATGTCACGTGCGTAGAGGAAGAAGCCCAAAAAAAAAAAAAAAAGACTTACTGCAGCCGACAGCCGCTACAAACGACGCCGACGTTGCTAAATACTAGCCCGCACAATGCTACGTTGGTAGCAGGTAGCGTCTGATGAGTCTCATAGAGATCACATGTATGTTGAACTAGATGCGAAATGACAGACTCGGCCGCGTCTGGGCAACGTTAGTAAACAGCCGGCATCTTAAAGCAGTAGAGCGCTAGGCGCTAATAAAGAGCGCTAAGCGCTAATAAATAAGATTAACGTTACTGTCACTAGCTCACGTAACGTTAGCCCTGCTGAGGGTTAGGTTTCTATTAATTATGACCATTGTCGATGTGTGGCTAACGTGTCTTACATACAGGCTTTAACATAACATAGCGATGTGGAGTGATGAGGGTGTAAAATAAAACCTCAATAATGCTAACTATCAATTTTAGCTCAGTAGTCATTGCTGGATAAAACACCAAGTAGCACTGGTCCCTAATGTGCTCCAATACAGCCTGTATCATACATTTATTTTGAACACTGCAAAAACTCAAAATCCTATCAGGACTTACAGTTTAGACTAACTTAAAACTTAACTAGAACTTAAAAATGGCTTGTCACAAATAGAAATTCCATTGAAACGCGTGGGAAAAAATCCTAACTTTTAAGAGATGTGTGTTATCAAGCGTAACGGCATTTTTAGGTAAATATGTATATTAGGGCTGTCAAAATTATCGCGTTAACGGGCGTTAATTAATTTTTTAAATAAATCACGTTAAAATATTTGACGCAATTAACGCATGCACTGAATGAGCCGCTCTCGCATTGCCTCAAACAGATTTCAATGATGCCGTTTATGGACATTAAGAGTGAAGAGAATTCCACCGGCCGCTTGGGGGCAGCGCAGCGCCGTTCCATACTAATGTTATTTCTTCTAATCGTGGGAGATTTAGTAGTTGTGAGACGTTTATGCTGTTGCTTTGTGCTCCACACATATTTCGGTAAGTTTGCTTTCTTTTAGTGGCAATTATGTGTCTCTTGTTGTATTTTGGGTAAGATATGCACATAGATATATCTGTTATAAAGGCGAGTGGACACAGGCGTTCTTTGGGCTGCGCCGTTTATTGGCATAAGCTTCTGCAACTCCTTCACAACAAACAAGTATCATTTAGTGAAAGCACAACAAAAATAATATTGCGATCTCTCAAAAAAATAATGTTCACAAAAAGAAAAGCACTTCAGTCTGTAGTAATGAGGCCCTATTCTCACACAGCTAAACAACAATGCAAAGTGAACTGGCATTACTCAGAGTTTGGTCACTGAACTCTTATTATAGTTATTTTTATTCTTATTATTATTATATCAACTCTACTTTTGATTGAAAATTGTACAAATTTTATTAAAACGAAAATATGAAGAGGGGTTTTAATATAAATTTACTATAACTTGTAACTATAACATTCATCTTTTATGAACTACAAGTCTTACTATCCGTGGATCACTTAAACAGAGAAAGAATGTTGATAATGCCATTTGTGGATTTATTTTATAATAAATACAGCACTTATGTACAGTATGTCGTATGTATATATCCGTCTTGTGTCTTATCTTTCCATTCCAACAATAATTTACAGAAAAATATGGCATATTTTAGAGATGGTTTGAATTGCGATTAATTACGATTAATTAATTTTTAAGCTGTAATTAACTCGATTAAAAATTTTAATCGTTTGACAGACCTAATATATATATATTTTTAAAATAAGATCTAAAGTTTTTTTGAGGGAAAGCAGTGAATTAGTCTTTTTTTTTTTTTTTATTCTAGTTACATCTGAGATGCAATTGTTGGCTGTTTTCAACAATATACATCGAAAATAAAGACATTGATTGACTGAAAATGGTTCAAGATTAGATGAAATGTCTTGTTTTCTCATGTATATTTATAATTGCTCTTCACCTAAAAATGTATTTGTTTTATCCGATTACTCGATTAATCGATAGAATTTTCAGTCGATTACTCATTACTAAAATATTCGATAGCTGCAGCCCTAGTGCCAATACTTTTGTCCGGCCCATTTTTGGAGTTTTGTGTAAAATGATGGATGAATGGTTTGGACGTCTGTTGCCGTCAATGGCAGCCAATGAGTTAACCATAAAGTAAAAATGTATTTCTGGACATTTTTGGTGAATTTATTTCTTTCATTTGTGTTTTTCATGCTGCAACATAATTTTCTTGCAGTCTTCAATCTTTTAAACATTACGCATAGGTGATGATGTTGCGGATGATTTGTTTTCAGAAGGGCGTCACCTAAAATGCTTCTCTCCTTCCCCCCGCAAGGTCATCCGTCCCATGGATCCATCCAGGGGGGACTCGGTGACCATGGCGACCACTCTACGGGCCCCACTCCAGACTGCTCGCCCCCCTCCCCCGACACGGCCCTGAAGAACATTGAGAGAGTCATCCGCCCACAGGTAGCGCGCCGTGATCGTAGAAGCGACGGATGCATTATTGAACATCACAGCATCCACCTACAAGCAGCCGAGACACCTGAAGACACGCACGCGCTATTTGTGTGTTTGTCGCAGAGCATTTAATCATGTTTCACTGCCAGCAGCGGCGTGAGACGTCCAGTCTGTTTGAATTGGGAGGGATGGTAGCGAATTAACAAATCACGTCCAGTTAATATACTTTTTTCCTGGAATTTGAAATAACAAGAAACTAAATGTTGACAGAGATTTGTTTGGAAAGAGTTGATTAAAAAAAAAATGAACGCGACATGCCATTAAGCAACACGAAATGAGCAATAAAAGTGAGATCACAGCTGACTCATCAACGTGTTCATTAATCACTTCCCTGGAAAGAGTGCGCGTGCGCGTTTAACTTCTCTACTTCATCATCATAGCGCCTTTTACGGCGGAGTTGGCCTCCAGAGTACCACCGCGCTCTTGCTCGCCACTTCCTGAATGGCTTTGTCAGCACTTTTTGCTCATTAACACACGCGCGCACTCACTTTGCGGGTCCGGCTGACGCTTTGGTGGCGACAATCTAAACCGGCAGCTGGCTAATGGACACGTCACAGCTGATTAGAGAGGGAATTCGTTTGTTAGCACGCACAAATATGCGGAACGCTATGTTTATTTGTGTGTCATTTATGGTCATGCGTGCATGTGTTGTCTCACACGGTTTGTGTTTTGCATGCGTGTGTATGTGCGAGTTTCTCACCTAACAGTATTTGTCACCCAACACACAGTGTGAGTGTTGGTGTGTGTGTGTAATTTTTGCATGATAATCAATTGACATGCACTGATGATTAGCACATCAGAGCCTTGAGACCGAAATAAACTCCTTTATGAAGTCATTTTATGCAGTAATGATAGTGCAGGTACTACTGGGTTACGATGAGTTCCGTTCCTATGCTGGCGACGTAACCCAAATTTCCTCGTACATCAAAATGAATCCTTTATGTACCCCTAAATACCCCCCAAATCTCGGAATAACTATCCAAAAACAAGTATTATACGTCATTGTACTGTTCTCGCCAATACGTTGGAGCTAAGTCTTAGCTAGACAGCGAGCTAAGCTGTAACATAGACTTTATAACATATTGACATGACACGGGAAACGGGGCCGGTCCGTTTAAAAAAAACTTCAAATATTTTCAAAAGCAAAGTTGCAACCGACCTAAAACCAAAACGGGCACCTACCTTAGCCATATTTGAGTCTCCATGAGCAGCGGCATCAAAAAAATCAAAGTCGTTCTCTCATAAAATCCCGATTAATAAATTTTTATATAAGTATGTCAAAACTTAAAATGGCTATAAAATTCTCAGATTTTACAGAAACACCAAATGCAGAGATAATCACCTATATTTTCAGGATCAATAACAATATTTAACGTATATAAGTTTTATCCCAAAATAGCAACTTAATTTTTCAACAGCTAATAAATCACTCAATTTTCACATCAGAAACTTAATACTTGAGGAAAACATGCAGAATCAATTATAAATAATTAATAGATTTTTAATAACTTCTATATGCAATCACAACTTATGATAGAATAGAATAGCTCTTTATTGTCATTATACAGTTGTTTAGTTATATAGTTGTACTGAATGAGGCTAGCGGCACCCTGACGTAAACAGAGCTTTTCTGGTGAAAATTCTTGTGAATAAAGGCTTAAATCCCCGAATTCTTCATAGATATGGATGTAAAACAGTCTCGATTTTTGGTGAAAAGCATTTAGCGTTTATTTTACGTAAATATTAGTGCTGTCAAATTTATCGCGTTAATGGGTGGTAATTCATTTTTTAAATTGATCACGTTAAAATATTTGACGCATGCACGGAATGACCCGCTCATGCATTGCCTCAGTTTACAGTGACGCCGTTTTAGCACATTGACAATGATAAGGCAGAGAAATGCGAGTGGACACAAGCGTTCATTGGACATCGACTTTTATTGGCATAAGCTTTGGCAACTCTTTAACAACAAACATAATTATTGTGGCAAGCGACGCGGGGAAGAATGACAGGAGACGATCTTTTTCTTAACATGCTTTGTTGAACACAACGCAGAACATATACCATTTGCAGCCACCACTGACAGTCATGGTTGCCCAACTTCCCATCATGCATTTGGGCGGAACAGTTAAGTCGCTACGTTATTATTTAGGGAAAGCACAACAAAAATAATATTCCTTTCTCTCAAAAAAATCATGTTCACAAAAAGAAAACTGCTTAATGCAAAGAGAACTGGCATTTCCAATAAAAATAGCTATGCAAAATACACACAAAACCTACTCGCCAGTGACACCTTGTGGTGTATTTCAATCACCACCTTACGTAGTTAAAGACACTGTGAAAGAATGGCAGGGAGCCAATGTGACGTCCCGCTCGGCGATGTCAACAACGGCGAGCTATGAGTTTCTTTTTTGATTGAAAATTTTACAAATTTTATTAAAACGAAAACATTGAGGGGTTTTAACCCCTTCTACCCTAGTGTATCACATTTGAAAGCCATTGTGAAATGACATGTTTCGATACAAGTCGCATGCGGTCGTTGGACCAGCTGGACTATGGGGGTGTGGGGGAGCGCGATTTGTTGTCTGAAAAATGTTTGTTCATTATATATTTGTTCATCACTGATGTTGTGTGGCTTCAGCCCAAACAGCGCACGTCTCTGTCATCATCTCTGGACGTCCAGCGGCCCGTCAACCACAGCGGAGAACCCAGTGAGGTCAGCTCGTCCCTGGGTTACGCGAGCTTCAGCACCAGCCCTCCGGCAAGCCCCCCGCTCAGCCCCAACCAGGACCGGGACTCGGCCGAGTCCGAAAACGACTGCCCCCTGGCAGGTAGGCCTCCTGTGTGGCAGTAACAAATGAGTTTGCCTTTTCCTCCTACGCCGGTTTCCTTCCGTACTGACCTGCTCTCACGTTGCCGCGGCAACCAGGATTCTCGTTGTCATGGCGAAGCGGCGGACGTGGCCATTGACGGACGGCTGCGGAAAGATGCATGCGCGTGTGGTTCAAAAGTCTTGCTAGACTTTCATGTACTGTGGTATGAAAAAGTATCTGAACCTTTTAGGAATTCTCACATTTCTGCATAAAATCACCATCAAATGTGAGCTGATCTTTGTCAAAATCACACAGATGAAAAAAACTGTGCTTTAACTGAAACCACCCAAACATTTATAGGCAAGGCATTTACTTATATAGTGAACCATTACATTAAATATTTTGTGGCCCCCCTCTTTAGCAGCAATAGCTTAAACCAGACGCTTCCTGTAGCTGCAGATCAGTCTAGCACATCGATCAGGACTAATCTTGGCCCATTCTCTACAAAACTGCTGTACTTTAGTCAGATTCCTGGGATGTCTGGCATGAATCGCCGTCTTTAGGTCATGCCACTGCATCTGAATGGGGTTGAAGTGGCCACTCCAGAACGTGTATTTTGTTCTTCTGAAACCATTCTGAAGTTGATTTACTTCTGTTTTGAATGACTCTTTTGTTGCAGCATCGATCCTCCTTTTAGCTTCAACTGTCTGACAGACGGCCTCAGTTTTTCCTGGAAAACATCCTGATAAAGTTTTGAATTCATTTGTCATTAAATATTGCAAGTTGTCCAGGCCCTGAGGCAGCAAAACAGCCCCACTCATGATGCTCCCTCCACCATGCTTCACGGTGGGGAAGAGGTGTTGATGTTTGTGAACTGTTCCATTTTTCCTCCACACATAACGTTGTATGTTACTCCCAAACAATTCAACTTTGGTGTCATCAGTCCACAAAATATTTTGCCAAAACTTCTGTGGAATGTCCAAGTGCCTTTTTGCGAACATTAAATGAGCAACAATGTTTTTTTTTTTTTTTTTAGACCTCAGTGTGTTCCTCTGTGGAGTCCTCCCATGAACACCATTCTAGGCCATAGTTTTACATATAATTGACGTGTGAGCAGAGATATTGGACTGTGCCATTGATTTCTGTACGTCTGTAGCAGACACTCTAGGGTTCTTTTTTACCTCTCTGAGTATTCTGCGCTAAATTCTTGGCATCATCTTTGGTGGCCGGCCGGGAGAGAAGCAACACTGCCAAACTCTTTCCATTTCTAGACAACTTCTCTGACTGCCGATCGATGAACATCCAGAGTTTTAGAGATGGTTTTGTATCCTTGTATCCCAAAGCAACAATCCTTGATCGCAGGTCTTAAGACAGCTCTATTGACCAAGCCATGATGCTTATTAGACAATGCTTCTCATCAAGACGATTCTTACCGGGTGTGTGTTTTATAGTGGGCAGGGAACACACCTGACTAAAATTGTTTGGTAAAAACACTGCTCTTCAACTCTCATTAGGTAGAGGGTTTATTTACTTATTTTTCCCTCTTCTGTCATTGTTTGCATGCTCTCCTCATTAAAATGTGAAAACAAGTGTTGGGGCTTTTAGTTAAAGCAGACACTGTTTTTTACATCTGTGTGATTTTGACAAAGAACAGATCACAATTGATGGGGATTTTATGCAGAAATCATAAGCAGATTTTAAAGGGGGGCAAAGGGCCAGGCCCCCCTGGTGGCCGAAAAGTGTCATTGCATGTAATTGACTTCCCTCTATAAAAGTTGTAAAGCAATAAAACTGCAACAAAAATGAATGAAATGAACAAAAAAATATATTTTCAAAATGGGTCAAAATTATTTTTCGAGCACCTTAGACGGTCATTTGCTTTGCATATAATTTCCCCCCCCAAAAAATTTGAAAAACAATATTATAAAAATGATTTTTTTCTTTGATCTAAAATATTTTTGGTGATCGAAGCAACTTTTTGGGGGGGGATTGAACGATTTAGACCCAAATTTCCTAATCAAAATATGGCCCAAACCCAAAAAGGAATTGCTTCAATCAAAGAAAACTTTTTCAATGAAAAATTAAGTGTTCAAATGCAAATTTTTCAATCTCAAATATTTTATCACATTCAAAAACTTTCTATGATTGAAATTTTTCTTTTGATTGATGTCATTTTCTTTTGAAGCAACTTATTTTTTGATTGAATAATAAAGACAAAAATGTCTTAGCCAAAATGTGGCCCAAAAATAAATCAGCATTACTTCAATCTAGAAAAAAAAAAATTAATCAAGAAAAAAAAAGTTTTTTTTAGTTTTTTGAGTTTCAAATTTATTTTTGCATTCAGACACTAAATGTATATTTTGATTGAAGCAACTTTTTTTTTTTTTAATAGAATCACTTTTTTTTGTTGTTGTTTTTTTTTTGGATTGAATAACAAAGACACATATCTACCTTTATATGGCTCCGCCCAGGGGATACAATTTTTGACTGGGGTAACTACATTGGCACGACACCGGCGGGCGTATCATATTCAATGGATGACTATCTTGGCGAAAAGTATTACCTAAGCAGCCTGATTTAGAATTCCCCTCAAGAATGATGGGGAAAAAAACGCTCATTGTATACTTATTATGATAAATACTAAGGGTGCACGATATCCCTTTTTTTGAAACCGATACCGATATCCATAACTTGCTACTCTTCAAGGCCGATACTGATACGATAACCGATAATATATATTTAATTTTAAGTTTTTGAACAACCATAGGTCAAAAATACTAGTGGTTGATTCAGCATAGATTTGCCTTTGAAAGGACCAGAATTTTCATGATGACACGAACATTATTATAATGAAAAAAAGCAAAAGACAAGAACAGTTTTGTTTTCAAATAAAGTGTCCATATTTTTCAAATAAATATAATTTGAGTCAATCAGTCAATCAATCAGTCAATATCATTGGCGATGTGTTCCCCTGAACAATGAGCATTGATCTAAAACTAACATAAACCCAACAGGTATTATGCTTTGTCAGCAGATAAAAAAAGGAGACTTTTGTCATCTTGGTCCATGAAACAACTTTCTTAACTTGGCAATTATAGAACAGCGAGCCTACCAATAACCAAAAGGCCTCTTAAGAACTTGTAAACATAACACTGTAAAATGCAAACATTTGCTAATTGCCATAGTAAAGTTTATAACTCAGTGAAGGAAAAATACGGCTTTTAGAACAGTAACAAAACTTTGCTTACTGGCAAAACAGGAGTAGAAACAAATGCACATATCCCAATCCGACACCGTGCCAAAAATATTATTAATAGGCCCAGGCCATTTGGGGGCCCTAAGCAAAATAATGCAAAGCGGCCCGTATTTTTGGCCCACCATTTCGTCACAGTGTACTGTGAAACCCATACATGTAATCCAACCCATACGTCCATAGTTTCTTTATTAATTAGATTTTGTCGAACTACATACTTCAAACTTCTCACCCCAAATGATTGTCAGTACTTACAGTAGATAGCGCCAAACCTCTTTCTAAATAGAGGAAAGAAAGAAGTAAAGGAAGAACTTTTATTTTTTTTTAAGCTTGTAATTAAGTATCAAAACTCACAAAAGTCAACTAAAGCAAACTGTAGTAAACAAAATAAAATATAAATTAAACAATTGCCAGATTGGGGGCCCCCTAGTGGTCGGGGGCCCTAAGCAGCTGCATAGTCTGTGTATAGGCTGGGCCGGCCCTGAATAGGCCCGATAATTATCGTGCACCACTAATAAATACTCTTGTAAGTTAATTTTATTGCCTACACTGCGTTTCCGGGTCATCAACATGTTGTGCCCCCCCCGCCCCAAAATTCAAACTCCGCCTATGGCAGAAATTCCAAAAGGTTCAGATACCTTTTCATACCACTGTACTGCGCACGCGCAGACAGGAGTGCAGCAAGGCCTCCCGTCAGCCGGCGTGCTATTTTGGAACTTAGCATTTCTTTTTAAGAGCTGTCACATATGAGCTGTATTGATCTCACGCTTCTCTGAGGGTTTTTAATAGCGCGCAGGAAGTGGCTGACAACTAACGCGAGACGTCCCCACGGGGCGGACTTCGGGTCAGTCCAATGAGTCGGCCAATTTGTTTCGGTTGTTGTGGTTGGTGGAGAAGTTTGTTGACTGGTCTGTCACAAAAGGGGGTTGTTGATGTGCTCGAAATTGCATTTATTGTCAAATGTGTTTTTTTTCTCATGTTTGTCTGAGCCATTTTAAAACGCTCATATTTTGAATCAGCTTTCTCCGTAAGCTGCAGTTATTTTTCATTCTTTGCAGAGGATAAAGAATATATGTATGTGAGTATTGTTAAATTTTCTGTATATAGTGTTTATTTTTCAGTATTTTTTGCTTAAAAGGATTATATTGTCTCGCCTTGCATTGGTGCATTAAGCTAAACAGACTTCCTACCATCAACATTTGAACTCCTGTTTCCTTTTCGCAGACAACTTTTATGTCATCGTTTTCTCCTTTTTTCAAAATTTCTCATTTAGACGTATTTTATATCTGTCGTCCTTTGCTGGATTCGACCGCACTTCTTTCTCCCTCTCCACTTATTAGCTTTATAAGACCTATTGTGGTGTTGCTGTGGCAACACGTGGCTTGAGAAGGGAGAAAAGGGAGCCGCGTGCGTACGTGGGTACAGCAGTGAAAGACAGAGAAAATTCAAAAGGATGCCAAGCGAAGCAAAGGAGTGGGTGAGAGGAAGAGAGGAAACGGTGCCAAACATTGCCGAGGTTTTCCCGGAAGGTGGAGCGACTTAAGCGCTCCCCGATATTCCTCCTCAGCCAAAACGTTTATGCAACAAATCGTCCGACCTGAGTGGGCGGCGGATTTAGAAGCAGCAGCAAATCCATCACAGGGGCAGAGGGTTCCCCTCTTAACCCCCCTCAATTTAAACGCAAAAAAACCTTCAACTTGCAAAACCCAAATATAAAGTGTGTTCTAATTTCAGTTCCAAGCTTAGCTGATAACAGAAACCACATCGAGCTTCTCAGAATGCAGCAATAGCTCGACAATAGCGAGTAAGCGCGCGTCATTAAAGTGATTTATTGTGTTTTGGAAGCGGCTTACTCGGAATGTACGCGCCACCTCTGTGATGCGTATCCAGAAGATTTCCAAATGAGGCAGTTTTGTCAAAAGCGCCGCCGCCGCCGTGCAAATCTCGCCGCCTTTGACGCTAAGCTCCGACACAGACTCTTGCAAATACCTCAAAGTGCACTCAAAGAGTGAGAAGAGAAGAAAAAAATGTGCTCCACTTGAACGCTACATTGTCAGACTCTTCTGACTCATTGGCATTGACAGCGATAGACTCCCAATCCATTGGAACTGGGAGGTAATGGCAGAATATCAGTAGTCCACACAATCCAAAGATATTCAATTGTCTTGAGAGCACACAAATTTCATCTCCGGTGCTGACTGGCAGCTCGGTTATTACTTTTAATAACGTTTGCACCAACACGACGCTATCAGTTATTTGTACGTGGCCTCCTATGTATTTATTTATAGCTGTTGCATGTGTCGGCTTAATTAAGCGATGAGATCCTCCTCCTCAAGGACAACTGTGTATAAATTACAGCTTTGTTCCATTTAGTACCCTCTGGTTGGCTTCAAGGTCCACTGGGACTGCTGAATCCAGTGGATTCTGATTGTTAGCGCCATCTTTTTTTGCTTTCTAGCATCAGGAACACTAGCCGACCCCCTCGGCTGAAGCATCACGGCCACACACAAGTAATGTTTTCCTTGGTAAGCCATCATATCTTTATCAATTTTGATTATTCGAGGTCAGATGGGGGCCTGTTGTTTCCAATGACAATGACGATGCCTCCAGGTGGACAGAAAAATGATTTGTGTCTGATGTACGCTGCTGGCCAAAAGTATAGACCCTACTCACATGACGTCACAACCACGCCTCCGCGCCATATTGTCCGTCAGCTCGTCGGGTTTAAGCATTACCGCTACGTAAATTCCTCCTATTATGGTGTGTTTTTCTGCTCGTTAACATTAATAATCAAAATGGTGAAGGCGTGTGTGGCGGTTGGTTGCAGTAACAGAGAAGATAGACAGAGAGACTTGAAGTTCTACTGTATTCCGAGAGACCCGGAGAGGAGAACGAGATGGACTGCTGCAATTCGACGAGAAAACTGGGCATCAAACGATCACCACAGATTATGTAGTAGTCATTTTATATCTAGTAAGATGCATTTAATATATATTTAGAGGGTTTTGGGCTGACGAGCACAATTAAGATCATTGCGAGGCTAATCGCCGACAACATACAGTTTCAAATTCAAGATGTTTATTTCTTCCGCCATCATTATTTTTTGAATAATATTTAGCTGGTACCAAGTGAAAGAAGCTGGCCTCGTCTCCGGATCATCAGTTAAACAGGTGTGTCCAAACTTTTTGCAAAGGAGGTCAGATTTGGTGGGGTAAAAATGTGGGGGCTACCTTGGCTGATTTACGTAGAACAATATATTTAAACACATTTTAGCAAGCCCTTCTGTCCGTCACATTTGCTTTATCATAATTTTTTTAATTCATAATTTCAACAATCTCACCTTTGTGCCGTTCTCTTTTGACACTGGGGCTCTTGCGAAATACTGCTGCTGTGAAATTAAACTAGCTTCAAGTTGCTATAATTTCTCATTGCGTATCTTCCCTGTAATGTTGTACATGTCAGCGTGTCTTGTTTGGTAATATCGCGTTACATCGAACTCTGAAAACAGCAACTGTCTCTTTGCAAATGAGGCAGACACAGTTGTTGCGTATTTTATTGAAAAAATAGTCCAATATCCACCTATCCTTGAAGCGTCGGCCATTGCAGTCAACATTTTTTTATTTTTTTTTTTGATTGTCGCCATTTTAGAAAATTGGAAGTAATGGGTCACACGCGGTAATGTTGCTTAGAGTGCTGCTCTTAAAGTTTTTCAAAGTTTCGTGAGAATAGGCTGAGTTTCTGTGGACAAGATAGTTGTAGATATCAGGGTAGCAGATTTCAGGCAGAGACGGCGAAGACAGCGGGTCGAAAAATATTGATTTAGGCATCAAATATGGATCTGGCGAATGGATAGACTGAAGCTTTTCCACATAACGTCTTTCATGCAACGCATCCAATAAGTTTACAGCGTTTGAAAGCACTGGTGCTTCCATGAATTGCACTATAAATTGCACGACAAATTGAAACCATTGAGAATATGGATAAACAATGACGGACAATATGGCGGCCGGATACAGCGACACGTCATTCTGTGACGGTGGTGAGTAGGGTCTATTGGCACCCCTGCATTCTTTCAGATAATGCTCAATTTCTCCCAGCAAATGATTGCAATTACAAATGTGTTGGTAGTAATATCTTGGAGGAATTTGACCTTTTAGCCAGATTTCCAGAATCATGCCAGCTGGCGCAGCTCCAGCGGCCCGGGCCGTCGAGACCCGACAACCTGGCCAAAAGGCCAATCTCCGCACGTTCACCGTAGTCTTAACCAGTGTTGTTAATCTTACTTTAAAAAAGTAATTAATTACAGTTACAAATTACTTCTCCCAAAAAGTAATTGCGTTAGTAACTCAGTTACCTGAATGTAAAAGTAATTAGTTACTTGGCAAAGTAATTGGTGATTTTTTTTTTTTTTTTTTTTTTTTTGGGTCAAAAAAAAAAAAAAAAACAGGTCACACAATGCGAAGTTTAAAGGGTTTTTGGGACAGTTGGCCCGAGCCCAATTCTTTACCCTAAACTTAAGTAGACACTGAGGGATTGCGGATATTGTGACAACTAGAGATGTCGATCGGGTCCGATCACGTCATTTTCAAAGTATCGGAATCGTCAAAAAAATATCGGCCATTCCTGTTTTTAATATATATATATTTTTTAATTGTTTTCTAATTGTATTTAACGTTACAGATGTAATATGTTACACTTATCCAGAGTCATTAGTTTAGGCTTAAGGTAGGGTTATCAAATTAATCCTAATAATGGCGGTAATTAATTTTTTAAAAAATGTATCACAGTAAAATATTAAACGCAATTAATGCATGTGCTGCACGACCCACTCACGCATTGTCGTGCTCCATTTGTAATGGCGCCATTTTGCCAATATAGAGAGCTAAAAGGCAGCGTAAAATGAGTAGAGTGAAAATTGGCCGCCTTTACAGCCTTATTTTAATTAGCTAAAGCCTTACAATCCCTCTCCCTAGGATTAGAAATATCATGGGAAGCAATGCGGGGAAGCAAGGTAACAATTGTTCTTTTTCTTGACACCTTGAACTATATCCCATCGCAGAGAAGATATATGAATTGGTAGCACTACGCACAGTCGTGGTTTCACTTGTCATGGTTCCACTTCCCATCATGCATTGGGTATGGCCTTCAGTACCATTTACTGGAAGCTCAACAAATACACTAGATGGCAATATTTAGTCACAATATACAAAATCACAAGTCTGTCTATCCGTGGATCCCTCTCACAGGAAGAATGCTAATAATGTAAATGCCATCTTGAGGATTTATTGTCATATTTAATAAACAAATACAGTACTTATGTACTGTATGTTGAATGTATATATTTGTCCGAGTTTTATTTTTCTTTTTTTTTCTTAATGCATTGCCAAAATGTATATGATCGGGAAAAATTATCGGGAATGATTGGAATTGAATCGGGAGCAAAAAAAAAGCAATCGGATCGGGAAATATCGGGATCGGCAGATACTCAAACTAAAACGATCGGGATCGAATCGGGAGCAAAAAAAAAACATGATCGGAACAACGCTAGTGATAACTAGATAGTAACCTTTGCTATGTGTGGAAGTCATTTAATGTTCTGAATCAACCGTTAAAGTTGTTAAAATTGCTCCCGTTATTGCATTAGTTCCCTTCTGCCTACTTTCGACATATGTAAGTTTTAAAACTTTCATCATTTAAAAACAGATTTAAGTCAAGATTTTGCTGATTTAGGAGCATTTTAGATAAAAGGTTACTTAGGTTCGCTAGGTAGGTATTCTACAACAGAGCTTTCCTAAGAGGTCTACTGCTTTAAGATGGCGGCTGTTTACTAACTCATCACGTTCTTTAGATATGTTGCTAATGCCACTGTGTCTGTCATTTGCATCTAGTTCTATTATATATATCTACTGTAGCATTATGTGGGCGTAGTTTGTACTACTAGTAGGCTATCGGCTACAGTCAGGTATTATTGGAGCCATCTAGCATGGCGTTTGCAACAGCGTCCCCACTCCTGCTCTGCTCTCTAGTCTCCGTGAGTCCGTCTCTCAGACTTTTCTCGCGTCAACCAACATAGTAACGCAGAGTAATGCACGCCTCCCCTCTCAGTAACGGTAACGGCGTTGCCAAGATGAGAAAAGGAATTCTCACTACTGAAAAAAAATAACGCAGTTAGTAACGCCGTTATATTCTAACGCCGTTAATAACAACACTGGTCTTAACCCCTTGTACTGACTCCATTTTGAAAGCTGAAAAAAAGTCTTCAAAGCACAAGTTGACAATTTATTCAGGTCGACAGCAAGGGACCCAGGCGAGGATCCAAGGTCACCATATCACAAGTCAACAAAAGGTTCCCGAGAAAAATGACAATGCTGAGTTAAATATTCAGTCTTTTGAAGGCTCTCGCGGGATGGACCGTAGGCAGGAAGAAGGGTGTGTTTAGGATGATCTTTTATCGCAGTTTGGGCTGTTTCGTTCGTGCGTCACAGTTGCTAAGACACCGTTACTGGGGGGCAACCGCAGTGGGAGATTTTGCCCGCCTCAACGTCAAAGGGGCTCTTGGAGCCTTATCAGTTGTGTTATCAGTTGGATTTCGGGCATTCTCTGGTGTTCCTTATGTTGAGATAGGACGTCCCGCCATTTGTTCTGGACTGTAGATATCTTTCCTATCACCTGGTAGTCAGCGTCAGTCTTGCCCAGTCAGCTGCATGACACACACGGTGGGCTTCCATGGTAAGAAGGCGTCATGTATCTCTTATGCTCTATATTCAACTTGTTTTCCTTAAACTATGGTATAACAGCTATTTATTCTATAGTGGGAGTGTTAGAGTCAAACAGTAAATACGAGAAAAGATACTATTCCCTGATTGATTATATTAAGTGTGATAGAGTAAAACAGTCGATCGGTTAATACAAGAAAAAACACTATTCATTCTTCATTTATTTTGCTTGCAATGAAAAAAGAGAAAAGAGAATGGGGAAAAAAAAAATCATGACCATTATACACAAAACTCCAAAAATGGGTCGGACAAAAGTATTGGCACCCTCAGCCTTTAGACGAAATAACTGCGAACAACCGCTTCAGGTATCCATCAATGAGTTTCTTACGAGGCTCTGACGGAATTTTAGACCATTCTTCTTTGGCCAACTGCTCCAGGTGTTTGAGATTTGAAGGGTGCCTTCTCCAAACTGCCATTTTTCGATCTCTCCACAGGTGTTCTATGGGATTCAGGTGTGGACTCATTGCTGGCCACTTTAGAAGTCTCCAGTGCTTTCTGGCAAACCATTTCTAGTGCTTTTTGAAGTGTGTTTTGGGTCATTGTCCTGCTAGAAGACCCATGACCTCTGTGGGAGACCCAGCTCTCTCACACTGGGCCCTACATTATGCTGCAAAATTTGTTGATAGTCTTCAGGCTTCATAATGCCATGCACATAGTCAAGCAGTCCAGTGCCAGAGGCAGCAAAGCAACCCCAAAACTTCAGGGAACCCTTTGAAGGCCTCGTTTTTTTTACTGTAAACTCTATTTTGATGCCTTTCCCAAAAAAGCTCTACTTTTTTTTTTTTTTTAATCTGACCAGAGATCATTTTGGAAGAATGTTCTCTAGTAAGTTTTGGCAAACTCCAGCCTGGATTTTGTATGTCTCTGGGTCAGAAGTGGGGTCTTCCTGGGTATCCTTCCATGGAGCACCTTTTCATTCAGACGCCGCCAGATAGCACGGGTTGACACTGTTGTACCCTCAGAATGCAGCACAGCTTGAACTTGTTTGGATGTTAGTTGAGGTTCTTTATCCACCATCCGTACAATCTTTCATTGAAATCTCTCGTCAATTTTTCTTTACCGTCCACATCTAGGGAGGTTGGGTTTTACACTTATTGATGACACTGCACATGGTAGACACAGGAACATTCAGGTCACAACACAGGTCTGGTGGTTTGGCTGGCGTGATTCCAGCAATCTGGCTAAAAGGTCAGATTCCTTCAGGTTCAGTCAACTTTAATCCATTTTAACTGGCTGCAAGCGTGATTTAGTTGTTGCCACCACCTGTTATGTACCACAGGTAAGTAACAGGTGCTGTTAATTAATTACACAAATTAGAGAAGCATCACATGATTTTTCAAAGCGTGCCAATACTTTTGTCTGGCCCATTTTTGGAGTTTTGTGTAAAATGATAATGATTTAATGTTTTTTTTCCCCATTCTCTTTTGTGTTTTTTCATTGCAAGCGAAATAAATGAAGATATTACTACCAAAGCATTTGTAGTTGTAATCATTTTCTGGGAGAATTTGGTATTATCTGACAGAATTGCAAGGGTGTATATCCTATTTCTTGACCAATCACTTTAAAATGAATATGGTACTTAAATGAGTCTCAACTTTAATGTACTCTGTGCCCCAACTCGTTCACCGCGTGAAGTTCTGCGGTAGTTTGTCATGAGACGAGCGCAACTTGTACGAACAACAATCCTCATTGTGCAACCGGCGTCGTCGTGCCGTGACCCGTATACACACGTGCGTGTGTGCGTCATCAATGTTGGGGGAAAAAAATATGTGAAAACTGAGGCAGACCGCGCTTGTTATTGTGTTAGCTCTGTTAAGTGCACTCTGCTGGGTCTACTTGAAGGTAAGCCACTTTTAGGCGAGGACACACACATACACGCATAGATTTAGAAGTACACACTTTCTACCTGCTGATTTGATTGCTGTCAGCTAAAACTTTGCTTTTTTTTTTTTTTTTTTTTTAAATCAATCCGTCCCCCAACCTCCTCCTCTTGTCACGGCCGGCTAATGGTGCTGCGGCTCGTTGTTGCCATGGCGACCCAGTCGTTCACCTGTTGGCGACGGAGCACAGACGCACTAAGTGGAGCTAAACTTTAATGATGCGTCTTCCTACGTCACCTGTCTTATTATCATGATGATTTTGTGTGTTTATGCCATACAGAATGAGGAGTTGAAATCAGACATTCCCAAATACAGTCGGGCAAATAAGTATTTAGTCAACCACCAATTGTGCAAGTTCTCCTACTTGAAAAGATTCGAGAGGCCTGTAATTGTCAACATGGGTAAACCTCAACCATGAGAGAGAAAAAAAAACAGAAAATCACATTGTTTGATTTTTTAAGAATTCCAAATTTGAGTGGAAAATGAGTATTTGGTCACCTTCAAACAAGCAAGATTTCTGGCTGTCAAAGAGGTCTAACTTCTAACGAGGTCTAACGAGGCTCCACTCGTTACCTGTGTTAATGGCACCTGTTATAACTCATTATCGGTATAAAAGACACTTGTCCACAACTTCAGTCAGTCACACTCCAAACTCCACTATGGCCAAGACCAAAGAGCTGTCGAAGGACATCAGGGACAAAGTTGTAGACCTGCACCAGGCTGGGAAGACTGAATCTGCAATAGGTAAAACGCTTGGTGTAAAGAAATCAACTGTGGGAGCAATTATTAGAAAATGGAAGACATACAAGACCACTGAGAATCTCCCTTGATCTAGGGCTCCATGCAAGCTCTCTCCTCGTGGCGTTTAAATGATATCAAGAATGATGAGCAAAAATCCCAGAACCACACGGGGGACCTAGTGAATGACCTACAGAGAGCTGGGACCATAGTAACAAAGGCTACTCTCAGTAACACAATGCACCGGCAGGGACTCAAATCTGGCACTGCCAGACGTGTCCCCCTGCTGAAGAAAGTACACGTCCAGGCCCGTCTGCTGTTTGCTAGGGAGCATTTGGATGATCCAGAAGAGGACTGGTAGAATCTGTTATGGTCAGATGATACCAAAATAGAACTTTTTGGTAGAAACAAAGGTTCTCGTGTTTGGAGGAGAAAGAATACTGAATTGCATCCGAAGAACACCATAACCACTGTGAAGCATGGGGGTGGAAACATCATGCTTTGGGGCTGTTTTTCTGCAAAGGGACCAGGACGACTGACCTGTGTAAAGCAGGGGTGTCCAAACTTTTTGCAAAGGGGGCACGATTGGGTGTGGTAAAAATGTGGGGGGCCGACCTTGGCAGATGTCCTTTACGTTGAACAATTTAAGCAAATTTTAGCAAGCCATTTTGTGTGTCACATTTGCATAGTTTATTTTTTTTATTTAATAATTTCAATTTCTGCTGCAGTGAAATTAAACTAGCTTCAAGTTGCTTCAATTTCTCGCTGTGTATCTTCCCTGTAATCTTGTCGTACATGTTAGCGTGTCTCGTTTGGTAATATCGCCTCACATTGAACTCTTTAAAAACAGCAACCCTCTCTTTGCAAATGAGGCAGATACAGTTGTTGCGTATTTTAGTGAAGAAATAGTCCAATTTCCACCTATCCTTGAAGCGTCGGCCGTCGCACTCAACTTAGTTTTTTGTTGTTGATTGTTGCCATTTTAGAAAATTGGAAGTCAAGGGTCACATGGGGTAATGTTGCTTAGAGGGCTGCTGCCTTTAAGTGGGTAAATGAGGAGAAGCATTTAATGTGTAAGCAGTACTGCTGACCAATTTAATAAATCTGTGTGTGGGCCAGACATTATTGATCTTATGACAGAGGCTGGGGGCCGGATGAAATTTGACCACGGGCCGCATTTGGCCCCCGGGCCGCACTTTGGACATGACTGGTGTAAAGGAAAGAATGAATGGGGCCATGTATTGATAGATTTTGAGTGAAACTATCCTTCCATTAGCAAGGGCATTGAAGATGAGACGTGGCTGGGTCTTTCAGCATGACAATGATCCCAAACACACAGCCAGGGCACCAAAGGTCCTGGAGTGGCCTAGCCAGTCTCTAGATCTCAACCCCATAGAAGATCTGTGGAGGGAGTTGAAAGTCCGTGTTGCCCAACGACAGCCCCAAAACATCACTGTTCTAGAGGAGATCTGCATGGAGGAATGGGGCAAAATACCAGCAACAGTGTGTGAAAAACTTGTGAAGAGTTACAGAAAACTTTTGGCCTCCGTTATTGCCAACAAAGGGTACATAACAAAGTATTGAGATGAACTTTCCACCATGATTTGCTTACAAATTCTTTAGAAATCAAAAAATGTGATTTTCAGTTGTTTTTTTTTTCCCCACATTTTGTCTCTCATGGTTGAGGTTTACCCATGCTGACAATTACAGGCCTCTCTAATATTTTCAAGTGGGAGAACTTGCACAATTAGTGGTTGACTAATTACTTATTTGCCCCACTATATGTGGAGTTTCTCTTGTTTCACGGACTCGCTAAACCATTTCTTCACTATTCATTGATTTACCCGAGATTAGGTTTCCTGCTTGAAAATACATCCACTGATGAATTTACGCATACGTGCACCGCTTCACACAAGAAGTCAGGAGTTGTTGTTTTTCCTCTCCAGACGACGAACCGTCGCAGCTGCCGCTAGAGGACCGGCGGAAGAGTCGCATTCCCGAGGAGTTCGTGGGCCTCCTTCACGGATCTTCTCCGGCCTGCGAGACCCCCGAAACGCCGTACCACCTTTACAGCCCCAAATCTGGCAAAACAGACTCCACGCACACTGCCCAGAAGCCAACTAATAAACCCCAGGCGGTCTTCAGGACAGTGTTTTACACGAAAGTCAACCAGGATCTGACAAAACCGTCCGAGCATCAACGAAACCTTGTCGCCGATTGCGTGGGCGCGAGCGTGCCAAAGGGTTCTGGCTACGAGGAGAGAGCCTGCACCCTTGGCAGGATGAGGTCCGTCCCCCGCAGCGTTCTGGACCTGCAGCTCTCCAAGTCCTTGTCTAAGTCCGACTCCAATCTGGTTGCCGTGTCGCCAATCCAGGTAGGCGTTCAAGCTCCTTATTTTGTCACCGCTCCTCACTGTTGGACTTTGTTTTCCATCTAGGAAGAGAACATTTGGGAGTCTGGATGTCGCGGCCAAGGGTCCGGAAGTCCTAGCACGGGTGGCGGCAGTAGCACCCCAGCGGAAAAGCTTGAACGAACACCTTCGTTTACAGCTGAGTGGGAGGAGGTACTTCCAGTGAATGATTGTTTGAGTGCTATTGATGACGATGTAGACTTCATAATATATTGACATGACAATGGGTGCAGGGGCGATCCGTAGTGGGCGTATTTTCAAAAACTTAAAAATATTTTCAAAACGAAAGCTGCTACAAACCTAAAACCAAAACTACCTAAAACCTTAGCCATATATGAGTCTCAATGAGCATCGGCATCAAAAAATTCAAAGTCGTTCCCTTATAAAATCCCGATTAATTATTTTTTATGTAAGTATAACAAAACTTAAAATGGCTATTAAATGATCAGATTTTACACTACAATAGATCCACAAAAATCACCAAATGCAGAGATAATCACCTATATTTTCAGGATCAATGGAAATATTTAACTTATAAGTTTTTGCCTAAAATAGCAACTTACATTTTTTTCAACAGCTAATAAATTACTCAATTTTCACATCAGAAACTTAATACTTGTGGAAAACGTGCAGAATCAATTATTTAAAAAATTATAAATAAATTATTAATAAATTTTATATGCAATCACAACTTATTATAGAATAGAATAGCCCTTTATTGTCATTATACAGTTGTATAGTTATATAGTTGTAGTGAATGAGGCTAGTGGCCGCCTGATGTAAACAGAGCTTTTCAGGTGAAAATTCTTTTGAATAAATGGTTAAATCCCCAAATTTTTCATAGATATGGACGTAAAACAGTCTCGATTCTTGGTTAAAAGAAAAAAAACCCGTGCAGTTAGCATTTATTTTCCGTAAATATGTCGAAGTACAATGCTACTGTGTTAGTAAATGAGGCTAGCGACCGCCTGACACAAACAGAACTTTTCTGGTGAAATTTCTTGTGAATAAATGCTTAAATCCCCAAATTCTTCATAGATATGGATGTACAACAGTCTCCATTCTTGGTTAAAAGTGAAAAAAAAGTAGTGTAGTGAATGAGGCTAGTGGCCGCCTGATGTAAACAGAGCTTTTCCGGTGAAAATTCTTTTGAATAAATGGTTAAATCCCCAAATTTTTCATAGATATGGACGTAAAACAGTCTCGATTCTTGGTTAAAAGAAAAAAACCCCGTGCAGTTAGCATTTATTTTCCGTAAATATGTCGAAGTACAATGCTACTGTGTTAGTAAATGAGGCTAGCGACCGCCTGACACAAACAGAGCTTTTCTGGTGAAATTTCTTGTGAATAAACGCTTAAATCCCCAAATTCTTCATAGATATGGATGTACAACAGTCTCCATTCTTGGTTAAAAGTGAAAAAAAAGTAGTGTAGTGAATGAGGCTAGTGGCCGCCTGATGTAAACAGAGCTTTTCCGGTGAAAATTCTTTTGAATAAATGGTTAAATCCCCAAATTTTTCATAGATATGGACGTAAAACAGTCTCGATTCTTGGTTAAAAGAAAAAAAACCCGTGCAGTTAGCATTAATTTTTGTAAATTTGTCGAAGTACAATGCTACATTGTTAGCGAGTGAGGCTAGCTGCCGCCTCACGTAAACAGAGTTTTTTTGGTGAAACGTCTTGTGAATAAATGCTTAAATTCCCGAATTCTTATAGATATTGACGTAAAACAGTCTTGATTCTTGGTTAGAAGCAAAAAACATGCAGTTAGCATTTATTTAAGGTTGTTGAAGTACAATGCTACTCTGTTAGCGAATGAGGCTAGTGGCCGCCTGACGAAAACAGAGCTTTTCTGGCAAAAATTCTTGTGAATAAATGCTTAAATGCCAGAATTCTTCATACATATGGACGTAAAACAGTCTCGATTCCTGGTTAAAAGCAAAAAAAAAAAAAAAAAAAAAAAAAAAATGTTCAGTTAGCGTTTATTTTACATAAATATGGCGAACTATGATGCCAAGGCAGTAGCGGCTTATTTCTCCCATTGATTTTTTCCACAACGTTTAAAATGCATGCGTGGTACGAAAAATATAATAATTACCTTGAATCCTCGAACAAATCACTCCTGAGATAATCCTTCATGTTTGTATGCGGTACAGCTTTCGTACTTCTTCAAAATTCCAAGCTTAAATCCGGCTTGGACATGAGCGTGTGCTGTCTTCGATTGACTATTACTCAATGAAGCTGAGCTCCCTATGGTAAGGTGTGACGCAAGGAATGACGAAGTGTCAAGTCAAAAGAGCAAAGTCTATGGATGACGATAGACCAATACCAAATAGATCGGACGTCTATTGTCGTCAATGGCAGCCTATGAGTTTTAGGTCTTGCACTCTGAGTTCGTGTGATTTTCGTTACTGCTCAGCAGACGTCATGAAGACCACATTTGGTCATTCTATTTAGCAAGGGCGTAGGTTTGGTCTCAACATTGGTAGGGACAATATTACCACATAATGCAAGCAATGATCCAAATAAGGGACGACTAGCTTGACTTCGTTGATCCTTGTGGAGGCTGACCTGACCGCAGTAGTTTTGACAGTTAGCAAGTTTATTGTTATGCTAACTCTAATGCAGGTCAAACTTTCAGTCGCATAATTAGTGGTGTTTCCCCCACCTCAACAATATTGACATCTTTTTACATGACTTCCAATCGCTGCTGCTGGCCGAAAAAGAAACTTCTAATATCCCTCCTCTCCGACGGGGGAGGAGGAGCATAGGAGGAGTTTAACTTTTGGGGCAGGGGGGCACAACATGTTGAAATGTAGTGTCAGCAATAAAATGAACTTACAAGAATATTTATAATAATAAGTTGACAAGTTGACTGTTTTTTTCCCATCATTCTTGAGGGGAATTCAAAATCAGGCTGCTTCGGCAATACTTTTCGCCAAGATCGTCATCCATTGAATATTGTACGCCCGCCGGTGTCGTGCCAATGTAGTTACCCCATTCAAAAATTGTACCCCCTGGACGAAGCCATGGGGAGGTAGATTTGTGTCTTTAGTATTCAATCAAAAAAAAAAGTTGCTTCAATCAAAATATATATTTTCAACCAAAAAGAGTCACTTCAATAAAAAAGTGTTTGAATGCGAAAATAAATTTGAAATTCAAAAAAATGCATTTGAAAGCTTGAAAATCTCAATTTTGAAAGCTTGAATACTTCAAGCTTTCAAAGCTTTCAAAATTTTTGATTTAAAAAAGTTTTTTTTTGATTGAAGCAACTTTTTTGATTGAAGTAATGTTGGTTTGTGTTTTGGACACATTTTGGCTTGGACATTTGTGTCTTGATTACTCAATCAAAAAATAAGTTGCTTCAATCAAAAGAAAAAAATCACTTCAATCAAAAGAAAAAAATCACTTCAATCAAAAGAAAAATTTCAATCATAAAAAAAAAAAGAAATTTTTGAATGTGAAAAAATATTTGAGACTCAAAAATTTGCATTTGAAAACATACATTTTCATTAAAAAAAAAGTTTTCTTTGATTTTAGCAATCTTTTTTGTGTTTAGGCCATATTATGGTAGGACATTTGTGTCTAAATCATTCAATCCCCCCAAAAGTTGCTTCAATCATAAAAAAAATTTCAATCAAAGAAAAAAATCATTTGAAAAATAAAATTGCTCTCCCCTGTGTTTTAATTAATTAAAAAAAAATATATATATCTAAAGCAAATGACCGTCTAAGGTGCTAGTCACATCTGATCTGTTGATCTGTTCATAAAATAATTTTTACCCATTGTAAAATTATCTTTTTTTTGTTCATTTCATTCATTTTTGTTGTTTGCTTTCTTGCTTGACAACCTTTATATATATATAGGAAAGTCAATTACGTGCAATGACACTTTTTGGTCACCGAGTTTTTTGGCAGCCCCCCCCCCCCAAACTCTGCTTATGCGGAGGAGGCGGGATGTTGTCGACATGAATCTGTCAGGGTTGTGTGATTAGGTCTGTGTGTCTGTCATTTGGCGGGACTGGTGCCAAGTGTTCTGTTGTGGGGGGCAAAAAATGGACCGGCACATTTTTCAAGTGAAAAGGGATAACTAAGTCTTAACATAATGAAAACATGACATTATCATGGGCATTAATGAATGCTTATGACAGATGTCATTTTGTGTCAGCCGGCAAATTATGTCACTAACTCCATTTATGTCCAGCTCGGATCTTTTACAGCCATTCAAAAGAGATAATTTTCCAGATGACACAAAATGACATCTGTCATAAGCATTATTTAATGGCATTTCATGGCAGTGTCATGTCATAATTATGATGGTCTTATGACAGTCTGATGGTGCCACCTTCAAATAAAGTGTTAATAAATTCCATAGCTAGCAATTAAGGAGACAACTAGAACAGTAACTGAAGAAATAATTAGCATAGAACATGAATTTTGATTTGTTCTTTACATCTGTAGCGCTGCATTGCATGCTTGGAGGCATGTTGGATGGCAACATTGTTGAAAGCAGCTGGCAGCAGAGGTTGACTGTCTTCCCCAAGAGAACACTAGCCACGTTTACATGCTGACTTTTTTTCATACCGATTCAAATCATTCCGAATGGAAATTTCACATCAGCTGTTTACATGTCACTTCATCTATTCCGATCCAGCGTTTACATGTGTCTGCCTTTATTCCGAAAGGACGTTTGACAACTGCCGTCTAACATGCGCAGATTAATCAAAACAAAGCGTCACGTTGCAAAACATGGAGATCGATCGTCAGATCAGCTGCTGTTCTAACTTTTCGAGTGGAAACAAAACTTCAGAATGACACGCCGTTGATTTAAAAAGTTGTGTGGGTGCGCTGTACGTGTGCTTGGAAGCCATGTTGCATGTGACGTTACTTACGTCACCAAGTGACGTCACCACGTCAGTACGGAGCATGTGCAGAAAGAACGCAGCCAGACACCATTCCGCTTCCCTGTTTACATGATATAATTTTACTTCTAATCGGTTTGGGAAAAGGAATATTCCACCCCTGTGAATCGGAATGAAATTCCATTCGGTTTGGGCCTGTTCATTCCGAATGAGGTGTTTATATGGAACACATTTATTCGGTTTGAACAAATATTCCGATTGAAATTGGAATATTTGGCTCCATGTAAACGTGGCAACTGATGGCCAAATGAAGCTTCTTGAAGCAATGAAGCTTTGGAGCTAATTGGTTCAAAACTTCATGGTGGTTCATTTGGTCTACTGCAACGATTAATCGATTAACTCGAGTATTCGATTAGAAAAAAAAAATTTCAAATTAAATTTTGGTGCTTCGAGTACTCGTTAAATTAAAGTGGCGTTGTAATGGTTTATTTTGAAAGTGTTTACATTTAGTTTTATTGATTAGGGTTGATACTCTGCCCTCTGGTCTGCCTCATTTCACACGGCTGAATCCAACTGCTCCCTGTTAAGACCAACGTAAGCTAAGTTTTTGTTTGAGCTAATGTTTTTTTTAATGCATTCGTAATTTAGTTTATAGGTATATTTAGAAAAAAAATATTCGAATCAAATTTTGTTGCTTCGGGTATTAGTTTATTTAAAGTGGCGTTGTAATGTTTTATTTTGAAAGTGTTTACATTTAGTTTTATTGATTAGGGTGGATACACTGCCCTCTGGTCTGACTCATTTTACATGGCTGAATCTAACTGCTCCCTGTTAAGACCAACGTAAGCGTAAGTTTTTGTTTGAGCTCATGTTTTTTTAAATGCATTCGTCATTTAGTTTATAGGTATGTTTAGAAAAAATATATTCGAATCAAATTTAGTTGCTTCGAGTATTCGTATAATTAAAATTGCGTTGTAATGTTTTATTTTGACAGTTTTTTTTTTTTTTTTTTTTAAAGTTATTTTACATTTACTTTTATTGATTAGGGTGGATACACTGCCCTCTGGTCTGCCTCATTTCACATGGCTGAATCCAACTGCTCCCTGTTAAGCCCAACGTAAGCTAAGTTTTTGTTTGAGCTTATGTTTTTTAATGCATTCCCAATTTAGTTTATAGGTATATTTAGTAGGGCTGTCAAAATTATCGCGTTAACGGGCGGTAATTAATTTTATAAATTAATCACGTTAAAATATTTGACACAACGCACATGCCCCGCTCAAACAGATTAAAATGACAGCACAGTGCAATGCCAACTTGTTACTTGTGTTTTTTGGAGTTTTGTTGCCCTCTGCTGGTGCTTGGGTGCGACTGATTTTATAGGCTTAAGCACCCATGAGCATTGTGTAATTATTGTCATCAACAATGGCGGGCGACTAGTTTATTTTTTGATTGAAAATTTTACAAATTTTATTAAAACGAAAACATTAAGAGGGGTTTTAATATAAAACTTCTATAACTTGTACTAACATTTATCTTTTAAGAACTACAAGTCTTTCTATCCATGGAACGCTTTAACTTAATAATGTCAATGCCATCTTGTTGATTTATAGTTATAATAAACAAATACAGTACTTATGTAACGTATGTTGAATGTACATATCCATCTTGTGTCTTATCTTTCCATTCCAACAATAATTTACAAAAAAATATGGCATATTTTATAGATGGTTTGATTTGCGATTAATTACGATTAATTAATTTTTAAACTGTAATTAACTCGATTAAAAATTTGTAATCGTTTGACAGCCCTAATATTTAGTCTGAACCATTTATTAAGAGCATTGTAAAAAAAAAAAAAAAAAAAAACTTTTTCTAAATGCATTTTATAGCATTTAAGCTAGCGGACATTTGCTACGTACGTTAGCAAATTGTTCTTTTGTTGTACATAGATCCTCATTTATTTATTTTTTTTATACCGTTCGAGGCTCACCTCAGGTATTTTAATTTTTCATGTTCCTTTTCTGATTACTCGATTATTCGAACTAACTATTTCATCGATTAATCGACTACTAAACTAATCGATAGCTGCAGCCCTAATTTGGTCTGATGACAGTCTTATGATGCCGCTGTCAAATAAAGTGTTACCGGTTGATATCTTTTAGTGTAAATATCCCACAGTACAGTGAGAATAGCTGCGGCTTATAGTACAGTATGGCTTATTTATGAACAAATGTGGTTTTTGTGTCAAATTTGGTGGGTGGCGGCTTAAAATCAGGTGCGCCTTATAGTGCGAAAATTACACTATATATCTGAACTCTTTATATAATGAAGTAAGGCTGCTTAAACGTTTGTGGGGACAATTTAAGCATCCTGAAAAGTTGCTAGTGTTATGTCCCTACTGTCCTTATGCAAAACTAAGCCCTTGCTATTTAGTGTCTCTCTGCAGTCAAAACAACTGGATGTCAGTCAAAGTTAATGGCAGCGAATTAGTTAACCGTGTGGGGAAAATTCCACATCCGCGGTGCAAATTAGCACGTGGAATTTAGCATCATTCCTGGTAATTGTGGCGACCTTTGGGATGTAATTACACGCGGCAGGAGGGCGAGATAACAGAATGACTGGGAGGCATGCTGCGTTCGGGGGACAACCGCCGAGAAGAACGCGGCGGACCAAAGTGGCGCATTATTAGCGATTCCAGCCTTCATTAGTAATACGTGCGCAGTTTCATGTTTGGCGTTTGCATCCTTCGTTTAACTGGAACTCATCAGGTCTCTCTCTGTTTCTTACTCTATCAGATCGACAAGATTATGAGCTCCATCGGCGCCGGGATAGGCAGCGGACTGGACGCCAAAGACGTTGATTCAGGTCAAACACACACAGAAACTAATGTTCCAGGGTGTTCCATTCATCCAAAAATATCTTAGTTTCAGGGCAGTATTAGTCATGAAAAGTTGTTGTCTCGGAAAAAAGTTGATGTTTGACCAATAGTATCAATTTGTGACAGAATTGACCATATTTGGAAAGCTGACGTTTCCTTCCCGACGGCGACCATATGTATTTTTAAACGTGCGTGTTCTCATTAGTCCTCTTTGCGCCATTACCCCCTCCTTTCCCTCTCATCAATTTGAAGCCCACACTTACCATGGTTACCAACCAGAACCCCCCACTCTCTGACACACACACATGCGCACGTATGCGCGTGTTGGGGGTCTTGTAGACCAAAAACGCCTGGAGATGTTGCGATGGCAACGATGCGCAACACCGGCGCAGTGGCGACGGAGGAGGAGGAAGAGTGATGAGGACGAGCGGGGAAAGAAAGAGGAGGGCTCGGAGAGAGAGAGAGGAGGGAGCACAAGCATACAGATGAACGTAGGAGTCCTTCGTGAAGCGAGTCTACAGTGCAGAGCGCCATCTCTCTCCTTTTAGCAAACACACACATACGCACGCAGGGGAGCGCAACAGCTGAGCGAGCGAGCAGCTGCTCCAAACACACACCGCCACCTCTCGCCTGCGGATCTTTACCTCTCTTCTCATCCAGGCGGCCACCCACGTCTTGGCAGGATTTTACACCCAGGACGACAGCTCTTTTCTGGATACAACTTCCACCCTCGCCCCCTCTCCTCCATCCCGGTCCAGTCGCACCTTTCGGAGCGGACCCTCTCTCGAATTGCCATGATTCTAGCGTAGCCCCCCCGCTCCGATTTATCGGAAGGCATGGCCGGCTCGTTTGACAGCCACTTTGCCCGCCACAACATGATGTGGCAGTGCCAGCTGTCCCAGCCGGACTGCCGCTGCTACCGCGTGGACGGTTACTCCCTGCTCAAACGTTTGCCCCTGCATCCCCTCATAGGTCCCCGATGCCCGCTGCAATCTGTGGGCCAGTGGCTGGACTCCATCGGGCTGGTCCAGTACGAGAACCACCTGCTGGCCAACGGTTTCGACAACGTCCAGTTCATGGTGAGTGCGGTTTTTCTTCTCTTGACGCTCTCGCGTGGAAGTTGTCAGGTCCCCTCCTCTTTGTAGCCTCCCACGCGCGACGAGCCAGCGCCGCAGCTGCAAGATTCTACCCGTTCATCAAACGTGACTTTATTTTGCGCGAGCCCCGAAGATCAATAAACACCTGTTGCCTGCGGATGCTCAACAACGGCGATGCAGGACCAGAGCGACCCGAGATGAATATTACCAAGAATCGTTCTGCTTTTAGTCAAATTATCGCAATTCATAATTCCATTTTTTGAAATGGCCGAGGGAGAATTGAGTTCCCGTGGCAACCGCGGGAAGTCGTCTTGCACGTGGTCAGTGTACACGAGGACACGCCGCTCGCTGTCCTCCGCCTCCTCGTTTGCTTTCTTGCCGTGGTTTGTTGTGATGTTTTCAACGTCACACTGGCGCAGTTGGTTCCGCCACCGTTGAAATGCAAATTATTAAATGTAGTGCTGCAACGATTAATCGATTAACTCGAGTATTTGATTAGAAAATAAATATTCGAATTAAATTGTGTTGCTTCGAGTATTCGTTTAATTAAAGTGGCGTTGTAATGTTTTATTTTGAAAGGGTTTTTTTTAATAAGTTTTTTTACATTTAGTTTTATTGATTAGGGTGACTACACTACCTTCTGGTCTGCCTCATTTCACATGGCTGAATCCAACTGCTCCCTGTTAAGACCAACGTAAGCGAAGTTTTTGTTTGAGCTAATGTTTTTTAATGCATTCCTAATTTAATTTATAGGCATATTTAGCCTTTTTTTTTGGGGGGGGGGGGGGGGGGGGGGATATGAGTCCGAACCATTTATTAAGAGCAAGGGTCCCCAAACTACGGCCCGCCTCCACATTTAGTCCGGGCCCCTGAGCATTTTTTTTTTTTTTTTTGTCAGTAGTGTTATTTATTTCCTGGCTTTTTTCTGTGAAAAACCCAAATAGGGTTATTTGGTGATTATCTATTTAATTAATAGTGTTATTATTATATTATATTATATTATATTATATTATATTATATTATATTTAGGGCTGTCAAACGTTTAAAATTTTTAATCGAGTTCATTACAGCTTAAAAATGAATTAATCGTAATTAATCACAACTAATCGAAATTCAAACCATCTATAAAATATGCCATATTTTTCTGTAAATTATTGTTGGAATGGAAAGATAAGACACAAGATGGATATATACATTCAACATACGGTACATAAGGACTGTATTTGTTTATTATAACAATAAATCAACAAGATGGCATTAACATTATTAACATTCTGTTTAAGCGACCCATGGATAGAAAGACTTGTAGTTCTTAATAAATGTTTGTACAAGTTATAGAAATTTTATATTAAAACCCCTCTTAATGTTTTCGTTTTAATAAAATTTGTAAAATTTTCAATCAAAAAATAAACTAGTAGCCCGCCATTGTTGATGTCAATAATTACTTACACAATGCTCATGGATGCTGAAGCCTATAAAATCAGTCGCACCCAAGCGCCAGCAGAGGGCGGCAAAACTCCATAAAACACAACAAGTGAGTGTTTCACTGTACTGTCATTTAAATCTCTCTGAGTGGGGCATCTGCGTTAATTGCGTCAAATATTTTAACGTGATTAATTTTAAAAATTAATTACCGCCCGTTAACGCGATAATTTTGACAGCCCTAATTATATTATATTTTTATTTTATTTACTTTTGTTCTGTGAAGAATCCAGAAAGGGTTATTTGATTGTGGCTTTCTGAAAAACAATACATTTTTACATTTAGGCACTCCTGCAATTGTCACACTTTTTCTGTTACAAACGGACCCGGCCCCTCATCAGAGAAGGGAAAAGTTATGTGGCCCTCACAGGAAAAAGTTTGGTGACCCTTGATTAAGAGCATTGTATAAAAAAAAAAAAAAACTTTCGCATTTTACAGCATTTAAGCTAGGGGACATTTGTTATGTACGTTAGCAAATTGTTCTTTTGTTGTACATAGATCCTGATTTATTTTTTTTATACCGTTTGAGGCTTACCTCCGGTATTTTAATTTTTCATGGTCCTTATCCGATTACTCGATTATTCGAATTAACTACTTCATCGATTAATCGACTACTAAAATAATCGATTGCTGCAGCCCTAATTAAATGTGTCGCTTTGGTTTTCATAGGCGTAATCGGCGGGGGAGTTCCACGATCCTTTCAAATGTTTTTGGACTATAGTTTGTGGCGGATTTAAAAAAACTGTATATTTTGTTCTATTACTAACCATAAGTAACCCTTATTTGACTTGGATAAAAACAAAGTTGGATTCTCCCTTGTCTTCAGCTGAAGAATATCAGTTGGTTTCATCAAAATGCAACCACGTCACCCAGAAAGAAACCTTGAATTGGGATCACATTTGTAAGACCCTGGGTACAATTTAATTGCAAACATGTACTGGTAGGAGTAAAAGTCGCCTAGCAACCATTTATCGTTCGCATTTTGCGCTAATTAGCCTTGGCGTGTCTGTTGACCTTCACCTTCCATACTGCTATGCATACTAATGAAAACACTTTTTCATTGGCTGCCAGTCATGGCAATTGACGCTTGAAAATTTCTTCACTCCTAGTCGAAATGGATTCGATGTCTACTAATGATAAACAGTGAGAAATTTCCAACTTGCGGGCTCACAAATACGACACAACGACCATTTGTCATGTCGAAGTACTAGCGACAAGCGGTGTGACGAAACACCTTTTTTGTTGGAGAGTTTTGGAGGGTATCGTCTGGCGAGCCACCGCATAATGAAGTGCAGCCGGCTCACTCGTCCTCACAAGCGCTTTAAATTGACGTCAAGTGCAAAATGTGTGCTGAACCTGAACTACTCATTTTTGTTTTTGTAGGGCAGCAACGTCGTGGAGGACCAGGACCTGCTGGAAATCGGCATCCTCAACTCTGCCCACAGACAGCGCCTCCTGCAGGCCATACGGCTCCTGCCTAGGGTGCGTAGTCGAGCTCTCTAAATGTCTGCATGACTTATGAGTAAGTCTTATGGTCTTATTTTGGACTTTAAGCGCCTTCATATGAAGTGAGTGTCGAGTTAAGCGCTTCCTTCCTCGTTGCAGTTACGTCATGAACATTTTAGAAAAGTGACTCTTTTCCGGCAGGTGAGGCCGATCGGTTACGACGGCAACAACCCGACGTCTGTGGCCGAGTGGTTGGAGTCCCTGGAGCTGGGAGACTACACCAAATCTTTCCTGGTCAACGGCTACACGTCCATGGAGCTGGTGAAGAAGATCTGGGAGATCGAGCTCATCAATGTGAGTCGTCGAAAGCTTTTTTTGTTCTCATGTGTCGCTTCTGGAATGCGTGTAAGGTGGGGTGCTTAGTTACTCCCAGTGTTGTTAATTTTACTTTAAAAAAGTAATTAATTACAGTTACAAATTACTTCTCCCAAAAAGCAATTGCGTTAGTAACTCAGTTACCTCAGTGTAAGAGTAATTAGTTACTTGGCAAAGTAACTGGTGATAATTTTCAGTTTGTTTTTTTTCCTCGTGAAGTTTAAAGGGTTTTTTGGGACAATTGGCCCTAACCCAATTCTTTCCCCTAAACTTAACTAAACACATGGGTATTGTGGATAATGCGATAATTAGATAGTAACCTTTGCTATGTGTGACTCAACCGTTAAAGTTGTTAAAATTGCTCCCTTTATTGCATTAATTTTCTTCTGTCTACTTTTGACATGTGTAAGTATTAAAACTATTTCATCATTTAAAGATCGATTTAAGTCAAGATTTTGCCGATCAAGGAGCATTTTAGATAAAAAGTTACTTAGGTTTGCTAGGAAGGTTCTCTACAACAAAGCCTTCCTGAGAAATCTACTGCTTTAAGATGGCAGCTGTTTACTAACGCATCTAGTTCTTTATTATACATGTTACTAATGCAGCCGTGTTTGTCATTTGCATCTAGTTCTGTATATATGTGATATCTACCGAAGCGTCATGTGGGCGTAGTTTGCAGGCTATCGGCTACATTCATTCATTCATTCATTCATTCACAGTCAGGTATAATTGGAGCCACCTAGCATAGTAGCATCGCGTTTGCAACGGCGTTACCCTCCCTTGCCTCCTCCCCACTCTTGCTCTGCTCTCTCGTCTCTGTGAGTCCGTCTTTCTCAGACTTTTCTCGCGTCAGTCAACCAACATTGTAACGCACGCCTTTCCCGCCTCAGTAACGGTAACGGTGTTGCCAAGATGAGAAATGTAATTAATTAGATTACTCACTGCTGAAGAAAATAACGGCGTTAGTAACGCCATTATATTCTAGCGCTGATATTAACAACACTGGTTACTGCTACCTTACCTCCCCAGCGGAGGCTGCGCTGATGAAGCCATCAGCTGGAGGAGGTGCAGAGAGCCTCGTTACATAAGCATGTGGGCCGCAAGATGTTTCACAGCGTCAGGGATGCCGCCCACGTGCTGTGTGTGCGTGCGCGCGCATCTGTGGGATGCATATGGGACACTCGGAGTGCTAACGCACGCTGACACTCCCCATATACGATGTGGAATTACATAATTCTGCCACATGTCATATACGTATATCATAAAAATTTATGCACTTCAAGTATCTGCTGTAAACAGAAATGTAATGTAGTGTGATTTATGTAATAGACTGCAGGAGAAAGTGAAAGTGCAGTACAGTGAATTAGCACAAGAGGGTGCAAAAGCACAAAATATGATGAGAGACGTTACTCTAATTGACTAAAAGAAAAATTTCAAAACTGTCCACAAGGTGGTGCTGATTGCTTATCACATTGGCTTGTCCGATTTTAGGAGCTAACAAAGCTGGAAATTCAAGTGCTTTCATTTTGGAGTGGCAAGACAGGAACCTCCATGCACAGCTGAAAAAGTCACTGGCTGTGTCATTCGTCTCTCCTTGTCAAAATGGATTGGACATCTATCTTCATCAGTTGCAATGAAGCATTAGCTGATACTGTCACTAATGTCGACATTCAGCGTCCTCAGCTAAAATCGGATGGTTTAAGTGAGCAGCTCTATCTTGTGGAGATGTCTCTACAAACAATGGCGCCTCAAGAAATTTTTCATAGGGGTGGCCAGATGGGGCCACTTCAAATCTTGGGGTGGCCAAAACTAAAAGCCATAATTTCAGGTTTTCATTATATTATTGCTGTAAAAAGGTCAGGGGAAAACTATCAGAAAGACTTAAAGACACAGCTATTGATATACTTTGGTGTATTGTGAAATATTTGATTTTACTAATGATTTAATGTGCATAGTCCATAACTGTCCAGTCAACATTTTGAGTTCCACAACAATTCTGTTTTATTGTGTTATGTATATATTAGGCATAAGGTGTACATTTAATAGGGCTGTCAAACGATTAAGATTTTTAATCGAGTTAACCACAGCTTAAAAATAAATCGTAATTAATCACAATTCAAACCATCTCTAAATAATGCCATATTTTTCTGTAAATTATTGTTGGAATGGAAAGAGAAGACGGATATATATATTCAACATACTGTACATAAGTACTGTATCTGTTTATTATAACAATAAATCCACAAGATGGCATTAACTTTATTAACATTCTTTCTGTGAAAGGGATTCACGGATAGAAAGACTTGTATTTCTTAAAGGATAAATGTAAGTTTGTATATAGTGACTAAATATTACCATCTAGTGTATTTGTTGAGCTTTCAGTAAATGATACTGTAGCGACTTAACTGTTCTGCCCAAATGCATGATAGGAAGTGATGCAATCATGACTGTGTGTGGTGGCTGCAAATGCTATATCTTCTCTGCGTTGGGTACACTATAGGGTGTTAAGAAAAAGATCAACTCCTGTCATTCTTCCCCACGTCGCTTTCCACAATATTTATGGTTGCTGTGGGAGAGATGACAAACCTTTGCCAATTAAAAGCACGGCCCCAATGAAATCTTGTATCAACTCCACTCGGCCTCTTATCTCTGTACATAAGTAAAGCGGCCCCATTGTAGGCTGTTTGCGGCAATGCGTGAATGAGTCGTACCGCGAATGCGTTAATTGCGATAAATATTTTCACGAGATTAATTTTTAAAAATTAATTACTGCCCGTTAACGTGATAAATTTGACAGCCCTACATTTAACAAAACAAAATAAATGCATTCATTTGGGATGAAATGCATAACTGATGCTACAACAATCTAACGATATACTGGCAAGTGGGGTGGCCAGTGGGGTTGCCAACCAATTTACCCCTAGCCACCCCCTGGTGGCGCCACTGTCTACAAAATAAGTGCAGGGCTTTTATTTTGTAAAGAGGAAATGCACACAAGGTATTCCATTCTTCCTGGCATGTGAAGGCACGTTCGTACGAAACGTGACATGACTTGTCAGCTTCATTCCCATTACATATTTTTGACAAAGTGCATGTGTGCGCGCAAATCTGTGGAAAAAGTAAAGCCGGGACAGTCTTCCTCTTGCGCTAGCCTGTTGCCATGGCGACTGCCGGTTGCCGTAGCGACGCGGGGTATGGTACGATAGCGGTTCATTGAAGTGTATTGGCATAAGTGCGTGTGTACCTGCAGCACTCGTGGCCGCGTGCCAGCGATAGCGAACGGCGTGTGTGCGCTTATCACCTTTTCTGTCAGGACTCCAAGCGGACAGATTGGACGGCGTCCCGCTGACAGATGGTTCCGGGCATTGAATATGGACAGCGGGATCAAACCCCCCGCTACCATACACTACACGTCGTGGTTTACCGAGTGATTATTCCAGCACACAAACTCTTTCTGCCAGTCCTTAACAGTATATACTCACTTCGAGTGTCCGAGAACTAAACATGAGGACCAATCGATGTGACAAACTCTATAGACAAATGTACAGTGGGGCAAATAAGTATTTAGTCAACCACCTATTGTGCAAGTTCTCCTACTTGAAAAGATTACAGAGGCCTGTAATTGTCAACATGGGTAAACCTCAACCATGAGAGGCAGAATGTGAAAATAAAAAACAAAATCACATTGTTTGATTTTTAAATAATTTATTTCCAAATTAGAGTGGAAAATAAGTATTTGGTCACCTACAAACAATCAAGATTTCTGGCTGTCAAAGAGGTCTAACTTCTTCTAATGAGGTCTAACAAGGCTCCGCTCCTTACCTGTATTAATGGCACCTGTTTTAACTCTTTATCGGGATAAAAGACACCTGTCCACAACCTCAGTCAGTCACACTCCAAACTCCACTATGGCCAAGACCAAGGAACTGTCGAAGGACACCAGAGACAAAATTGTACACCTGCACCAGGCTGGGAAGACTGAATCTGCAATAGATAAAACGCTTGGTGTAAAGACATCAAGTGTGGGAGCAATTATTAGAAAATGGAAGACATACAAGACCACTGATAATCTCCCTCGATCTGGGGCTCCATGCAAGATCTCACCCCGTGGCGTCAAAATGATAACAAGAACGGTGAGCAAAAATCCCAGAACCACATGGGGGGACCTAGTGAATGACCTACAGACAGCTTGGACCACAGTAACAAAGGCTACTATCAGTAACACAATGCACCGCCAGGGACTCAAATCCTGCACTGCCAGACGTGTCCACCTGCTGAAGAAAGTACACGTCCAGGCCCTCTGCAGTTCGCTGGGGAGCATTTGGATGATCCAGAAGAGGACTGGGAGAATGTGTTATGGTCAGAGGAAACCAAAATAGAACTTTTTGGTAGGAACACACGTTCTCGTGTTTGGAGGAGAAAAAGTACTGAATTGCATCCAAAAAAACACCTTACCTAGTGTGAAGCATGGGGTGGAAACATCGTGCTTTGGGGCCGTTTTTCTGCAAAGGGACCTGGACGACTGATCTGTGTAAAGGAAAGAATGAATGGGGCCATGTATCGATAGATTTTGAATGAAAATCTCCTTCCATCAGCAAGGGCATTGAAGATGAGACGTGGCTGGGTCTTTCAGCATGACAATGATCCCAAACACACAGCCAGGGCAACAAAGTAGCGGCTTCCTAAGAAGCATTTCAAGGTCCTGGAGTTGCCTAGCCAGTCTCCAGATCTCAACCCCATAGAAAATCTGTGGAGAGAGTTGAAAGTCCGTGTTGCCCAATGACAGCCCCAAAACATCACAGCTTTAGAGGAGATCTGCGGAGGAATGGGCCAAAATACCAGCTACAGTGTGTGAAAAGCTTGTGAAGAGTTACAGAAAACGTTTGGCCTCCATTATTGCCAACGAAGGGTACATAACAAAGTATTGAGATGAACTTTTGGTATTGACCAAATACTTATTTTCCACCATGATTTGCAAATAAATTCTTTAAAAACCAAACAATGGGATTTTCTGTTTTTTTCCCCCACATTCTGTCTCTGATGGTTGAGGTTTACCCATGTTGACAATTACAGGCCTCTCTAATATTTTCAAGTGGGAGAACTTGCACAATTAGTGGTTGACTAAATACTTATTTGCCTCACTGTATATCATTATATTGCTAAACTGGGCCACCGACATTCCTACCACTTTAAAAAGTAGTTGCAGTGAAAAACACTTAGGGAAGAAATCACCAATTTCATGACAATGTTAGACGATAATGACTCTTTGGACATTGTTACGTTATTTTACTGTATGGTTATTGTTGTCCGGGCAACGTGGGTTGTGGATTTTGCCACCGCAGCGTCAAAGGGGCTCTTGGAATCTCGTCAGTCGTGTTCTCAGTTGGATATCGGGCGTTGGTTTTCCTTGTGTCGGGACAGGGCGTCCCGCTATTTGTTCTGGACTGTCCGGGAGAACTGGTTGCGAGAGTTGGTGCGTCAATCTTGCTCAGTTAGTTGCATGATGCACGGGCTTCCATGATAAGAAGGCGTTGTTTATCTCTTATGCCCTATATTCTGCTTGTCTTCCTCAAACTATGGTATAAGTGTTGTTTATTTCATATTGGGTGTGTTAGAGTAATACAGTTAGATGGTGCCAACGAGAAAAGGTACTATCTCCTTCAACAGATTTTCCAATCTGAAATCAATTAAATTCAAGGGCGTTTGACGGATATAATTTGGCGTCTTTTAACAATTTCTTTGCCATAACCTTTCATTTTGAACAAAACAGCCTTAGACTTAATAATGATATTGACGGGTCAGATTCCACCTTCAAGTAGGGGGCCATCCCACAATCCGATTCAGTTATTCGCAGTCGGTCGCAGCGACCAATGCAGCGATCTAATGCCGGATTTAGGTTGGAAAAAGTCCGAAAGCTGTACCGCATACAAACAGGAAGGATTGTGTCTTTAGTGATTTGTTGGAGGATTCAAGGTTATTGTTATATTTTTCGTTTTTTCACAAGAATTTTCACTGAAAAAGCTCTGTTTATATAAGGCGGCTGCTACATTTGCTTACTGACTGGAATCATAGTTTGCAATATTTACGTAAAATAAACGCTAACTGCACGGGTTCTTTTGCTTTTAACCAAGAATCGAGACTGTTTTACGTTCATATCTAGAAAGAATTCGGGGATTTAAGCATTTATTCACAATAATTTTCTGTGAAAAAGCTCTGTTTACATAAAGGGGCCGCCACATTGACTAAGAGACTAGCATCGTACTTTGACATATTTACGTAAAATAAATGCTAACAACACGGTTTTTTTTTGCTATTAACCAAAAATCGAGACTGTTTTACGTCCATAACTACAAAGAATTCAGAGGTTTAAGCATTTATTCACAATAATTTTCAATGAAAAAGCTCTGTTTACATAAAGCGGCCGCCACATTGACTAACAGACTAGCATCGTACTTCGACATATTTACGTAAAATGAATGCTAACTGCAGTATTTTTTTTGGGGGGGGGGGGGGGTTTGAACCAAGAATCGAGACTTTTGCGTCCATATCTTTAAAGATTTCAGTGATCGGCCTAGTCCCTCGTGTCTTGTCAATACCATTATGAGGACTATGAAGCAGCATTTCTAAAAGATGACGATATTTATTAACGCTTTGCTATTTGATTGATTTCATTGGATAGTTTCTAAACCAATCGATGTATTGATCCACATAGAAGTAACTTTACAATAGATTGAACTTAATTACCCAATATTTTCAAAAACTTGTAATCGTGTCACTTTATTACAATACGGATGTTACAAAAAAAAGTTACATGACGCACATACAGTGCTGGCTAAAAGTATTGGCACCCATCCAATTCTGTCGGATAATGCCCAATTTCTCCCAGAAAGTGATTGCAATTACAAATGCTTTGGTAGTAATATCTTCATTTATTTAGCTTGCAATGAAAAAACACAAAAAGAGGATGGGGAAAAAAATAAATCATTATCATTTTCCACAAAACTCCAAAAATGGGCTGGACAAAAGTATTGGCACCCTCAGCCTAATACTTGGTAGCACAACCCTATACAAAATAACAAACAGCAGAACAACAGCTTCCGGTATCCATCAATGAGTTTCTTACAATGCTCTGCTGGAATTTTAGACCATTCTTCTTTGGCCAACTGCTCCAGGTCTCCGAGATTTGAAGGGTGACGCCTCCAAAAGGCCATTTTCAGATCTCTCCACAGGTGTTCTTTGGGATTCAGGTTGCAGGCCACTTTAGAATTCTCCAGTGCTTCCTCTCAAAACATTTTCTTGTGCTTTTTGAAGTGTGTTTTAGGTTACTGGGCCCTAAATTATGCTGCAAAATTTGTTGGTAGTCTTCAGACTTCATAATGCCTGCACATGGTCAAGCAATCCAGTGCCCGAGGCAGTAAAGCAACCCCAAAACATGAGGAAACCTCTGCCATGTTTGACTTTGAAGGCCTCGTTTTTTCCCCCCTGTAAACTCTGTTTTGACGCCTTTTCCCAAAAAGCTTTACTTTTGTCTGATCTGACCAGAGAACATTCTTCCAAAACGTTTTTGGCTTTCTCAGGTAAGTTTTGGTAAACTCCAGCCTGACTTTTTTACAGTGCTGCTCAAAAGTTTGTGAACCCCCTCAACATTTTGGAATTTTCTATTATTTCAACCTGATTTCCTAATCAATCAATTCAGTAGTTTTTTTTTGTTTTTTTAACAGTTGTGTTGTCGAGACTAAATTAAAAAGAGTTTTCATCAACTGATGTAGGTGCAAAATTGAACTGTTTGGTCACAACCAAAACCGCCATGTCTGGCGAAAAGTCAACACTGCATACCACCAAAAGAACCTTCTCCCAACAGTGAAGCATGGAGGTGGGAATGTCAAGATCTGGGCTTGCTTTTCATCCTCAGGACCTGGACAACTCCACATAGTCCAGGGAATCATGAATTCTGAGGAATATTGTCAAATCCTAGAACATAACCTGACGCCATCTGTTTTGAAGTTAAAGCTTGGCAGAAGGTGGATCATGCAACATGATAATGATCCAAAGCATTCCAGCAATACAACCAAGGAATGGCTGAAAAAGAAGAAGATTCGTGTTCTGGACTGGCCCAGTCAAAGTCCTGACCTAAATCCCATTGAAATGCTGTGGCGGGACCTGAAGCGAGCAGTTCATGCCAGACGCCCATCAAACCTCTCTCAACTGACTGCGTTCTGCAAGGAAGAATGGGCAAAAATCCCCCAAAGTAGATGTGAGAGGCTGATTAGTCACTACAGAAACCGTTTGGTTGAGGTAATCTCTGCAAAAGGAGGCGCAATATCCTATTAACTGAAGGGGTTCACATACTTTTGCACACATGATATCTGAGTTTTTCTTAAATCAACCACTTTTGTTAAATAAAGAATGACAATATAACTATTTCTTTTGTTTCAGTCCATTATTTGGAATGTCAGTATTGTGGATTTGGGTATAACTTAACATTTAATAAGGTTATTTTAGTTTTTTTTACAAAAAATCTGACCATCGCTGTGGGGTTCACAAACTTTCGAGCAGCACTGTATGTCTCTGGGTCAGAAGTGGGGTCTTCCTGGGTATCCTACCATAGAGTCCCTTTTCATTCATACGCCGATGGATAGTACAGGTTGACAATATTGTACCCTAAGACTGCAGGACAGCTTGAACTTGTTTGGATTTTAGTCGAAATTCTTTATCCACCATCCGCACAATCTTTCGTTGAAATCTCTGGTCATTTTTTATTTTCTGTCCACATCTAGGAAGGTTGGGCTTTACACTTATTGATGACACTGCGCATGGTAGACACAGGAACATTCAGGTCTTTGGAGATTGAATTGTAGCCTTGAGATTGCACATGCTTCCTCACAATTTTGCTTCTCATGGCTTCAGACATTTCTTTGGACTTGTTTCTTTTCTTTATGCTCAATGTAGTACACACAAGGACACAGGACAGAGTTTGAGTCAACTTTAATCCATTACATAACGGCATTATTTTTTCAGTAACGGGGTAATCTAACTAATTATTTTTTCCGCCGTTACAACGCCATTACCGTTACTGATGGTCAAAAGCGGTGCGTTATTTACTTTGAATACATTGAAGAAACTACCAGCCGTAGCAAGTCTACTCTGCTCTGTTTATTTGTCATCCAAGACTTGGGGTGCGTTCAGGTTCATGGCAATGAAATTAGTAAACACACACAGCCTACCTTTGCAAGAACGATGGAGTTGCCGTTTGATACGGTCATAATGTGCAGGTCCTGCACCCATCTGCAGCAAAACTGTTCGTAGCGATTTGTAATTTCGGAATCGCTGATGTTTAGTAACATACACCAAACAATAAATACAGCGGAATGTCCATTTCGCGTAATTGTGGAAGCACGACGACATATTTACTCCATTTGTCTCCGGCTTGCTCGTGAGGGTCAACATTGTTCACATCCTTAGGTTTGATCACTTATCTGTTCTTCGCCTTAGTAACGAGTTTGTCTCTTTATCGAACTGGCAAGTTAAAGAGCATACGACACGAGTTTGTCTCTTTATCGAACTGGCAAGTTAAAGAGCATACGACACGAGAAAAAAAGTCTTAAATGGCATTATTATGTGAATTAGAATCTTATTTTGAGACGATTCGACTATATACAACAATTTCGCAAAGCGCAGATGACGAGAAATTAGTCTTTTAATCTGCCGGTTAGCCACGCCTACCATTATAGGGCTTTAGCGTCCCCAACAGATGGATGACGTCAGCGGTAGACTAGGCTCATCGGTTTTACTATTCAGCCCATTGAGGGGGAATTATTCAGAGCGAGGAAAACGCAATGAAGAGAGCCGCAAAATGTCATTGTTTCAGTCTCTCTACTCCAATATTTTTACAGGATATTCTTTTTATCCAAGTATTTTTCCCCAATAGCTATATAAATGGCTTGAGAAGGACCAGTCAGCCCGTCGAAGGGGGAACTATTCACAACGAGGAAAACGCGAGGAAGAGAGCGGCAAAATGTCATTGTTTCCGTCTCTTTACTTCAATATTTTTACAGGATATTCTTTTTATCCAAGTATTTTCCCCAATTGCTTAATAAATGGCATGGTCATGACAAATAACAGTCTTGTGCTGAATGGAATATGAAATAATAAAAATGCATTCATTCAGGACGACATGGCAAAATTACTCCATAATGGTCAAAACTGTCGACTTCACCTTTGCTGTCGCACCTCCCGAACGATATTTTATGACACCTAAATCGGACATATGTTATTTCCCTTCCCTGGCTTCGGAGAATGTAAACAAACCAGAAGGCGTGACAGCTAGCCAACATGCTAACCCAAACCGAGTGATGTTTCAAAGTCTTCGAAGCGGAAAATCACACATAACTAGCCCGGATCATATCGCGTGACGACTGGGTTGTCGATTGTCTTCATTGATCGGCAAACCGCCCGGCGGAGAGCAATTTACAGCTCGTTCCCCGGAGGAGGGTGGCTGGAGTTGTTGTGCAGCTAACGTGCTGCTAATGAGTATTTGGAGAGCTTTTTACATGCCTATCAATGATCAAACGTAAGTAGTCCTTTATATAAAGGACGTTTGTAGTGTTTACTTTGTAATCGCTGTATTCGTATTTGACATAATACAAAACAAGATGTTTACTCACTTCCTCGTAAGCCCAATGGTCCCACAGTAAATATCCACGGTGAATGGGAACCTTTTGAAACTCCAAAAAGGCGCATACGCCTCTCCCTCATATAGAATGATTTTTCTGCAGCCGTTTGGCTGGCGTGATGCGAAAAATAAACGTATGAATCCGCAAAATCAGCTGACTCCTTCGTCCTCATACACAACAGTACGCCGTCCAGTGAAGAGGACGTCTTCTACCGTACACGTCACAGCGCCCTCCTCCTCAATGCAAGACCGAACCCGGAAGTCACTCATTTTCATGGCGTGGGATTAAAAAAACTAAATAAATATAGCGATCGCTTACACACACATCCAAGCGGTCCATATCATTCAGGGGCATAAAATACCGCGTGTATTATGAAATAAACATGCTTTTTCGTGTCACATGCACTTTAAAGTTTAATGTCCCGCGAGCCAGACCTGCTTCCAATATGGCTGCGTTGTTGTCAAATCTCACGTGATCCCCCATTCTGTGACGTAAACGCTCGAGGCTAATAGAAAATGTACTTCAGAGCCGGTGTTTTCACACACAAACCGGAACAGCGCGTGCGGCAAACGCACACACGCAAAACAGATGGAGAGCATTCAGTGGACAATTTGCCCTTTACGAGGTGGAGCTATAAACTCTGTTTCAAGTCGGTCGAAATTAAAGGAAAGAACGTGCATGTAAAGTGTAATTTATGTCCTGGGGCAAAGCTTTTGTCGACATCTGTGGTAAGCAATTCAAATCTGTTTATTTTTGTTGCACTTCAAGTGTAGGATAAATCTGTTGCTGGTGAGGTGCAATAAATATTGCAAGGTTCGATAACACAACTACCGGTCTGTTCTTCTCTATTCAACTGACTCGAATACTGCTCAGAAAATTTCAGATTCTTTGACATACAACAACTTCTTTTTAAAGTAACGGAAATAGTTACTTTCCCTGGTAACTAGTTACTTTTACTATAGAGTAATTCAGTTACTAACTCCGTTACTTTTTGGAAGAAGTAGTGAGTAACTATAATTAATTTTTTAAAGTAACGTGCTCAACACTGCGAGTAAGTAACAGGGGCTGTTAATTACACAAATTAGAGAAGCATCACATGATTTTTAAAGGGTGCCAAAACTTTAGTCCGGCTAATTTTTGGAGTTTTGTGTAAAATGATAATGATTAATTTTTTTTTCTACATTCTTTTTTGTTTTTTTCATTGCAAGCAAAATAAATGAAGATATTACTACCAAAGCATTTGTATCAGAAATTGAGCATTATCTGAAAGAATTGCAGGGGTGCCAATGCATATTTTTTGTTTCAAAGTAAGAACAAACGTCACTAGCGCAATGAGTGACTCAAATGTCCATTTTACCTCCCGCAAGGCACGGTTTTCCCATCTCAATCAGGCGGTCGTATCGATTTTTCTTCCCTTCCTTCCTTTTTTCCTTCCCCCGCTATGAGGCGACCGTGAATCACGGTGCGTCGTAGTAAGCTGACAGACGCCGTACGAGCGCCTGCCCCGCGTCGCCATAGTGATGAGATGGAGAGGAGGAGGGTGGAGAGAGAGGGAGGGAGGGAGAGAGAGATCAGGCAGAGACATGCAGTGGAGCTGCCGCAAGCCAAGAAGAAGAGGAGCTGTGAACGAAAGCATAGCGACGGCGATAAGGGAAACTATCGGAGAAACCTGACGGGACGCCGCCGCAGTCTTCGGGAAGGTGAGCGCCAACACGTTGAGGGCGTCTTGTTGTTTGCGGCGTCCGTATCGTGATTGCTGACTATGGCAATTGTGTGCGTAAATGTGGGGGGACGAGAGGAGGGCGGGGAGTCGAGAGAAGGAGCTCAGTGTGTCCACACATCGCTCGCACTCCTAACGACACGTGTTTGTTTACACGGACGGGTTCCTGGACTACAGGCAAAAACAAGCGTCCTTATGTCAGCTATGACTGACGATTCTTGTCAAACTTTGCAGAAAGAATTTTTGGGAGGCCTCCGAAAGCAGCGCTACGGAGTCTTAATGTTGAGCAAGACGCCAAATTGTTGTAGGACGCTTACGGTGTCGCAATTTGTCAGGTTCGGTTGTGTGTGGATGTTCTTTGGTTTTCAATCTTGAGGCCACAAAATGCCGCACAGCTCCCATAGATTGGGTTGGGCATCGTTTGAAATTGAACGATTCCAGTTCCGATTCCACGTTTCGATTCCGGTTCCGAACGATTCTCGATTCCGATTCTTTTAAGAGGCAGGGTCAAAAAAAAAAATGCTGGGTCAAAAAAAATTTGCATACTTTATATTAGTCTTAACTTCTCTATGATTTTTTAGATTAAATGAGCTTCTCACAGGGCTAATTTTAACTTGTATATAAATATCAGTCTTTGAATTCGAGCAATTTTTTTCCCACTTGGTGGTCAGAGCATCGAAACGAAGAATCGAAATTTAAAATTTCGAACGATTCCGGGAGCATCGGAGTGTTAGAACCTGTTCCCATCGATGCTCGATGCCCAACCCAACAATTACGACAAATTTGCGTGTTCAAGAAAGTTAAACGTTCATTAGACTTTTACTGGTGTCAAACTCATTTTGCTTCACAGAAAGATGATTGGACGCCACAGAACATCTATCATCGTCAATGGCACAGACAGCGTAAACAACTTAAGCTTCCACTTGAGCGCAATTTTTGTTTTCATGCATCTTGTGATGGTGCAACAGAAATTTGAGGCATCCGTATTTAGTGAAAAATTGTTTGGCTTCTTTAGCCGTGACGACACCGGCGCAACTTGAAGAGCATAAATCATCTTGACATGAGCAGCGTGTGACCCAATTGCGTGACGTCTGGAAAAAAATAAACGACAACGTCTTTTGGCTTCATCTATCTTTAGCCGCTACTGCACAATACGCCATGTATACGCCATATTTTTGTGCGTTATGAAACCGGCTTCATCTTTCCCCTGTGAAGTATTTTGGTAACCCAGAAAATAGCATCAACTCTCATCCCAGTGTGTGAGGGGGATCTCATTTTCAAGTTGATCCTGCAGCGTTGAACACACACACATTCTAGTTCCACTCCTCCTGCTATTAATGGAGATGCATCTGTCTCCGTGTAGGCGGGCCTCTTCATGCCGAGGCGCCATTGGCCGCCCGCGCTCGCCGGGCAGCCCCCATTGGCTACTGTACTGTTTTAGCACTTCCAACACATCGCGGCTCCCCTCTGTCGGCTCGTGCTGGTCGCCAGGCAACCAGTTGGTCTATGGTTAGGTCCGGTAGACCCCCTCCCATACATTTTGAGCCCCCTGTCCGAAATGTGGCTGCATCGTCAATGGCAGTGAATGGGTTAAAGGGATCTTTGAATGATATTAGCCTAAAAAAAACCTTTTAAAAAGTCAATATTTCATGGAGGGTTACGTACTTATAATTAGGCCTGCACAATATATCGTTTGAACATCGTCATCACTATATGTGCATGCGCACAGAGAAACAAGCAACATTTTTGAGAAAAACGACAACGTAAAAACGACAAAGGTAAATGAGAAACCCCTCAAAGCCAGTTATTTTGTTGCTGAACTTGTTGCTAAATCCAAAAAGTCCCACACTGTGGCAGGAACATTGATACTACCTTTCTGCAAAGCCATTATCAGCAAGATGCTTGGCCCTGATGTGGTTAAAGCAGTGCTTCTCAATTATTTTCTGTTACGCCCCCCTAAGGAAGACGTAAATGTTTCGCGCCCCCCCAAACTCTCTGCCGCCACTGTAAATATTATCATGTCTATAAAATTACTATTATAAATACGCATCTGCCTAACATTGAGTCCTTTGTTTCTAATAAAGAAAAAAAGTAACATAGATCAACTTATAATAAAGTATAACTTTATTAACATTGTTTTGTTTGTAACAGAGAAGACTTGACACGCATCAATTTGCCTGAATTTAAAAAAAAGTCACATCCAAACTGTAAAAAATACACTCAAGGTACATTTTTGACCATTTGATACTGAAAAATAAAATGTAATAAAATCAGTAAATAATAACAAACTAAAATTGATTAGAAACATTCACTCATGAGGACAATATGCCAAAAAAATGGACTCAAAAAAACAAAACTGAATAAAAGAAAAAAAGAGTGTCCATGGACAGAAGGACAGTTTTTATTTTTGCTGCTCACAGTATTTACCTCCTTTGCAATAGTGTGGAGTTATTTTGCAATGAGCATGCTAACTGGTTTACTGATATAACACTGACCAAGCAGGACGATTGTTGGCAATATTCGGCACGTTTTCACTGAAAAACAATCAAGCGGCTTATCAATGAGATTGGGGTCTAATGTCTTTAAGTGGCGTCTTAATTGATTTGGCTTCTAGCTGTCTGCTATAATTATTTTTAGACACAGTAAACAGTGGTCTTTCGTCATCACCCACTGTATTAAAACTCAAAGCTAAAAGGCAAACAGCACGAAAAAAGCGCATTCTCGGCGGCCGAGGTAGGTCACTCTGAAAATGAGAGCGCCACTGCCACCCACTGAGCGGATGTGCAAGTACACTTTATTCCAGTACGGCAAAAAAAAAAAAAAAAGCATGTTCCCCGAGGTCACATGCGCCCCCCCTGGCATCGCTCTGCGCCCCCCCAGGGGGGCGCGCCCCACTATTTGAGAAGTACTGGGTTAAAGGCAAGGCAAGGCAAATTTATTTATATAGCACAATTCAACACAAGGCAATTCAAAGTGCTTTACATCACATGAAGATCATAAAAATCACATTAAAATCAACAAAACGACAATCGAAATAGGAAATAAAATTATACACAAAAATCGCATTTCATCACGAACAGAATAAATAGGAAAAAAATACAAAAAATAAAACAAAAAATAATAATAATGCACAGGAAGAATGGAAAGCAAATAGATTGAAATATATAGACAGTTATGGATATGCATTTCTAAACAAAAGTGGTTTTAGCCCTGATTTAAAGGAGCTAACAGTTTGAGCATACTTCAGACCTTCAGGTAACTTGTGCCAGAGTTGAGGAGCATAATAACTAAATGCTGCCTCACCTTGCTTGGTTCTTGTTCTTGGAACATACAGGAGACCGGTTTCATAAGAATTTAACAAATCATAAGAATTTACCAAATCATAAGAATTTAACAAATCAAGCATGTATTTTGGTCCAAGGCCATTAAGTGTTTTGTAGACGAGCAGTAGTATTTTATAGTCTATCCTTTGACTCACTGGGAGCCAGTGTAACGATTTCAAAACCGGTCTAATGTGGTCCAGTTTCCTTGTATTTGTGAGGACTCTGGCTGCAGCATTCTGTACTAGCTGACGCTTCCTGACTGATTTTTTATCAAGACCATTAAATATACTGTTGCAGTAGTCCAGTCTGCTGAAAATAAATGCATGCATAAGTTTTTTCCATGTCTTGTAAAGACCTTGCTAACTTTCCCATTGTCTGATAATTCTGAGTTTTTCAAGCCTAACTGCTATTAAAAAAAAACAAAAAAAACAAAAAAAACGGAGAGAGACTGAGAGCTCTTGATATAGATTCCTGCCAGGATATTGGCTTTGTGTTCATCTAAACAGTAGGGGTGCACGATATCCATTTTTTGAAACCGATACCGATATTGATAACCGATAATAAATATATATTTTTAAAATGTATAACCTGAGTTTTTGAACACCTGGAGGTTTCGCCCAAAAAAAAAAACTAGTGGTGGATGCAACATAGATTTGCCTTTGATCTCACCAAATTTTTCATAATGACATGAACAAAACAGTGCGTTTCACTTCTGCACTGCCCAACAGCTAGCTGAAAATGAATGCACATCCATAAACCACAAGGCTTGGTCTTTTCTTGCTTTTATGGGAAGACACTCTTCTTAATATTGTGAAAGTACAACAGAAAAATACACATATTGAATACTCAATATACAACAAACTGCACATTACACTTATATACACAACTATTATATGTATAGCACAGAACACTAGCTTGAGCTACTCAAGCATTGGCTGGCTTCTATAACACAACAACTTATGAAGTTCTGTACATATGACCCTTCACCACAGAAGTAAACATATGTTGCACATCCATATGTTATAGTAAACATAAAATAATTAGACATATATTTACGAGGCGGAAACGTAACAGAAAGCACTCACGATTGTCAATGCTACCGCTAGACACCGCAATATGTAAGTGAATGAGCTTGTAATGTGAACCAAACTGTAACAAAAAATAGATCCAGTGAATTATTCTGACCAGCAAGTGGGAGCAATGCCCCGCAAATGGTCAACTGATTTCCCATACTAGTGTGTAAACTGTAAAGCCAGCACAGTACATATTATCGGTCCTATTAATAATGTTATTGGATTTATCGGGATGACGTCATAATTCCTATTATCGGACCGATAATTATCGGACCAATAATTATCGTGCACCAGTACTAAACAGGCTCAAGTTTCACTCAGTATAATTACTGAGAAATTATTTTACTCTTAAATATATTGTACAAAAAGTAATTTTGAAACATTTTTGGTTTGTGGTGTGCCACGAGATTCATCCAACGTAAATACGTGCCGTGACTTAGAAAAGGTTGAAAAACACTGGTCTAAAAGACTACTTTTTAACATAAAACATGCAGTTGGCCAAAAACTTGCGCTTCTGTGTATGGATCCACCATGGCGGCCATCAAAAAACAGAGTTTTTTAAGTCGAAAATTCTTGTAAATAAATACATACGTCCCGAAATTTCTATAAATGAAGATATGAGCATAGAATAGTCTGGATCTTTGGTTAAAAGCAAAAAGCCAGGCAGTTATCATTCATTTTATGTAAGTACCGTATTGGCCCGAATATAAGACGGTGTTTTTTGCATTGAAATAGACTGAAAAAGAGGGGGTCGTCTTATGTTCACGGTCTAGACATTATACCCATTCACGACGTTAGATGGCGCCAGATATCATCGAAGCGATGTTCTGTCATGACAGATCTCGGCTACTCTCAAGTTTAACCAGTTTGCATTATTTATTGCAATGTTTTTCCTTATTCAGATTTGTTTCAAGACTAGTTACAGTTAGACTTCACTTTGATGGTTAATGCAGTTATTGCAATTTTGTTGTTTTATCACAATAGATTGGTTGATTTACATTTCAAAAACCAGAAGCCATTCATTTCCGAATGTGATTGCACTTTAGTTTACATATTTAAATATTCAGATATTAAGATTTGAATGAAGGCAAAATAACATGCTTTTTCTCTCAAATATATTGTTATAATCATTTGTTTCGGATGCACGGTAATTATTTTCTGTATAAAAATTAATTTGGTGTTCAAAAAGTCTTTTTTCAAACTTGAGTCTCGAAAAAGAGGGTGTCTTAGAATCAGGGCCGTCTTATATTCAGGCCAATACGTTGATTTCAAGCTAAAGTTATGCAAATTTTTTCCCATGCATTTTTTTCACAATATTTCAAAGTGCATGCATGGAGCTATTTTAAATTATAATTGCGTGAATCATCGACCAAATTACTCTTGAGACACTCCTGCCTGCTTGTATGCAGGAAAACCTTCATCCTTTTTCCACCAGAATCCGGCGTTTGAACGCGGCGTGTGTTTGAGTTTTTTGCAGTTAAAGTCAAATGCTCTTCCTGGGTCGGCCCCCAACGGGAAGGCGTTGTGCAATGTTTGTAGGAGCTGTCTTGTCAACTGATGGTGACGTCTATAGGTAGACAATAATGAAAATGAACGGTAATATGATCTTCCCAAGCAAAACGTAGTCTGGTAGTTTATAAAATGTACCATTCTAGCTCTCTAAGACGGCACGGAGACTCGCATAGATCAATAAGAGCTCCACTCAGAGTCCATTTGCAGCAATCTGACGCTGATGATTCTCTGACCCACTCGGATCGATTGTTAAGAAGTCGATACGCGATCTCACGGAGGTCATGACTTCTTATTCCCTGGGGTTGGGGATAGTATTGAGCAGAAGTGAGCCCCCGAAAGTTGATCAAACTGGACTTTGTTCCGCTCATTTTGAGTGAATTCAACTATCGGCTGTGATGTTTTGAGAATATTTTCCAATTAATTTTCACTTTTTGGCATCACGTCACATCGACAGCCTCTCCGGGCTTTCTTTATTTGCGGCGCCTTAATCCGTTAATCAAGGCCGCTCCCATCTGCGCTACAACGGCGTTAACGAGATTAGCACGGCGGCTGGCGAACCGGAGACGGAAAATCTGCTCGCTAACGACATCAAGAGCGGACGCTGGCGCCTGTGCGGAAAGACGTCGGGTGACACGGCGCCGACTGGCCGCTGGTTGTCGCCGCATGCGACAGAAGCCTTTTCCATGCCAACGGCGCCGCAGCGTTGGCTCGCTGTCGCTTCTTCGGTCCGTTCGCTGATAACGACCTCATCTTAGTTCCTACCTTACAAAAAATATAGCTTGACACATTTGTACGTGCTTACGCACGTGGCTGTGTGTATATGGCTGCTCTGTTGCCATGGCAACCGGTGAACTGCTTGAGGTCTGGTGTACTTAAAGTACAGTGGTATGAAATAGTATCTGAACCTTTTGAAATTCCTCACACTACTGGATAAAATCACCATCAAATTTTTGTCAAAATCAGACAGTTGAGAAAACAGTGTCTGCTTTCACTAAAACCACACAAACATTTATAGGTTTTAATATTTGAATGAGGATAGCATGCAAACAAAGAGAGATGGGGGAAAATAAGTAAGTGAACCCTCTTCCTGAGGAGACTTAAAGAGAAATTAAAACCAATTTTTAACAAACAATTTAAGTCAGGTCACTGATGATTGGTTTGAAGCTGCCCTTCCCACTATAAAACACACACCTGGTAAGAATTGTCTTGATGAGAAGCATTGTCTGATGTAGGGGTGTGACAAAATATCGAAATGGTGATATATCGTGATACTTTGTGTCCCAAAAGGTTATCGATATGTTCCTGCCAAGAATCGAGATATAGTTTTAAAAAGGTGTCAATTTCAAAAAATAAAAAGGAACCAACAAGTTGCTACCAAAATCTTCCACCATATTAGTGTCTCGGTTAACTCTTAGGCTGCATTGCCGGTGCACGACGCCCAATCCATTTAGAGTGGGAACGTTTGTTCATCCGAAACCAAAGCATTCAGTCATTCTGTCCGATTTTCAGGCATTTACAGGTCACTTGCGGTTCACTTTAAGGCATTTACAGGTCATTTCCTCTTGAGTTGGAGTCACTGCCTATTCATTTGGGTGATTCCCAGGTCACTTCCTGTTCTGTAACTCAAAATTAACAGGAAGTGACCCATAAAATACCCCAAAATCAACAGGAAGTAACTGAACATCAACAGGTAAATGACCTTAAATGGCCCAAAATTACCTCATTGCCTGGCATTGGCTGCCACTGGCGGCCATAGACGTTCAATCAGTTTGAAGTGGGAGGGTGGCTGCCATGGATTGGACGTCTACTAGTGATAAACTCGATCTAATTCACAGCAGAAGCTTGTTTTTCTGTTTTTTAGTTGTTTGTAGAATATCCTAAAATGATTTCCTGACCAATGTTTTGATAATCGTTGTATCGCCATATCGTCAGATCATCGTTATCGTGAGCTTTGTATCACGTATAGTGAGGTACCAAGAGGTTCCCACTCCTAGTCTGATGTGCATCATGGCTCGGTCGAAAGAGCTGTCTGAAGACCATCAAGGATTGTTGATTTGTATAAAGCTGGGAAACGATACAAAACCATCTCTAAAGTCTGGATGTTCACCAATCGACAGTCAGAGAAGTTGTCTACAAATGGAGAGAGTTTGGCACTGTTACTTCTCTCCCAAGGAGTGGCCGTCCACCAAAGATGACACCAAGAGAATACTCAGAGACGTAAAAAAAGAACCCTAGATTGTCTGCTAAAGACTTAGAGAAATCACTGGCACAGTCCAATATCTCTGTGTACACATCAACTATATGTAAAACTTTGGCCAAGAATGGTTTTCAAGGGAGGACTCCACGGAGAAAAGTCCTGCTGTCTAAAAAAAAAAAAAACATTATTGTTTGTTTAATATTCACAAAAAGGCACTTGGATGAGGCACCAGATATGTTGTTGAATGATGAAACCAAAGTTTAATTATTTGGGAGTAACACACAACGTCATGTGTGGAGGAAAAATAGAACAGCTCACCAACATTAACACCTCATCCCCACCGTGAAGCATGGCGGAGGAAGCATCATGATTTGGGGCTGTTTCCTGCCTCAGGGCCTGGACAACTTGGAATCATTAACGGAAGAATGTTTTCAAAAAGTTTTTTAGGATGTTTTGCAGGAAACAGTTGAAGCTTAAAAGAGAATGCATGCAAGACAACAAGACAATGATCCAAAACTCTGAGGTAAATCAACTTCAGGATGGTTTCAGAAGAACAAAATGCACGTTCTGGAGTGGCCAAGTCAAAGTCCAGACTTGAACCTCATTGAGATGATGTGGCATGACATAAAGACAGCGATTGTTGCCAGACATCCCAAGAATCTGACTGAACTACAGCAGTTTTGTGGAGAAGAATGGGCCAAGATTAGTCCTGATCGATGTGCCAGACTGATATGCAGCTAATAAGAAGAGTCTGGTTGAAGTTATTGCTGCCAAAGGGGCGGCAAAAAATATTAAATGTGAAGATTCACTTAATTATTTTTCCCCCTTCTGTCAGTGTTTGTATACCATCCTCATTAAAGTATGAAAACTTATAAATGTTTGGGTGGTTTTAGTTAAAGCAGACAGTTTTTTCATCTGTGTGATTTTGACAAAGAGCAGATCACGTTTGATAGTGATTTTATGTTGAAATCTAAGAAATTCCAAAATGTTCAGATACTTTTTCATTCCACTGTAGATGTTCTTATGAGTGCTGCATCTGGACTATATACTGTAGTTCTATTTTTTTTTTAATTCAGCCCCCGCTGTTAGTTTGACTTTGCAACGTGAACCTTGGCAGGTATGTCTGTCATGGGTAGACCCACAAAAAGTCTCAAGAAGCCATGTCCAAAAACACATGTAAAGTCTGCCGTGTTGGTTTGAAGGAGATATTCCAACTACACAATGTCAGAGCTGAACCAGCGAACTAGAAAATTCAGCCCTCAAAGCCACTTTGACTTTGAAAAATTAAATTTGGTCAGCAGGTCTGTCATGAACAGACCCACAAAAAAGTTTCTAGAAGCCATGCCTGAAAAGACACAGAAGGTCTGCCGTGTTGGTTTGAACCGGCCATCTTCGTTTCACTTTTAGGGGTCCAATTGCTCATGTAATGAATTCTGTAAAACGGTAATTAGACATTCAAGTTTTTTAATCTGACCGTGTCGCTATTGAAGCTCGTCATTATGCGTGTGACTCAGACCTTTGGGGAGAATCATTACGCTGGCGGCAAGGCCTCACATTGAGGCTAATTAACACAGCGACACACAAATACAGACACACACATCACACAGAGGTTAGTCGCGTTGGTTGGTGCGCCAAGGAGCAAACGTCCTCGCCGAAGGCCGTTTCGTCCCGCTGGTCTTTCTTTTTTTTTTTTTTTCAAAAAGCAAAAAAAATGTGGTAACTGGCACAGTCAGAGGACGCCTGGTGACCACGGAACAATGCAGGCTTTCATTGACGCCCAAGTGTGTGTGTTTGCATGCGTGTTCGGGGTAATCTGCACGAAAACAGCAACATCACACTGTGCATTTGATGGCCGCACGACATAATGATGCGCCCTCAGATGATTCATTCATTAAGCGCCAGAAATGATGACAACAAGCAAGTCGGAGTGCGGCGAGGTTAGCGGTTAGCGCTACTCCAGAGACGACGTTACGCAACCGAAATGGTGGAATGCTTTGATTTACTCGGCGCTCATTTGCATGGAGCGCTCGTCAAGCTTTCGTGATGAAGATGATCAGACCGTCCTCTCATAATGTTTATCTTGACAAATGCAAAACATTATGCAAATGTCATCCACTTGCAGGAGAACAAGTATTAGGTTTGACACAAGAAATTGTTTTGGAGGGATGCACTCAATAAAAATGAGTTTAATTATGAACTAGAAACTGCAATTTCTGGAGAAATTACTCTGGGGCTTTGCTGTGTGGAGATACAGATCTTAGCCCCGCCCAGGTTGGTTTGCAGACATTTCGGGGACAATATCGGGTCACTTCCTGACATTTGGGGGACGTGTCTTGGTCATATCGGGTCATTTGGGGACATTTGAGGGGTGTGTCCTGGTCATATCAGGACATTTGGGTGGCGTGTCCTGGTCATATCAGGTCATTTGGGGACATTTGGGGGCGTGTCCTGGTCATATCAGGTCATTTGGGGGGCGTGTCCTTGTCATATCAGGTCATTTGGGGACATTTGAGGGGCGTGTCCTGGTCATATCAGGTCATTTGGGGGACATGTCCTGGTCATATCAGGTCATTTGGGGACATGTTGGGGGCGTCCTGGTCATATCAGGTCATTTGGGGACATGTGGGGGGGGGGTCCTGGTCATATCAGGACATTTGGGGGGCGTGTCCTGGTCATATCAGGTCATTTGGGGGCGTGTCCTGGTCATATCAGGTCATTTGGGGACATTTGAAGGGCGTGTCCTGGTCATATTAGATCATTTGGGGGACATGTCCTGGTCATAGCAGGTCATTTGGGGACACCTGGGGGACACGTCCGATTGATATCTGGTCATTTGTTGTTGATTTGGGGACATTTGTTTTTTTGCCATTTAAACTGAACGGGAAATTTGGACGTCCATGGCTGTCAATGGAATCCAAGTGCTTTGGCATCAATAGATTCAACATACATACATGGCCATCAATGGCATCAGTGCAATCAATGTAAAGTGCATTGGAAGTGAATGGGAAATTTGAACGTTGATTGATGAAGTTTTTGGCAAATTTCCAGGGAACCGTAATTTTTTTACAAATTCTGTATACAAATTTTATGCCCCTCACCCTCCCGGAATTTTCGATGTCCAAATTATTTGATTTTGAAATCAAATGACGAGATACATTTTGAAAATTAGTTTTTACCCCCGAAAAAATCGGTGAAAAACAGGTGAACGGGAAATTTTTCGGGGTCGTTCAAAAACGTCCCTGCGTTGCGCGAAGATTCCAGTCGTCTTGATTTTTTAACGGTGCTGATCGGTCAAACGGTTCGGACTGTGCGGCGCGCCTAAGAAATCTCAGGAAAAAAAAACTTTTTTTTACTATCTGGGTCTTTGCAATGCAAAGCCTCAGATAATAAGAATGTGGAATGGAATGTGTCAACTGTGCTATAACATGGATCACATTTGTGTAAAATAGGATGCACCCAAACTAGTAAAAAATATTAATTGAATCCTTGTATTTTTTTTTTAATTTTTGGTGAAACAGTAATACGTATTAGGTTATGTATTTAATAATCTTGGATCAACTTTGGCAAATTGTTGCATTTTTAATCATGTGGTAGCAAGGGCGTAGGTTTTCATAGGGACGGTCGGGACATAACCAACTTTTCAGGATGCTCAAATTGTCCCCACCAACTTTTAAGCAACCTAATTAGCATTTTATAGTGAGTTCAGTTAAATAAGTATTTTAGATTGCCTTCTCGTATGTTGTAAGGATAAAATTGACCTTACCATTATTAAGTGAATTATTTTCATTATGTTCAGACTTCTATTTACCCCTTTTCACTTGCTGAATGTGCTAGTCCATGTTTTCCCCCTCAAACTCAAGTTAGATTGGTTGACTTGACCCCCCACACCTCACACACACACACACACACGCACTGACCCGACGAAAATACAACATGTCGCCAACATGCCGCCTTATCCGCCCCGTTTAAAGAGGAGGTTATTTGAAGTTTTTTTTCAGCCAGGACCAGCCACTTTAAGTAGGGCTGTCAAAATTATCGCGTTAACGGGCGGTAATTAATTTTTAAAATTATTCATGTTAAAATATTTGACGCATTTAACGCACATGCCCCGCTCAAACAGATTAAAATGACAGCACAGAGTCATATCCACTTTTTATTTGTGTTTTTTTGGTGTTTTGTCGCCCTCTGCTGGCGCTTGGGTGCGACTGATTTCATGGGTTTCAGCACCATGAGCATTGTGTAATTATTGACATCAACAATGGCGAGCTACTAGTTTATTTTTTGTTTGAAAATTTTCCAAATTTTATTTAAACGAAAACATGAAGAGGGGTTTTAATTTAAAATTTCTATAACTTGTACTAACATTTATCTTTTAAGAACTGCAAGTCTTTCTATCCATGGATCGCTTTAACAGAATGTTCATAATGTTAATGCCATCTTGTTGATTTATTTTTATAATAAACAAATACAGTACTTATGTACAGTATGTTGAATGTATATATCCGTCTTGTGTCTTATCTTTCCATTCCAACAATAATTTACAGAAAAATATGGCATATTTTATAGATGGTTTGAATTGCAATTAATTACGATTTTTTTAAGCTGTGATTAACTCGATTAAAAATTTTAATCGTTTGACAGCCCTAGTAAAACAACGTCAATGTTATGGAGGTGGGGAACACACCACTAGTTTTGCTACTGAAATTTTGCTACAACCTGCATCAGAGTTTGCATAACATTAAACTGCTTGAATTTGCTAACCTGCAAAACTTGAGTAGGAAGCTGCTTAGGGAGAAGTGTCCTCCACTTTTGTATGTATTTTCTGCTGTTAACGTAAATTAAACTGTGAGAAATGTAGTGAACTGAGGTTTACCCTTTTGTACCCAATTTTCATTTTTGTTTTGTTTATGTGGTCTTAAAGCAACACTTGGTAACTTTTCAGTTTTGGTCGATTTTAGCGACGCTGGTGGACAATAGCGGTACTTTTTGAAGACTGTGTTTCCCATGAGGACCAGCGCATTTATTTTGCAGTGATCAGTTAGCCTATCAATTAATTAGGTTCATATTAGTGAGAAATGTAGCCCTGACCCCCGTTTACTAGAGGAGTTCCAAAAAATCGATTATTACATGCATTGCGATTCGACACGTGACGATTCGATTACGTTTTATGAAGGTTCAAAAACGATGATTTTCCCTCATAACTTTATGGCAGCCGCTCTTAGCAGAACGAAATTCAAGACACGTCTGCCGCCCGGGCACCGTTAACGCACGTTATGATGGATGCTGCCTGTTACTGAGATAGAGATTTACTCCTTTTTAAAAGACTGGAAAATAAATTTGTGTATGAGACCCGGCGGTCGCGCTTTTGTGCGCAAGTTGTTTTTTAGAGCAAAAGGGGAAGAGAGATAGCTCGTTGCTCCTTGTCTTGTAGATGTCCAGCAGTAGTTTTAAGGCATTTCAATTGAAAAATGTACTGAGTGTGTTGCTAAGACCCGTGTACATCTATAAGAGGTGAGTACACGAACCCTCTTGTCCTGTTTAGCCTTGATTGTTGTTGTTTTTCAGATGTTAATAGGTAGCGCCGAGCGCTAAGCTCATTAGCTAATTTGCTAACGTGTGTTTTATATGCAGAGCGTGTAAAACCATGATTAATACAGCGGTAAGACGACAAACATGCGAAATAGTGCAGAAATCGGTGAAAACAAAGTATATTGTTTAAAAGAAGTCTTATTTCTAAAGACACTTTGTTTCCAGAAAATGTCGAATTGATTCCAGCTGTGTAAATTTTATTGTGTTGTTGAGAGAAATAAGTACTCCCTTTAGAATGGTTAATGTTTTTGCAATTTCTTCAAAAATGAAATAAAAAAGCAGCTTAAGGGCAGCTTTTTGTTGTATTGGCATGTTTCCATCGTTCCTGTAAAATTATTAGGATATTTTAGTGAAGTAATGGTCATGAATTTGTTTGGCTACTGTATTAACAAGTAATGCACGATGAATCAATAATGGCGATGATTGTGATAATTGCGATAACACGATTATCGTCAATACTGTGATCATTAGGGTTGTTCCGATCATGTTTTTTTGCTCCCGATCCGATCGTTTTAGTTTGAGTATCTGCCGATCCCGATATTTCCCGATCCGATTGCTTTTTTTTGTTCCCGATTAAATTCCAATCATTCCCAATAATTTTTCCCGATCATAAACATTTTGGCAATGCATTAAGAAAAAAATGAATAAAAGTCGGACGAATATATACATTCAACGTACAGTACATAAGTATTGTATTTGTTTATTATGACAATAAATCCTCAAGATGGCATTTACATTATTAACATTCTTTCTGTGAGAGGGATCCACGGATAGAAAGACTTGTGACTTTGTATATTGTGACTAAATATTGCCATCTTATGTATTTGTTGAGCTTTCAGTAAATGATACTGTAGCCATGCCCAAATGCATGATGGGAAGTGGAACCATGACTGTGCGTAGTGCTACCAATTGATATATCTTCTCTGCGTTGGGAAGTAATATAAGGTGTTAAGAAAAAGATCAATTGCTACCTTGCTTCCCCACATTGCTTCCCATGATATTTCTAATCATAGGGAGAGGGATTGTAAAGCTTTAGCCAATTAAAAAAAAGCTCCAAAGCCTGCCAAAATTCACTCTACTCATTTTACGCTGCCTTTTATCTCTCTATATAGGTAAAATGGCGCCATTACAGATTGAGCACGACAATGCGTGAGTGGGTCGTGCAGCGCATGCATTAATTGCGTTAAATATTTTAACGTGATGCATTTAAAAAAAAAAAAAAAATTACCGCCGTTATTGGGATAAATTTGATAACCCTACATTAAGCCTAAACTAAAGACTCTGGATGAGTGTAACATTATGTCTGTAACGTTAAATACAATTAGAAAACGATTTAATTAAAAAAAAAAAAAAGTATTAAAAAAAGGCATGGTAGATATTTTTTTGCCGAAGTCCCCTGAATCGTAATCAAATCGAATCGTGGGGTGCCCGAGATGGAACACTCCTACCAAAAAGATTTTTTTGGTCTTAATAATGTCCCGTCTCCAGGAAAAAGTGTACAAGCATGCTATGCTGTTATATCGTCCCTACCAATGTTGAGCCCAAACCTACACCCTTGTGTGGGAGTCATAAATAATGTAAAAAATAAGTGATGAAGTATTCATTACCCTAATTGACTGTAAAAAAAAAATTGAACATGTCTGCCGTTTGTGGCAGACAGTGACTTTCTCTTGTTTTAGGCATTGATTATTCTCTCTGTGCTCCATTTAGGTTCTGAAGATTAGTCTGATCGGTCACAGGAAACGAATCTTGGCCTCGTTGGGGGACCGCCTACACGAAGACACCCCCCAGAAACCCCCGCGGGCCGTCTCCCTCCGGGTAAGTGCGGCTGGCTCTCGTCCCGAGGCTTTGCGCCCGACGCTAGCGCCTGTGGGCTTTGTACGCAGGAGCCCGTCGGCAACCACACTCCCCCTCAGCTCAGCCCGGCGGTGGGCCCGGCGGCGTACGCGGCGGGGGTCCCGGGCGGCTCGCTGGACGTGCAGCACCTCATCATGCAGGCGGATGCGCGGCGGCGGCAGCGTAGCAACGACAACTACTTTGACGACGTTCCGCGATCCAAACTGGAGCGGCAGATGGCGCAAGTTAGCATGGTGAGCGAAGGCACATCTCCCCTACGCCGTCGCGAGGTTTCCCCACTCCTGACTTGAATGTCGTTCGCAGGCGGGCGAGTGGTGCGAGCCCATCACGTTGCGTCCGCCCAACGAGGCCACCTCGTCCACGCCAGTTCAGTACTGGCAGCACCACCCCGAGAAGCTCATCTTTCAGTCGTGCGACTACGAAGCCTATGTGAGTCATTTGCGAGTTTTGGTACTTTCCCACATGCTGGGGATTCAGTGCCCTCTTGTGGGATTTTACAGCATGCTCAATAGAGCACAAAATCCCCATAAAACCGCTCCCGGCAAACTCTTAAAGTGGACTTCGGGCGCGGGAGCCAAAGTGGATTATGGAAATTGATTAAAAAATGTAATCTCATAATCTTTATCTGTTATGTGCAAAGCATCTGTTTTGGATTAAATGTTTTCGGTGTTTTCACAGATTTGAAATGTTTTTTTTTTTTTTATGTGTGCACAGTACCTGGGCTCGATGCTAGTAAAGGAGCTGAGGGGAACAGAGTCCACGCATGACGCTTGCGCCAAAATGAGGGTACGGCATACACCGATATCACAATACTGAAAGAAAGTTTCGTCATAGACTTCATAACCTATTGACATGACACGGGTTACGGGGTGGATTTGTAGGGGGTCTATTTTCAAAAACTTCAAATTCAAATATTTCAAAACCAAAGCTGCTATCGATCTAAAACCAAAACAGGCACCTACCTTAGCCATATACGAGTCTCCATGAGCAGCGGCATCAAAAAAGTTGTTTCCTTATAAAATCCGGATTAATTATTTTTTATATAAGTATAACGCAACTGAAAATGTCTATAAAAGTCTCAGATTTTGCACTAGATGCACAAAAATCACCAAATGCAGAGACAATCACCTATATTTTCAGGATCAACAGCAACATTTAACTTTTCATATAGGTTCTTGACCAAAATAGCATCTTAATTTTTTATTTACTGCAAATTTTCAACAGCTAATAAATCACTCACTTTAACATCAGAAACTTCATACTTGAGGAAAACATGCAGAATCAATTATAAATAATATGTAAATAGATTATTAATCCTATATACAATCACAACTTATTATAGAATAGAATAGTCCTTTATTGTAATTATACAGTTGTATATTTTTTTATATAGTTGTAGTGCATGAGGCTAGCGGCCACCTGACGCAAACAGAGCTTTTCTGGCGAAAATTGTTATGAATAAATGCTTAAATCCCCAAAATATGGAAGTAAAACAGTCTCGATTCTTGGTTAAAATCAAAGAAACCATGCAGTTAGTTTATTTTATGTATATATGTCGAAGTACAATGCTACTCTGTTAGCGAATGAGGCTAGCGGCCACCTGACGTGAACAGAGGTTTTCTGGTGAAAATTCTTGTGAGTAAATGCTTAAATCCACAAATTCTTCTTTGATATGGACGTAAACGTCTCGATTCTTGGTTCAAAGCAAAGAAACAGTGCAGTTAGCATATATTTTACATATGTATGTTGAAGTCCAATGCTACTCTGTTAGCGCATGAAGCTAGCGGCCACCTGACATCATCAGAACGAAAATTCTCGCGAATCAATGCTTAAATCCCCGAATTCTTCATAGATATGGACGTAAAACAGTCTCGATTCTTGTTTAAAAGTAAAAAAAAAACATGCCATTCGCGTTTATTTTACATAAATATGTCAAAAGTACAATGCTAGCATGTTAGTGAATGTAGCTAGCGGCCTCCTGATGTAAACAGAGCTTCTTTATAAATTCTTTATAGATATGGATGTAAAACGGTCTCAATTCTGGTTAAAAGCAAAAAAACCCTGCAAGTAGCATTTATTTCGCGCAAATATTGCCAACTTTGAGGCTAGTCAGTTTTGAAAATTAGCCACCTCCATGTTTAAACAAAGAAGAAAATTCCTGCGGATAAATGCTTCAATCACTGAATTCTTTGTAGATATGGACGTAAAACTGTCTTGATTCTTTGTTAAAAGAGCAAAAAAACGTGCAGTTACGCATCTATTTTACGTATATATGTCGAAGTACAATGCTGCTATGTTAGCGAATGAGGCTAGCGGCCACCTGACGCAAACAAAGCTTTTCTGGCGAAAATTCTTATGAATAAATGCTCAAATCCCCGAAATATGGAAGTAAAACCGTCTCGATTCTTGGTTAAAAGCAAAGAAACCATGCAGTTAGCATTTATTTTACGTATATATGTCGAAGTACAATGCTACTCTCTTAGCGAATGAGGCTAGCGGCCACCTGACGTAAAAAATTCTTGTGAATTAATGCTTAAATCCAAGAATTCTTCATCGATATGGACGTAAAAGTCTCGATTCTTGGTTCAAAGCAAAGAAACAGTACAGTTACGCATCTATTTTACGTATATATGTCAAAGTACAATGCTGCTATGTTAGCGAATGAGGCTAGCGGCCGCCTGGCGTAAACCGAGCTTTTTTGGAAAAAATTCTTGTAAAAAATGCTTAAATCCCTGAATTCTTTATAGATATGGACGTAAAACAGTCTCGATTCTTGGTTAAAAGCAAAAAAAACGTGCAGGTAACATTTATTTCGTGTAAATATTGCCAACTTTGAGGCTAGTCAGCTTTGAAAATTAGGTGCCTCCATGTGTAAACAAAGAAGAATAAATGCAAATAAATGCTTCAATAACTGAATTCTTTGTAGATATGGACGAAAAAATGTCTCGATTCTTTGTTAAAAGAGCAAAAAACCTGGCAGTATATTTGTCGAAGAATGACGCCAATGCCGTTGCGGTTCCCATTCTCCCATTGATTTTTTTCACGACATTTCAAAATGCATGCATGGTACGAAAAATATAATATTTACCTTGAATCCTCGAACAAATCACTTGTGAAAAAATTCTGTTTGTATGCGGTACAGCTTTCGTAGTTCTTCAAAAATCTAAGCTTGAATCCAGCTTAAGCATGAGCGTGTGCCATCTTTGCCTGATTATACTAAATGAAGCTCAGCCCCCTCTGATAAGGCGTGACGCAAAGAATGACGAAGCCAATAGGTAATGAAGTCTATGATGTCGTCTAAGTGGTTTCTTTGTGCTCGTCTTTCTGGCGCCCTCCAAGAAGTCGACGGAGCAGATGAAGAAAGTGCCCACCATCATTCTCTCCGTGTCCTACAAGGGAGTGAAGTTCATCGACGCCACAAATAAGGTGAACACTGCAAACAATCCAGCGGCGATCACGTTTCAGTGCCATTGCCGTCGATAGACGTCTAAACCGTTTTGACTGAGAGGGATTATTGGCTGAGCAGCAGTGCAACTGTAGTCTTGGTGATGATCAGTGTAAAAACTGAATAAAAGAGAAGATCTAGTTCAGCTATTGCCTGTAATGGCGGCCAATGAGTTAATGAGACTGCCATCTTCTTCTCATTGCTGCAAGACAAAAGCTCCCAAAGCAGAAGGCTGCATGAAATATGCGCTGAATAATAAATGGCGTTTGTTTTGCGTCTGTCTGGAGACAAAGGCGGAATAATAACACGCTTGTGTCCGCAGAACGTCATCGCCGAGCACGAGATCCGCAATATCTCGTGCGCCGCTCAGGACCCCGAGGACCTGTCCACCTTCGCCTACATCACCAAAGACCTCAAGTCCAGCCACCACTACTGCCACGTCTTCACAGCCTTTGACGTGGTGAGTGCACTCAAATTTGCCTCGACGGCCTTCATCTTTCATAGTCTGACGGCGCTTCTTTCTCCGCGGCAGAACCTTGCCTACGAGATCATCCTGACGCTGGGGCAGGCCTTCGAGGTGGCTTACCAGCTGGCGCTGCAGGCACGCAAGAGCGGCCACGGCTCGTCCACGCTGCCCGAAAGCTTCGACGGCAAGCCCGGCAAACCCGTGCCAAAGCCGCGCGGGGTCAACGTCCGCAAATCCGTAAGACGCGCTTACCGGGCGAGGCTTTCCGGTGTTCCATTTTGTTTCCCCGTGATGACAAATATGAGAACGAGAGGCAAAAAAGTGGCGTTTTTTTTTTCTTTTTTTTTTCTCCGACATCCAGAAAACGCACATTTAGAAGAGTAGCAATCCCGTCCACAGCTTTGGTGCGCGCGCATTCCCGCATGAATTCCTTTGACCTATGTGTGACCTCTGTATGCCCCCTGTACAGGTGATCATGCCCCCCTCCAGCCGCTGGTCACTGGGCCACATTTACACCCCCCACCGGCCTCCTCTCCACCCTCCTCCTCTTCCTCCCTCCCGACTCTTCCATCTTCCTCACCCAGCTCGCTCGCAGGTCTTCCTCGCATTTCCTCGCCTTTTCTTGACTTTGTGTGTTTGCTCGGGAGGCCCGCGCTCTGCTGCATCTGTAAGTGCTTTCGTCTTGCTCGTGGGGCTCGCCTGCCCACCCGGATTATGGTAAAAGTGGCTTCATCGCTAACTTCCTGTTCAGTCGAAGCTTTGTCATAGACTTCATAATGTATTGACAGAACATGGGACGTGGGGCCGATAAATAGGGGGCCTGCATTGTTGGCGAGGCCGTCAAAGCTGACCGAGTGGAATCACAAAGAGCTTTTTTCATTGAAGATTCTTGTGAATAAATTAGGGCTGTCAAACGATTAAAATTTGTAATCGAGTTAATTACAGCTTAAAAATTAATTCATCGTAATTCATCGCAATTCAAACCATCTATAAAATATGTCATATTTTTCTGTAAATTATTGTTGGATTGGAAAGATAAGACACAAGATGGGTACATACAACAACATAAGTACATAAGTACTGTATTTGTTTATTATAACAATAAATCAACAAGATGGCATTAACATTATTAACATTCTGTTAAAGCGATCCATGGAAAGACTTGTAGTTCTTAAAAGATAAATGTTAGTACAAGTTATAGACATTTTATATTAAAACTAGAGCTGTCAAAATTATCGCGTTAACGGGCGGTAATTAATTTTTTAAATTAATCACGTTAAAATATTTGACGCAGTTAACGCACATGCCCTGTTCAGACAGATTTAAATGACAATACAGTGAAATGCCCACTTGTTAATTGTGTTTTATGGAGTTTTGCCGCCCTCTGCTAGCGCTTGGGTGTGACTGATTTTATAGGCTTCAGCACCCATGAACATTGTGTAAGTAATTATTGACATCAACAATGGCGGCCTACTAGTTTATTTTTTGATTCAAAATTTTACAATTTTTAATAAAACGAAACATTAGGAGGGGTTGTAATATAAAATTTCTATAACTTGTACTAACATTTATCTTTTAAGAACTACAAGTCTTTCTATCCATGGATCGCTTTAACAGAATGTTAATAATGTTAATGCCATCTTGTTATAATAAACAAATACAGTCCTTATGTACCGTATGTTGAATGTGTATATCCATCTTGTGTCTTCTTTCCATTCCAACAATAATTTACAGAAAAATATGGCATATTTCATAGATGATTTGAATTGCGATTAATTGCGATTAATTACGATTAATCAATTTTTAAGCTGTAATTAACTCGATTAAAAATTTTAATCATTTGACAGCCCTAATTAAAACCCCTCTTAATGTTTTCGTTTTAATAAAATTTGTAAAATTTTCAATCAAAAAATAAACTAGTAGCCCGCCATTGTTGATGTCATTAATTACACAATGCACATGGGTGCTGAAGCCCATAAAATCAGTCACACCCAAGCGCCAGCAGAGGGCGACAAAACTCCAAAAAACACAATTAACAACTGGACATTGCACTGTGCTGTCATTGTAATCTGTTTGAGCGGGGCATGTGCGTTAACTGTGTCAAATATTTTAACGTGATTAATTTTAAAAATTAATTACCGCCCGTTAACGCGATAATTTTGACAGCCCTATGATAAATGGTTAAATCCGGGAATTCTTTATAGATATGGACGTTAATCAGTCTCGATTCTTAGTTAAAAGCAAAAAAACACTGTGCAGTTAGCATTTATAATGTAAATATGTGGAAGTACAATGCTAGTCTGTTAGTGAATGTAGCTAGAGGGCGCCTGATGTAAACAGAGCTTTTCCGGTGAAAGTTCTTGTGAATAAATGCTTAAATCCCTGAATTCTTAGTAGATATGGACGTAAAACAGTCTCGATTCTTGGTTAAAAGCAAAAGAAATTGGGCAGTTAGCATTTATTTTGCGTAAATATTGTGAACTATGATGCTAGTCGGTAAGGAAATGTAGCGGCCACCTTATGTAAACAGCTTTTCCAGTGAAAATTCTTGTGAAGAAATGCCTAAATCCCCGAATTGCTTATAGATATGGAGGTAAAACAGTCTCGATTCTTGGTTAAAAGCAAAAACAAAAAAAACCATGCAGTAGCATTTATTTTTTGTAAATATGTCAACGTAACATGCTCGTCTGTTAGTCAGTGTGGCGGCCGCCTGATGTAAACAGCTTTTCCAGTGAAAATTCTTGTGAATAAATGCTTACATCTCTGAATTCTTTATAGATATGGACGTAAAACAGTCTTGATTCTTGGTTAAATGCAAAAAAATGTGCAGTTAGCGTTGATTTTATGTAAATATGTCAAAGTACAATGCTAGTCTGTTCCTGAATGTAGCTAGCAGCCACCTGATGTAATGTAATAAATAAATAAATGTTTAAATCCCCGAAATGCTTATAGATATGGAGGTCAAACTGTCTCGATTCTTGGTTAAAAGCACAAAAAAAAAAACAAAAAAAAAAACGTGCTGTTAGCATTTATTTTATATAAATACGTCGAATTAACATGCTAGTCTCTTAGTCACTCTGGTGGCCGCCTGATGTAAACAGCTTTTCCGGTGAAAATTCTTGTGAATAAATGCTTCACAGATATGGATGTAAAACAGTCTCAATTCTTGGTTAAAAGAAAAAAACGTGCAGTTAGCGTTTCTTTTACGTAAATATGTCGAAGTACAATGCTGGCCTGTTAGTAAATGTTGCTAGCGACCGCCTGATGTAAACAGAGCTTTTCCGATGAAAATTCTTGTGAATAAATGCTTACATCCCTAAATTCTTTGTAGGTATAGACGTAAAACAGTCGCGAATCTTGGTTAAATTTAAAAAAATGTGCAGTTAGCGTTGATTTTATGTAAATATGTCAAAGTACAATGCTAGTCTGTTCGTGAATGTAGCTAGCAGCCACCTGATGTAAACAGAGCTTTTCTGGTGAAAATTCTTGTGAATAAATGCTTAAATCTCTGAATTCTTTATAGATATGGACGTAAAACAGTCTTGATTCTTGGTTAAAAGCCCCCCAAAAAAACGTGCAGTTAGCGTTTATTTTACGTAAATATGTCAAAGTACACTGCTAGTCTTTTAGTGAATGTAGCTAGCGGCCACCTGATATAAACAGAGCTTTTCCGGTGAAAAGTCTTGTGAATAACTGCTTAAATCCTCGAATTCTTAATAGATATGGACGTAAAACAGTCTTGATTCTTGGTTAAAAGCAAAAAACAGTGCAGTTAGCATTTATTTTACGTAAATATGTCGAAGTACAATGCTAGTCTGTTAGTGAATGTAGCTAGCTGCCGCCTGACGTAAACAGAACTTTTCCGGTAAAAATGCTTGTGAATAAATGCCTAAATCCCCCGAATTGCTTATAGAGATGGACGTAAGACAGTCTTGATTCTTGGTTAAAAGCAAAAAAAAAACAAAAAAAACCATGCAGTTAGCATCTATTTTCCGTAAATATGTCGAAGCATAATGCTAGTCTGTCAGTGAATGTAGCTAGCGGCAGCCTGACAACAAAGAGCTTTTGGTTTTCTAGTCAAATGTTATTGTGTACCAAGAAAAAAAGATGTTTTTTTAAATAAAGTATGTCCGGAAAAAAGAAAATCTGCTTTTCTAATTCAACAAAACATTTTGAAAGAGCAAGTTCTATAATTTATTGCGATTAAAGTGGTAGTCATTCATGAGGCTTTATGTCATCCATCACTTGGGACAAGCTGAGGCTGCTGCGCTGTGGACCACATTAATGATGATGTTCTAGTGTGTATGTGCACCAATCCTCTAACAAGATTTTCAGTGTGCGTCTCATGAGTTTGCAGCAGCGTGTCGACATGTGAAGATTAGCCTTGTTACCTCTAATGACACTGATCCCCCCCTTTCCTCCCTCCTACCCCCCCATCATGTTGACATTAAAGCGCTTTGTGAGGACACAGGCAGGCCTTGTGATTGGCTGAAGTGTTTGCTTGCAGTTCATCCATCAGTCATGCTGCCATTGCGCTTTTCGGCGTGTACACATTAAGTGTTGCCAGCTCATTTTGGAGTTGTTGCTGAATGTAGAAGAGAAAATGGGTGTTTGAGTCACACTTTTGAGAGCGTTTACTGAAATGTTAACTCATCAGCCGCCAATGACGGTGATAGACGTCCAATCCAATTTGACCGTTTTCCCGTCCAGCCTCTCCCGATGAAAAATGAGTTGGACGTCTATCACTATCAGTGACAGCCCATAGACTTTACCATCAGTTGACGGGACACGGTGCCGATCCGTGGGGGGCCTTTTTTCAAAATCTCAAAATTCAAATATTTTCAAAGCCGCTGGGCCACGGAAAACCAAAACAGGCACCCATCTTAGGCAAGTATGAGTCTCCATGAGCAGCGACATCAAAAAATTCAAAGTCGTTCCCTAATAAAATCCTGATTACCATCATTTTCGGACTATAAGCCGCTACTTTTTCCTTCATTTTGAATCCTGCGGCTAGTAGTCCAGTGCGGCTTTTTTGTTGATTATTTGGGTTAATAGGTAACACGAACAGTAACTGAAGAAATAATCAGCACAAAATGTGAATTTTGATTGTTATTTACATCTGTAGCACTGCAATGCATCCTAGGAGGCATGTTGGACTACAACAGTGTTTACAGCAGGTGGCAACAGAGGTTGACTGTCTCCCTAAAGGGAGCAGTGATGGCCAAATGAAGTGTCTTGAAGCAATGAAGCTTTGCAGCCAATTGGTTCAAAGTTTCATGGTGGTTCATTTTGTCTTATGAGAGTCGTATGATGCTGCTGTCAAATAAAGTGTTACCAGTTAATATCTTTTGGTTTAAATATCCCATAATAGAGTGAGGACAGCTGCGGCTTATAGTCCAGTGCGGCTTATATGTGAACACATTTAGTTTTTTTGTCAAATTTGGTGGGTGGCGGCTAATAGTCAGGTGTGCCGTATAGTGTGAAAATTATGGTAATTATTTTTCATGCAAGTATAACAAAACTTCAAATGGCTATAAAATTCTCAAATTTTACGCTAGATGCACAAAAATCACCAAATGCAGAGATAATCACCTATATTTTCAGGATCAATAGCAATATTTAGCATATCATAAAAGTCCAAAATAGCAACTTCATTTTTTTATTTTTTTTAAATTTAGTTTTCAACAGCTAATAAATCACTCAGTTTTCACATTTGAAACTTAATACTTGAGGAAAGCATGCAGAATCATCTTAATTTTACTCAACAAAAGTAAAATTTGCATTTTTGTATGTACAGTCACAACTTATTAAGGCCTTCGCACTCTATTGTAATGCAAAGGATTATTATTATTATTTTTTTCATGGCAAATGAAAATGGCCAATTTGAAGGCCTGAACATGCTCAAAAACTCACCAAAATTTGCACATACATTTGGCTTCGCATAAATTTCGATAATTTTTTTTTTTTTTTGTATGGACGCAGAAATGTCTAAATTAATACTTTTTTGCCAAAAAACGGGCAGTTGGCCGAACATTACTTAATCATTTGAATGAATTTCCATAGATATGAACATAGAAGAGTCTAGATTCTTGGTTAAAAGCAAAAAAACGGGCAGTTATCATTCATTTTACGTAAATATTTCAAGCTAAAATTCCGCTAATGTGTAAGTCCAATGTGGCGGCCATCAAAAAGCATTTGCCGGTAAGTTGAAAATTCTTGTACGTAAATGCGTACATCTCGCAATTTCTGTAAATATGGACATAGAAGAGTCTAGATTCTTGGTTAAAAGCAAAAAAACAGGCAGTTATCACTCCTTTCACGTAAATATTTATTTATTGTGCAAATCCAACGTGGCAGCCGTCAAAAAACAGCTTTTTAAGTTGAAAATTCTTGTAAATAAATGCGTCCATCCCTGAATTTCTATAGATGTGAACATAAAAGAGTCTAGATACTTGGTTAAAAGGAAAAAATGGGCAGTTATCATTCGTTTTACGTAAATATTTCAAGCTAAAATTACACTTTTGTGTAAATCCAACGTGGTGGCCATCACTAAAGTTTTTTAAGTTGAAAATTCTTGTGAATAAATGCTTAAATCGCGAAATTTGTATAGATTTGAACGTAAAACAGTCTAGATTCTTAGTCAAAAGCCAAAAACAGGCAGTTATCGTTCATTTTACGTAAATATTTCAAGCAAAAGTTACGTATTGTGTAATCCAACATGGCAGCTGTCACGAAACAAAGAGCTGTTTATGTTGAAAATTCCTGTACATAAATAATTAAATTGCGGAATTTCGATACATATGAACGAAAAACAGTCTAGATTCTTGGAGAAAAGCAAAAAACGGGCAGTTATCATTCATTTTACGTAAATATTTCAAGCTAAAATTACGCTAATGTGTAAATCCAACTTGGCGGCCATCAAAAAGCAGCTTTTTAAATTGAAAATTCTTGTACGTAAATGCGTACATCTTGCAATTTCTGCAAATATGGACATAGAAGAGTCTAGATTCTTGGTTAAAAGCAAAAAAAGGAGCAGTTATCGTTCATTTTACGTAAATATTTTGAGCTAAAATTACGCTAATGTGTAAATCCAACGTGGCGGCCATCGAAAAACAGCGTTTTAAGTTGAAAATTTTTGTAAATAGATGCATACAACTCGCAATTTCTATAGATATTAACATAGAACAGTCTAGATTCTTGGTTAAAAACAAAGAAACAGGCAGTTATCATTCATTTTATGGAAATATTTTGAGCTAAAATTATGCTAATGTGTAAATCCAACGTGGCAGCCATCAAAAAACAGCATTTTAAGTTGAAAATCTTTGTAAATAGATGCATACAACTCGCAGTTTCTAAAGATATGAACATAGAAAAGTCTAGATTCTTGGTTAAAAACAAAGAAACAGGCAGTTATCATTAATTTTATGAAAATATATTGAGCTAAAATTATGCTAATGTGTAAATCCAATGTGGCGGCCATCAAAAAACAACTTTTTAAGTTGAAAATTCTTGTAAATAAAGTCGTACATCCCTGAATTTCTATAGATATGAACATAGAAGAATCTAGTGTCTTGGTTAAAAGCAAAAAAACAGGCAGTTATATTTATTTTACATAAATATTTCGATGCATTTTTTTCTGTTTCAAAGAGCATGCATGGGGCTATTTTATCTGATAATTATCTTGAATCCTCGACCAAATCACTCTTGTGACACTTCTGCCTGCTTGTATGCAGTACAACTTTTGTCCTTTTTCCACCTAAATCCGGCGTTTGAACGCAGTGTGCGTTTGAGTTGATCACAGTGAAAGCCAAATGATCTGCCTGGGTTTTGCAGTGTTTGTGGGAGCTGTTTTGTCAACTGATGGTGAAGTCTATGGGCAGCTAATGAGTTAGATGGTGCTTTTGGGAAATTAGTGGCTAAATCTTGCCAAAAATCACTACACTTGCATCAATATTCTTCTCACACCACTTTACGTTTGTGTTTCGGTTCAGATGGAGCAGGCGTCCATGGAGCAGAAGGGTCACGCCAACGTGCCGTGGATAGTGGAACCGGGTCAGGAGGCCAAGAGAGGAGTCAACACCAAGTACGAGACCACTATTTTTTAACATTGTGCACTCCTGCGTGTGCGTGCCTTTCGGAGGGCGGGCATAGGAGGGGGAGGGGGGCGCCGGATCGCTCGGGGGGCTCCAGCCCGTCCTCCTCCCCCGTTTGGCCAACCTGCATGAGCCAGGGGTGCACTTCTGTTTCCACCACTCGGGGCAACGTCTCCCCCCACTTCCTGTTTGTCGGTCAGTCATTTCCTTTCTTTTCCTTTCTGCGTTTTTCTCAACCGTCCCAGCGTCCCGCCCCCTGACAACTCGATTGACAGGCGCAGCGGTGCTTTAGCGACAGCCGCCGACGAAGGAGCGCTTTTCATTTTCTTGTCCTTTCTGTTCCTTTTTTTCATGAAATCGACCGAAAATGTTACTACCTGGTTTACTAAGGTGTTTTTTAAAAAAAAAGCATGTGGCTCGTGAGGCGCATGTCGGTCATTTTGCTGAGGGAGGGGGGATGGGGGGTGATGCAGAGGGCTCTCTCGATAAGTGATGTCATCTCATTTTGCAGGGCAGTGGCGGACGCTCATGTCTTTTACTGTGGAAATCAAAGAATGTAGCCAGCCATAACACTCTTTTCAAAGGACTACAAACATGGACTCCCTCGCTCCTCCCTCTCATTGTTCACGTTTAAGCTTGACTACGACGCGCACGTAAACACACACTGAATGTTTTCAGGGAGGTTACCATGGAGATGGACAAGCAGGCATGTGTCAGTTTTTTTTTAACTTAATTCGAGACTGGTATTGATGTTTAACATGAGAATATTATAACACCGCCATCTGCTGTTGTCCTCACGTCACATTATTTTTTTACGCGCTCAGAACGCTGGCCGCCCCCTTTAAAAAAAAAAAAAAATATCGGGAAAAAAAAGTGTGAATGTGCGGACCTCCGTCCCTCCTTTCTGGACTTTGTTCAACTACTGTACGTATGGAAGGCTATCCACGTATAAAATGTACATAGATATTTTGCCAACTCATTGTTCATAGCTGTAATGTAAAAGATGGACAGAGAAAAAAAAGCTAAACAAAGACAAAAAGAAGATATGTGCTAGATGATTGTAGAGATAATGTACTTGGAGTGATATACATGTACATAGGCTTGGGGCTTCCAGCACGCTGATTTTTGTAATTTTCTGCCATTATTTATAACCCTGTAAAGCACACATGGAATAAAATATGACTTGTACGACCATGACGGAGAGACAGCCTCACAAATTGTGTTTTATGTTTGTTTAAGTCGGAATCGCATGCATTTTGTCTTTAGAGTGCCCATACACTTTATAACCTATTGACATGACACCGGAAACGGGGCGGATTCGTAGGGGGCCTATTTTCAGAAAGTTCAAATTCAAATATTTACAAAACCAAAGCTGCTACCGACCTAAAACCAAAACTGGCTCCTACCTTAGCCATATATGAGTCTCCATGAGCAGCGGCATAAAAAAAAAAAATCAAAGTCGTTTCCTTATAAAATCCCGATGAATTATTTTCAATACAATTATAACACAACTTAAAATGGCTATAAAGGCCTCTGATTTTACACTAGATGCAAAAAAATTGCCAAATGCAGAGATAATCCCTTATATTTTCAGGATCAATAGCAATATTTAACATATATAAGTTTTTGCCCAAAATAGCAACTTTTTTTATTTACTGATAATAAATCACTCAATTTAACATCAAAAACTTTATACTTGAGGAAAACATGCAGAATCAATCATTCTTAATACGTAAATAGATAATAAATAAATACTATATACAATCACTACACAACTTATTATAGAATACAATATCCCTTTATTATCATTGTCGTATTTTTTGGACTATAAGTCGCACCTGAGTATAAGTCGCATTTATGGGGGAAATTTACTTGATAAAATCCAATACGTAGAACAGATATGTCATCTTGAATGGGGGAAATTTACTTGATAAAATCCAATACGTAGAACAGATATGTCACCTTGAAAAGCATTTAAAAAAAATACAATAGAGAACAACATGCTGAATAAGTATGATAATGTTACATGATGCATGAACAACGAAATGCGAAAGTGGCCAATATGTTAAAGTAACATAGCTATTAAGAGTTATTCAGATAACTATAGCATAAAGAACATGCTAACAACTTTACCAAACCATCAGTGTCACTCCAAAACACCAAAATAGCATGTGAAATGATATCATAATGTGTTAATAATTTCACACATAAGTCACTCCTGAGTATAAGTCGCACCCCCTGCTAAACTATGAAAAAAGGTGCGACTTATAGTCCGAAAAATACGGTATACACTATATACTGTTAGCGAATTAGGCTAGTGGCTGCCTGGCGTAAATAGAGCTTTTCTGGCGAAAATTCTCGTGGATAAATACTTAAATCCCCGAATTCTTCATAGATATGGACGTAAAACAGTCTCGATTCTTGGTTTAAAGCAAAGAAAACGTACATTTAGCGTTTATTTTACGTACAGTATATTGACAAAGTACCATGCTACTATGTTAGCGAACGAGGCTAGCGGACGCCTGGCGTAAAAGGAGCTTTTCTGGCGAAAATTGTTGTGAATAAATGCTTAAATCTCCGAATTCTTCATACATATGGATGTAAAACAGTCTCGATTCTTGGTTAAAAGCAAAGAAACCATGCAGGTAACTTTCATTTCGCGTAAATATTGCCAACTATGTGGCTAGTCAGTTACGAAAATTAGCCGCCTCCATGTGTAAACAAAGAAGAAAATTCTTGCAAATAAATGCTTCAATCACGCATGCATGGTACGAAAAATATAATATTTACCTTGAATCCTCGAACAAATCACTCCTGAGACACTTCCTGTTTGTATGCGATACAGCTTTCGTGGTTAAATCCAATCTTAAGTAAATCCAAGCTTAAATCCGACATGAGCGTATGCCATCTTCGGCTATTACGAGATGAAGCTCGGCCGCCTCTGATAAGGCATGTCGCAAAGAATGACGAAGTGTCAGGTCAATAAATTTTTGAAGTCTATGAAGTGCCTAGGACTGGATAAAAAAGTCTTAAATAGCATGATTGTGTGAATTAGAATCATATTTTGGGACCATTCGACTATATACAACAATTTGGCAAAGCGCAGATGACGAGAAATTAGTTTTTTAATCTGCAGTTTAGCCACGCTTTTCATTATAGCGCTCTAGCGTCCCCAGCTGGAGGATGACGCCCATTGAGGGGGAAGATTCAGAACGAGGAAAATGCGACAAAAAGAGCAGCAAAATGTAATTGTTTCAATCTCTCTACTCGAATATTTTACGGGATATTCTTTTCATCGAAGTATTTATCCCCAATTGCTAAATAAATGACAAATAACAGTCTTGTGTTAAATGGAATATGATATCTTCAAAATGCATTTATTCAGTACGACATGGCAAAATTACTTCATCATGGTCAAAACTGTTGACTTCTTGCAGCTCCCGAACGATATTTTATGCTAAATTAAGTTAGTCCGGCTTTTGTCATTTCCTTGCCTTTCCTTTGGAGAGCGTAGACAGCTAGCCGACATGCTAATCCGAACTGAGCGGCATTTCCAGGTCTTATTTTCGCCTTTCAAAGCGAAAAATCACACAAAAATACACCGGATTATGTCACACGGCAGCGAGCAAGTGACAGCTCGTCGATCCCCTGGCAGGAGAGCTCGTTTCCTGGGGAAGCAGCTGCAGAATGACCGCTGGACAAACCGGCCGATGTCCGAGGTGCGTATAGCTGCCCGAGCCCAACCCGAGGATAATGGTCTATTGCTGGTGTTCTGCCAAATTTTTCACCCTTATAATATTTTTCACCCAAATCTGTTGTGAATAAGACCTCTTTTACATGAAGTCTCAATGTTATCCACAGGTGCTAAATAAACAAGTAACATCATCAGCATAAATGTTCAACACGTAAATTAATGCTTAACGACATGGCGACGACGTAAAAAGTGAGAGAGTGGCGTGCTGTTGTTGTGTGCAGCTATCATGGCAGGTTGTGTCTGAGGAGAACTTTTCTACATGTCCGTCCATGATCAAACGTAAGTAAATATTCTGTTATTTGAAGGTTTGTTGTGTTTACTTTGTAATCGCTGTATTCACGGCCATTTTTAACACAAAGTCGCAATTTCTATATTATTATCTATATTTCTATAGCGCTGTCCTAGCGGGCAAACGAAGAGGACCGAAGGGGGTGTGCAACAAGCCGCCGGTAGTCGGCCGTGTGGCATTCTCGGTGGGAAAAGGAGCATTGTCAGCCACAAAATGCAAGCCACATCCGTATTAAAAGCTGTGCCATGATCCCAGTATTTGACATAATACAAAACACGATGTTTACTCACTTCCTCGCAAGTCCAATGGTCCCACAGTTGTCGGACTTAGCCAATCCCGGGGTTAACGGGAACCTTTTGAAAACCAAAAAGGCTCACACGCCTCTCCCTGGTGCAGCAACAAAACCCTGCAGCACATTTGGCTGTCGTGATTTGAAAAATAAACGAATTAATCCGCAAAATCAGCTGAATCCGCAGTCCTCGCATTCTTCCTCAAAACAGGAAGTTATTAATTTTCATGGTGCGGGATTCAAAAAAATTGAATATATAAAACGATCGCTTACACGCACATCCAAGCGGTCCATTTCATTCAGGAGCATAAAATACCGCGTGAAATATGAATTAAACATGCTTTTTTTCTGTCATAGGCATTTTAAAACAGAGTCTGCCCTTGATGGTGATAGGCGTTGAATCAATTTTGACTATGAATGATTGCTGCCGACCCTCCCAGTCAAAATGGATTGGACGTGTACCGCCATCAATAGCAGTGAATGAGTTAAAAGCTTGCTACAACAGTGCTTTCTCGTGGGATCCATGCCCAGTCAGCAAGAAGTGACCAGCTGTTAAATGTCAGGTAAGTGTAACACAAATACACAAACAACTACAGTAACCCCTTTCAAAATAAGAGTCACTTATGACTGATTATTCTGTGTATCCTGTTGTAATGTGACACTTTTTCAGCAAATTCTATAACCACGTGAAGCACAAAATGGACGCCCTTGATGACCGATGACAGCTATAGATTTTTGCAGAATGTAGTTTTTGTAAATTTAAATGCATTTTGCTTATTCCTTTAAATCTGCAAAATAAAAATAAAAAAAATTTGCTGAACTAAGTGTCAAAATTGTCAAAACAAATTTTTTTCAGCAGGTGATAGCAAAAACATTCAAAACATACTACTGAAATTTTCGTACTATAAGCCGCTACTTTTTTCCCTCATTTTGCATCCTGCACCTTATAGTCCAGTACAAGTTAATTGTTGATTTACAACGGCGTCATAAGGCTGTCATAATTATGACATGACACTATCATGGGCATTACTGAATGCTTATGACAGATGTCATTCAGTGTTATCAGGCATATTATGTCGCTAACTCCAGTTATGTCCAGCTCGGATTTTTATATCTATTCAAAAGGGAGATAATATGCCAGATGACACTAAATGACATCTGTTATAAGCATTGATTAATGCTCATGACAGTGTCATGTCATAATTATGATTGTCTTATGACGCCACTGTGAATAAAGTGTTGCCAAATACCATAACTAGTAATTAATGAAACAACTAGAACAGTAACTGAAGTAATAATTAGCACAGAAAATAAATTTTGATTGTTATTTACATCTGTAGCGCTGTAATGCATGCTAAGAGGCATGTTGGACGACAACAACAGCAGGAGGTTGACTGTCTCCACCAAAGGAGCGGTAATGGCCAAATGAAGCAATAATTCATGGTGGTTCATTCGGTCTTTTGACAGTCTGAGGATGCCGCTGTCAAATAAAGTGCTACCGGTCATAGACTTTGTAATATATTGACAGGACACAGGGCGTGGGGCCGATTAATGGGGGGCCTGATCACCACTAAGAGCTTTTAACATTGAATATTTTCGTGAATAAATGCTTAAATCCCTGAATTCTTTATTGATATGGATGTAAAACAGTCTCAATTCTTGGTTAAAAGCAAAAAAAACGGGCAGTAAGCATATATTTTACGTAAATATGTCGAATGTGCTACGAGCCTTGAAGCTACTGTGGCGCCGCCTTATCACCACTAAGAGCTTTTTACGTTGAGAATTTTTGTGAATAAATGCTTAAAATCCCTCAATTCTTTATATATATGGTTGTAAAACATTCTCAAATCTTGGTTGAAAGCAAAAAAAAAACAAAAAACGGGCAGTTAGCATAAATTTTACGTAAATGTCGAATGTGCTGCTAGCCTTGAAGACACTGTGGCGGCGCCTTCATAAAATAGCCTCAATTCTTGGTTGAAAGGAAAAAAACGGGCAGTTAGCATTCATTTTACGTTAATATTGCGAAGTATAACGCCAATGCTGTAGAGGCTAATTTCTCCCATTGATTTTTTTTCACATTTCAAAATGCATGCAAGGTATGAAAAATATAATAATTACCTTGAATCATCGAACAAATCACTCCTGAGACAATATTTCCCTTTTGTATGCGGTACAGCTTTAGTACTTTTTCACCCTTAATCCGGCGGTGGATCGCTGCATGTGTTTGAGAAAAACTGCGGCCGTCTGCAAATAACTGAAGTGTGGGACGGCCGCCTAGGAAAAGGCATTGCGCAGTGTCTGGGGAATGTTTTCCATCAATATAATTATGTAGTCATTATGAAAGTAGACACTTCTTTCATCTGTGTGATTTTGACAAAGATCAGATCACATTTGATGGTAATTTTATGCAGAAATGTGAGAAATTCCAAAAGGTTCTGATACTTTTTCATACCACTGTATGTCTAGCTTGGATCTTTACCAAATACCATAACTAGCAATTAATGCAACAACTGGAACAGTAACTGAAGAATTGGCACAGAATATGAGTTTTGATTGTTATATACATCTATAGCGCTGCAATGCATGCTAGGAGGCATGTTGGACAACAATGGTATTGACAGCAGGTGGCAGCAGAGGTTGACTGTCTCCTCCAATGGAGCAGTGATGGCCAAATGAAGCTTCTTGAAGCAATGAAGCTTTGCAGCCATTTGGTCTCATGACAGTCGTATGATGCTGCTGTCCAATAAAGTGTTAATGGGTAATATCTTTTGGTGTAAATATCCCATAATACAATGAGGACAGCTGCGGTTTATAGTCCAGTGGGGCTTATCTATGACCAAATGCCGTTTTTGTGTCAAAATTGGTGGGTGGCGGCTTATAGTCAGGTGCAGTGACGCCACCAGAGGGTAGCCAGAGGTGGCCACGGCCCCCCAATAAATTTGTTGGCCACCCCTCTTTTGTTAAATGTTCACTTTATGCTTAATATATACATAACACAATAAAACAGAATTGTTGTGGAACTCAAAATGTTGACTGGACTGTTATGGACTATGCACATTAAATCATGAGTAAGATTAAATTAGAGCAGCAGCATAAGCAGATTTTAACGGGGGGTCGGGCCCCTCCTGGTGTCCGAAAATTGTCATTGCATGTAATTGACTTTCCTATATGTATAAATGTTGTAAAGCAATAAAACTGCAACAAAAATGAATGAAATGAACAAAATTTTTTTTTTTTTTTTGTAATAGGTCAAAATTATTTTTCAAGCACCTTTACGGTCATTTGCTTTGCATTTAACGTAAAAAAAAAAAAAAATTGGGAAAAAAATATTTTTAAAAATGATTATTTTTCTTTTGTCGAAAATATATTTTTTTTTGATTGAAGCATTTTTTTAAATTGAATGATTTAGACACAAATGTCCTAATCAAAAAAGGATTGCTTCAACCAAAGAAAACTTTTTCAATGAACAGTTGTGTTCAAATGCAAATTTTTCAATCTCAAATATTTTTTCGCATTCAAAAACTTTTGCTATGATTGAAATTTTTCTTTTTTTTATTGAAGTGATTTTCTTTTTGAAAATCTATATATATATTTTTAAGCAACTTATTTTTAGACTGAATAAAAAAAAATGTCCTAGCCAAAATGTGGCCCGAAAACAAATCAACATTACTTCAATCAAAAACCTTGCTTCAATCAAAAAAAAAAAAATAATAATCAAAGAAAAATAGCTTCACATGCATTTTTTTAAGTTTCAATTTTATTTTTACATTCAAACTTTTTTTTTTTTTTATTGAAGCGACATTTTTTTGGGTTACATAATAAAGACAAATCTACCTCGATATGGCTCCGCCCTGGGGATACAATTTTTGATTGGGGTGACTACATTGGCACGACACCGGCGGGCATACCATATTCAATGGATTACGATCTTGGCGAAAAGTATTGCCTAAGCAACCTGATTTAGAATTCCCCTCAAGAATAATGGGAAAAAAACGCTCATTGTCAACTTATTATTACAAATATTGTTGTCAGGTATCGATTATTTTAGTAGTCGATTAATCGATAAACTAGTAAGTTCGAATAATGATTAATCGGATAAGGAACATAAAAAAATAAAGTACCTGAGCTGAGCCTCAAGCGGTATAAAAAAATGAGGATCTAAGTACAGTAAAAGAACAATTGGCTAACTTACATTGCAAAAGTCTGCTAACTTCAATGCTATAAAATGCTAACTTAAAAAAAAAAAAAAAATTTGCAATGCTCTCAACAAATGGTTCAAACACATATTCCCACAAAAATGGCTAAATATACTTATTACCTAAATTACGAATGGATTAAAAAAGCATTGGCTCAAACAAAAACTTAGCTTATATTGATCTTAACGGGGAGCAACTGGATTCAGCCATGTGAAATGAGTTGTCATATTCACTGTTGCCACTGGAGGGTAATGAATCCACCCAAATAAATAAAACTAAATGCAAACATTTTACTCACCAATACTCGAAGCAGCAAACTTTAATTTGAATCTTTTTTTTTTTTTTCGTATTAAATGACTTTAGTTAATCGATTAATTGTTGCAGCAGTACATTAAATATAACACAATACACCAAAGTATATCAGTGGGCGTGTCCTTAAGGCTTTCTGATAGTTTTCTTCTGGCCTTTTTACTGCAACATCATAAAAAAACTGAAACTATGGCTTATAGTTTTTGGTGTGCCACCCCAAGACCCAATCTGGCCACCGCAACGAAAAATTTCTTGAGGCGCCACTGGTCAGGGGTGCCCTATAGTCCGAAAATGACTGAATATGCCGCCAATAACATGCAATACTCTTGAACTGCCACAAGAGGGCGACAATGACAGCATTTTCATTTCCTTAGTATACACCACTTGTCTTATTTAAAAATGTTTACCAAATAATATGCTAAAACGCAATGTGTAACAGTTTAACCTCTGGTGCCAAACTTATGTGTGCCACGAGGGGGCGACAAATACCAACATGCTCAAAACCAAGCGATGGGGCCTAACAAAATCCTTTACAAAATGCCCTTTACCCCCAATAGACACTGAATGAAATGTTTACACAAACTTGTTTTTTTTTAAAATATAAAAAATGTCTTTATTGTTGCCCAATGAATGCTTTTCATTGTAACTGTTGCAGCAATTCGGATAAATACATTGTGAAATGAGGCATGTCACCACAAAACACTTTTGGTAGTGGTATATTTATCAAAACAAGTAGATGAAATGTTCGAGAGTGCTTTCAGTCATTCACGTGCAGGTACTTTGGCAACACGTACAAAGGTATTAAAAAAAAAAAAAAAAACTTTTAAAAACACCATGTGACCACAATTTTAGATTGTAATGCATCCACTTCTCATAATATTTTAAGAGGCATTGTGGTGTCGCAAGAGCGGAGCAAAGTGCAAGAGGGCCTCAGCAGCGTGTGAAATGCCACAGGAAGTGATTTTTCTGTTCTCCTATCCCAATTCCGTCATCACCCGCAAGGTGAACCGCTGCGGAATGACAAAAGACGCGGTTAGTTGAGAAAAGCGGCATTGAAAATGGCGAGAGAAAAGGCTCACTTTGAAGTCGTCGATGTAAGTGAGGAAGAAGCAGACAAAACTGAAGGCCACAACCCACTCACAAACGGCGCTGGCCACGTGAAAGGGATAGTCCTAAAAATATACACCTCTCAAGTCAACATTGTGCACGTGCTTAATATTGTCACCTCGACACCCACCTTGCTGTCCTTAACTCGATGGAGGTCAGTCTGCTTCACGAAAAATGCGCAAATGACGGCTTGATTGGATGTTAAGGAGAAAGATTTCTGACGTTTCATGACAGCGAGTACCAGCTTGACCTCAATGTCAACCAATCAATTTGAACTACATCTGGAAGTGAGTGAGTACTGGCGGCAATACACTGCTGGCCAAAGTATTGGCACCCTTGCAATAATGCTCAATTTCTCCCAGAAAAAAATGCTTTGGTAGTAATATCTTCATTTATTTTGCTGGCAATGAAAAAACACAAGAGTATGAAAAAAGATGAAATCATTATCATTTTACACAAAACTCAAAAAATGGGCCAGACAAAAGTATTGGCACTTTTGAAAAATCATGTGATGCTACTCTAATTTGTGTAAATAACAGCATCGGTTACTTCCCTGTGGCACATAACAGGTAGTGGCAATAACTAAATCACGCTTGCAGCCAGTTAAAATGGATTAAAGTTGACTCAACCTCTGTCCTGTGTCCTTGTGTGTACTACATTGACCATGGAGAAAAGAAAGAAGACCAAAGAACTGCCTGAGGACTTGAGAAGCAAAATTGTGAGGAATCATGAGCAATCTCAAGGCTACAAGTCCATCTCCAAAGACCTGAATGTTCCTGTGTCTACCGTGCGCAGTGTCATCAATAAGTGTAGCACAACCTTGAGACAAAATAACTGCGAACAACTGCTTCCGCTATCCATCATGAGTTTCTTACAATGCTCTGCTGGAATTTTAGACCATTGTTCTTTGGACAACTGCTTCAGATCTCTGAGATTTGAAGGGTGCCTTTTCCAAACTGCCATTTTCAGATGTCTCCACAAAGGTTCTATGGGATTCAGGTCTGGACTCATGGCTGGCCACTTTAGAAGTCTCCAGTGCTTTCTCTCAAACCATTTTCTGGTGCTTTTTAAAGTGTGTTTTGGGTCATTGTCCTGCTGGAAGACCTGTGACCTCTGAGGGAGACCCAGCTTTCTCACACTGGGCCCTACATTATGCTGCTAAATTTGTTGGTAGTCTTCAGACTTCATAATGCCATGCACACGGTCAAGCAGTCCAGTGCCAGAGGCAGCAAAGCAACCCCAAATCATCAGGGAACCTCTGCCATGCTTGACTGTGGGGACCTTGTTTTTTTCCCCCTGTAAACTCAATGTGGATAATTGAAAATGTTTAATGTTTTAAAAATATTTACACTACCGTTCAAAGTTTGGGGCCCAAACTTTTGAACGGTAGTGTACGCTTTATAAAAATAAATTTCCAACTATTTCGAATGAACATTTGCATACGATTATTATACATATATATATACACATTATCGTATTGTAGCGTCTACAAGGACAACACCAACTTGGTGATAATACACACTCGACGGGAAAACAGTAATATTTTCAGTTAATTATACCCATCAGGACGCCACAAACTGTATGTAAAAAAGTTGTCCGAGAGTTAAAGACGACGCTTGCCATTTGCATTAGCCTAATGCTAACGTGAGCATAGCATTGCCAATGCTATGCTAACGCTACGAGTTACATTTAGTGTTAATGATCACTCAGCATAGACTTGAAGGCTCAAGCAACATTGCATATTCTCTCTGGCAAAGATAAAAGAAATCTTGCAGTGTGTGCAAGCCTGGAGACTGGAGAGCAGCAGCATGTCACATGAGTGACACAACTAGACACTGTTTCGATGCGGGCTAACTACACAAAGTGTCAAACATTGTGAACACGTGATAGAAACTATGGCGCATTTTCGTTTCGTTGTCATCTTGTCAGACGAAAACTGACATTTATGCCGTTGTGTTTTAGTCTCCCAAAACACGTTTTTAGCTCGTTATTGTCATGAAAAAAATGTTGACGAAATATTTTCGTGATAGTCATCGTTGATGAAAACAACACTAATGCGCACAGTAGGCACAGGAACATTCAGGTCTTTGGAGATGGACTTATAGCCTTGAGATTTCCAATGTTTCCTCACAATTTTGCTTTTCAAGTCCTCAGACAGTTCTTTGAGCATGGAGAAAAGAAAGAAGACCAATGTGGTACACACAAGGATACACTACAGAGGTTGAGTCAACTTTAATCCATTTTAACTGGCCGCAAGTGTGATTCATTTCTTGCCACCACCTGTTATCTGCCACAGGCAAGTAACAAGTGCTGTTAATTACACAAATTAGAGAAGCATCACATGATTTTTTTCAAAGGGTGCCAATACTATAGTCCGGCCCATTTTTTTGAGTTTTGTGTGAAATGATAATGATTTTTAAAAATTTTCCCTTTCTCTTTTGTGTTTTTTCAATGAAGATATTACTACCAAAGCATTTATAATTGCAATCATTTTCTGGGAGAAATTGAGCATTATCTGACAGAATTGCAGGGGTGCCAACACTTTTGTCCAGCAGTGTAGAGGTCCAAATGTAACATGACATTACGTAAAGGATACTAGGGAAGAAGGCCAGTGAGGCAATAACAGTCACGGCCAGTCGCACCCGACACACTGTAATGGACGATTCATGTGGGAATGCTTGGTAGGAAATAACCGTCTGCAGGAGGATGTATAAAACACCACTGACGAAGAATAGCAAGGCGCCGACATCGTGAACCGCCGTGACTGCCGTCTCCTGCCAAACAAACTCGACTTTAAAACCCCGAAACGTCCAATAATGACATTTTGCGACGACCCCAACCTGGAAGGTGGCCACCACGCACATGCCAATGCAGGAGAGAATTCCCAGCACCAGCGTCGTTTTGTTGAGCTGCGGATTCACCACTCTGGTCTCCTCACTCAGCTTCTCCACAAATTTGAACCTGCTATAGATGGTAGCCATGCCTACGCACGAAAAAAAAAAGCAGATGCGCCTTTCATTCAACTTTCGTTTTCTCAAAAAAGAGAAGTGAGTCATTTTTGGGAAGTGACAAAAGAGCGCATGATGATTTATTAGAATAGGTGCTACACTTAGAGTACTTTTAGCACTCAGTGTGTTTCAATGCTATTGACGGTGACGTCCATAACATTTTGACTGGGAGGTTCAGTCAAAATGTATTGGACGTCGAACGCCATCGACGACAGTTAATGAGTTAATTCATAGACTTCATAATGATATTGATGCGGGTGGCGTAACCGTCAAAGCTGACCGAGTGTTTCTTTGAAAATTCTTGTGAATAAATGCTTCGAGCCCCGAATTCTTAATAGATATGGACGTAAAACAGTCTCGATTCTTGGTTCAAAGCAAAAAAAAAAAAAACCATGCAGTGAGCATTTTACGTAAATATGTCGAAGTACAATGCTAGTCTGTTAATGTAGCTAGCGGCCGCCTGATGTAAATAGAGCTTTTCCGGTGAAAATTCTTGTGAATAAATGCTTAAATCCCCGAATTCTTTATAGAAACAGTATGGACATAAAACAGTCTCAATTCTTGGTTAAAAGCCAAAAAAAACGTGCAGTTAACATTTATTTTACGTAAAAAAATGTCGAAGTACAATGCTAGTCTGTTAGTGAATGTAGCTAGCGGCCGCCTGATGTAAACAGAGCTTTTTCGGTGAAAATTCTTGTGAATTAATGCTTAAATCCTTGAATTCGTTATAGATATGGATGTAAAACAGTCTCGATTCTTGGTTAAAAGCAAAAAAACAAAACAAAAAGCATGCAGTTAACGTTTATTTTACGAAAAAAAAAATGTCGAAGTACAATACTAATATGTTAGTAAATGTAGCTAGCAGGCGCCTGATGTAAACAGAGCTTTTTCGGTGAAAATTCTTGTGAATTAATGCTTAAATCCTTGAATTCGTTATAGATATGGATGTAAAACAGTCTCGATTCTTGGTTAAAAGCAAAAAAACAAAACAAAAAGCGTGCAGTTAACGTTTATTTTACGAAGAAAAAAATGTCGAAGTACAATACTAATATGTTAGTAAATGTAGCTAGCAGGCGCCTGATGTAAACAGAGCTTTTTCGGTGAAAATTCTTGTGAATAAATGCTTCAAGCCCCGAATTCTTAATAGATATGGACGTAAAACAGTCTCGATTCTTGGTTCAAAGCAAAAAAAAAAAAAAAAACATGCACTGAGCAATTTACTTAAATATGTCGAAGTACAATGCTAGTCTGTTAGTGAATGTAGCTAGCGGCCGCCTGATGTAAACCGAGCTTTTCCAGTGAAAATTCTTGTGAATAAATGCTTAAATCCCCGAATTCTTTATAGATACAGTATGGACATAAAACAGTCTCGATTCTTGGTTAAAAAAAAACCCCAAAAACAAAAAAAAAAACGTGCAGTTAACGTTTATTTTACGTAAAAAAATGTCGAAGTACAATGCTAGTCTGTTAGTGAATGTAGCTAGCGGCCGCCTGATGTAAACAGAGCTTTTTCTGAGATAATTCTTGTGAATTAATGATTAAATCCTTGAATTCTTTATAGATATGGATGTAAAACAGTCTCGATTATTGGTTAAAAGCAAAAAAAAAAACAAAAAAAAAAACGTGCAGTTAACTTTTATTTTATGTAAAAAAATGTCGAAGTACAATACTAGTATGTTTGTAAATGTAGCTAGCGGGCGCCTGATGTAAACAGCGCTTTTTTGGTGAAAATTCTTGTGAATAAATGCTTAAATCCCCGAATTCCTTATAGATATGGACCTAAACAGTCTTTATAGATATGGACCTAAACAGTCTCGATTCTTGTTTATAAGCACAAAAAAAAAAAAAAAAACGTGCAATTAGCATTTATGTTACATAAATATGTCGAAGTACAATGCTAGTCAGTTAGTGAATGTAGCTAGTGGCCGCCTGATGTAAACAGAGCTTTTCCTTGAAAATTCTTGTGAATAAATGCTTAAATTCCCAAATTCTTTTTCGATATGGACTTAAGACGGCCTCGATTGTAGGTTAAATGCAAAAAAAAAAAAACGTTTAGTTCGCATTTATTTTACGTAAATATGTGGAAGTACGATGCTAGTCTGCTAGTCAATGTGGCGGCAAACTGTAAACAGCTTTTCCGGTGAAAATTATTGTCATTAAATTAGAGCTGAAACGAATACTCGAGTAACTCGAGTTTAAAAACTGATCTGAGTAATTTTATTCACCTCGAGGAATCGTTTAATTTTGCCAGCTCTAAGCATCACGTTTTGCCCGGACTACTTTTAATGCGGGACAACGCGCTGACGTCACGTGCGTAGAGGAAGACGCAATAAAAATATATATTTTTTTAAACTTACTGCAGCCGACAGGCCCGACAGCCGCTACAAACTACGCCGACGTTGCTAAAAACTACGCCCGCATGATGCTAGTGTGGTAGCAGCTAGTGTCCGATGCGTCTCATAGATATCGCATGCATTTAGGAATAGATGCAAAATGACAGACTCGGCCGTGTCCGGGCAGCGTTAGTAAACAGCCGCCATCTTTAAGCAGTAGACTTCTGATCGCTAATAAATATAATGTTACTGTCACGCCCTCACGTAACGTTAGCCCTTCGGAGGGCTATGTTTCTATTGATTATGACCTCTGTCGATACGTGGCTAACGCGTCTTACATACAGGCTTTATTTACTCTGTAAAAACACAGCGCTGTAGAGTTATGAGGGTGTAAAATTCAAACATAATAAAGCTAACTGTCAGTTTTAGCTCAGGAGTCATTGCTGAATAAGACACCAAGTAGCACTGGTCCCTAATGTGCTCCAATACAGCAGGTATCATACATTTATTTTGAACACTGCAAAAACTCAAAATCCTAACTTAAAACTTAACTAGAACTTAAAAATAGCTTGACACAAATGGAATTTAAATTAGCTTTCAAGTGATGTGTGTTATCAAGCGTAATTACATTTTTAAGTAAGAAATATGTTGGGGTTTTTTTATAAGATCTAGAAGTTTTTTGAGTGAAAGCAGTGATTATTTTTTGTAGTCACATCTTAGATGCAATTGTTGGTTGTTTTCAACAATGTACATCGAAAACAAAGACATTGATTAACTGAAAATGGTTCAATATTGGATTAAGTGTCTTTTTTTCTCATGTACATTTATAATTGCTATTTACCTTAAAAAAAGATGTTTTATCCGATTAATCAATAGAATTTTCAGTCGATTACTCGATTACTAAAATATTCAAAAATATGCTTACTTCCCTGAATTCTTTATAAATATGGACATAAAACAGTCTCGATTCTTGGTTAAAAGACACAAAACCGTGTCGTTATTATTTATTTTACGTAAATACGTCGAAGTACAATGCTAGTCAGACAATGTGGCGGCAGCCTTCCAACAAAGAGCTTTTGACGTTGAAAATTCTTGTGAAAAAACGTAAAATATCTTACCTTGAATCCTCGAACAAATCACTCCTGGCGTACTTTTTCAACATAAATCCTGCGTTTGATCGCTGCGACTGACTGTGAATAACTGATGCGGATTATGGGATGGCCCCCTATTTGAAGGTTGAACCTGACCCGTCAATATCATTATGAAGTCTATGGTTAATTATTGAAATATATATTAGCATGTGTTTTTGTGTGTATACCTACCTGCACATGCCGAAACAAATGTCATCAATCCGAATATGCAACTCTCTGGTGGGTTTGCTGCTGCGTCGCTGCAAGTTTAACAACAGCAAAATCTTCATATTGATTTTTTTTTTTTTTTAAAGTTTCACTTTAGAGTTTAGTCTCGATATTTGATTAATAAAAATCCTGCATTAACAAACTCATATCATGCATATGAATATCCAGTACATATCTTAAGATTGTTGTAGAGTTGCGTTTCTGAATAATGAAACTCTTTGAAACTGCATTTTTGCGCGCGAGAAGTTTTTTTGGGTGGAAACCCACAGAAGAGTGGAAACGAAACTAAAATCAACACGACTCATTTTGTTAGAAGATTGACAAAGTTGTTTTACCTGATGTAAGGAAACAACACGTCCACGTCGCGTCTGAAAAGTGCGATGAGGTAGGACAGGATAAAAGAGGTGGAGGACCACACCACCAAGAAGAAAGGCAGGAAGCACGAACCTTGCGTGAACCACCACATAGCATGCAGCGAGCTGGACTCGCGTCTTCGTCCTGGTTTGACCTTAAAGCGCTAGGAGGTGGGAAGAAGTATCATTTTTCAGAAGCGTTGGTCACGTGATCATCTTCCTCCACTGCGTCATGGTCCTCCTCTATCCTCTACAGTAGGGGTCCTCAAGTGCAAATCTTGAAGGTCCGCAATTATTTTTTTCATACAAGCATGGGCCCATTTATTAATGTCGATCAGGTACAAGGCAGGTCGAAGGTGGTAAAAAAAATTTTTTTGACCAAACAAAAATACAATGAACATTCTGATTAAATAAAAATACGTTAACAAAATATTTGTTTCACTTATAATAATTAAAAAGTACAATGTTTACACATGTAGACTAAATAATTTAAGTTCTGTCATTAAGGTGCAAACAATAATTGACAGTACATTTTGTAACTGTAAAACACTGCTGGACAAAAAAACATGCGCAATGGCGTACCGCAAGCAACACGTCACTTCCGCTCATTAATATTCATGACATTAGCTACTGTTGCTAAGTAAGGACAAGCCACCGTTTGTCCCTAATAGGAAATGAATGGAAAACGTGTACGAAGGAGATGTTTACGGAGTTAAACCTACCAGTTCTCTCCGAAAATGATGTGCCTGGTGCCAAATTGACTGTCAAAGATGTGGAAGAACATAAAAATGTTTAGTTAAAGAGATGGCTTTAGTGTCGAAGGCTGAAAAAGACGAAAAAAACGAGCCGACCTAAGCATAGCTTTAGCTTTTTTAATCGACGTGACTGACAATGACATTCTCCTGTTTCAACAAGCTATCCTTTACCATCAGTCCTGTCTTTCTTATATATCCTCTGGTTGTCCTACGTCTCTTTTCGTTCTTCAGGGTAATTTAGTTAGCTTTGTGTAGCGATCACAAATGCTACTCAGTGACAGCCAACGAACACTTTTAATTTTTTCATTAATAACACATCTTAATCCTATAATTTATTTACACGTCCCCCTTACTAAAGTTGTTTATATATATATATATATATATATATATATATATATATATATATATGGCGGAAAACACTCAGGTGACTTGAAGTTCCGCTCTGAGATCCTCAATTTGGCAAAATTTAAAAATTGTCCAATATGCATGTGTGATACATCATTGGAAAGCTTAAAATCTCAATTTTCTGGGGGGAGAAAAATTTTGAACAGGAAGGCATTTTTTCAAAATAATGTTTTTTAAACAGCAAATCCCTAACTGGAGGCGAGAGCACGCGAGAGCAGAATTAAAGACGCCACGATTTTAACGAGATATTATCACGTATTTACCTTGTTTCGATCCAAAAACTCCATTTAGCATGTATCACCGTATGTCAAGACACAGCTGTGAATAGCCACAGCCAGATTTTGGGGGGATTTTATGGGTGAAACATGGTGATATAACAAGGACCGCGATGCAGATATCACAGACAACAAGGAGTGGTTGAGATTTTCTTTTTCAAATATTTACCCTTTTAAATTTTATTTTTCCATTTTTCTTTGTTTGGATCGATTATTTATCAACTGACATATCGGGGAAAATGCGAAAAAACAAACAAAAAAATACAATTAAGCGGAAATTATGAGGTAGACGCCAAATTTTTCATTGTGACGTAATTTGTTTAAAAGTTTTAAATACGCGAGTGAATAATTTTTTAAAGCCGTTTTCTTTTTTTAAACTAAATATTAGACATCAATTAATGATTGTAAGCTAAAAATGACAGACATTTTGAATAACGAATATAATTGCTTACCTTCTTTTTATGGCTAGGTTGAAACAAAAGCGGTTGCGCGATGTCTGTAAATGGGGGTTTTCAGGGTAAAACGGACAAATTAAAAATAGTTCGGGAACTTCATGCGCCATGAATCTGCTATGGCAGCATATAGACATATTGTTCTATCGAACACAACAGTTGTTTTGGCTTAAAATACAGCAGTTTCTTTAAAAGAGGAGTGCAAGAGCAGAAACTGCTTTTTCAGTCTTGTCTGTGTTTTCCGCCTTTATATATATATATATATAACAGAAACGGTAACAGTGGCAGTCAGATACCATTGTAATTTTTTTCAGGTCATTCATTGTCAGACAGAAGCAGTACGGCACAACGTTACGCTAAAAAAATAAAGTAAAAATATAAAAATGGCTTACCTCTTTGTCCTCTGAAAGACCATGCCAACTCAACATAATGTTTACTGAATATGAAATGTGAATGGATTCACCGAGTTGGTGTTAAAGTCCGCGCAAGTTAATTCGGTCTTCACATTTTTACCTCTCGAGTTTTTGGTTTCCGGAAACGTATGAAGAAACCATCCTTCATGTGTCGTAATGTCTAGAGTCGTTTCAACAAGTTCCAAAAAAGCAATGCGTGATCGGCATGTTCTTTTTGAAAGATTACTGGCGAAAAGTAGCACTAATTGCGTTGTGTCTATGCGAAGACGGTTCTATAATGTCCCACTTCGGCTTTACTTCCGCTTTACGATGCGACGTCACGGTCTAAGAATAGCCTGCGTGCGGTACGCCATTGGTACAGTACATGCATAGGCGGATCTACTATTCAGGCGAAGTAGGCGATTGCCTTAGGCCCCCAACCAGTAGGGGGCCCCCAACCAGCTGCCCTTGCCCCAACGAGTAAGGGCTTGGGCCACCGGAGCTAGCAGCACCCCCAACTATTCGTCACGTATAATTATGTCAGCATACCAGACAAACAAATAACAAAACTAAAAAGAAAGCCATTTGAATGCTGCATTTATATTATCTCTCCCCCCTACACACACACTACAATGGACTGTTCCACGATAACGGACTGAGTATCAGTCGCTTAGCTTCATTTAGCGCCGTTTAGCTTCGGTTTGCTCCGTTTAGCATCGCTTAGCTCCGCTTAGCTGTTCGTTAGCTTCACTTAGTTCTCCCGCGTTTTTCATGCCACTAAGCTCGCTATTTTTGCAGCATACTTGCTACTGTGCACGTCGGGTATCATTTATTTCGAACACATGAGCGAACGTGCTCTCCATGAGAGCCAAAGTGCAGTGAGGGAGGAGTTGAGAACAGGCCGTTAATGCCTCTTTTAACTTTCTTCTTCTTCACACTGAACATAAAATACACGACAGCACATCCTGTGGCGAAACAATGCAGTACAGTTCCAACCAGTCATGCAATAACACTCAACAGCTGGTTAACAGCATTTGCTAACGAAAAAAAAAATCTATTGGTGACACCACAAGTAATGACAAAGACTGTTTTTTTACGGAGAGTAAAGCTGTCGATTAGCGGTCATATAAAGATTTTTGGAGTTAATCCCACATCAGAATTAATATTATAATATGTAGAGTAAATGCTACAGAATACAGATTCTACACTAAGAATAGCTTTCAAATGACACTTTTTATGACAAATATGATTGGCAATGAATAAGTATTATAATTATTATACTATTATATATAGTAATATACTATAAAAATAATGCTAGAATTTTTTTTAAGAATTGTTTTGAATAATGTTGGAAAGCCAAAGTCAGTGTTCTGAATCTGTTTACTTTCCATTCTTTTGCACTAGTAAATGCTACCAGCATTTAACCTCATTGTTTACTTGTGATCAATGATTGTTGTTTACATGATTATTTGTACTTTAATAAAATATTTAAGGGTTACAAAATGGGTTTGTGAATTAATAAGTGTCAACAAAAATTTAATTTCTAAATGAGTAAAAAAAAAAAATTAGTAAAAAAGAAAATTATCAGATTAGTCGACTAATCGTAAAACTAGTCGGCTGACTAATCAGGAGAAAATTTGTCGTTTAGGACAGCCCTGGTGTACTGGAACATATTTCCTCCACACCCTTCTCACCTTTTTAACCACTGACCCATGAAGAGGGCCCCTGGATATGTTCGCCTTAGGCCCCAAAATTGCCAAGTCCGCCACTGAGTACATGTTCACTTGTTCAGAACATAAATGACAAGCTTGTCATTAAGGTGCATACATAACAATTATTAATAGTAACTTTAACTGTAAAACACTGCTCAATTAGAGAAATGGCATTTGGCTGTTTACTCACATCATCAGCCAGTACTTCAGTGCATCTGAGAGAGAGATTTGTTTGATTTTTGTTGTCATTTCCTCCTTTTCTTTCCCTTTCAACATTGCTGTCATCATGTCAGTCACTGTTATTTTTTCTCTATCAGAGAACGGCTTCTTATGTTTGGCCAACACCCACGACACTCTGAGTGAGCACTCTGTTGCCGTTTGTTGTTGTGTCATAGATTTAACAATAACCTTGCTTGACTCTTGATATGACTGCTCCAACCTGTTCACACTTCTCTTCAAAACTCTGCTCTTTAACGTAGTGGAGTTTCACATTTTCATGCACTTTTTATCAGAGCGACTGTCTTGAAGCATATTAAGCACATAGGTTTGGTACTTGCAGTTGGTAAAATGGATGCCTTTTTTTTTCAGTCCATTCCTCATTGAAACGGCGATTTTCATTGTCCACTTTTCTTCTCTCGGTCAACTTTGAGCATGCCATTTTGTGAGATTCGGTCTTCTACTGGTGGCATGTAAACAAACAGATTGCAAAGTGCCGGGTGCGACTCGTGTTTCACACCGCTGCGGTCCGTCCGCTCTTGCTAGCAGCATGCAGGCTCTTTCAGCCAATCAGCGCATCCATACAGGCTCTCTCAGCTAATAAGCGCATCGTTGTCATAGAGATGACAACAGAAGTGGGAACATGGAAGATATTTGACCAAAAATGAAACAGAATTTAGCGATAGAATAGTAGCGCGTAGCGATAGATCAGCGATTCATACAAATATTTTTTTTAAAGTGCCGTTTGCTCTGGGTCCGGAGAGAGGTGTGTCGTGGTCCAGTCATGGACCGCGGTCCGCTAGTTGAGGACCCCTGTTCTACAGTAATGAGGACAAGCCCAATACAAAGTGGAGGGTTGGGAGGGTAACGCCACCAAACAGGCTAATACATTTGAAATAAGATGGACACTTTTTTCCGAAGTGAAGAAACTTTAATTGACTTTCCATGAGCCCAAAAGACCACTTTTTACTTTACATTTGATTGAGGTGACTTTCCATGATCGCCATGATCTTGGATGACTACAGTCCTCCTTCGTTCATACTGGGTGTAGTTTTTCAATATTGTTCTCTTTGCATTTTTTTCTGCAACTTTCATTTCAAGTGGCACATCTGCAAAATAAAAGGGGGAAGTATGAGTGATGCCCCTTGAAGGTACAGTCGTGTGAAAAAATTAGGATACCCCAATAAATATTCAGTCCTTTATGAAGAAATGTTTACATATCGTTCTCTGATCTTGTGTTCTTTATCTCTGGAAAAGAAAGTAATTTAATTGCATGTACATAAATTAATAAAATTAACATTGTTTTACTCATTAAACCAAATATTTCAACAAAAATGCAAATTCTAACTAAGGAAAAAGTTAGGACGCCCTACCACCTAATAGCTAGTGTGCTTTTTGTAGCCATCTACTAGTCTTTGACATCGGGCTGAAGAAAGTTTGCCCCACTCCTCAACGCAGAATACTTTTAACATTGACTGACTGTTGAAGTCAGAGAAAACACCATGGTGAGATCAAATGAGCTGTCTGAGGCCTTCAGAATGACCTTATGAGTTTGGTAAGGATTTCAAAAGATCTTAAAACAATATGAAATAAAACCATTCCACTGTCTGGAAAAAGGCTACAAGTGAAGGACATTCAAAACAACTGCCAACATGCCCAGGTCTGGCCGTCCAAGCAAGTTCACCCCAAGAGCAGATCACACGATGCTAAAAGAAGTCTCCAAAAACCCTAAAATGTTGTCACTGGACCTACAGCATGTGAAAGTGCATGCATCTACAACAGTGGTCTCCAAACTCTTCCACATAGGGTCGCAGGATTTCATTCCAACAGAACAAGGCAACACCTATGCACCAATCTGGTGTCTTACAAGTGTAATCAGTTGATTGCAGTCAGGTGCTGCTTGTTTTAGCAGAAACTTAATTGGTTAAACTGTCGGTACTCGATCGGTTGGAACAAAAACCAGGATCCACAGCGGCCCTTGAGGTTCGGTTTGGAGACCCCTGATCTACAATTAGAAAGAGACACACAAATTGCTCTCCAAGAAGAACATGAAGGCCAAACTGAAGTTTGCCATAGTGAATTAGACAAAGACCAGGATATATTAATCTAAAATTGAATTATTTGGACATCAGAACAGAGGGCAAGTTTGGCGTAAACCCAATACAGCATTCCAGGAAAAGAACCATACCAACTGTAAAGCATGGAGGTGGAAACGTCATGGTTTGGGGATGCTTTGCTGCAGCAGCATCTGGCCAGCTCACCATCATAGAATCCACCATGAATTCTATCGTGTATCAGAGGGTGCTTGAATAAGGAACATGTGAGATAATCTCTGGAAAAATTAAAACTGAAGCGAAACTGGACCCTGCAACATGACAATGACCCAAAACATAACAAATCCACCAAGGACTGGCTGAAAAGGATGAAATGGAGAGTCCTGGAATGGCCGAGTCAAAGCCCAGATCTTAATCCCATTGAGATGCTGTGGAGTGACTTGAAACCGGATGTACATGCAAGAAACCCCTCAAACATCTCACAGCTGAAAGTATTCTGCGTTGAGGAGTGCGGGAAACTTCTTCTTCAGGCCGATAACAAATACTATTTCTTTTTTCAAATTTTAATATCTAGTTGACTAGTCTCTTCATCACTAGTCACCTGGTGTCCCCTGAGGGGAGGGGCTACTTTTCAGCCGCAGCCTCCTGACTATCCGGACCCCTGGCTGGATGGACGTCCTCGTTGCCCAACCCCCGTCTCATCTGGCTAGATGGACCTCCTCTTGTTCCCTCAGTCTATTGCATTTCTGTGAACTGTAACTCCATCTGCTAATTCCCATTAGCAGTCCTGGTGCATCTTGTCTATCCGTCCTGGGAGTGGATCTCTCCTGACTGTGGTTATCCCCAAGGTTTCTAATTTTTTCCCAAAGAGTAAAATTTAATGAGGTGTCCTAATTTTTTCACATGTCTATAGTTAATAACTCATTCACTTCTGACCTTGGCAGCAAAGACTTTGAGAGTAAAGATGATGAGGACCACCATAATGCAGTATTTGTAGAAGCGGAGTTTGTTCTGATGAGCTTGCCTAGGAAATGTTTGTGTGTGCACGTTAGCTGGATTTTTGTTGAAGAAATGATACCTTGATTGTGGTTCTTACCAATTCTGATGCCGCACATACTCATCCATGTGCAGGAACTTGCCAAACATCTTTTGAGGGAGCTCAAACTGGGACGGCTGCGGGAACATGGATTTGTAGAATTCTGCCATCTTTGCCTTCATGTTCCCAGCATTTGATTGGGAGTGGTCGATGTCATCATTTATGCATACGAACTTCCTGTTGGAGCAAGTTACAAAGCCGTTTAATCACGAGGAACTTTTGGTGTTTTGGGGCTTCCTTACTTTGGCCGAGCCTTTATGTCATTAAATTGGCGAGTGGCTTCAGCCACGTTGTTGTGGATCATCTTAAAATGGACCTCATCCGAACCCGTGATCTCATACCTGTTGGACAGATCAGTTATGAAATGAACGGAGGTTACTTCACGCTACAGGTTGTCAGAAGAGGGCTCACTTGTACTTCTTCTGGTTTGAGAAGAGACTGCGAATGCGATCCGTGACAGGCTTGCAGTTCATGAAGAGACTTTTTGTGATCTTTGGAGACGAGGAAACCATCAAGATCTTCTAAGATCACGTGAAAAGATATGCCAAGCGCAAAGTTAAGGTCGGGTCCCACCTGGTTGGCCGGCCTGGCTTTGTTTGGAAGCATTTTCGAGCAGTCAACCAACTGATTCTCCAAAGTTGTCAAGTCCTTGTAGCAACCACAGGAGAGAAAAGAAAGTCTTATTCAAAATAGCACTTTTTTTGGTGGAGTTCTCATCTCCAAACCCACCTGGGGTTTCAGTGGCTGCTTGAAGATTCTCGTGGCTAGAGCTTGAATTTCGCTGCCAGATAGAAAGCCAGAACGGTCTTGATCAGCGGTGTCAAACACTGCTGAGATGTTAGCCTGCTGTGTGACGCTCATCAAGAAATAATAGTAGGAAAAGGCAAACTGCATGTCGTCTGAGTGACGTAAATGGTGGCTGGAAGTCTTCTGGAATTCTTGTGGGAATCTGCAAAAAAAAAAAGGCAATTCAGCCGAGGAAGTCAACCTTGCAGAAGACCTGAAATCAGAACTGGCTGGCTCTCACGTGTCCTGCAGCTCCTGCATGACAAGCTTGTCAATCATATGGGCCGCGTGTGCGATCACTCTTCGGGCGGAGCGGCCAAACTTATGGTTGTATAGATTGTCGACATAGCGTAAGGAGGAGCTAAAACTGTCCTGCAGCTTTCGGCCAACGGCAACGCTGTTCGTCTCGTACTTCAGCGCTCTTTGTAGATGATCTTCTTCCTGTTGAGTTAACGTGACTTGGAATTGCAAGATACAAAGTCGGACTACGTCAGACTTACCTCAAGTAGTTCTTGGAAGAATTCAGTCTTCTCCCATGGCAGAAAGCCTTTGCTTGAAGGGACAAAGTGATGGAGATTCAGATCCACTGGACCTGCTAAATCTCTGTTGTCCTCGTTCTCATTTGAAAAAACACTTGTTGGTTTTGGTGTCAGTCTTGACTTTTGGCTGGTTGCTCGAGTCTTATTGGATTCAGAAAACCCATCAGCACTTGGAATAGACCTGCGAATTCTTACTTTAAAAGTCAAATAAAAGCATGTTAAAGTGCATGTGACACGAAAAAGCATGTTTATTTCATAATACACGCGGTATTTTATGCTCCTGAATGATATGGACCGCTTGGATGTGTGTGGAAGCGATCGCTATATTTATTTAGTGTTTTTGAATCCCGCGCCATGAAAATGAGTGACTTCCAGCTTCGGTCTTGCATTGAGGAGGAGGGCGCTGTGACGTGTACGGGAGAAGGACTCCTCTTCACTATACAGCCTACTGTTGTGTATGAGGACTAAGGATTCAGCTGATTTTTCGGATTAATACGTTTATTTTTTGCATCACGCCAGCCAAACGGCTGCAGAAAAATCTTGCTGTATGAGGGAGAGGCGTGTGCGCCTTTTTGGAGTTTCAAAAGGTTCCCATTCACCGTGGATATTGGCCAAAACAAGCCCTACTACTGTGGGACCATTGGACTTACGAGGAAGTGAGTAAACATCTTGTTTTGTATGATGTCAAATACGAATACAGCGATTACAAAGTAAACACTACAAACTTTCTTTAAATAAAGGACTACTTACGTTTGATCATTGATAGGCATGTAAAAAGCTCTCCTCATGCACATTAGCTGCACGTTAGCTGCACAACAACTACAGCCGCCCTCATCCGGGGAACGAGCTGTAAATTGCTCTCCGCCGGGCGGTTTGCCGATCCGCAAAGACAATCGACAACCCAGTCGTCATGTCAAATAATCCGGGCTAGTTATGTGTGATGTTCCGCTTCGAAGACTTTGAAACATCACTCTGTTCGGGTTAGCGTGTCGGCTAGCTGTCACGCCTCTTGGTTTGTTTACATTCTCCGAAGCTATTGGGGAAAAATACTTGGATAAAAAGAATATCCTGTAAAAATATTGGAGTAGAGAGAGTGAAACAATGACATTTTGCGGCTCTCTTCGTGCGTTTTCCTCGTTTTGAATAATTCCCCCTCAATGGGCTGTATAGTAAAACTGATGAGCCTAGTCTCCCGCTGACGTCATCCACCTGTTGGGGACGCTTGAGCCCTATAATGGTAGGCGTGGCTAACCGGCAGATTAATTTCTCGTCATCTGCGCTTTGCTAAATTATTGTATATAGTCGAATCGTATCAAAATATGATTCTAATTCACATAATAATGCTATTTAAGACTTTTTTCCCCTGTCGTGTGCTTTTTAAGTGTATTTATAAGCAGAATCATCGACAGTTGTTTATTATTTTTACCATTGCAGTCTCCTCCATCCCATTCACAGGCAGCATTGTTGCACGCCTGGTTACAGCGCCCGTTCTTGATCAAGTGTCCCAGGCAACCGTTAGAACAAGCTGGGACCAGCCAGGCGAGATAGACCTGGGGGGGGGGACAGTTTTGTCGATGAGGAGTAAGTGTCCATTTTTATCTATCAAGACACAATGATCTGGAGAACACACTTGTTGCCGGAAGATATTTACCACTTTAGTTAAAAGCAGCTGTACCCACTTTAATGTCAATATTAGAGGGTTTTGTGCCCGTGTTAGTTACTTTCTGCCCCCTGGATGGGGTGTAGAAGTCATCCAACCACACATCCTTCCCAAACATCACGTCGTCATTAAGGTAAATGAACTTCTGTGAGATTCCTGGAATGCGATGAAGGTTGCTCTCTATCGCGGGGGAGCTGAAGGTGGGGAGATGGCTGTGGTTCAAGAAAATTTCCTATAATTCAGGGGCGATAATCGTTCATTAGATACAAACGATCCCAAGGCAATGCCAAATACTGCACACAAATGTGTGTCCGGTTTGATTGTTAGTTTTATTCCCTGTAAAATGAATTGAAAATGAACTAATTAGAATGCATTACAAAACCCATTCTATTTGTAGAAGGGAAATCCTTTCTGACAATAGAGTTGAAGTGTGAGAGGCTTACCTGATGGGTGACAATGGAAACCCGGGGATTTTGCAGGTTGAGCCAGGAGGGAATCTGTCCATTCGTGACGATGAAAATGTGCCGTACCCACGGAGCGTGTTTCTCCACTGAGCGTAACGAATGAATGAGCGCACTGTTGTCCTCAAAGCGGTTGGCTCTGAGAAAATCTCGAGTCTCCTTCTTTGTCCTTCTTCCACTATATACAGTGGGGCAAATAAGTATTTAGTCAACCACTAATTGTGCAAGTTCTCCCACTTGAAAATATTAGCGAGGCCTGTGATTGTCAACATGGGTAAACCTCAATCATGAGAGACAGAATGTGGAAAATAAAAAAAAACAGAAAATCACATTTTTGATTTTTAAAGAATTTATTTGCAAATCATAGTGGAAAATAAGTATTTGGTCAATACCAAAAGTTCATCTCAATACTTTGTTATGTACCCTTTGTTGGCAATAACGGAGGCCAAATGTTTTCTGTGACTCTTCGCAAGCTTTTCACACACTGTTGCTGGTTTTTTGGCCCATTCCTCCATGCAGATCTCCTCTTGAGCAGTGATGTTTTGGGGCTGTCGTTGGGCAACACGGACTTTCAACTCCCTCCACAGATTTTCGATGGGGTTGAGATCTGGAGACTGGCTAGGCCACTCCAGGACCTTGAAATGCTTCTTACGAAGCCACTCTTTTGTTGCCTTGGGGCAACAATGTTTGGGATTATTGTCATGCTGAAAGACCCAGCCACGTCTCATCTTCAATGCCCTTGCTGACGGAAGGAGATTTTCACTCAAAATCTCTCGATACATGGCCCCATTCATTCTTTCCTTTACACAGATCAGTCGTCCTGGTCCCTTTGCAGAAAAACAGCCCCAAAGCATGATGTTTTAACCCCCATGCTTCACAGTGGGAATGGTGTTCTTCGGATGCAATTCAGTATTCATTCTCCTCCACACACGAGAACCTGTGTTTCTACCAAAAAGTTCTTATTTTGGTTTCATCTGACCATAACGCATTCTCCCAGTCCTCTTCTGGATCATCCAAATGCTCTCTAGCGAACCGCAGATGGGCCTGGACATGTACTTTCTTCAGCAGGGGGACACGTCTGGCAGTGCAGGATTTGAGTCCCTGGCAGCGCACTGTGTTACTGATAGTAGCCATTGTTATTGTGGTCCCAGCTCTCTGTAGGTCATTCACTAGGTCCCCCCGTGTGGTTCTGGGATTTTTGCTCACCGTTCTTTTTATCATTTTGACGCCACGGGGTGAGATCTTGCATGGAGCCCCAGATCGAGGGAGATTATCAGTGATCTTGTATGTCTTCAATTTTCTAATATTGCTCTCACAGTTGATTTCTTTATACCAACCGTTTTACCTATTTCAGATTCAGTCTTCCCAGCATGGCGCAAGTCTACAATTTTGTCTCTGGTGTTCTTCGACAGCTCTTTGGTCTTGGCCTTAGTGGAGTTTGGAGGGTGACTGACTGAGGTTGTGGACAAGTGTCTTTTCTACCGATAATGAAAAAAACAGGTGCCATTATTACAGGTAACGAGTGGAGCTTCATTAGACCTCGTTAGAAGAAGTTAGACCTCTTTGACAGCGAGAAATTTTGCTTGTTTGTAGTTGTTGTTTGACCAAATACTTATTTTCCACTCTAATTTGGAAATAAATTCTTTAAAAATCAAACAATGTGATTTTCTGTTTTTTTCTCCACATTCTGTCTCTTATGGTTGAGGTTTACCCATGTTGACAATTACAGGCCTCTCTATTTTTTTCAAGTAGGAGAACTTGCATAATTGGTGGTTGACTAAATACGTATTTGCCCCACTGTATAAATGGCGGAAAACACAGGGCTGAAAAAGCAGTTTCTGCTCTTGCACCCCTCTTTAAAATAAACTGCTGTATTTTAAGCCAAAAGAACTGTTGTGTTTGATAGAACAATATGTCTATATGCTGCAATAGCAGATTCATGGCGCATTAAGCCTCCAAACTATTTTTAATTTGTCCGTCTTACCCTGAAAACCCCCGTTTACAGGCGTCGCGCAACCGCTTTTGTTTCAACCCAGCCATAAAAACAAGGAAAGTAATTATATTTATTATTCAAAATGTCTGTCATTTTTAGCTTAAAATCATTAATCAATGTCTAATATTTCATAAAAAAAAAAAAAGACTTTAAAAAATTATTCACTCGCATATTTTAAACTTTTAAACAAATTACATCACAATGAAAAAAATGGTGTCTGTAAAAAAGTAACGGATATCTACCTCATCGTTTTCAGCCCCGTCGTGCCATTTCATGTTTTCTGTCACTTTCTGCCACACATTGCCGTTCAGTGAAAAAAAGGCCCATATCACACCGGTCCGTAATGCATAAGAGTTTGGAAACCACTGTGCTATAGTTCAGTATAATGATAATACTTCATAAAGATGAAGTTGTGCTAAGAAAAAAAAAGTACCATTATTTAAGTTTTTTTTTTTTTTTAATCTGACATTGTAAGCAGTCATCCACAATGTTACTCATTACTTGCAGTTTTTTTTTTTTTTTTTTGAACGAATAATATTTTTGACTTGTACTTGAGTACATTTTTTGATGACTACTCTTACTTTTACTTAGTTAATATAATTTAGAAGTACAATAACTCTACTCTTTACTTTAGTACTGTATTCTTTTTCTGGATGGTTCAAACATGTTTCAATGTGTGTTTGTAAGACTCTTCGCTCACCTCAAACCTCCTTGTTGCCTGTCTAGCTGCTCTTTGGCTGCCATCAGGTCTCTCAGCAGAGTATCGTCTGTACCATTCACCCAAGTGTACACCAAATCAATGGGTATAGGTGTACACTCTCTGAAAACCAGAAGCAATTAAACAACCAGGAATGCCTTTTCTTTTGTATTTGAATTTCAAAAATCCATTGATTGTATGTCTTTTTTTAGATGAGAATATTACCCTTAGGCCAATTGTTCACTCACCTGCTGTGGAATGATGTACAATTGTTCGCATTCTGTTTGACACGAAACACCTCATTAGGCTGACGGGACCGGTCGCGACTCTGCTGTTCCACGAACTAGGTATGTGAGAAAAGACTTTGGTTGATCTACAGTAATAAATGATGACAGCTTCTGTGTTAGATCATAATCTTAAACAGGTGTACATTTATAATTTGGCTTTTGAACAAGCCAATTTTACCGGTGTGCAAAAGAAAAAAATGTACATGTTTGTTTTTTGACAATGATTTGAACAAATGTCGATTTTGAACTGTCACTTTACTCATAAACAATCATTCAATGGAGACTACTTTTAACAGCCTGACAAGTTTGGAATCGTACCTTTTTTCAATTTTGCTATCCACTTGAATGGCTTTAGGACATTTTAGGTAAATATAACCAGAGCCTACTCACCTCGCCGATATGGTACAGGCACAGCATCAAAATAACGAGGGTTGCATAGTAGGTCAGAATTCTTACTTGGCGACACATGCAATAGTATGCCAGACTTTTGAGTACCACGTCGATTTCACCCATAGTTCTTAAAGGAGTACAGTAAAGATTGTGATGAGTTTTTCCCATAAATGTGGGTGTGGCCGTTTTAGGTACTAAAGTATTAGGTATAAGCCCGTCCCTGACAAGCTTAACTAGAATGCAAATGACTTTTTTGTTTTTATGTGTGACTCACTGGCAGCCATTGACAGTGATGGACGTTCAGGTTATGATGTTATATCATCTCTACTCATGTTGAGACTAAACCTACGCCCTTGACTGACTGTCCAACCTGCATCGAGAGTTAGCATAACATTAAACTGTGTAAACTTGCTAACCTGCAAAACGACTGCGGTCAGGCCAGCCTCCACAAGGAACAACGAAGTCAAGCTAGCCGTCCCTCATTTGGATCATTTTTGCATTATGTGCATTATGGTAATGCACGCAGTAGCTTCAGAGTGCAAGTCCCATTATTAAAAAAACACAAGGAGGTGTCCAATAATGGGTCCACTTCAGGGGGACACTGGCATGAACATGAACTGACATGAAGAAAAAAAATATGTGAAATGAAATCACACATCATGGTTCGAATCTTGGGGTAGTCTAGTATGCCTCAAATGTAGATCGGTCCTCAGATTTTTTTTTTTTTCCAATTATTTTTTTCCCATATCACTTTTATGTTACAATACTTTAGTTTGAGTCCAAGGGTGCTCCAGTGTTACCCAGAAGTGGACCCATTCTCGGATAGCTCTCCGTTTTTTAATGAAGGGACTAGCACTTCAAAATGTTTTAGTCGTTTTTGAAAACAAAGGTTTGAATCAAACGTTGTCTCACCTGAACCAATACACATGTAAGTTGGTATAAGTCAATACAGATTTATTTTGCATTGATCATTAAGCCTATCAATTAATCGGGTTCATGTTCGTGAGAAATGTAGCACTGACCAGTGACCCCCGGTCACCCAATTTGTTTGGTTTCTTAAGGGGCGTCACTAGGTTAAGAAGGTTAAGAACAGGGGGGGCTTAACCCTCAGGAGATCAGACCAGAATTAAGTGAACGTAGAGTACAGGCACAAAACTTCACAAACAGCTAACAAAGACTGATAATTTATTGATTTTTTATTATTGTTGTTGTTGTTTCAGTCTATTTTTGATACACTAGAAAAACACGGCTACAATGGAAGGTTACTTGGTACATGGAAACATCAAAGAAGGGTGGCTGTTTTTATTGGTGGCAAATTGGTCAGTCACTCTGGTTTGACTCCTACAGTTCAATAAAGGTGGTGGAGTGATTATTATTAGTGTATTATTATGACTATCCATTGATTATAATAATATGTGAATGAGCTGAGCTCCTGTACTCATCTATACGTAAAGTGAGAAACACAGCTGATACTCCAGAAGGAAGTCAACCCAAAAGTAGTGGGGAAAAAGAGCGCGCACTTAAATCTATAAAGAACCGGGACCTTTGCAATGCATTTCAGACTAACTAGCTAGCGGCAGCTAAGTCGCAGCATTATTTTAGAACTGGGGTGTAACTTTTGACCGCAAAACATCTAAGGTCAGACGTGCACATATATTGTCTGTAGTGTGCAAGCCAGGTTTTTATTTGTCAAACACAGAGCAGTTGGTTTATTAATTACATTCTACTTTCTGCTGTTATTCGGGGGCTGGAACTAAATGTTACTAACAGCAGTGATAAATACTCACTTTCTTGGAAAACCTTCTTATGTCCATTCTTCATCTATCTTTTCATGCTCTGCTCTATCCAGACAGCTGTCAGAATCAGACAACTCCCTTTTCATTCAACCAAATTGTAGAAACGTGACCCTTCACATCCTCAGTAACGGTAGTGGCGTTACAAAGATGGGGAAAGTAATTAATTACATGACTCGCTGCTGGAAAAAAAATGCAGTTATTGTCTAACGTCGGCCCGGTACTGAATTCGAGCAAGGTCACAGGGAAAACGCGGAGTGGATTTTCAGTAATGTGGGCGTTCTCTATATGAACAAGTGGGAGGGATTGGATAATTACGCACTGAAGGGGCTCTCTAGCTTACTCTATGAAGTGAGGGGAAACTGACTGATTCATGATAATATCTGATTTAACAATGATAGGTTATCAGATTATTGATTTAAAGTAATATTCTGGAAACTTCATTGTGAATGTGTCAGCATTTTTTGCTGTTGTTTTTTTTTTTTCCAAATAAAACAACACCAAATTATTTGGGGGGCTTGAGAATATTTTAGCCCCTAAAATAGGCCTAACGACACCACTGGTCTTAATCATGTTCTGTCCCCAGCTAAAAGTGTACATGCAGTTTATGCTATTATATCGTCCCTACCAATGTTGACACTTGAGACCAAACCTACGCCCTTGATGAGGAAATACATAGCAGCCCGTTCTGCTCCTTTCACTCTAAACCCGTGGTGGTTATTTATTTTGACCAAATTCATGTGATTTTGTCCCAAGTTTTTTTCTTTAAAGTGTGATAACCAAGTCATTTATGAATATTTTTTCACTTTAAACCACTCAAAATTGTTCATTGGCATTAGACCTATCTACACATATATTTTTTATTTAAAAAAAAAAAAAAAAAATTTAATGCCCCCATGGACATTAATAGTAGTATTATTCTAATAGCAAAACAAACTATGCTGTGTGTATATATATATATATATATATATATATATATATATATATATATATATATATAAAATAGAGAGAGAGAGAGAGAGAGAGAGAGAGAGACAGAGAGAGAGAGAGAGAAAAAAAGTCTAATTTGAATATTTCAAATGACATAGTTAGAGGCCCAAATAATTCCATAAATCATAGCAACGGAATTTTTTATGCATGCCCAGTTTTTACACAATGGCAGTATTCTGAATCAAACTAAATTCTTGTGATTTTGTCCAAAGAATGGCTTTTCCTTTGAAGTGTGATAACTAAGTCATTTATGAATATTTTTTCACTTTCAACCACTCAAAAATGTTCACTGGCATCAGACCTATCGACACATAAAGTATATATGTTTTATTATTATTATTCTTTTTTTAATGCCCCTATGGACATTAATAGCAGTATTATTCTAATAGCAAAACTAACTATGCTGGATATGGCGGAAAACACAGACAAGGCTGAAAAAGCAGTTTCTGCTCTCGCACCCCTCTATAAAATAAACTGCTGTATTTTAAGCCAAAAGAACTGTTGTGTCTGATAGAACATTATGTCTATATGCTGCCATAGCAGAGTCATGGCGCATTAAGTCCCCAAACAATTTTTAATTTGTCCGTTTTACCCTGAAAACCCCCGTTTACAGACGTCGCGCAACCGCTTTTGTTTCAACCCAGCCATGAAAAGAAGGTGAGTAATAGTATTTATTATTTGAAATGCCTGTCATTTTTAGCTTTGAATTATTAATTGATGTCTAATATTTAGGTTTTGTTTTGAAAAATGACTTTAAAAAATTATTCACTCGCATATTTTAAACTCATAAACAAATTACGTCACAATGAAAAAATTGGCGTCTGTAAAAAAGTCGAGGATATCTACCTCATAACTATTGATTAATTGTATTTTTTTCGTTACTGTCGCATTTTCCCCAATATTTTAGCTGATAAATAATTGATCCAAAGAAAAATGGGAAAAAAATATTTAAAAGGGTAAATATATGAAAATGAAGATCTCGACCACTCCTTGATGTCTGCGATTTCTGCATCACGACCCTTGTTATACTACCAACGTTTACCCTTAAAATTCACCCAAAATCCAGCTGTGGCCATTCACAGCTGTGTCTTGACACTCGGCGATACATGCTACATGGAGTTTTTGGATCGAAAAGAGGTACGTACGCGATAATGTCATGTTAAAATCGTGGCGTCTTTAATTCTACTCTCGCGTGCTCTCACCTCCAGTTAGGGTTTTCCTGTTTAAATTTTTTAAATGCCCTCCTGTTCAAATTTTTTCTTCCCCCAGAAAATTGAGATTTTAAACTTTCCAATGATGTATCACACATGCATATAGGACAATTTTGAAAATTGCCCAAATTGAAGGTCTGAGAGCAGAACTTACGTACTTTACTTACTTAGAAGTCAGTAGGTAGAGTGTTTTCCGCCATATATATATACATATATATATATATATATATATGTATACTGTATATATATATATATATATATAGAGTGGGGAGAACAAGTATTTGATACACTGCCAATGGGTTTTCCCATTGGCAGTGTATGTATGTATGTGTGTATGTGTATATATGTATGTGTGTATGTGTATATATGTATGTGTGTATGTGTATGTGTGTGTGTATGTGTATATATGTATGTGTGTTTATATATATATGTGTATATGTATATATGTATATGTGTGTGTATATATATGTGTGTGTGTTTATATGTATGTATATATGTATATGTGTGTATATATGTATATGTGTATGTATATATATGTGTGTGTATATATGTATATATATGTGTGTGTATATATATATGTGTATATATATATGTGTGTGTGTATATATGTATATATATGTGTGCATATATATACATATATATGTGTGTGTGTATATATTAGGGCTGCAGCTATCGAATATTTTAGTAATCGAGTAATCGACTGAAAATTCTATCGATTAATCGAGTAATCGGATAAAACTTTTTTTTTTTTTTAGGTAAAGAGCAATTATAAATATACATGAGAAAAAAAAGACGTTTAATCAAATATCGCACCATTTTCAGTCAGTGTCTTTATTTTCGATGTACATTGTTGAAAACAGCCAACAATTGCATCTAAGATGTGACTAGAAATAAAAGTTCACTGCTTTCACTCCAAAAACTTCTAGATCTTATGAAAAAAAAACATATTTCTTACCTAAAAATGTAAATACGCTTGATAACACACATCACTTGAAAGCTACGTGATTTTCCCACGTGTTTCAATTGAATTTCCATTTGTGTCAAGCTATTTTTAAGTTTTAGTTAAGTTTTAAATTAGTCTAAACTGTAAGTACTGGTAGGATTTTGAGTTTTTGCAGTGTTCAAAATAAATGTATGATACCTGCTGTATTGGAGCACATTTATTCAGCAGTCACTACTGAGCTAAAACTGACAGTTAGCTTTATTATGTTTTAATTTTACACCCTCATCACTCTACAGCACTATGTTTTTACAGATTAAATAAAGCCTGTATGTAAGACACGTTAGCCACGCATCGACAGTGGTCATAATCAATAGAAACCTAGCCCTCCGAAGGGCTAACATTACATGAACTAGTGACAGTAACTTTATATTTATTAGCGATGAGAAGTCTACTGCTTAAAGATGGCGGCTGTTTGCTAACGCTGCCCAGACGCGGCCGAGTCTGTCATTTTGCATCTAGCCCTAAATGCATGCGATATCTATGAGACGCATCGGACACTACCTGCTACCAAACTAGCATTATGTGGGCGTAGTTTTTAGCAACGTCGGCGTAGTTTGTAGCGGCTGTTGGCTGCGGTAAGTTTTTTTTTTTTTTTTTAGTGCTTCTTCCTCTGCGCACGTCACGTCAGCGCGTTGTCCCGCATTAAAAGTAGTCCGGGCAAAACGTGATGCTTAGAGCTGGCAAAATTAAACAATTCCTCGAGGTCAATAAAATTACTCGGATCAGTTTTTAAACTCGAGTTGCTCGAGTATTCGTTTCAGTTCTAATATATATATACATATATGTGTGTATATGTATATATGTGTGTATATGTATATATATATATATGTATGTATGTATGTATGTATGTATAATAAAAGTTTAATTTGAATATATTTGATATAGTTAGAGGCCCAAATAAGTCCATAGGTCATGATAACAAGCTTTCTTTGCAAGCAAATTCATGTATTGGCCTTTGGCGCCCCTTAGTGAATTTTGGGTGTTAAGCCTCTCAACACACAAATTCCTCTATTTCCATGTTTTTGGCTCACCAAAGAAGCAAGTGCATGAGTAATCACGGAAAATGCATTATAACACATCAGGTTTACAGCATATCAAAAATTCTGATTTATAATGGGAGTCAATGAGCCAGAACATGGCATTACTACAAGAATTTAGTGCGAATCACTGCAACCTGTTTGCAAGAAGTTAGAAAATTGCAGCATGGTGCCATTTTGATCTTTACATGTTTTTTTTACTATCCTGGGGAAATATTAGCTCCATTTTTTCCAATGAATTGTCTTTGATGAAACCCAGAAAAAAAAACCATAAATGGACAAATAAAACCGATGGGTTAAGGCGGTGCCTTTCACAAACTATTCATTAGTAAAGCGTCACGATATTTATCTCACTTAAACATTTGAAAGCCGTAAAAACTGCTTGCGCCAACTGCATTACCCCTCCCCGTCACTAGCGGTCGACAAAGCAGAGGAAGCGAAACGCCGCTTTTTTTTTATCCCCCCAGAAGAAGCGTCCATACCTATGGCTGTCATGTGTGCTGGTGGTCAGCTGACAAATCCCGCTTACTTGTGATGCTCGTTGTGTCGATTTAGCTGCTTTTGCTCGCAACCGTCGAATGAATGCGGCGCTATGCTTGGCCCAGGAGAGCCATGGTAGTCATCAACTCGGTGCTGAAGCTTCTCCAGCGGCAGACATACACCTGTCTGTCCCACCGCTATGGACTCTACCTCTGCTTCGGAGGCATCGTCCTGATGATTGTCTCTGCTTTTCAATTCGGGGAGGTAAGGAGCTCCTTTTAGTTTGTATACAAATGGGTATACATTTATCATTTGACTACAATTAGCTGTTCTAGACGTCTCTCCCCAGCAGCTGCTAACCTCGTGCGACCAGACTCCAATCACAAAAACAACGATTCAAATGCAAACCTCAAGAAACAAACTATTAGGCCTTCTGAAAACGTTTTATTTAAATATTTTCCTCGAGCAAAGGCTTCTTCAAAATTCGGCGTTAAATTAAATCACTTAATTGCTCTCTCTAGTCAAAAAAACTGAATTGTAGGGAAAATGTGTGCTGTCGTTATTGCCACTGTAATTTCCGGTTATTGTCATTTGACAGCTGATGTCACTCATGTGCACTGTGTGTTTCTGCAAATTTATTCAAGGTCACAGCCAAAATTCACACGCACCCGTGCAAACAATGTAACACAGCCAACACACAAAAGAGCAGTATTGAGGAGCGCTAATATAAATCTTATCCAAGCAAGGAAAAAACAGTTGATTGTGGCTCATATTTAATTTTTTTTCAGGTGAGGTTGAATTTCTTTTTTATGCTTTCTGTTCAGGTCGTGGTCGAGTGGAGCCGAGACCAGTACCATGTGCTGTTTGACTCCTACCGAGACAATTTGGGTGGCAAATCCTTTCAAAGCAGGTGAGGACAATTGTACAACCCCTAGCAAAAAGTATGGAATCACCAGTCACGGACGAGCGCGCACTTAGACATTTTATTATGTAGAATAAATTCTGATAAAAAGCTTGAAAAAAAATAATGAATTAGTTCAAAAGTGCAACTCCTTGGCATTGACACACTAAAAGAAATGGATAAAAAACATTGTGGTGGTCAGTAAATGTTAGTTTTATAGAGTAAGTGCGGGGAAATATAGAATTTTTTTTTTGGATTGTACACGTTTATTTCAAATAAATACACAGGTACCGATAATCGGTGACAATAATGAAAAAAAAAATTGAAAAAAACAAAATATGAGTATTTGAAAAGGAGTGAGAAGAAGTAAAAACGTATTTACTCCCACCCCTTGTCCTTAAGTCCTGACATATCAGTTCAATTCCTTACATTTAAATATATACATTCTTGTTTAACACGTATACAATCTCACCATATAACCCTGCATATGACCTATACACAAATGTTGCAAAAGCCCAGTCCATTAAACAGCCCAGAAAACAGATAAATGAATAAATGACAGCAATGTCCCATATCCCAATAACCACCACAGAATCATTCCATTCTGAGGAAAAAATATGGAATCATTAGAAACAAACAAAGAAATAACAATCAAAACACATCTATGTATTTAGTTGCACCACCTCTGGCTTTTAGGACAGCTTGCAGTCTCTGAGGCATGGACTTGATGAGTATTCTTCATCAATTTGGTGCCGAACTCTTGATTGCAGTTGCTAGATCATCCTTACAGGTCGGAGCCTTGCTGTGGACCTTTTTTTTTTCCAATTTCCACCACAGGTTTTCAACAGGGTTGAGATCTGAGCTATTTGTGGGCCATAATATTGACTGGATGAGTCATTCTCCAAGGAATGCTTCAACAGTTTTAGCTCTGTGGCATGATGCATTGTCATCTTGGAAAATGATTTCATTATCCCCAAACATATTTTCAATTGAAGGGATAAGAAAACTGTCTAAAATTTCAATGTAAACTTGTGCATTTATTGAAGATTTAACCATAGCCATCTCCCCAGTGCCTTTGCCTGACATGCAGCCCCATATCATCAAGGCCTGAGGGAATTTTGATGTTTTCTTAAGGCAGTCATCTCTGTAAATCTCACTAGAACGGCAAACAAAGGTTCTGGCATCATCACCTTGTCCAATGCAGATTCTTGACTCTTGACACCTTGTCCAATGAACATTCTTGACTCTTGACAAGGTGATGATGCTTGAACCCTTATTTAGTCGCTGTTCCACTGAGATTTACTGCCTAAAGAAAACATAATAAATATGTTTTAAATATGAAAATGTCATTTTCCAAGAAGACAATGCATCATGTCACAGAGCTAAAACTGTTAAAGCATTCCTTGGAGAAAGACTCATCCAGTCAATATCATGGCCTGCAAACAGCCCAGATCTTAACCCTATCGAAAACCTGTGGTGGAAATTGAAAAAAATGGTCCACAGCAAGGCTACGACCTGCAAGGATGATCTGGCAACTGCAATCAAAGAGAGATGGCACCAAATTGGTGAAGATTACTCATCAAGTCTGTGCCTCAGAGACTGCAAGCTGCCATAAAAGCCAGAGGTGGTGCTACAAAATACTAGAGATGTGTTTTGATTGTTATTTCTTTGTTTGTTTCTCATGATTCCATATTTTTTTTCTCAGAATGGAGTGATCCCATATATATTTGCCTGCACTTGCTCTATAAAAATATCATTTACTGACCACCACAATGTTTTTCATTTCTTTTCGTGTTTCTGAATGCTAAAGAGTTGCACTTTTGAACTAATTCATTACTTTTTCAAGCTCTGAGTTTGTTCTACATGATAAAATGTCTGAGTGAGTGCTCGTCTTAGACTGGTGATGCCATAGTTCTTTGCTAGGGGTTGTATTTCTTCCTCCACTCCTGACAGCTGAGCTTCCCATGTGTTTTCCAGGCTCTGCCTGCCCATGCCGATCGATGTGGTGTACACGTGGGTGAACGGCACCGACGTGGCTCTGCTGAAAGAGCTGAAGACTGTGCGAGAGCAACTGGCAGAGGAACAGAGAGCTCTTAGGTACGCCGACACTCGATTTGGTGACTTTTGAGATGAATCCAGTGCATTTTTTTATGGTTTTCTGATCTACGTAGAGAACGTTTGGGGAAAAATGCAAGTGAGACAACAGAAGAGCCTAAAGTCAGGTAATACTAAATCTCCTGCTGTTTTTTTATCTTCAAAAGTGGCCTTTCCTGATGACTGTGCCATCACTTTGCCAGGGCCAAAGCGGAATGCTTGCTCTCCCATTGCGTGGTCGCACCTATGCTGGCGCTGGATCCCGCCCTGCCCCCAAACACAACACTCCAGGAGCTGCCGTCATTCTCCAACTCTCTGACCGGCGCCAAGGAGCTGCTGCGGCTCCGTAAACCCGTCCACCCGGCCACCGCCGCCACCGTGCTGGTCTTCGGTTCTCAGGCTGATGGTAAAGGAAACTAGGAAAGGAGGAAATAATATTGAGGAACAGGATTTTGAAGCAAACATGTTGACAGTTTCAGCAAATTCCAAATATAAAGTATGTTAATGCTTATCTTCCAGCTGAGAAAGCCTACGTTGAAGCCTTTAAGGAAGACAAGAAATTCGCTGTCTCGAGATGTTATCTGGTAATTTTTATTGTGATTTGCTCCATTTGCTGTGACATTTATTGTTACATTTATAAGAATGTGGTGTGGCCTCCTGCTTTCCCCCAGACTACAGATAAGGAGGCTCCGGGTCTCATCCGCGTGCAGACTCTGGCCTACCTCAGTGGCTTCCCGGGCTCCTTTAAGGAGACTGAGCAGCTGAGAGCCAAACTGCCTTCTTTAGTCACTGACAAGATCAAGCAGGTGAGTTAAAATTAGTATGTTAAAATACCAGTTATCATTTTTGGTGGAATACAAATAAAGGCATTTCAATGGGAAAAGACTGTTATGGTGGTCTTGACAAACAAATGATACTTGTTGGTCAAAGCACCGCTTTTCATAGTCGAAAAATAAATATGAATTTAAACTTTGTGCAAATGTTAATGAAAAGAGACTGAAAAGTGATATCTGGTATGTGGCAAAATTGATTTTGCCATGTGGTATTTTTTAATTTTTTTTTTTTTCTATATATGGCACTGTAATGGTAAGTGTATGGTCTAAAATCACAGCCACACGTTTTTCTGCCATTTAAAATGAATGGAACATTTGGATGTGCATTGCCTGAAAAAAGCCACGTGCCAAAAAAAAAAGCCACATGCCAAAATCCATTTTGCCACATACCAAAAAAATGTCACATGCCAAAATACATTTTGCACATAACAAAAAAAAAATGCCACATGGCAAAAAATGCCACATGCCAAAATCGATTTTGCCACACCGCAAAAAAATGCCACATGCCAGAATCCATTTTGCCACATACCAAAAAAATGCCACATGGCAACAAAAGCTACATGCCAAAATCCATTTTGCCACACGCCAAAATCCATTTTGCAACATGCCAAAAAGATGCCACATGCCAAAATGCATTTTGCCACAAGGCAAAAAAAAAAGCCACATGCCAAAATACATTTTGCCACAAGGAAAAAAAAAGGCCTCATGCCAAAATACATTTTACACATACCCCCCCCAAAAAAATGCCACATGGCAAAATATGCCACATGCCAAAATATATTTTGCCACATGGCAAAACAAATGCCACATGATAAAATCCATTTTGCCACATACCAAAAAATGCCACATGGCAAAAAAAAATGCTACATGCCAAAATACATTTTGCACATACCAAAAAAATTCCACATGGCAAAAAATGCCACATGCCAAAATACATTTTGCCACATGGCAAAAAAGCCACATGCCAAAATCCATTTTGCTACATACCATAATACATTTTGCCACATGGCAAAACAAAATGCCACATGCCAAAATCCATTTTGCCACATACCAAAAAATGCCACAAGGCGAAAAAAAGCCACATGCCAAAATACATTTTGCACATATAAAAAAAAATGCCACATGACAAAGAAAAGGCACATACCAAAATACATTTTGCCACATGGCAAAACAAATGCCACATGCTAAAATCCATTTTGCCACATACCAAAAAATGCCACAAGGCGAAAAAAAGCCACATGCCAAAATACATTTTGCACATATAAAAAAAAATGCCACATGCCAAAATACATTTTGCACATATACAAAAAAAATGCCACATGACAAAGAAAAGGCACATACCAAAATACATTTTGCCACATGGCAAAACAAATGCCACATGCTAAAATCCATTTTGCCACATACCAAAAAATGCCACATGGCAAAAAAAAAATGCTTCATGCCAAAATACATTTTGCACATACCAAAAAAATTCCACATGGCAAAAAAGCCACATGCCAAAATCCATTTTGCCACATGGCAAAACAAAATGCCACATGCCAAAATCCATTTTGCCACATGGCAAAACAAAATGCCACATGCCAAAATCCATTTTGCCACATGCCAAAATACATTTTTCACATATAAAAAAAAAATTGCCACATGACAAAATACAGTTTGCACATATCCAAAAAACGCCACATGACAAAGAAAAGGCACATACCAAAATACATTTGCCACATGCCAAAATAAATTTTGCCAAATGCATACCACTTTTCATTCTTGGCCCTGCTGGGAAAGGATGCAACAAACTTAAAGGATCATAAAATATAAAAAGCCTGAAGTACCAAAAATAAGCAGCAGGTGGTGACATTGCACTCTCCAAACACAAATACGAAAACCAAATTGCCATTCCTTCTTCTGCCCCAAGATGACACCACCCAAAGGTGAGGACCGGCAGTAAACGACCATGTTTGCATGCAGTTGACGGTAACAGATGTTTAATCCACTGGGAGGGCCTGGCAGCGATCTACGTTTATTGCCGTCAATGGCAGAGAATGTGTACTTGAGAAACTGGAATGTCATCAGAATTGGTCGCGACATCTGCATGTCACCTTACTTGTTTGTTCCATTTGAACCACAAGTGGGTGGGCAAATGGTGGACTGTTTGGTGTTTCCAGGTTTTGTCAGGCCCATTCTGCGAAAAGGGGATGCCGGTGTGTGAAGAGTGAGAGGCATTGTGTTGAGAGATGGTCCATATTTATAGCCTGTCTTGATGAAAGACCACCGACATTCTGCACAGACCTCTTTGTCAGAACGGGTTTTGTTTGCGTTTAGGTTGAGACAGTCATGTCTTTTGACACAGACTAACAATGATAGCTGGCTTTGTAAGGCAGACACTCGCCACGCGAGCATTATCGGGTCTCCGCTGACAAGCGTAATAGAGAGGCAACTCGATCCGGGTGGCGCTGGCAGCGTAAGACCCGCGTAATCCTCACCTAAAGGAGAAAAAGGAGCAGAGGAGGTGGCAGCTCGCCAGATCATGTGAGAAGCTCGATGATGGAGTGAATGCGGGCGAATGCTTTCCTGGGAAGCTTAAGTCGGAGGCGGGGGAGGCAGGGTCGACCCTTGCAGGATGACATCACAGAATTTTCCAAACTAAATGCATTCGCTGGTTATATTTAGTAAAAGGGATCTCTGATGTCGCTATTTGGTCAAAGAATGGTGCTTGGTGAGCCGGAAATGGAAGTCTAACTCTTTTCAAATGGTTTGTTCTGCAGTTTGAGTTGTACTCTGAGGCCAGCATCGCTTTGCTCCACCTTAAAAGCCCGCAAGACTTCACCGACCTCATGCAAAAGTCCAAGAAGAACCTGACGCTAGACGGGAAAGAACTAACCATTAGCCCCGCCTACCTCTTCTGGGACCTGACTGCCATCTCACAGGTTAATCCCAATGGCATTGCATTAAGAAAAGCACACATCCCAAGTAAATTAAGGCAAAGGTCTACTCTCTTTTAAAGAAAAGCCTGTACATGATAATGATTTAAACACAAAGGATGTGACAACGCTCACCAATTTATTATTCCTATGTTTTTGTCCTCGTGTAGTCCAAGCAGGATGAAGACGTTTCGGCCAGCCGCTTCGAGGACAACGAGGAGCTGCGCTACTCTTTGCGCTCCGTGGAGAAACATGCCCCGTGGGTGCGACACATCTTCGTAGTCACCAACGGGCAGATTCCCTCCTGGCTCAATCTGGATAACCCTCGAGTTTCGGTCGTCACACATCAGGTAACGTCAGGACACAGTTGGAAACAACAGGGTTCCGTTTCAGAAACGTTTTGCTTTGAACCGCAGGAGCTTTTCTTGAACCGCAGCCACCTCCCTACATTCAGCTCACCGGCCATCGAGAGCCACATCCATCGCATCCAGGGACTCTCTCAGAAGTTCATTTACCTAAATGACGACGTGATGTTTGGTAAAGACGTCTGGCCGGATGACTTCTACAGCCATTCCAAGGGACAGAAGGTAGAATTAATACGATACAATTACAACCCCGAGCAAAAAGTATGGAATCACCAGTCTCGGACGAGCACTTACTCAGACATTTTATCATGTAGAACAAACTGATAAAACGCTTGAAAAACTAAAGAATTCGTTCAAAAGTGCAACTCTTTAGCATTCAGAAACACTGAAAGAAATGAATAAAAAACATTGTGGTGGTCAGTAAATGTTACTTTTATAGAGCAATTGCAGGAAAATATCTGGAATCATTCCATTCTGAGGAAAAAAATATGGAATCATGAGAAACAAACAAAGAAATAACAATCAAAACACATCTCTAGTATGTAGTGGCACCACTTCTGGCTTTTTAGGGCAGCTTGCAGTCTCTGAGGCATGGACTTGATGAGTATTCTTCATTAATTTGGTGCCAACTCTCTTTATTGCAGGTGCCAGATCATCCTTGCAGGTCGGAGCCTTGCTGTGGATAATTTTTTTCCAATTTCCACCACAGGTTTTCGATGGGGTTGAGATCTGGGCTATTTACAGTCCATGATATTGACTGGTTAGTCTTTCTCCAAGGAATGCTTTAACAGTTTTAGCTCTGTGGCGTGATACATTGTCATCTTGGAAAATGACAAACATATTTTCAATTGAAGGGATAAGAAAGCTGTGTAAAATTTCAATGTAAACTTTATTGAAGATTTAACCACAGCCATATCCCCAGTGCCTTTGCCTGACATGCAGCCCCATATCAAGGAATGAGGGAATTTGGATGATTTCTTCAGGCAGTCATCTTTGTAAATCTCACTGGATCAGCACCAAACCAAAGTTCCAGCATCATCACCTAGTCCAATGCAGATTCTTGACTCTTGATACCTTGTCCAATTCAGATTCTTGACTCTTGACACCTTGTCCAATTCAGATTCTCGACTCTTGACACCTTGTCCAATGCAGATTCTCGACTCTTGACAAGGTGATGGTGCTGTAACTTTTGTTTGGTGCTGTTCCAGTGAGATTTACAAAGATGACTGCCTGAAGAAAATATTAATAAATATGTTTTAAATATGAAAATATGTTTTTGTCATTTTCTAAGATGACAATGCATCATGCCACAGAGCTAAAACTGTTAAAGCATTCCTTGGTGAAAGACTCATCTAGTCAATGTCGTGGCCTGCAAATAGCCCAGATCTCAACCCTATTGAAAACCTGTGGTGGAAATTGGAGGAAAAAAATGGTCCACAGCAATGCCTCAGCAAGAATACTCATCAAGTCCATGCCTCAGAGTCTGCAAGCTGTCATAAAAGCCAGAGGTGGTGCTACTATATACTAGAGATGTTTTTCGATTGTTATTTCTTTGTTTGTTTCTCAGGATTCCATGTTTTTCCCTCAGAATGGAGTGATTCCATATGTATTTCCCTCACTTGCTCTATAAAAGTAACATTTACTGACCACCATTATGTTTTTTATTCATTTCTTTTAGTGTTTCTAAAAGCTAAGGTGTTGCACTTTTGAACTAATTAATTATTTTTCAAGCTTTTTATCAGTTTGTTCTACATCAGACCTATGTCCAAAGTCTGGCCCGGGGGCCAAATGCGGCCCGTGCTCAAATTTCATCCGGCCAACAGCCTCTATCATAAAATCAATAACATCTGGCCCGCACACAGACTTAATAAATTGGTCAGCAGTCCTGCTACCAGCACATGAAGTAGCTTACACATTAAATGCTGCTCCTCATTTACCCTCTAAAAGGCAGCAGTACTCTAAGCAACATTACCCCGAGTGACCATTTACTTCAAATTTTCTAAAATGGCGACAATCAACAAGAAAAAGTTGACGGCTGATGCCTCAAGGATAGGTGGAAATTGGACGATTTCATCACTAAAGTACGCAACAACTGAGTCCAACTCGTTTGCAAAGAGAGAGTCGCTGTTTTTAAAGAGTTCAGTGTGAGACGATAGTACTAAACAAGACATGTACGACAAGATCACAGGGAAGAAACGCAGTGAGAAATTGAAGCAACTTGAAACTAGTTTAATTTCACAGCAGCAGTATTTCGCAAAAGGCCGAGAGTCGAAGGAGAACGCCACAAAGGCTAGTTGCGAGAAAAAAATCAATAAAGCAAATGTGACATACAGAATGGCTTGCTAAAATTTGCTTGAATACATTGTTCTACGTGGTTGGCCCCCCCACATTTTTACCACACCAAATCTGGCCCCCTTTGCAAAAAGTTTGGACACCCCTGGTTTAAGGGATAAAAAAGCTGTCTAAAATTTCAATGTAAACTTGTGCATTTATTGAAGATTTAACCACAGCCATCTCCCCAGTGCCTTTGCCTGACATGCAGCCCCATATCATCAAGGACTGAGGGAATTTTGATGTTTTCTTCAGGCAGTCATCTTTGTAAATCTCCATGAAACAGCACCAAACAAATGTTCCAGCATTATCACCTTGTCCAATGCAGATTCTTGACTCTTGACAAGGTGAAGATTCTGGAACTTTTGTTTGGTGCTGTTCCAGTGACATTTACAAAGATGACTGCCTGAAGAAAACATAATGAATATGTTTAAAATATGAAAATATGTTTGTCATTTTCTAAGATGACAATGCATCATGCCACAGAGCCAAAACTGATAAACCATTCCTTGGAGAAAGACTCATCCAGTCAATGTCATGGCCTGCAACTAGCTCAGATCTCAACCCTATTGAAAACCTGTGGTGGAAATTGAAAAAATGGTCCACAGCAAGGCTCCGACCTGCAAGGATGATCTGGCAACTGAATCAAAGAGAGTTGGCACCAAATTGAGTGCATGCCTCAGAGACTGCAAACTGTCATTAAAGCCAGAGGTGGTGCGACCAAATACTAGAGATGTGTTTTGATCGTTATTTCTTTGTTTGTTTCTCATGATTCCCTATTTTTTTCCATTAGAATGGAGTGATTCCATATATATTTTCCCCAGCATTTCACCACAATGTTTTTTATTCATTTCTTTTAGTGTTTCTGAATGCTAAAGTGTTGCACTTTTGAACTAATTCATTAGTTTTTCAAGCTTTTTTATCAGTGAGTGCTCGTCCGAGACTGGTGATTCCATACTTTTTGCTAGGGGTTGTACATAAAATCTTGAATCGCCAACTGAGTTTCTCCTTTCCACTAGGTGTATCTCACTTGGCCCGTTCCCAATTGTGCGGAAGGATGCCCAGGATCATGGATCAAAGATGGCTATTGTGACAAAGCGTGCAACAACTCGGCGTGTGACTGGGATGGAGGAGACTGCACGGGTAAAGATGGACTTAAGTGGAGGAAGGTTTTGGAAGTGACTAGGAATTGCTTGTATTTTTTTTTTTTTTTTTCAGGAGCCGCTGGGAGCAGCAGATACCCAGGTGGGATCGGCGCCGGCAGTCCCGGTGGAGGTGGTGGGCAGGTGTGGCAGTTTCCTGGCGGTCAAGGCGGCCTGGCCGGAGCCTCGTATTGCAACCAAGGTTGCGCCACCTCCTGGTTGGCAGACAAATTCTGCGACCAAGCCTGCAACGTGCTCGCTTGCGGCTTTGACGTGGGCGACTGTGGCACAGGTGGATATGGGCTACTCCTCCAGTTCTGGTCATATTCTTGAGCAATTTTTGTGTTTTTTGCACTGCAGACCACTTTGGAGAGCTGCTGCGCGTCAACCTGCTGAGCAACCAAACTGCCTACAACCTCCCAGTTGGCGAGATTAGACCTTATTTCAGCTTTAAAGGGCTGGCTCACAGGTAGGTTTGCAAAGGCATGGAAAATCTACAGTAACGTCATGGGACTCTTTACAGGGTCTCGGAGGCCAATGTGGTGGACAACCCGGTGGTACGTCACACCTCTGTGGCCAACAAATGGAAGACCATCCACCTTCTGCTCCACGCCGGCCACAACGCCACTGTAGTACATTACAATATCACCTTCCAAAGGGAAGACAGCACGAGTTTTACCAAGATATTTAACGTGGCCGTTGACACGCGTCAGCTTCCGCAGGTTAACAGGACGCAAAAACGCAAGGAAAAAAGTCCCAGCCAGAATTCCGCCGTGACGACAGAACCGCCTTTTTTGTTCTCGGATGTTCCCGAGGATAAGAGGGGTCCCAAGATCCAGAAGAAGCCACCGCGTGAATTGGAGGCCATCGTAGAAGTTCCCACGTTCAACGAGTCGCTTTTGCCAGCTCCTCTGCGCAGCGAGCTTGACAAACTGGATGAGAAACTGTTGAAAGGTGATATCACCATGAAGGGTTACAACCTCACCAAGGCTCAACTGCTAACCGCCAACCGGGAAGAACAGGACAGAGATCACCTTGATAGCCCAGCTGTGGTCCAGAGGCCTAAAACCTCTAAGCTGCTGAGCCACATTACCAAAGTGAAGAGCACTATAGGCGAAGTGGAGCTTCCCCTCATCGCCGGAGTCGGAAGGAGGCTTCAACACTTTGTCCTCGCTGACCGAGGTTTCTTTCCATGGGAGAAGAAGAAGTACTTTCAAGACCTTCTCGAGGTACAGGTGACTGGGAACTCTGTCTGTTCTCAAGCAAACCAAAGTGTCTTGCGTTGTTTTTTCCCAACAGGAAGAAGAGCGTCTGCAAAGTGAGCTGACCTACGACATCGATGGCACCGCCGCCGGCCGCAAGCTACAAGACACGTTTGCAGACTCGCTACGTCACGTCAACAAGCTGCTCAACCGCCAGTTTGGCTTCGCCTCCCGCAAAGTCCCCGCGCACATGCCACACATGATTGACAGGCTGGTTATGCAGGAGCTGCAGGACACGTAAGTGACAGCCTCCCTCGTGCGACAGTCTTTCTTTGTATGTACAGTGGTATGCAAAAGTATCTGAACCTTTTGGAATTTTTCAAATTTCTGCATAAAATCCACATCAAATGTGATCTGTCTTTGTCAAAATCAAACAGATGAAAATACAGTGTCTGCTTTACCTAAAACCACCCAAACATTTATAGGTTTTCATATTTTAATGAGGATTGCTTGAAAACAATGACAGAAGGAGAAAAAATAAGTAAGTGAACCCTCTGCCTAAGGAGACTTAAAGCGCAATTGAAACCAATTTTTACCAAAGATTTTAAGTCAGGTATGTGCCCAATCACTGATGAATGGTTTAAAGCTGCTCCGCCCACGATACAACACACACCTGGTAAGAAATGTCTTGATGCGACGCATTGTCTGATGGGCATCATGGCTCGGTCAAAGGAGCTGTTTGAAGACCTGCGATCAAGTATTGTTGATTTGTATAAAGCTTGGAAAGCATACAAAACCATATCTAAAAGTCTGGATGTTTATTAATCAACAGTCAGAGAAGTTGTCTATAAATGGAGAGAGTTTGGCACTGTTGCTTCTCCCAAGGAGTGGCCGCCCACCAAAGATGACGCTAAGAGTTCAGCGCAGAATACTCAGATAGGTCAAAAAGAACCCTTGAGTGTCTGCCAAAGACTTGCAAAAATCACTGGCACAATCCAATATCTATGTGCACACATCAACTATATGTAAAACTATGGCCAAGAATGGTGTTCATGGGAGGACTCCGCAGAGGAAGCCACTGCTGTCTCAAAAAAAAACATTGTTGCTCATTTTATTTCCCGCAGATTCCCAGATGACTTTGATCAGACATCCAGGCACCGCGTGCGTCATCCGGATGACATGCAGTTTGCCTTCTCTTACTTCTACTTCTTGATGAGCACTCAGCAGCAGCTAAACGTCTCAGAGGTGTTCGACGAGGTCGACACCGACCACTCCGGTGTTCTGTCGGATCGCGAGATACGAACTCTGGCCACGAGGCTCCACGAGCTGCCCCTCAGCCTCCAGGTCATTCCGCTGTGTGTTTCTCAGTGTTTCTCGTCTTAAATCCCTCATAAATGCAGCAGGGCTGAGAACCAAAAGTGGTATTTGCCATGTGGCAAAATGGATTTTGCCATGTGGCATTTTCTTTTATTTTGTGGTATGTGCATAGCCGTCAATGGCATATCCTGACTTGGTTGCCAGTTGAATGTCAGTGCGCTCTTATGTAAAGTCTCTGGTCAAAAATCACAGCCAAACATGTTTTTCTTTAATTCAAAATTTACGGAAAATTTGGACGTGCATAGCCGCCAATGGCATAGCCTGACTTAGGTGTCCGTTGAATGTCAATGCGCAGTAACGATGTGTGTATGGTCAAAAATCACAGCCAAACATGTTTTCCTGCCATTTAAAATGAATGGGAAATTTGGACGTGTATGGCCGTCAATGGCATGGACGTGCATGGCCTGTAAAACTGCCATATAACACCCCCAAAAAATGACACAAACCAAAGTCCATTTTGCCACATACAAAAAAAATGCCACATGTCAAAATCCATTTTGCCACATGTCAAAATCCATTTTGCCACATTGCAAAAAAAAATTGCCACATGGCAAAATCCATTTTGCCACATGGCGAATCTCGCTGTCTCTCCAAAAATCTACGTTAAAGACAAATTGATATGCTGTCACTTTTGTTTTTGGCCTTCTAGGACCTGACAAGTTTGGAACAGATGTTGATCAACTGCTCCAAGACTCTCCCGAGGAACTTGAGCCAGCTCCATCTAGTAAACCCAACACAGGAAGCATATTACGACCACAGCATGGTGAAAACCTTAAGACAAACAAATATTCCATCTTTTGCTCGAAAGTAACATTATAGATTCTGTTTTCCAGCCACCAGTCACTAAAAGTCTCATCACGCACTGCGCTCCCATTACGGACCGCATTCGCAAAGCCTTTGTGGACCAGAACAAGTACAAGTAAGACATCCAGTCGTAACACCGGCATGTTTGGAACACTCTTAATTTGGAAAATCCACCACTTCCGCAGGTTTGAGATCAAGGGAGAGGAGGACATAGCGTTCAAAATGGTCCGCACCAACGTCTCTCATGTCGTTGGCCAGTTGGACGACATCAGAAAGAATCCCAGGTGCCGTCCATCTCCACGAGGGTTGTTGTTTATCGCGCTTCCTATCGTGCTTTCTCTGCAGGAAGTTCATCTGTCTGAACGACAACATCGACCATGCCCATAAGGACGCCGCCACAGTGAAAGCCGTTTTGAGGGACTTCTACGACTCCATGTTCCCGCTACCGTCCCAGTTTGAGCTGCCCAGAGAGTACCGCAACCGCTTCCTGCACATGGATGAGCTTCAGGAATGGTAAGTCATAGACAGAAGAGGATTTAGGGGGACAGAGACAAAGACTGAACAGAGGCAATCTTGATTCACACAGGGATATGTGTCCAATCATGTGGTTGTTAAAACTAAAAACTCACTTAGCCGCTGGTGTGGCTTGGGTGGCATCCAACGAACGAATGAATTTTGATTATTTATATCTGTAGTTATATCTGTAGCGCAATACATGTAGTAACTGAAGAAATAATTAGCACAGACCATGAATTTTGATTGTTATTTACATCTGTAGTGCTGCAATGCATGCTAAGAGGCATGTTGGACAACAACAGTTTTGACACGAGGTAGCAGCAGAGGTTGACTGTCTTCCCTAAGGGAGCAGCGATGGCCAAATGAAGCAATGAAGCTTTGAACCAATTGGCTGCAAAGCTTCATTGATTCATGGTGGTTCATTTGGTCTTATGACAGTATCATGTCATAATTATGATAGTCTTATGACAGTCTTATGTCGCCACTGTCAAATAAAGTGTTACCAAATACCATAACTAGCAATTAATGAAACAACTGTAACTGTTACTGAAGAAATAATTGGCGCAGACCATGAATTATGATTGTTATTTACATGTCTAGTGATGCAATGCATGCTAGGAGGCATGTTGGAAAACAACAGTGTTGACAGCAGGTGGCAGTAGAGGTTGACTGTCTCCCTTTAGGGAGCAGCGATGGCCAAATGAAGTAATGAATTCATGGTGGTTCATTTGGCCTTATGACAGCTTCATGTTACAATTATGATGGTCTTCTGACAGTCTTATGTCGCCACTGTCAAATAAAGTGTTACCAAATACCATAACTAGCAATTAATGAAACAACTGTAACTGTTACTGAAGAAATAATTGGCGCAGACCATGAATTATGATTGTTATTTACATATCTAGTGATGCAATGCATGCTAGGAGGCATGTTGGAAAACAACAGTGTTGACAGCAGGTGGCAGTAGAGGTTGACTGTCTCCCTTTAGGGAGCAGCGATGGCCAATTGAAGTAATGAATTCATGGTGGTTCATTTGGCCTTATGACAGCGTCATGTTATAATTATGACGGTCTTATGACAGTCTTATGTCGCCACTGTCAAATTAAGTGTTACCAAATACCATAACTAGCAATTAATGAAACAACTGGAACAGTAACTGAACTGAATGAAGCTTCTTGAAGTAATGAAGCTTCATGGTGGTTCGTTTGGTCTTATGACAGTCTTATGATGCCGCTGTCAAATAAAAATGTTATTGGTTAATCTTTTGGTGTAAATATCCCATGATACAGTTGGGACTGCTGCAGCTTATCGATGAACAAATGCCGTTTTCACGTCAAATTTGGTGGGTGACGGCTTATAGTCAGGTGGGCCTTATGGTCCCTAAATTACGGTAAATATATGTGCTATTTATCTGATAGAAGCTCATTCTGGCTACCCTTACTGCGGGGATACGCATACTAATTAATAGGATCAGAAGAAAGGTAGGTCAAATTAGGGTGTGACAGACTCCCCTATTGCACATTAAAATCCGTTTCAACATTTCACCAAACAAATATATGTTATCAAAAAGCGTAGCGAAGTAGTCGAATGTAAACACCACGACTGTGAACGCGACCTCCACATTGGAGGTAATCAATACGTCTCTCAGCACTGGTGGCGGCACACCAGCTGCTAATAATGGCAGCCTCATAACATCACAAGCACCCAAGCGGCTGTCAACGCACAGAGCCAAGTGTTGCCAGCTTGTCACCATAGGGACCCCAGCGAGCGAGGGGCGATTCGTGTCCAATCACCCCCCGCTTCTTCTTCAAGGCGGGGGTTCAGTGTCAGGCCTCACACAGACTTTAAAATTAGACGAGCCTCCTCAGATGGAGTGGTAAGCTGAGCGTTTCATCACCTCCTTGAGTGTCTTCTGAGTGAAGTGCTGTCACTCCTTCATGTTGAATCAGCGTCATTCATTTGAGCCCCTTTGTTCATCCACTCACATGACTATAAACATGTCACTTAATGGAACATCTCCCGCTTCCTGTTCCAGGCGAGACTATCGGGACAAGCTGAAGTTCTGGACCCACTGCGTCCTAGTGACGCTGGTGACCTTCACGGTCTTGTCCTTCTTCACCGAACAGGTCAGTGCCCTCGGTGTCTCGCGTGTCCTCGCTTGTCTCTGTTTTTCCGATTCGCGCTCTCGCCGGCCGAATTCCCAACCCGGCGGCTCGACCGTCTCATGTGTGCCGAGAGGTGCCAGGACCTGACTCCACTGAAATCGAAGACCTTTCCACACCCCTGATTTCCCTCCCCTTGTGGGAGGACACTCCATCAATTTTCTTGCCAAAAAACTAGATATTGTGGTATAAACGCCGCGGTACCCAATCACTCAATTTTAACGGTTACTCCAAACTTGTGAACCATAACGTTTGATACTTTCATCAAAACACATCCTCCGATATCACTCCTCGCATACTCCCGTTTTCCCACAGCTTATCCACTTAAAGCGCAAGTTATTCTCCCGACACAAAACGGCCAAGGACAACAACCCCGAGAGAGTTTAAATCAGGAAGTCCTCCGCCTCCAAAGCAGCGCCACCTCCGTCCTGCTCAGTGAAGGATCGGCAAGGATTTTTTTTTCTTCTGGCGACGGACAATGAAGCAAAGCCAATGAAGAAGCCCGTGAATGTTTTCATGTTTCTAAACTCAACACTCCTGAGGACCCCTCGATCAACCCCTTCTTTCTTGTTTTTTTTTTGACCATTCAGACAATAATTTGATGAGCAATGCTCTCAAAGCGCCGGTGATGGGAAATTTTGGACATTTTATACCACGGACTGTTTTAAAGAAATTGTGTGTGAAGGAGTCATTAATTTAAGTCATTGTTGGTTGTTTGTAACAATAGGGGGTCTAGAAGTGCCTTATTTGTTTATTCCTGTAATTTACAAGACAAATGCTTGTGTAAATTGTCTACCGGTACGTGTGGGGTTAGGAATCAGGTTTTTTGTTTGCTTGGAATCTTTTTTTTTTTTTTGTCAGACAAAGCAGCTTTTCCCTTCGCCGTCTGCGCACACGTGTCCCCGTGGGATTCTGCAGACTCGCTATGTCTGAAATTCAGACGCTTTGGCTCTAACTTATTTTTTGGGGATTGTGACCGAGCGCCGCGTCATCCTTTTTCGCCGCCATTTAACTCTTTTTCCCACCATTTAGCATCAGTGCCATTGACGGCAATAGCAGCCAGTCGAATTGGATTGGACGTCTATCGTCGTCAATGGCAGCCAGTGAGATGATTTGACAAAACACTGAAGCTTTTGGAACAGTATGACTTAGTTTCAGTGTTGGAAGTGGTAAGAAGTGTGGTCGAATTAAAAACGCTCTGGTAAGTGTATCACTGTCAATAGCAGCCAAAATGAGTTAAAATCGCTTGCTGTGTTTCTTCCAATGAAATAAAAAGTGTGGGGCCAACCATCTGCCTTTTCTCAAGCACCGCAAGAAGATTGCATGAAAAATATTCTTTATTACAAACTTTCTCCCTCCCGCCATGTACACTTGTTAGTAAAAATTTGTTGTACAGTTGTATTAGTGAACAATGAAAAATCATGGTTGTACATTACAATGCATAGTTCTTCACAGAAAGTCACATGTGACTTTTTAAGAGTACAATCCAGGAAACGGACCTAAATATAGTAAAGCGGTACCACAGAAACACAAGAAATCTTTCATCCTCAGTGGAAAACATACAACGTCTGTTTGGTTTGCAGTACTCGCAATTACGACAAAATGAATTAAGGCGACTTCAGTTAAATTGGATACAATCACGACATTCATTATTAGCCCTTAAGGGAGAAGTCAGAAAGCAGAACAAGTCGCGATGAGAACGAAACGCCGCTTCATGAAGCCTGCTGACCAAAACACCTCATTGAAATCACTTTTTCCCCCCTCATTTTAACCGCCTCAATTAATTAATGATATGAATTAAAGAAAAAAGAATTTGGTGACACGTCTGTCACTTTCTGGATCGAAATTTGTTGAAAACAAAACTTTGGTATTTCAGATGTTAAATGAATTTTCTTTGGTGGGCAATTTGTTATTTTATTAGGCAGAGGTGGTCACTTGGCCAAGGCTCGAGGTGCGGGGTCGCTTCTCGTCATCGTCCGCTTTCAGGAGCGGGGAGAGGTCCACGTCTCCCCCCGCCTCCTCCCGCCGGGCAAGTTGTCAGTCGCGGTGGGCGGGGCCGGACGGCGTGATGCTAAAGACATGGATGCGCAGGTGGCCGGCGATCTGGTGGCAAACGCCCGTGCAGTAACGTGCCAAGTCCACTAGGGACAGCACCTGAAAACGAATCAAAGTGTAGACACTTTATTTTCATTCCTTAGCTTCATTTTGAGCTCTTTTAGTACCATTGACGATGACAGACGTCCGATCGTGACCTAATACACTAAATTGAAACTATTTCAAGCAACACTAGGAAACTTTTCACCCTTTATAAAATAAGACATTTGTGATATGTCGACTGACAACTAGTTGATGACACTTTTTATATCTTGACTGACGGGGTCTGTATCGCTTTCATCGGCACTAATTAACTTTGAGAGGGAAAAAATTCAAATGTGCTGACTGATTTACAGTATAGAGTGGGGCAAATAAGTATTTAGTCGACCACTAATTGTGCAAGTTCTCCCACTTGAAAATGTTAAGAGAGGCCTCTAATTGTCAACATGGGTAAACCTCAACCATGAGAGACAGAATGTGGGGTGAAAAACCCCAGAAAATCACATAATTTGTTTTTTAAAGAATTTATTTGAAAATCATGGTGGAAAATAAGTATTTGGTCAATACCAAAAGTTCGTCTCAATTATTTGTTATGTACCCTTTGTTGGCAATAACGGAGGCCAAACGTTTTCTGTAACTCTTTACAAGATTTTCACACACTGATGCTGGTATTTTGGCCCATTCCTCCATGCAGATCTCCTCTAGAGCAGTGATGTTTTGGGGCTGTCGTTGGGCAACACATACTTTCAGCTCCCTCCACAGATTTTCTATGAGGTTGAGATCTGGAGACTGGCTAGGCCACTCCTTCTTACAAAGCCACTCCTTTGTTGCCCTGGCTGTGTGTTTGGGATCATTGTCATGCTGAAAGACCCAGCCACGTCTCATCTTCAATGCCCTTGCTGATGGAAGGAGATTTTCACTCAAAATCTCTCGATACATGGCCCCATTCATTCTTTCCTTTACACAGATCAGTCTTCCTGGTCCCTTTGCAGAAAACCAGCCCCAAAGCATGATGTTTCCACCCCCATGCTTCACAGTGGGTATGGTGTTCTTCGAATGCAATTCAGTATTCTTTCTTTTCCAAACACGAGAACCTTTGTTTCTACCAAAAAGTTCTATTTTTGGTTTCATCTGACCATAACACATTCTCCCAGTCCTCTACTGGATCATCCTAATGCTTTTTAGCGAACCGCGGATGGGCGTGGACGTGTACTGGCTTCAGTAGGGGGACATGTTTGGAAATGCAAGATTTGAGTCCCTGGCGGCGCATTGTGTTACTGATAGTAGCCTTTGTTACTGTGGTCCCAGCTCTCTGTAGGTCATTCACTAGGTCCCCCCGTGTGGTTCTGGGATTTTTGCTCACCGTTCTTGTTATCATGTTGATGCCACGGGGTGAGATCTTGCATGGAGCCCCAGATCGAGGGAGATTATCAGTGGTTTTGTTTGCCTTCCATTTTCTAATAATTGCTCCCACAGTTGATTTCTTCACACCAAGCGTTTTACCTATTGCAGATTCAGTCTTCCCAGCCTGGTGCAGGTCTACAATTTTGTCTCTGGTGTCCTTCGACAGCTCTCTGGTCTTGGCCATAGTGGAGTTTGGAGTGTGACTGACCGGTGTCTTTTATACCGATGATGAGGTAGAACAGGTGCCATTAATACAGGTAACGAGTGGAGCCTCGTTAGAGGTTAGACCTCTTTGACAGCAAGAAATCTTGCTTGTTTGTAGGTGACCAAATACTTATTTTCCACTCTGATTTGGAAATAAATTCTTTAAAAATCAAACAATGTGATTTTCTGTTTTTTCCCCACATTCTGTCTCTCATGGTTGAAGCTTACCCATGTTGACAATTACAGGCCTCTCTAATCTTTTCAAGTAGGAGAACTTGCACAATTGGTGGTTGACTAAATACTTTTTTGCCCCACTGTACGAAACATCCCCCTTTCATCCACAGAACCAGTGCGGTTTATTTGATTTATTTGGGTTAATAGGCAATATTTTATTTGAAGCAGCGTCATAACACTGCCATAAGACCGTCATAATTATGACATGAAACTATCATGGGCATAAATGAATGCTTATGTCACTGCCTTAAGTCACTGGTTGACTGCCTCCCCCAAGGGGGCAGTGACGGCCAAATGAAGCTTCTTGATGCAATGAAGCTTTGAACCAATTGGCTGTAAACTGAAGAAATAGTTATTGGTTCAAAGCTCCATGGTGGTTCATTTGGTCTTATGACCGTGTCATGTCATAATTATGATGGGCTTATGACAGTCTTATGTCGCCACTGTCAAATAAAGTGTTTGTAAATACTAGAGGTGTGCAAAATTTCCGATTCTTAGATTATTCGCGATTCGGCCGTGGAAGATTCGAGAACGATTCACAAACATCCAAATTCCGATTATTGAAATATGCCAAGTAAAGCGGAAGTACAATACACTTACAATACACCCGTCCCGTCCCGTCCCGTCCCGTCTTCGGGACGGGACGGGACGGAACGGAGCGAGAGTAGCTAAACATCATGCTTCTCATTACCCGGCCCCTCAGGTAATGCCAATGCTCAACTCACGGCTCTAGCTCAACTCATGCCACGAGATAAAAAAACACAACAACATACCTGACTGCTGCCGAAAAGCTGCTACAAAGTACAGCCACGTAATGTTACGGTAGATATCATTTATATAGGACTAGATGCATTATAGATTCGGTACCGTAAGCAGCATATCTACAAAAAGCTAGATGCGGGCCTTAGTAAACGGCCGCCATCTTAAAGCAGTACACTTCCCTGCAAGGCTGTTGTAGCGAACCTTCCAAGCAAACCTAGTTAACTTTTTATCTAAAATACTCCTAAATCGGTAAAATATTGACTTGAATCTATCTTTAAAATAGTTTTAAAACTTTCACATGTCGAAAGTTGACAAAAGGGAAATTATGGAATAACGGGAGCAATTTTAACAACTTTAACGGTTGATTCACAACATTAATTGAATGTAGTTTAAAGCTGCTGATACAGAATGGGGAGTTTTTTTATTTAATGTTATTTTTGTGTATTTGTTTACTGCTATATGCGAACTTGATACTGAAATAGTAGTTTGGTTTAGCTTGAGAGTATTTTGAACAATTATGGAACTAATGTACAAAACTTAAAAAAAAAAAAAAAAAAAAAATTTTTTTTTTTTTTAAAAAAGGAGGGGGGGTGCATCAATAATCGTTTTATAATCGAATCGGAGCCTCTGAATCGTAATCGTACTCGAATCGTTAGGTGCCCAAAGATTCCCAGCTCTAGTAAATAGCATAACTAGCAATTAATGAAACAATTGGAACAGTAACTGAAGAAATATTTAGGGCTGAGGCCATGCATTTTGTTACTTACATATGTAGTAATGCAACGCATGCTAGGAGCCATGTTGGATGACAGCAGTGTTGACAGCAGGTGGCAGCAGAGGTAGACTGTCTCCCCAAATGAAGCTTCTTGAAACAGTGATTCATGGTGGTTCATTTGGTCTTATGACAGTCTTATGATGCCGCTGTCAGTTAAAACTTTCGCGCACCATGAATTTTGATTATTTACATCTGTAGTGCTGCAATGCATGCTAGAAGGCATGTTGGACCACAGTGTTGACAGCAGAGGTTGACTGTCTCCCACAAGCGAGCAGTGATGGGCAAATGAAGCTTCTTGATGCAATGAAGCTTTGAACCAATTGGCTGTAAACTGAAGAAATAATTAGCACAGACCAGGAATTTTGATTGTTATTTACAGCTGTCGTGCTACAATGCATGTTGGACAACAACAGTGTTGACAGCAGAGGTTGACTGTCTCCACACAGTTGCTAACTGTTATATGCTATTGTTTAGCCACAACCTTATTACTTTTCATCCTTCACACAGCCCTAATGGGAAACACAGTGCACCCTTTAGGCAAAACACTACCGCTTTTGTCCACCGGCGTCGCTAAAATCGACTAAAACTGAAAAGTTACCAAGTGTTGCTTCAACTGAGTTCGTCATTCATAGCTTGTTCACTCGGTGCTTCAAATGGATTGGACATCTGTCGCTGTCAATGGCAGCAAATTAACGAGCCGCATCGTTAAAATTAGGAACTGACCATGGCGATCCAGAGGACTACATGCTCGTGGATGAAGCTGTTAAAGTACTGGTTGAGGAAGAGGAGCCCCGGACCGATAAATGCTGTGTCTGCGAGGTTGAGCTCACTCTTTGTCATGTGAGCCACCTGTGCAAATATAAACCGTATTGTATCATCTGATCTTTAAAATTCACCAGTCAATTTCTGAAGACAAATAATTGGGAACATACAACGAGCTTGTTGGAGATCTTGGCGATAACCATCCCGAAGGCAAGCAGGTAGAGGCAGGGGTGGTGCTCAAAGAGCTGACTGGACGACTTCTTGAAGATGATGAAGGCCAGCGTGAGGATGAGGCCGATGTGCAAACTGGGACTTAGCACGCTGGTGTCCTACGTGACAGAGTTTATTTGAGAAGCATAACACGGCGGTGTTTTGTAATGATATGTCGGACGGCTTACCGCCACGGTGGATCCGTTTTTGCCCACGCCGCCATTGAGAATGACGTGGAAGTAGTTGTGGCAAGAGTAGAGGGCCCCGCCGCTAATGCCAATGATGGGGAGGGCGTACAGCTTTACTCCAATGACTGGAAACTTTAAAGCAACACGGGTAATAAGGAATTAGATTTTGAGTTGACAAATCTATGAAAAGCAAAACGAGAAATTTTCAAAAAAGTTGGTTTAATTTAAAGCCCGCAACAGCCTTTCAAATCCAAATCCGGACTACTGTGTTTCACAGCTGAGGTTCATCGTCACGATGACTGTCAGGCCGCTCGGAGGAAATGGTGCAAAACTGGACGGGAAGCACGGAAGTTGAGTTACCGTGGTTTGCCAAAGGCTCACCCCCCCGAAGGCGGACATCAGGTACATAGTCATGATGGCAAACTGAGCCTCGGTGACGTCTACCCTGGCAGGGAGAAAAGAAAGCAGTTGAAGCTGGCGGGCGTTGGACGGCGAACGTCCGAGTACTCACAGGCCGAAACGAAGCGTGCCGGAGACGTAGGTTTGCCAGTGCGCGCAGAAGAACATAAACATCCCGATGAAGCCGCAGAAGAATATCCAGTGAGGGTATCTGCCTAGGCCACAGGAGATGCACGTTCCCACAGCGACAAACACTGCAGGAAGACCAAAACGCCTCGGTGAAAACCGTGAGAAAAATCTCGACTGGATTTGGCATCACCTGTGGAGACGGCGTCACAGCCGTGGTCGAATAGCTCGCCGAGGGCCGAGCTGCTGTTGGTCCTGCGCGCCTGTTTGCCGTCGATGGCGTCCAGAGACTGGTACAAGAACAGGCCCATGGCACTCAGGATGAAGGCCCACGCTGGAGCCTGAAAATGCAATTTTACTTTTAAAGAGGCCGAACGAACGTGCTCATATAATGCAGATTTCCTGGAAAAGGTAAGCCTCTGAAAGAAAATGTCTGATGTAATAGTTTCAGTTAAAAAACATTTTAACAACATAACATTTAAACAAGGGCGTAGGTTTGGTCTCCACATTGGTAGGGACAATATTACCGTATTGCGCATAATGCAAACAATGATCCAAACAAGGGACGACTAGCTTGACTTCGTTGTTCCTTATCGAAGCTGACTTGACCGCAGTAGTTTTGACGGTTAGCAAGTTTAATGTTATGCTAACTCTGATACAGGTTGAACTTTCAGTAGCAAAATTAGTGGTGTTTCCCCCACCTTCACAACATTGACGTCTCTTTACATGACTTACAGTGGCTGCTGCTGGCCGAAAAAGATACTTTTAATATTCCTCCTCTCCGAAGGGGGCGGCATGTTGTCAACATGAATCTGTCGGGGTTGTGTGTGTGTATGTCTTTTTGGAGGGACGGGGGGCTTCAAGTCATCAGCCAACCAAATGTTCGTTTGGGGGGAAAAATGGACCGGCATATTCTGCAAGTGAAACGGGATAACTAAATCTTAACATAATGAAAATAATTCACTAAATAATGGTGGGGTCTATTTTACCCTTACAACATATGGTAAGACAATCGAAATTACCTGCCGTAATTTTCGGACTGTAAGCCGCTACTTTTTGCCCTCATTCTGAATCCTGCGGCTTATAGTCCAGTGCGGCTTATTTGATTTATTTGGGTAAATAGGTAACACTTGATTTGACAGCGGCGTCATAAGACTGCCATGAGACAGTCATAATTATGACATGACATTATCATGGGCATTAATGAATGCTTATGACAGATGTCATTAAGTGTCATCCGGCAAATTATGTCACTAACTCCATTTATGTGCAGCTCGGATCTTTTACAACCATTCAAAAGGGAAATAATTTGCCAGATGACACAAAATGACATCTGTCATAAGCATTATTTAATGCTCATGGCAGTGTTATGTCATACTTATGATGGTCTTATGACAGTCTGATGGCACCACCTTCAAATAAAGTGTTAATAAATTCCATAACTAGCAATTAATGAAACGACTAGAACAGTAACTGAAAAATAATTAGCACGGAACATGAATTTTTGATTTATTTAAATCTGTAGCGCTGCAATGCATGCTAGGAGGCATGTTGGATGACAACAGTGTTGACAGCAGCTGGCAGCAGAGGTTGACTGTCTCCAAGAGAACAATGATGGCCAAATGAAGCTTCCTGTAACTTTTGGAGCTAATTGGTTCAAAGCTTCATGGTGAAATAAAGTGTTACCGGTTGATATCTTTTGGTGTAAATATTCCATAATACAGTGAGTACAGCTGCGGCTTATAGTCCGGTGGAGCTTATTGCTGAACAAATGTCGTTTTTGTGTCAAATTTGGTGGGTGGCGGCTTATAGTCGGGTGCGCCTTATAGTGTGAAAATTATGGTATACTAGTCCTAAAAATATTTGCATATTGTGATTAAATTCATTATTTTCTGTAATGTACCGATAAACATTAGACTTTCATATATTTTAGATTCATTACAACTGAGGTAGTTCAAGCCTTTTATTGTTTTAATATTGATGATTATGGCAAAAAAGTCAAGAAAAACCAAAAATCCCTATCTCAAAAAATTAGCATATCATGAAAGGGTACTCTAAAGAAGCTACTAACCTAATCATCTGAATCAACGAATTAACTCAAAACAACTGCGAAAGATTCCTGAGGCTTTTAAAAACTCCCAGCTAGGTTCATTACTCAAAACTGCAATCATGGGCAAGACTGCCGACCTCACTGCTGTCCAGAAGGCCATCATTGACACCATCAAGCAAGAGGCTAAGACACAGAAATTTCCCAGAGTGCTGTATCAAGGCACCTCAGTAGGAAATCTGTGGGAAGGTAAAAGTGTGGCAGGAAACGCTGCACAACCAGAAGAGGTGACCGCACCCTGAGAAAGACTGTGGAGAAGTGCCGATTCCAGACCTTGGGGGACCTGCAGAAACTGGACTGAGTCTGGAGTAGAAATATCCAAAGCCATCATGCACAGGCGTGTGCTGGAGCCACTTTTGAACCATAAACGCCGTGACCTGGGCTACAGAGAAGCAGCACTGGACTGTTGCTCAGTGGTCCAATGTACTTTTTTCAGATGAAAACAAATTTTGCATGTCATTCGGAAATCAAGGTGCCAGAGTTTGGGGGGGGAGACTGGGGAGAAGGATATGCCAAAATGCCTGAAGTCCAGTGTCAAGTACCCACAGTCAGTGATGGTCTGGGGTGCCATGTCAGCTGCCGGTGCCAATCTACTGTGTTTTATCAAGGACAGTGTCAATACAGTATGCTATCAGGAGATTTTAGAGCACTTCATGCGTCCATCTGCTGAAAAGCTTTATGGAGATGAAGATTTCACTTTTCAGCACGACCTGGCACCTGCTCACAGTGCCAAAACCACTGATAAATGGTTTACTGACTGTGGCATTACTGTGCTCAATTGGCCTGCCAACTCTCCTGACCTGAAACCCATAGAGAATCTGTGAGATATTGTGAAGAGGAAGTTGAAAGACACCAGACCCAAAACTGTGGATGAGCTTAAGGGTATTAAAACACTAAGGGGCTGTGAGATATCTTGCCACATAACGGCTCTATTGATAACAAATATGAATAAAGTTAACAAAAAAATAAATCGCATTCATGAGCAATTATCGAAAATAGATCGAAAATTACGAACATTTCCGAAAGTATTCCGGAAACAGCCAAATGGGGCGGAGACGTCATAACAAGGAAACGAAAGGTCGAGGCAGATGCAATCGTTGTTTATCGACGAGAGGGTTGCATTCGTGTTTTATTAAAAAAATCGCTAAAATGGTTCAAACCTGTTATGCTGTGTGGTCTACAAATAGCCATTTGTTGCAATGTAGTACCCATGAGGCGAGAAAAAGAGCTGGACTACGCAGACAATGAGTAAAGTTCGTCCGTGCTAAGAGGGCTAATTTTGCAGACCCAGACTCCGGCATGGTTTTGTGTAGTGCGCATTTTACACCTGAAAGCTATTCGAACTATGGACAAATTAAATCAGGTTTTGCTAAGAAATTGCTGATGAAAGCAGCCACCATACACGCGCAGCCGCCGAAATGTCCTGCGATATCAAGAAAGAGGACGACTGGCTCTGATGAGACCACCCCAGGCTAACCAAAGGAGCGGAGCAGCCAAGCTCGAAATGGCCAGAGTGAGTACTCTTTTATAATAAAAACATATCACGCATTGGATGTAGGACTGGACACATGTATAAATTATCGCTCATAAAATATATAGCACAAATCCTCGAATCCCATTCATATTTGTGTCTGTTGGCTGAGCGAAAACCTATGATAATTATTCTATACATTACATTATTTTGCGGTCACGGTGTATCAGCTTCACAAAAAGAAATGCAAAACAAACCATTCGGTGTTTCCCAGCCGATGTAGCCGGTGTTTCATCAGTGTGATTGCTCCTTTCAATGATCCTTTCATTAGGCTGCATTGGCTGTCGTTTGGGCTCAAATTGATAACCCAAAACACCAAAGAAAGGTTCATAACTCTCCTCGTCACCTTTAGAAGAATGTTCGTTGCATCGGATTCGTCTCTGCAACTAGAAAACAAAATTATCCGCTATCATCGCTGCCATTTGAGTACTAAGCACTGAGCCAGTTGTTTCCTTGTAGTGACGTCACGCACAAAATATGCTAGATTTCCGGGATCTCGTGGGTGGGTCCTTTTAGCTTGACAATCGATCCAAATTTCTATCATTTTCTTGGTGTTGCGATGTGTGTAATTACACGAAGTGACATGATATGAATCCAAAAGGCATGCGTTTGTGGATAAATGATGGAATATTAGCATTTCCCCAGGTGTTGTCATACCCTTTAAGGCCGCTATCAAAGCATCCTGGGGGTCCATAACACCTCAGCAGTGCCACAGGCTGATTACCTCCATGCCACGCCGCATTCAAGCAGTCATTTCTGCAAAAGGATTCCCGACCAAGTATTGAGTGCATAGCTGACATAATTAATTGAAGGTTGACTTTTTTTTTGTATTGAAAAACACTTTTTTGTATTGGTCGGATGAAATATGCTCATTTTTTGAGATATGGATTTTTTTGTTTTTTCTTGACTTTTTTGCCAAAATCATCAATATTAAAACAATAATAGGCTTGAACTACTTCAGTTGTGTGTAATGAATCTAAAATATATAAAAGTCTAATGTTTATCAGTATATTACAGAAAATAATGAACAATATGCTAATTTTTTTGAAGGACGAGTATATCTGAATACTTTATATAATGAAATGAGGTTGCTTAAAAGTTGGTGGGGACAATTTCAGCATCTTGAAAAGTTAATAGTGTTATGCCCCTATCGTCCCTAAGCAAACCAACGCCCTTGCATTTCAACAAATATAATGCGGCATGATATACTCTGTAGCTTCATTAGTGAATAATCACTGCAGAGAAGAACGACAATAGATAAAACGCGGACTTTGAGTGATTTGTAAGCCACAAACGTGATTAACACAACAAGCTGGCTGAACTGGTCCATCGCGTGTAGGAGTAAAGGTTCACCCAGATAAGTTACGTCAGCACGCGTGATGACTTCAGGTGACGGGCAACAAGCAATTTGAGGCTAAATGTTTAAATTCTGCTTCGATGAACAAGGGTTGGCATTGTGCTCGGCATTTAGCAAGAATAAAGCAGGCCGAATAAGGCGATCGATCGTCAATAATGCAATAATAAAAGGAAGACTTGTTATAACACCTTGTTTAGGCCCATAAATCTCGTAATCAAACGCAAACAAGGGTACTTCGAAGCCCCGTTTTATCGTGTAACTCCCAATAAAACTTTTAGAACTTGCTCTATCGTTAGATGGAATTGATTCGAATAGATTTCCCAAATGATCGCTCCATACGCTAACCATGTTTCGCGAGCGTCCGTGTGGAAACTTCGTCCAAGGTCGCCTCAACTAACCTCCTCGGTGGCAGTAGGGCAGTAAAACACTAGCAAAAGTGTGGAGACGATGTTGACAAGCAGGCCAACGATTGTGAGAGTATTCGGGGCGACCCATGTCGGGATTTGCTGGACGAGCCAGTTCCAGTAGATCTGACACGGCGGCTCCAGAAGGGATCGACCCGAGGCGCTGTACTTGTGCTCCTCCAGCCGCTTGAGCTGCGCGGTCGTCAGCGGCTCCGGCCACAGGAAATGACCCATCGTTTCTCCTTAAAATAAACTGTCACGTATCCCCGTGGGCTCCCCGGGACAGATGCTTAGATTCGGCTACCTTATCTCGACCAAGCCCAAAACGGCAGCGCATTTGGCCCGGAGAGGGAGGCGATTGTTTTTAGGCCATTTCCCAGACGGAACCATGAGCGAGCGATGATGTTTCTGACCTATTTGGGTGGGACACCGGAAAGAGTCTTTACTTCCTGAACAGATGAACTTTACTACTAGTTTTGATTTAACAATAAATAAATAAACGGGCACTTGCTTAGATCGAATGTTTTCAAATTGTGCCTTTAAAAAGTATTTACCTTCGATCCTCCTATCATAAATCTTTAAAATGTTAAAATTTTGTTACTAGTGTAGCACTGTAATAATATATACACTGAATTTCACCCAGAAACTGAACATAGCAACATCTTCATTTATTTTGCTTGCAATGAAAAAACACAAAAGAGAATGGGGAAAAATATGAATCATCATTTTACACAAAACGACAAAAATGGGCCGGACAAAAATATTGGCACCCTTTGAGAAATAATGTGATGCTTCTCTAATTTGTGCAGTTAACAGCACCTGTTACTTACCTGTTGCAATAACTAAATCACACTTGCAGCCAGTTAAAATGGATTAAAGTTGACTCAACCTCTGTCCTGTGTCCTTGTGTAAACCACATTGAGCATGGAGAAAAGAAAGAAGACCAAAGAACTGTGAGGACTTGAAAAAAAAATTGTGAGGAAGCATGGGCAATCTTAAGGCTACAAGTCAAGCTCCAAAGACCTGAATCAGGGGTCCCCAAACTACGGCCCGCGGGCCAGATACGGCCCACCTCCACATTTGGTCCAGCCCCCTGAACAAAACCCAAAAAAATTGGGAATTTTTTTTTTTTTTCTCAATAGTGTTATTTATTTCCTGGCTTTTTTTCTGTGAAGAACCCAGAGAGGGTTATTTGATTATTATCTATTTAATTAATAGTGTTATCATTATTTATTATTATATTATTATTTTATTTACTTTTGTTCCGTGAAGAATTCAGAATGGGTTATTTGATTGTGGCTTTCTGAAAAACAATAAATCTTTATATTTTGGAACTCCTGCAATCGTCACACCTTTTCTGTTACAAACTGACCCCGGCCCCTCATCAGAGAAGGGAAAAGTTATGTGGCCCTCACAGGAAAAAGTTTGGGGACCCCTGACCTGAACGTTCCTGTGTCTACCATGCGCAGTGTCATCAATAAGTGTAAAGCCCATGGCATTGTCGCTAATCTCCCTAGATGTGGAGGGGAAAGAAAAATTGACGAGATTTCAACGAAAGATTGTGCAGATGGCGGATAAAGAAGCTCGACTAACATCCAAAAAAGTTTAAGCTGTCCTGCTGTCCGAGAGTACACACGGTGTCAACCCGTACATTCCGTCGACGTCTGAATGAAAAGGGACTCTATGGTAGCATACCCATGCAGCAAGACCCCAATTCTGACCCAGAGACATAAAAAACCCAGGCTGGAGTTTGCCAAAACTTACCTGAGAAAGCCAAAAACGTTTTTGAAGAAAGTTCTCTGGTCAGATGAGACAAAAGTAGAGCTTTCAGGGAAAAGGTATCAACATAGAGTTTACAAAAAAAAAAAAACGAGGCCTTCAAAGAAAGGAATACGGTCCCCACGGAGGTTCCCTGATGTTTTGGGGTTGCTTTGCTACCTCTGGCACTGGGCTGCTTGACTGTGTGCATGGCATTATAAAGTCTGAAGACTTACCAACAAATTTTGCAGCATTATGTAGGCCCCAGTGTGAGAAAGCTGGGTCTCCCTCATAGGTAATGGGTCTTCCAGCAGGACAATGACCCAAAACACTTCAAGAAGCACTAGAAAATGATTTGAGAGAAAGCACTGGAGACTTCTAAAGTGGCCAGCAATGAGTCCAGACCTGAATCCCATAAAAACATCTGTGGAGAGATCTGAAAATGGCAGTTTGGAGAAGGCACCCTTCAAATCTCAGAGACCTGGAGCAGTTGGCCAAAGAAGAATGGTCTAAAATTCCAGCAGGTGATAGTAAGAAACTCATTGATGGATACTGGAAGTGGTTGTTCGCAGTTATTTTGTCTAAAAGTTTTGCTACCAAGTATTAGGCCGAGGGTGCCAATACTTTTGTCCGGCCCATTTTTGGAGTTTTGTGTAAAATGATAATGGTTTAAAAAAATTTCATTCTCTTTTGTGTTTTTTTCATAGCAAGCAAAATAAATGAAGATATTACCACCAAAGCATTTATAATTGCAATCATTTTCTGGGAGAAATTGAGCATTATCTGACAGAATTGCAGGGGTGCCAATACTTTTGGCCAGCAGTGTGTATGTAATACACTATATATAAACATTCAATATGTTAAATGCTTTCTAGTTGTATCCTTTAAATGTCAACAATTCATTTCATGTGTATATATATATATATATATATATATATATATATATATATATATACACACACACACAATGTTGCCGATGACACCCCCCCCCCCCCCCCCCCAAAAAAAAAGTCAGTATTACAGTATGTCCATATTAGAACATAAGCTCACAGTGGTTAACGGTAATATAGTTTTTATGTTGTAAAGAATTAAGACATGACTTTAGAATATAATTGTTGATACACAGCCTACATTTACCTAACAAGTTTTTGAAACCAATATTAGAAAGGACCTTATACATAAATAATACATTGATTGAGTAAAACACCTCTTCTGATATGTATAGGTCTGAAAACACAAGGCTGAAAAAAGCAGTTTCTGCTCTTGCACCCCTCTTTCAAATAAACTGTTCTTTAAGCCAAAAGAACTGTTGTTTTTTATATAACAATATGTCTATATGCTGCCATCGCAGTTTCATGGCGCATTGAGCCCCCAAACTATTTTTAATTTGTATGTTTTACCCTGGGGACCCCTGTTTACAGACACCTTGCAACCACTTTTGTTTTAACCCAGCCATAAAAAGAAGGTAAATAATCATATATATTATTTGAAATGTCAATCATTTTTAACTTAGAATAATTAATTGATGTATAATACTTACTTAAAAAAAGATTTTATAAAATTATTCACTCGCATATTTTAAACTTTTAAACAAATTACGTCACAAGGAAAAAAATATTGTTTCTAAATGGGTCACGGATATCTACCTCATAACTATCGCTTAATTTTTGTTGTTGTTTCTGTCGCATTTTGCCTGATATTTTAGATGATAATTAATCGATCCAAACAAAGAAAACTTAAAAAAAATGTTTTAAAGGGTAAATATTTGAAAAAGAAAATCTCGGCGGCTCCTTGATATCTACGATTTCTGCATTGAGGCCCATGTTATATTACCGTGTTTCATTCATATAATCCCCCAAAAGTCCATCTGTGGCGATTCACAGCTGTGTCTTGACACTCTGTCAGACATGCTACACAGAGTTTTTGGATCAAAACAAGGTAAGTGCGCGATATCTTATTAAAATCATGGTGTCTTTAATTAATTATGCTCTCACTTCGAGTTAGGGTTTAGGGGTTTACATTTTTTTTTTTAAATGCCCTCCTGTTAAAAAATTTTCCTCCCCCAGAAAATTGAGATTTTAAGCTTTCCAATGATATAGTCAACCATGAATTGTGCAAGTTCTCCTACTTGAAAAGATTACAGAGGCCTGCAATAGTCAACATGGGTAAACCTCAACCATGAGAGACAGAATGTTGGGTGGGTGGGGGGGGGGGGGGGGGGGCAGAAAATCACATTGTTAGATTTTTAAAGAATTTATTTCCAAATTAGAGTGGAAAATAAGTACTTGATTACCTACAAACAAGCAAGATTTCTGGCTGTCAAAGAGGTCTAACTTCTTCTCATGAGGTCTAACGTGGCTCCACTCGTTATTTGTATTAATGGCACCTGTTTTTACTCTTCATCGGTATAAAAGACACCTGTCCACAAACTCCAAACTCCACTATGGCCAAGACCAAAGAGCTGTCGAAGGACACCAGAGACAAAATCGTAGACCTGCACCAGGCTGGGAAGACTGAATCTGCAATAGGTAAAACACTTGGTTTAAAGAAATCAACTGTGGGAGCAATTATTAGAAAATGGAAGACATACAAGACCACTGATAATCTCCCTCGATCTGGGGCTCCATGCAAGATCTCCCCCCGTGGTGTCAAAATGATAACAAGAACGGTGAGCAAAAATCCCAAAACCACACGGGGGGACCTAGTGAATGACTTACAGAGAGCTGGGACCACAGTAACAAAGGCTACTATCAGTAACACATTGCGCCGCCAGGGACTCAAATCCTTCACTGCCAGACGTGTCCCCCTGCTGAAACCAGTACACGTCCAGGCCTGTCTGTGGTTCGCTAGATAATTTGGATGATCCAGAAGAGGACTGGGAGAATGTGTTATGGTCAGATGAAACCAAAATAGAACTTTTTGGTCGAAACACAGGTTCTCGTGTTTGGAGGAGAAAGAATACTGAATTGCATCCGAAGAACGCCATACCCACTGTGAAGCATGGGGGTGGAAACATGCTTTGGGGCTGTTTTTATGCCAAGGGACCAGGACGACTGATCTGTGTAAAGAAAAGAATGAATGGGGCTATTTATCGAGAGATTTTGAGTGAAAATCTCCTTCCATGAGCAAGGGCATTGAAGATGAGACGTGGCTGGGTCTTTCAGCATGACAATGATCCCAAACACACAGCCAGGGCAACAAAGGAGTAACTTCGTAAGAAGCATTTCAAGATCCTGGAGTGGCCTTGCCAGTCTCCAGATCTCAACCCCATAGAAAATTTGTGGAGGGAGTTGAAAGTCTGTGTTGCCCAACGACAGCCCCAAAACATCGCTGCTCTAGAGATGATCTGCATGGAGGAATGGGCCAAAATAGCAACCGTGTGTGAAAAGCTTGTGAAGAGTTACAGAAAACGTTTGGCCTCCGTTATTGCCAACAAAGGGTACATAACAAAGTATTGTGATTAACTTTTGGTGTTGACCAAATACGTATTTTCCACCATGATTTGTAATTAAATTCTTTAAAAATCAAACAATGTGATTTTATTCTGTCTCATGGTTGAGGTTTACCCATGTTGACAAGTACGGGCCTCTCTAATACTTTCAAGTGGGAGAACTTGCACAATTAGTGGTTGACTAGTATTTAGTCAATTTGCCCCACTGTATATAAAAAAACAAACAAACAGTGCCATAGTTAAAATTGCCATTTATTGTAGTCCATGGGCCATAATTACAAAGGTTAAGGCATGCGCATGTTCACGGAGCTTCAATCCCAGCTCAGGTCACGAATATGAACCTCCCCAGATGACAGTATTTCACGCAGATTAAACCACATTTTTTCCCCCTCCACTTTACCCTCTCGTTAAGATGCTAATGAGTCATCAACACGTTCACGTATCCAACAATTTTCTTCAGAGATGGCATACACAGTCCAAACAGTTTTAGATACCCCCCACCCTTACCAAGCACTGCCCCACCACCAAAAAGGAACATGTAGAGTGCTATTTTTTAATGTTTGTTTTCACACGTAAGCAAAACAGAAAGACTGCTGACATGCATCTGAGCTGACTTAGACATACAAATTTAAAAAAACTAAGGGTGACAGCATGCCACACAAAGACCAGCGCACCCTCCCTGTTGACTCTTCCCCCTTGAATCCCCGCATCTGCCTCCCGGCTGCTGGCCTCCGTAGTGGTTAGGTGTAGGAGAGAAAAGAGGGGCATCGCTCGTGGCAGCATGTTTAGCGGCTAAAGCTCAACAAGTCTCTACTTGTCTTGTTCAACAACCTTCGTCTCGGTCATGTACTTGTCAATCAGGTGGAGGGGCACGCCGCGTTGCATGAGTTCGTAGAAGGTGAACCCTCCTAAGGTTTGGGAGGGACAAGAGGGAACACTCATCATTACGCAAGCAGGGACAAAGCAAAGGGGGAACGTAGAGGAAGGTGTAGTTTGTCCCAATTCAGTTCTGCTTTGTATTTGGGAACTGGAAGCCTTACTGAGGGTAGCAAAATACTGTACATGGAAACAGTCATAGCAGTAATATTAGCGGTTATTGCAGAGGATAAAGAATCTGCATGTAAAGATTGTTCTTTCAACATTGTTGTTCTTTATTAATAATTGACCCTTTCAAATGGTGAGTAGTTTTGTTTTGATTTATTAAATGCAGCATTTAACTTATGGTTTCCATAACACAGGAGGAAGAGGAGTAAACACTGGATGCTACGTGTTATGCAGGTGTTTTTAACTCTGAAATTTTACATGTGCAATAGTTGAGGAACTAAATCCACAACAAGCAACTACATTAACTTTATTTGTCGTTAGATTTGTAATAACCATTGCGAACAAAGTAGAACTGAACCGAGACACAAGCTGAGGCTTGGCACAAGCAGCTGCTTTTTTCAAAAACATTCATCCAGCACAGAAAAGGCCCCAAAGAGTCTTTTTGTATTCTCCAAATACGAGCCGTGACTCATTTTCGGTGCCGTATGACCTCCGTTGGTGGCATCCAAAGACAAAACAAATGTTTTTCTTTATTTCACATAACAGTTTGCAAGCAATTTACTCACCTCTTGTTGTCTGCACACAAGACTTAGGGATCGCAATTTGGCAACCAGCGAGAAATACAAAATAGATTTGTAAAGGAGTCTGGCTATGAGGATTCATGCAAATCTCGTTACGTTAAAATGGCCGAAGCTCTTTCCAAGAAGGAGGTACTTCCTGCAAGCCACAGTCCCAACCAACAACTCAAAGTTAGGAAGCAGGCTGACGGCGGGATGCATCATGAATGTCATAAGCTTCATATGACAGATCCATATGAAAGCTTACCTTATGTGAGAACAAACATTCATAATTCTTGAGTGTGGACTGGGGGAGAGAGAAGAGAATAGGGGTTAACAAAAATGTTTACGTGGTGTTATATATGTGTACCAGGGGACGTAGCGCTGTGTGATTACTGAACTCATTTTATATGAGGAGTTAACAAGTGAAAGTGGCACTAGAATTGATATATAGTGCCTTGCAAAAGTATTCGGCCCCCTTGAAACTTGCAACCTTTCGCCACATTTCAGGCTTCAAACATAAAGATATAAAATTTTAATTTTTTGTCAAGAATCAACAACAAGTGGGACACAATCGTGAAGTGGAACAAAATTTATTGGATAATTTAAACTTTTTTAACAAATAAACTGAAAAGTGGGGCGTGCAATATTATTCGGCCCCCTTGCGTTAATACTTTGTAGCGCCACCTTTTGCTCCAATTACAGCTGCAAGTCGCTTGGGGTATGTTTCTATCAGTTTTGCACATCGAGAGACTGACATTCTTGCCCATTCTTCCTTGCAAAACAGCTCGAGCTCAGTGAGGTTGGATGGAGATTGTTTGTGAACAGCAGTCTTCAGCTCTTTCTACAGATTCTCGATTGGATTCAGGTCTGGACTTTGACTTGGCCATTCTAACACCTGGATACGTTTATTTTTGAACCATTCCATTGTAGATTTGGCTTTATGTTTTGGATCATTGTCCTGTTGGAAGATAAGTCTCCGTCCCAGTCTCAGGTCTTGTGCAGATACCAACAGGTTTTCTTCCAGAATTTTCCTGTATTTGGCTGCATCCATCTTCCCGTCAATTTTAACCATCTTCCCTGTCCTTGCTGAAGAAAAGCAGGCCCAAACCATGATGCTGCCACCACCATGTTTGACAGTGGGGATGGTGTGTTCAGGGTGATGAGCTGTGTTGCTTTTACGCCAAACATATGGTTTTGCATTGTGGCCAAAAAGTTCAATTTTGGTTTCATCTGACCAGAGCACCTTCTTCCACATGTTTGGTGTGTCTCCCAGGTGGCTTGTGGCAAACTTTAAACGAGACTTTTTATGGATATCTTTGAGAAATGGCTTTCTTCTTGCCACTCTTCCATAAAGGCCAGATTTGTGCAGTGTACGACTGATTGTTGTCCTATGGACAGACTCTCCCACCTCAGCTGTAGATCTCTGCAGTTCATCCAGAGTGATCATGGGCCTCTTGGCTGCATCTCTGATCAGTTTTCTCCTTGTTTGAGAAGAAAGTTTGGAAGGACGGCCGGGTCTTGGTAGATTTGCAGTGGTCTGATGCTCCTTCCATTTCAATATCATGGCTTGAGATGTTTAAAGCTTGGGAAATCTTTTTGTATCCAAATCTGGCTTTAAACTTCTCCACAACAGTATCTCGGACCTGCCTGGTGTGTTCCTTGGTTTTCATAATGCTCTCTGCACTTTAAACAGAACCCTGAGACTATCACAGAGCAGGTGCATTTATACGGAGACTTGATTACACACAGGTGGATTCTATTTATCATCATCGGTCATTTAGGACAACATTGGATCATTCAGAGATCCTCACTGAACTTCTGGAGTGAGTTTGCTGCACTGAAAGTAAAGGGGCCGAATAATATTGCACGCCCCACTTTTCAGTTTTTTATTTCTTAAAAAAGTTTAAATTATCCAATAAATGTTGTTCCACTTCACGATTGTGTCCCACTTGTTGTTGATTCTTGACAAAAAAATTCAATTTCATATCTTTATGTTTGAAGCCTGAAATGTGGCGAAAGGTTGCAAGATTCAAGGGGGCCGAATACTTTTGCAAGGCACTAAATGCTGCAAGATCAATAAAAGTGGGAATGAAACTTTTAAAGGTGATATCTGACATGAAATGACTTAAAACGTACGATACCTGCTAGTGTCGTTAGCGCACCCTTATTGTATTAATGTGAATTCTTGTCAAATGGCAATGCTGGCAAATGTGTTACAGAACGTCAGTGAACCAATGAAAGCATCCACCTCCAAAATTATTATTTTTTCTTTACCATTCTTGATTCAAAGAAAAAACTCATTGTGGTCATGTCTGCTTTTCATCGGATACATTGTGTGATTGTCTCTGCAGGGTACGGAGGATTTAAAGATAACTCGATAGATTGGTTCATTCATTTTTGGACAGATACTTACATGTCCTTATAGGTTAGCCCTTTGGATTTTCCATAACGCACATTTTACTACTTGAATCAAGAGCAATTCAAGCCCTGGGAAACCAGAAGTACTACGTGGTGCCAAGCAACCACCACGGCTATCTGGTCTGAGACTACACTTACCTTTGACCTCCAGCTTACACTCCACCTGGGCTTCTCCCAAGTCATTGATGGCCCTGCAGGTGTACATGCCCCCGTCGTAAGGGCTGGGTTTCCTGATCTCCAGCGTGCACACACCCTGGTTGCTGAACATGCGGTAGCGCGGGTCATCACCAATGATGATCTTGTTCTTCATCCAGGTCACTTTAGCCTGAAGCAAACAGACTGAGTTGAGCTGTTATCTGTGAGGTCCAACTCGCTCTCAGCACCTACCTTAGGGTGTGCACGAACGCTGCAGTTGAGGGTGGTGTTGTAGCCAGCGATGCCAAATGTGTTGATGAGCGGCTGCGTGAACTTGGGAGCCTCATTGAAGTCGTGGTCATTATAATCAAAGATTTTCACCTTCATGTCTGCCAAGGGAAAAGCATTGGGTCATGCATGATACGGAGTGATATCATGTTGAATATTGCAAATGTGGATGAGAAAAAGTCAGTGTATCTCTATTAGCGCTGGTTGAACCTGTACCTTCTTTGACAATTAGGGCGCTTTTCTTGGTTTGGGTGGCCGACTCGCTAAGTCCACACATGTTCTCAGAAAAGATCCTAAAGTAGTACTCGTTCCCGACTACTAGTTCGGTGATGGCGATAGAGTTGCGATGGTAGTGCTCGATGCATGTGTACCATTCCTGTGTTAAGCACATAAAATCATATAAACGAGCGAACGATTGGACTTTTGCGGAGTTCCTTGATTTCATCATTTACCATTGTCTTCTTGTCTGCCTTTTGAATGGTGTAGCCTGTTATAGCGGCATTGCCATTATCTTTTGGGGGGGTCCAGGACAGAGATACATTTTCTCCCCAGACATCTTCAATTGTCACTGTCTGGGGAGGCCCAGGCAGGTCTAACAGAAGTGAAAGGGAACAATTAGCCAGTGATTCAACCTTGAAAATGTTTATGTGCTTCATTCCCTCACCTATGACTTGTATGTCCATATCTGCTGAATCCACATGGCTTTCTACCTGCACATTCATGTGGTACTTCCCGGAGTGGCTACGCTCTGCTTTTCTGATAAAGATGATGCTGTCACAGTCGGAATTACGGATGCTCACATGGGCAGGATCTATAGGTTGACCATCCTTCAGCCAGGTGACCTTCGGCCTAGGTTTGCCCTTTACAGATGTTGTCACAGAGGTGTGAGGAGAATTTTGCTCATTGGTGCTGAAGAACAGGAATGAACTGAATGTGCTTTACCATGAACGGCACCACAAGGTTGACTGCTTCCCCGACTCTTTTCGTGTAAGTCTGCTTCAGGTGACGGGGGACACGGATCTTGGGTGGTTCTTAAGAGGTGGTATAGCACATAATTTAAAACATTGTATCAGAGGCATCGTCCATTTTTCTTAGTTTCTTTTCCCTGCATTATTTGCTTACCGATAACCTCCTTGACAAGAACTGCGTGCTGAGTATTTCTTGGAGCACTGGCTCCAGCAGCGTTGACAGCCTTGACTCGAATGAAGACTTTGGTCTCGGGTGTCAGGCCTTTGATCGTGTATCTGGTTTTGTCTATCAGTTCGGTGTTGGCTGGGATCCACTCTTCAGCTGTCGGTAAAGAAACATTGCATAATTTAACCTCGCAAAGCCCAGTCACATGCTCTTTGCGGGGGAGCCTTCTTACATCCTTCAAGGCAGTACTCCACTAAATACCCGTCAAGTCCAGCAGCTCCAATTGTCTCTGGAGGACGCCACTTGACGGTCACTGTTGTGTCAGTCACGTCATCCACCACCAGCATTGTGGGCTCACTGGTCACAGCTTAGAGGACGCAAATAACGCTCATCACACTTTTGTTTTTGTGACAGCGTACAAAAACAAGACCAGGGCATAAACACTTGAGCAAGGCGCCTCACTGTCTGCCAACCTCTGGTCTCTGGACCTAATCTTCTAAACCTATAATCCGCAGATGGTTTGGCAGTCATTATAAAGGCATATTTAATATCTTATGGAGAGCCTGCGTAGGCAGCGCAAGTCTTAGTTAAATGTTTTGAATGGCGGTGAAACGGGAGGCAACAGCTGTGTGCCTGGGGTTCCAAGGGCATATCACGCACTTGGTAATCAACCTGAACTCTGAGCAAAAAAATGACAACAGCTTCTTAAGCCACATTACACGCTGATGACAGTATTGTGTTCAAATTAGGTACTCCAGAGTCTGTGCCAGGAAAGTCGATCCATTGTCACGGTGGGCATTTTAGGGATCATTTGGATGACTCACCAAGAGGGGTAAAGGCTTTGGATGGTTCACTAGGCTTCGACACTCCAATTGCATTGACTGCAAATATCCGCACTTCATAAGGCACGCCTTCAATCATCTTCTTGGGTTCGTATGTTGTCTCTTTGATCAGGTCAAAATTAATTCTCATCCATCTTGAGCTCTGCTTCTTTTTTCTCTCAATGTAGTAGCCTTTGGAGGGCAACATCCTTAATTCATCGTCATACAGTAAATCTTAAAGGTAGGTTTAAGAGTTACCTAAGATTGGTGAACCCCCATCGTATTTGGGTGGCTCCCATGTCATAGAGCACCAATCACCTCCAATCACAGGAACCAAAGGAGCATCTGGAGAATCAGGGATGTCTAGAAAAGGGGAGAAAGTGGTTTGAAATTTTGGCAATTCTGTAGAGGAATACAATACTCTTTGTGTATGTTTACGTCTGTGATCTCTTACCTACAACCTTCAGTTTGATGCTTGCTGATGCCTCACCGGCCTCATTTTGAAGGACTAGTTTGTAATTGCCTGTGTCTTCGCGCTCCGTGATTTCAATTGTCAGGGTAGTCTGGTCAACATATGTTTCAGCTCTGACACGATTTCCGGACTCCAAAATGACCTGAGACAGAGGTCAAAAGATTTCAGACTTGGCAAATAACTATTTTCATACATCAGACTAAAGTTGGACACTGACCCTTTCACCTTTCATCCACACCACCTTGGGGACTGGTTCTCCACTTATGGGGATCTCCAAGCGCATTTTGTTTCCAGCAATAACTGTTACAGTGTTGTCTACAAAGTTCAAACCCTCCAAGTGAACTTTGGGAGGGTCTAAAGAAAAAGCACATGAAATACTTAGGTATTTTTATGTGTGTGTGAGATACAAAGTCACCGAGCCTTATTGGAACGTACCTATGACATGAACCTTGGCAGAAAGGCTATGCGAGTACCCCTCAGGTACAAAAGTGTAATCTCCTGAATCGTGAAGGGAGCTCGTTTCAATTGAAAGCTCGTGAACCCTGCAATAAACATGATTCAACTCTAAACACTTATGCACAGTCCTTTTTTAAGTCTGCGAATTTGCTTATACCTATTTTTATGTGTGATGTTGATGCGGTCGTTGGGTTGTATCAGCTGTCCATTTCTGTACCATCGGCCCGGGACGTTGCCTGGAGATATCTCGCACTGCAGCTTTAATGGCTTGCCCAGCATCACCTTTGTATCCTGCAGGTCTCCATGGATCTTCAGGGGTTTCACTATTGGCCAGAGTAAGTTCATCTCACAGCTTAACAAAACCATCTATAATAACGACAAGATAATTAATCACCGGTGTTTACATACAATCAACCTGGACATGAGCTTCGGATGAGCCACCAGAAGCCATGATTGAATAAGTCCCGGTATCTTCCAGGGAGGCATCATCGATCACAAGATAGTGTTTGTTTCCCTCACACTTGACTCTATATCTGGATCGAACCCCTGTAGGAATCTCCACACCATTCTTCATCCTGAAAAAAGAAGCATGAAGAGTAGGTGAAAAAAGGGACAGTCAGACATCATTCTTATCGTGGTTTTACACCTACGCCTTACCATTTGACTGGTGCACCTTCCTCTGTTACCTCACACATCAACTCGATCCTCTCATTCACCGTGGTCGTCACAGGCTCAAGGCCTTTAACAATCTTCACTGGCAATTCTGTAGTAGAGACAGAGCGAGAGCGCTGAAGAAAAAGAGCCACGGCAATCTACCAACGTTCTGAATGTTTGCTGGGGTTACCTTTGACAAACAGTTCCGTGGAGCACTTCTCGTCCCCTGCCGCCACAGAATACGCTGCGTCATCATTCAGGGCACAGTTGTTGATAACAAGGATCCTTTGGGTACCCTTGTGCTCAAATATGTACCTAAACGTGAGTCATTAGTGAACTTGAGAGAACAACTTGCATAATTAGCTTTAAATAATTGGACAGTAAAGAAGTGTCTTATCAAGTCTAGACCATGCATCGTGCGTGTCGGATCAGACAACAGTTGCTTCTGCTACACTAAACATTGAACTAGCTGGACAGACAAATCAACTTACTTCCTTTGACTTAAGGTCAGCGGCAGAGCCAGAGCAGGGCCATTATGGCAGACAGGAAGGCGCATCATGACATGACAGACAGACACAAACAGACATGGGCAGAGAGACATCATGCCTGTGGCTAGTAGTCAGCAAAGAGAGCAGGAAGTCCTGGTGATAAAACCAGAACACAGCAATAGCTCCCAGATGGCTTTAGCTTGGCATGGCTTTGACATTTGGCATGGCATGGTATAGCATTGACTTTAAAATAGGTTTCTTTGGCAGTTAAGGATCTATACAAGGTAAGACCCTGAAAAGGACTCTTCACATTTGTCAAAATCTCCATATCTGCCCTTTTGTCAAAGCCGCACTCAGTTAAAGACCTGTACGGGAGTTACCACCTTTTCCTGTACAAAGGCATACAAAGAGCAATTAAACGCAACGGTACATGTGTGATTATCACTCAAATGTAGCTCTGTAGTCATGGAAACTAATGAGAGCCACACTGAAGTCGAGAAAATGTTGGCGAGACATTTATATAGACACTTTCCGCAAATGAATGGCATTTTATGAAATGCGCTTCATTTGTGTGTAAATGGCAAACAACATTTAGGATACAAAACTGGTGACATCAACACATACTTGGGACTGGGACGGATCTCATGTCCATTTTTGTACCACTTCAGGTCAACCGTAGGGTCAGTCAAGTCGACGGCCAGGCGGATCTTGCCACCTTTATCCACCTGGTACGCAGGGTCCAACTTCTTTGCAAAAGCTGTGAAAAAGCGCATTTTTGTTGGTATGGTCCTATCTGGAAGTCAGACAGAATTTCTTCACCTTCGCTCTTCTTCTCCTCTTTGGGAATCTTCTTCATTCTGCGCAACAGGCCTCTCAGATCCGTGATACCGTACATGAAGGCAATCTTCTCGTACTGATCCGGACGGGCATTCTTGAGGATCTCCCACACGTCCACCTCGGGAGTGTCGTCCTGCTGTTTATGTTCCCTGGTGGCGTTGGATATTGTGTGAGGGCAAGTCATGGGATGGTGTTTGCAACATCTCCTGAGAAACTTTAACTGCAAAGTAAGATTCTGCATGGTGCAATTACCTTCATTTCCTCAGGACATGTCGCACAAAGAGATGGGCTTCATGCAGTATCTACACGAGTCTACATTTGTTGTGTCTAGTGTATATTCACATGTACGGGAATGATCAGTCCCAAAAGTCTTTAAATTGCCAAATCCTGAACAGCAATAGGTGAAAACAGTCTTTCGAGTCTGTGCTTCTATTATCTGGTTCCTTTTTCCACGATAAAAAATGTAGTATTGCCTGTAACATTGTTTCACCTGGTTTGCTACCTTCTGTCTGGCCCATCTCTTTGTTTTGTAGTCATTCCACCCATCCATTTCGGAATGCTTTTGCATGGAGTTAGAATTGCAAAGGTAGGTGTCGGGTTAGATTGTGAAATCCTGGTTAGTCAACTCATTGCTTTGCACATGAGTGGTGTGTGTGTTAGTAGAACATCCAGTCAAATCTTTTTTTCATTGACATTTTTCCAAATGTCTGACAAGCAGTTAGCAAGGTAAAAGTGTCAGTGAATATTATTCTTTACTCCTTCTGTTTATTTCCAAGCACTTATGTGGAAAACTGAAATAAACATGGCTGTATTTGCCTTTTATTTCCGCCATGAAATAGAATGACAATGTAGCGATAACACTATTTTCCCGCATCATTTCTCCGTGGCTCCACTCTGCATCTTTAACAATGCGAAACATTGCTCCAGGACCAACCGTTTCCATCGTTGCCGACTGCAAGCAGGAGCCGTTCAGAATGCTGCTTCCAAATGTAGTGTTACCAAGCTACAGTTCGCCAACACTCTTTGTTCGTCTAATTGGGGAGACCCCCGTCATGCTGGGGACTCTAGAAGATTACAGTACTCACCCGCAGTAAGGTCTAATGCTTTTAATTTCTATGGTTTTCGCTCTACTAACCTTTGATTTCTGAATATGTAGGGGAGAAGAAGAGACAAGCCCAAAATAAATGGATAATTGATATGGCTGTGTTGGTTTAGCTTTAGCTTATGTACGCACTTTTGCGATTATTTTGAGCAACCAAGAGAAGCGTGCTAGACATAGGCCTGCCATTCAGGGAGTGGCATTGTCAAATCAAAGAAGCACATGAAACCAATACTAGAAAAAGAGGGCAACATCCACTCAGCAGGTCGGCATGTGATTCTCACCTATGTTTAAGGAGAGCGCTAAAGTCAAGCTCCCCTGCATCTTCTTGGCCTTCAGTGCTGTTGTTAACAAGGAGAGATTAATTTAATGAAACAGTCTTGAGAAAACAATGCTAACACAACACAAAGCCAACGCTCAATCAGTGTATTAGCTGCAAGCTAACAAATGATTGGTGCTTACACAAAACTCAATCGTACATCTTTGGTTTTGAAACGAGGTGGTTTGTGTAAGTCTGGTGTCCTAGGGCATTGCCACAGGGTAATGATGCAAGGACACCAGGATGCTTTGTATTGCCTTCCGTAAACATTGTTTGGGGGTAATTTAATGTATCAGAGTTGGCCTTTAATCATGTAAAGGCGCTTGAGTTGGTGGGTTGATTATAATGGCACAACTGCTATCAATCATATCATATTTTGTACCTTTTGTGTTGCATACTGAATACACACGTGACAATAGCACCATGTGCATTACCTCCTTTTGAAAGCGGATCGAATATCAATACTTTGTGATCCCCCAGCTTCTGGAAGACAGGGGTAGATGTTCACAGTAACATGTTCTTTATATGTCCCGGTTAGAGCGCCTCTTTGCCCCATTTACCGACCTTTCACTTCCAGGTCGAAGGAGCAGCTGTCAAGCTTATCCTTGAGGCTGACTTCGCACCTGTAATTGCCCGCGTAGTTCTCCTTGGCCTTGATGATTTGCATCTCAAATGTATAGACCTGCCCGCATACATGCATTTCTGTAGTGTCACATAAGTTCTTGTTTCATAAAATGGACGGTTGTGGCTCTTACCTTGGCATTGCGGTCAAAGGTCTCTTTGAGCTGTAAGTGCTTCCCTGTCTTGCTGGCCAAGTCCATCCATTTTCCCTTAAACCATTTCACAGTGGGTTTGCGCAGAAGGTCTTTGGCCTCCACTTTTGCGACAAAGGTTATATCACCACCTTTTTCAGACAGCATAAATGACAAATGTGAACATTATTGGTGACACAATTTCTTTGATATGCAATTCCGGTTTGGTTCCTCTCCAGAATTCTAGGAAATATTATTTGACAGAATCTTGACTCAAAGCCAACAGATGTTTTTTTTTTTTCAATTTGGCTAATGCTACCACAGGAATCTTTCGCGGTAGCAGTTTTGTTTTCTCTGTCTGTTCAGCTTACCCACGGTCACTGTGCCGCTTACAGGCTTCAGCGTGAGCAGGGAGGAGGTGGGGGTCTCGATGGGCTTGTCCACTTCCTCCGCAGGCTGGGACTCACCCAAAGACCACACTGGTTCACATTGAGAACAAATGCATTAAAAACAAGAAAGCAACCATTTTAGTTACCATCAGTCCAAAATCCCATGAATATCGCCCACTTTTTGCAGCGTTTATTTCAAATACACAGACAGAAAGACGCACACTTGGACACATTCTCTCCCTTTCAGCAGCAGCAGTTGAAGCGACATTGAAAGCATGAAGGAGAAATGCAGGTACACAAAACTTACTTTATATGATGTCCAACAAGGATGACAGAGGAGCCTAATATAATCAACGCTATTCTCGATTCCCTGATGTGTGTAACACCATTAACATTCTCGTAATTTTCTTCCACTCAAATTACCTGAGTCTTTTCTCCCCATGGATGTAACAGGGACGCTATCATCTAAATAGAGACAAGGAGAAGTTTACAGCATATTGGCGGGAATAGTACTGTAAAGTCCGCTGCAGCAAGCACACGCCAGTACAAACAAAAGTCAAGCGATTAGTTTTTGGCAGGGAGTGTTGACAGTGGATTGGATTTGCTGTTGGAAGGGAAAATTTAATCTTGAGTTAAAATGTTAATTTGTTAAAAAGGAGACATCTCCACTTCTCTGTTGTACTACCAAAAGTCGTCCAAACACACAAAAACACGTCTGCCGACACGTTTCCTACTCTCTAATTTTTAATTGTAGTGATTTAGGGAAGGTGACCGCGTCAGTCAAAAAATGTTGTAATAGGACCGAACAGAGGTTCTTACTAGGCAGCTCAATTGAGAGTTTCTTGAGTGTATTGGCTTCCTCTGTGAAAAAAGCACAGTCATCATGGAAAATTACAAGGGCAGGCTCATTCATAAAAAATGGCTTCAACTCCTGATGCCCATCATTGAAAATGTGAGTCCTCCAGCATGACACATCAGTACAAAAATGTAAATAAATTGCATGATGTTTGGTTTAACGTAGCATCCACATTACGAATAGGTACATGTGGAGTACCATTGTCGGTCGCATCATTGGCTTTATTTGTCCAATAAAGGCCGATGCTTTGTTGTCATGCACTGTTACTGTTACTACATGTATGTCAGCAATGACATACATGTCATAGTTGACCAGACGATGTATTCCACTAGAAGTTTTAAGTGCAAAGACAGAGGTCATGCTCACAGTGGACTTTATCAAAGCAAGATACCGACCACTTGGGGATATTTTACTGTGGCTTAGCTTAATGTACGTGTGATCAGTTCAGTCATCCTCATAAATAATGGCTGTTTTAGCTACCAACCTCCAGAGGACAGTGGGGGCAAAGTAGTTGCTGTGATGGCGTCGTCATCTGCAATAAAGGTTTTCATGGACAAATCAACCCACCAAGCAGCGCAAATTTTTCACTGGCAGGCAGAATAGGTGATTTTGGATGGACAAGCCCAAAAATGAGTGGTAGATCACAAAGGGATCTTTAATAGTGCTCATTCCTGCAAGCACCTCAAGCAACAACCTAAAGGTGAACGATCAAATAGGCAGGTGGCAAATACGTGCAATAATGCCCACAAAAACGTAGCTTTCTATTTTAAAGGCATATACATTGTGCATCTTAACAAATTAGGGTACCCTCTAAAGGTTTTCTCGGTCTTGCTGTCCAAATCCATCCACTTTACGTAGACTGTCTTCGGCGATAAAGGTGATGTGGAATAGTTTTCTATTGAACTATTTTCTTGAGATGCACCCAAACTATGTAAATGTCTGCTTGTACAAATGGTACACCATCCTTAGACTATAGATTTTGGCCTTTTCCTCTGTTTTCCTTTGTTTTCCAACCACACCTACCTTTTCACTCCTGCTACTAATACTTTACTCTCCTTCCACCCTGGTGCTTCTCCACGTTCTTGTGTAACATCGCAAAAATGTCTTCACAGTGAAAAGCGGCAAGCCACAGGACAAGAGCAAGGCAGCGCAGCATGGTAAGAACCACAGAACACAATCATACCTCCTCCACAATGAAGCTGCAGACCTCGTGAAGTAAATTAATGATAAAATACTGGTGATGGCAAAGCCCAAACCAACACGTGAAGTCAGTGTGCGTGGGGGGTGGAGGAATATGCGCACGAGTGGTCAAGGTTACCCACCTGGGGGTGGAGAGACCTCCAAGGAAATCGCAGGTTGGAGCGGGGCACCGTTACTGTCTGGTGTAACACTTTCTGAACATAATGTGACAGATAAAGCGGCGGATGGACTTGGATGAGCGCAAAGCTTTTCAAAGCATTTGTCGTGCCTCTCTCACACTCGTGTACACAAAAATACACACATCAATGCATACTTGCTGACAGGTGACACACAATTATACTTTTTACACGGCATTCTCACAAGACAAACACCAACAATGTCATTTCATTTCAGTTGTTGATTTGGATTATTGATGTTCAAAGGTAGTTAGCTTTGCTAATTAACTACTACTAGCTTGCAAACAATAGCACTGATAATCATCAAGCCATCTATTTGAGCCACTGCTGTGGTTATTCTTCAAAAATCCTAGGGGTATTTTTAGGGAGGCTTTCGGACAACTTCTCCCAGCCTGAGCCTCAAGATGCTGCGGCTTCAAGGTCAAACACCAGCGGCGGCCGCTTGGAGCCCGCCACCCCCAATCCACTTGCCCTCACAAGGGGCGGCCCAACGCGTCAGCTGAAACAACAGTCGGGGATCAGCTGCCGAGCGAGAGGAATGTCAGAGATGCTGACAGCTCGCTGCTCGTCACTGTGGGCACAGCAGCACGTCCATGTTGTCTTGAAGGATCAACCTGTATTATAGTTTGTGATCTCTTCTTGGGGAGACTGAAAGCAAAGCCTGAAAGGGCTCATTGCGGTCCCTCTAAAGAAAAAATGTTGTCAGGGCATTGAATCTTGAAGCTTTTGTATTAGAATGATCTCTTAATAAGAGTTTCTTAATCCTTGGTCAGCAGTGGCCAAACGGGTCAAGATGTGATTGATTCCTCTTCCATTCAAGCTTGGCTGGAGCATGTGGTTAGCACACAGTTATTGTTGTTCTGAATATTGGCTTGGACCTTTTCCTTTTGAGTGCTTGCCTGGGTTTTCTCTGAGTACTGCAGTAAGTCTACCTCATTCTACCCTCCAGGCTATAAGTTTACCAACTCGGAGACAAGTCAGTCTCTTCTGATTTTCATTGGAGGGTGTGAGGTGACAAGATGAGAGCTATTGTTGAGTACTCACCTTCAGGCTGGCCATTTGCCGTCTCATCTAAAGAGAGAGAAGAAAGGAGATATCCTTTACAAATTCATTCTTGAGTTTTGATGCACAATACACTGACCTATTTTGTTAACTTACTCCCTACAGTCTTAACTGATTACGATTTAAGGCTCGGTGGCAAACCACTTGTTCACCCTTTACCTCATTTAACCACGCTAAATAGCCACAACTACAACACAAAGGTATCAGGATGCGACATCTAAATCTAACTAATACCCCAGCAGCTTCTCAGCATTGCAGTTATTAGTGGATTATTGGAGCATAGAACCATGGAAGAGAGTTGAGCAACATCTGGACTGGCTTCTACTTTTTATAGCCCAAATTGGAACAGTGAAAATGAGTCGTCTAACATTTGGTGAAGTGTTAAGTTCTTACTGTGAAGGCACGTTATGACTTGACAAATCCATGGTAGGTGATATTTATTTGGAACTTGGCGCTACAGTCAATGTTTAGTGAATAAAATAAACACATGCAAAGGGATAACAATGATAAAATGGATGAATACTGGAAGTTTGTCAATAGATTCAGTGCAAAACTTGGGACAATAAACACAACCCTCTTAAGACCTGAGGATATGACACATCCGGTGCTTAAAGACACTCACGAAAGTGTCTCAACTCCCATCTCCAGCACATCCATGACAATGTACAGTATTATTGTTTGTGAGACACTTTCTCCCATTGCCGTCTCAGATGGTTATCTATGCATTTTGTAATGATTCCATTTCTGCATTCCATCACCTAAAATTAGCCGTAATGCTCACTTCCAACCAATGCATTGCTGGCCACCGCGGCGCAGTCCTACAGGGTCACATCATCCACCCCAGAAGGAGGCTAGCTCTCATGACCGCAGAGATAATGAGAGTGCAGAAAGGTTTTGTTTTACCTCTGTGGTCTCCCAGTTCAGCTGACAAGGTTGCAGGTATTTTCAGCTGTTGCCTGTACTGGCGCTCAGACAGAGAGGGGCTCACCGAGGCTCCAACTGTTGCCAGTGTCGCTCCTCCTAACTTTACTGTGTGAATTAAAAAGTCTGTCAACCCCCACATCAATCCTGCCATTGCACTTTGACGGTCTCCCTTGGATGAGACCCATTTTCTTTTTCTCTGACAATGAATTGACGACCTGTCCTGATTTATGAGGGCCTGTTGTGTGAGGCATCGTCGAGAAATGCTGTATCAAGCGGTGAAGATGCTTTGAGCTTGTCTTTAAGTGAAACCCAAGACAAAGGAGCACCAGGTCAGGACAGTAGTTGAAGGCGTCTGGCCACAGGTCAAAAGGGGTGGCTCGCTCTCCTTTGAGCGATCTATAAAGTAGCTAGGGGTTGTCAGATCTTGTGCCTGGCCAATGGGGGAGGAGGGGCTTGGGTGTCATTGGCGGGAGATGGCAGGGAACAAGGGATAGGGATTTACAGTGCACTCATTCTGAACTATTCCAGGGACAAGAATCCTGGCCCCGAGAGATACTCTGGCGGCTCATCATCTCCTGTTCGACATCCACAGTGGGGAGGGCTGTTGAAAAGAACAGCTGGTCGTACTCATTTGAAGAACAATACTTTTCTGCACACATTTACTGCATCCCCTATGGGATGTTCAGCTATTTATGGGTAAGCGTGTCACTGGCTGTCTCTGAGGGGATCAGTGGATGTACACGCCGAGGGAAAGTGCACCAGCCACAACAAAGACATCCTTGTACCGAATTCTCAATTTAGATAAATCCTTAATGGCATATTACACGATCCAATGACCCCCAGGTGTAGTTTTACATTACAAACAGAAGCGTCACATACCAAAGTCTTGTTTTAGTTCAAAGTGTGCAAATGAGGCCTGTCATAATTGCTGCAAAGGAAGGATGAAACACAAATGTGCTAGTTCTGCAAAATCAACTATTTGTTTCCTCGATAAAAGAGTACAGACATAGGATGTCACTTGTGCGCAACCAACACTTGAGACCCAACAAGAATTTGTACTGTTACTTAACCAAGTCAGTCAGCTTATAGTCATACGTATGTCGTTTGGAAGGAAAATATACAGTGTATCATGCTGATATGTTATTTTGAAAGAAAGAATATATGGACAGTCCAACACATCAGCTGTCCTTTAGAGGATGGGAGGTTTATTTAAAAAGATTTCTAAATAGGTTTATTTACTGTTCATAGGCATATCTGATGAACCTCAGATAGCCCGCAGAGCTGCTAACGGAGAAGGCACCAGTCATACCATCGCATAATGATAGACGGGCAAGGATTAAAGAGGAATGTTGATGGATGTGGTATTGCAGATGACAGATGTCATGGCTCCAAAGTTAGGGCGGGATGATGGTGTGGTTAAATGAGGTGTCTAGTTTAATATGGACTTTGTCATTAATCATCTGGGAGACAACTGGAACTACTTGTAATGCTGATCCCAAATCTGCAGGATGGTTCCCTCACTAGTATTATCGCATTTGGATCATGCTCCTATGTCGTTCCATACGTGCATTCATGCATCAATCATATGAAACAACAACCAAAATTATGGTATCCCTTCATTAAATTGTTTGCCTTCAAACTGCTCATTTCGACCTAAAATTACTTATCAACATCCTCGCGGCACTCCTACCTTTCTTTTCGGGCTCTGGCATCTTGAGCCAAGTCCTAAAACGAGTGTCAGGCGGTCAACAAATGGCAACTTCCGAGCTTTGGGAGTCGACGGGAGGGTCGCTGGGACGAGGCTCGGGGAGTCCACCAGCGAGTGTAGAGCGAGACAGCCTAGGCGCACTCGGACGAGAGTGATGCGAGATGAGGAGGGCACAGGGATACGTTTTGGAGGTTTCGGCAGGGGGAGGAGAGGAGGAACGGTGACAGATCCAGAAGGGGTCAAGGCTTTCAGGCCTTATATAGATAGGAGGCACGCTCCTCCTCTCCGCTCTTGTGGAAAGTCAAGCTCTATCTGGCCCACTCTGAGCATCACTGTCCCCAACCCATCCGCTGACATGCCAGATTTTGGATTGAAGGCATCAGTAAGGCCTCATGTTGAGCAAGCCTCTCGTTTTCTCTACCTGTCAAAATTCAAACACACGTTGCTTTTGAATGAGAAACCGTGTCCAAACATCTGACTGGTTTAGATGTTTTATTTTCCATTTCTAGTTAGTGGCTAAACCATCAAAAGAAGACTGTACCAATTCGGTGTCAGCTTTCAAACTAAAACATTTTACTTTCTTAAACACTCGGGTCACTTTTCCCTACATGCACCTCAACGGATCCTTTAGAGTGTTTTTGTAGGGATTACTTTCCATGGTGGATTTCGAGATTATTTATAGCCAAAGGATGGCGTATGTAGGATGGACTCAAAATAAACTACAGTGCCCAGGCTGACCCGCCCCCGCAGCACAAGACCAGGGTCCTATTTGCGGCAATTGTAATTAATTCAGCAGATTACAAACTGACATGTTTATACGGATGCACGAGCTGTGAGGAGGCTCTGTCAGACAGGCGGAGAAACTTTAGATGTCACCATTGTTTCTGATGATCCCGCCTGCCCCTTGCTTACGTTTTGAACTCGATTGGAGAAACTGAATTTACGATAAAGGGAACATTTGAGATGACACGCTGCACCCGGACGCCACATTCCAGGTATCAATTTAATCTGGCGGGAATGCTGTCCTGCGACGGCACTGAAACGCACAGAGATGCCTGTGCGCTGGCTCTGAAGACTATACTTAGAATGCTGCAGTAAACCTTGACATTTGACATGTGTATCGCACATGAAAAACAAAGAATTATGTCATCCAATGAAGCTTTCAGACAAAAAGATACTCAAGGGGTGTTATATGAAACCAATGTTAACGAGACGCTTCCTAACATAACCGTATACCTAACCTCATTTGCACCAGGACGCCGCATCTATTTTTACAAAACAATGATAACGCTTCCACATAAACAAAACGAGACCACCAATTCAAAATATCAAACTTAATAGCTACTTATTAAGTTTACGGCATGTGGCCTTTCTTGGTAACAGACACTCGCTACACCCATGTTGGCCCATTTATAACCAGGGGTGAGGGGGCTCCAGCATTAAATGCTGGGCTTAAGGAGACGGGTGTCATGTGGGCCAGGGGCTGGAAAGAGCTCAAAACCATTTGGTATTGTTGGAGATGCACTGAGCGTTCACATCACAAGGGTGGTTTAGTCATGAGGTCACCCAAACACTGAAGAAGGGCGGGGGGTGGGGGCACGTTTTTGGTGCTAGTCAGACTCTACTGACACCTTGTGGTTCCTGCAACTAAATGTTCTTTTTATTGACATACAAATTGGATATGTTACTGATTTTTAAAGACCCAGTCAATTCAGTCAGAAGTGGTTTGCATTACAGATCTCCTCTATGATGCTTGTGCAGCAGCATCAGGGTTCTCTCGCCAAACTGGTACGTGAGCTTTTTCTTTACTTTGACGATCTCGCCCGAGCGGGCGTAGTTCCTCAGGGCGCGCGACATCTTCTGGTACGTCATGGGCCGCTTGTTGCCCTTCCTCTGGCCCCACAGAGCCGCCAGCTGGTCTTTGTTGCGGGCGGAGAAGCGGAAGACGCCTGACGACGACGGCACCCAGGACACGCAGTGGGCCATGGTAGGGTCTTCTAGCATCTCGAAGAGGAAGTGAAACAGACGCATCTTTCTACCTGCAAAATGCAGAAAGCGGTCAGTGTCTTTTTATATACCAGGACTCCAACTTGAATAGATATCTCTATTATGAGTAGGCCCACCATGTAAGTCACTAGAACCCATTTTATCCATTATGTTTTAAACTCAAGTTTGTTTAATTTATGATCATAGCAAGTGGAGAGTTTTGCATAGGTGTTTAGTTGCAGTTTTGCAACGTGTAACACTTGCCCATGCAAATTTTCCTGACAGGCACCTGGAAAGCGGCACATATCAGTGCCAAAATCGGACAGAATCAGGTTTCAGTGTACCACACACACCCACATCTGTCATTTCCCCAAAAGCAACAATTCCCAGAAAATGATTGGCGGGACTGCAGGCGAGACAGTCAGTCAGTAGATACGTTGCTGGCCAAAAGTATTGGCACCCTTGCAATTCTGTCAGATAATGCTCAATTTCTCCCAGAAAATGATTGCAATTACCAATGCTTTGGTAGTAATATCTTCATATATTGTGCTTGCAACAAAAAAACAAAACAAAAAGAGAATGGGAAAAAATATTTAAATCATTATCCATTTACACAAAACTCTCAAAAATGGGCCGGACGAAAGTATTGGCACCCTTTGAAAAATCATTTAATGCTTCTCTAACCTGTTGCTCAACTGTGGCACATAATGGATGGTGGCAATAACTAAATCACACTTACAGCCAGTTAAAATGGTTTAAAGTTGACTCAACCTCTGTCCTGTGTCCTTGTGTGTACCGCATTGAGCATGGAGAAAAGACAGAAGACCAAAGAACTGTCTGAGGACTTGAGAAGAAGAATTGTGAGGAGGCATGGGCAATCTCTAGGCTACAAGTCCATCTCCAAAGACCTTAATGTTCCTGTGTCTATCGTGCGCAGTGTCATCAATAAGTGCCATGGCACAAGAGGAGTCGATTGGGTCCGATCACGTTATTTTCAAAGTATCGGAATCGGCCAAAAAATATCGGCCATGCCTTTTTTAAATATATATATATATATATTTTTTATTTTAATTAAATCGTTTTCTAATTGTATTTAACGTTACAGACATAATATGTTACAGTCATCCAGAGTCTTTAGTTTAGGCTTAAGGTAGGGTTATCTAATTTATCCCAATAACGGCGGTAATAAGTTTTTTTTTAATGTATCACGTTAAAAAATTTAACGCAATTAATGCATGCGTTGCACGACCCACTCACGCATTGTCGCGCTCAATGTGTAATGGCACCGTTTTACCTATATAGAGAGATAAAAGGCAGCATAAAATAAGTAGAGTGAATTTTGGCAGCTTTTGGAGGCTTATTTTAACTGGCTAAAGCCTTACAGTCCCTCTCCCAATGATTAGAAATATGGGAAGCAATGTGGGGAAGCAAGGTCGCATTTGATCTTTTTCTTAACCCCTTATTTTATTTCCCAACGCAGAGAAGAGATATCAATTGCTAGCACTACGCACAGTCATGGTTCCACTTCCCATTATGGTTCCACTTCCCATCATGCATTGGGGCATGGCTGCAGTATCAATTACTGAAAGCTCAACAGATTCACTAGATGGCAATATTTAGTCACAATATATGAAGTCACAAGTCTTTCTATCCGTGGATCACTCTCACAGGAAGAAAGTTAATAATGTAAATGCCATCTTGAGGATTTATTGTCATAATAAACAAATACAGTATTTATGTACTGTATGTTGAACGTAAATATTCGTCCGAGTTTTATTCATTTTTTCTTAATGCATTGCCAAAATGTATATGATCGGAAAAAATTATCGGGAATGATTGGAATTGAATCGGGAGCAAAAAAAAAAAGCAATCGGATCTGGAAATATCGGGATCGGCAGATACTCAAACTAAAACGATCGGATTGGGAGCAAAAAAACATGATCGGAACAACCCTACATGGCACTGTGGCTAACCTCCCTAGATGTGGACGGAAAAGAAAAATTGACGAGCGATTTTAACGAAAGATTGTGCGGATGGTGGGTAAAGACCCTCGATTAACATCCAAAAAAGTTCAAGCTGTCCTGCAGTCTGAGGGTACAACACGGCGTCTGAATGAAAAGGGAGTCTATGGTAGAATACCCAGGAAGACCCCACTTCTGACCCAGAGACAAAAAAAGCCAGGTTGGAGTTGGCCAAAACTTACCTGAGAAAGCCAAAAACATTTTGGAAGAGTGATCAGATGAGACAAAAGTAGAGCCTTTTGGGAAGAAGGCATCAACATAGAGTTTACAAGAAAAAAACGAGGCCTTCAAAGAAAAGTACACGGTCCCAACAGTCAAACATGGCGGAGGTTTCCTGATATTTTGGGGTTGCTTTGCTGCCTCGGGCACTGAGCTGCTTGACCGTGTGCATGGAATTATGAAGTCTGAAGAGTGCCAACAAATTTTGCAGCATAATGTAGGGCCCAATGTGAGAAAGCTGTGTCTTTCTCAGAGATCATGGGTCTTCCAGCAGGACAATGACCCAAAACACACTTCAAGAACCACTAGAAAATGGTTTGAGAGAAAGCACTGGAGACTTCTAAAGTGTCCAGCAATGAGTCCAGACCTGAATCCCATAGAACACCTGTGGAGAGATCTGAAAATGGCAGTTTGGAGAATCTCAGAGACCTGGAGCAGTTGGCCAAAGAAGAATGGTCTAAAATTCCAGCAGTGCATTGTAAGAAACGCACTGATGGATACTGGAAGTGGTTGTTCGCAGTTATTTTGTCTAAAGGTTGTGCTAGCAAGTATTAGGCTGAGGGTGCCAATACTTTTGTCCGGCCCATTTTTGGAGTTTTGTGTAAAATGATAATGATTAAAAAATGTTTTTGAGTCTTTTGTGTTTTTTCATTGCAAGCAAAATAAATGATATTACTACCAAATGATCTTTAATTGCAATTATTTTCTGGTAGAAATTGTACATGATCTGACAGAACTGCAGGGGCGTCAATAATTTTGGCCGGCAGTGTATGTAAAAAAAGACATTGTTTATCATGTCTCTTGTCCCGAGGCAATAACTGTGTGGTGCGAGACGAAAAAGAGAACTTACCGCTGCCCACCACCGTGGCTTGTTGTGTGCTCAATTGTCTCATTGTGACAGAGGCAGACGAGGGCTCACACGGCGCTGCCGGAGGGCCACATGGGGTGTGCTGGCACAGAGGACAAAATCATCAGTTGGGTTCTCGATTGATTGCCTTTGATGGCAACAGACATTTAAACTTAGAGGGTTTCTCAGCGAATGAGCAAACGTTCCCAATTCAAATGGATTGGATGTCTACTCATGACAAACTCATTAAAATAATGATAACCGTAATACATAAAAAACAAAAATATTCTCACAAGTGGCTCACAAGGCCTCCAGCAGTGCTCCCAATCATCGTTGACCTCACTGGTTGTATTCTCCTGCACACCTGCGGTTCAGTGCAACCTCGCATTAAAAAATTATGCAGAACGGCAACTAATAACCACGATCCTCTTACCGTTGTTTTCAGCGTTTTGTCTATGGTACTCCTCTAGGAATTCTAAAATGACCTCCAAGTCGGACTGAGCCTCCTGGCACGAATTCTGAAAGAGATTTAACTGTCAATATTTGATATTTTACTGCTAAATTTTGCTCGTTGCTCATTACCATCGCTGAACGTGAAGTTGCTCCAAATAACATCTAACAGGTACGTCGGGGTGCTGTTCTTATACCTCCCCGAGGGGAGAGTGAGGTTTATGAGCCCTGTGCTAACAATGGGCTCCATACGGCAGCATCAGCTTGTCAACAAAGGCCCACCAGCGCTAACCACATCCTCCCCTCTGGGCCAGATAAGGCCGCGTCTGGAGCACGCCGCCTCTCTCTCAGGAAAAACACACTTGCAGTCATATTTTTCCTCACAGGATATGTCGAGAAATTCGCAACGGCCAAAATAATGTGACTGAAGTTGGCTGCTTTCTTTGCCGTTAGCAACATGAAATTCAGTAAACTTGTCTATCACGAAGACACATTTCAACAAGTCTCACTTAATTTACAGGGATTTTAAAGTGCATACGACACGAGAAAAAAGTCCTAAATAGGATTATTATATGAATTAGAAAAATATTCTGAGACGATTCGACTATATACAACAATTTAGCAAAGCGCAGATGACGAGAAATTAGTCTTTTAATCTGCCGGTTAGCCACGCCTACCATTATAGGGCTCTAGCGTTCCCAACAGGTGGATGACGTCAGCGGAGTCACGATTTCATCTGATTTAGTATGCAGCCCATTGAGTGGGAATTATTCACAACGCCGAAAACACGACAAACAGAGCCGCAAAATGTCATTGTTTCAGTCGCTCTACTCCAATATTTTTACAGGTTATTCTTTTTATCCAAGTATTTTCCCCAATAGCTAAATAAATGGCTTGAGAAGGACCAGTCAGCCCGTTGAGGGGGAATTACTCAGAACGAGTAAAACGTGACGAAGAGAGCCGCAAAATGTCATTGTTTCAGCCTCTCTACTCCAATATTTTTCCAAGATATTCTTTTTTATGCAAGTATTTTTCCCCAATAGCTAAATAAATGGCATGGTCATGACCAATAACAGTCTTGTGCTAAATGGAATATGAAATAATAAAAATGCATTTATTCAAGACGACATGGCAAAATTATTCCACAGTGGTCAAAACTGTCGACTTCACCTTTACTATCGCACCTCCCGAACGATATTTTATGCCACCTAAATGGGGTTTATGTCATCAACCCGAACCGAGTGATGTTTCAAAGTCTTCGAAGCGGAAAATCGCACATAACTAGCCCGGATTATTTCACATGATGACTGGGTTGTTGATTGTCTTTGCCGATCGGCAAACCGAGAGAGCAATTTACAGCTCGTTCCCCTGCTAATATGGACAGGAAAGCTCGCCGAGGAAGAAGCTGGACAATGACCACTGAACATTTACATGCCAATCCATGATCAAACGTAAATAGTCCTTCATTTAAGGAAAGTTTGTAGTGTTCGCGGCAATTTTTAACTCAAAGTTGCAATTTCTGATCGGTTGGAAAATTTGACAGAACACCGGGCACATGAGCACAATAAGCCGAATATAGTGCTCTCCCGGCGGGTGGATGTGCGACAAGTGTTGTGCCGAAAAATAGCCACCCCGCATGCATGTCAGCCACAAAATGCAAGCCACCTATATATTAAAAATAGGGCTGTCAAAATTATCACGTTAACGGGCGTTAATTTTTAAAATTAATCACGTTAAAATATTTGACGCAATTAACGCATGCACTAAATGACCCGCTTGCACATTGCCTCAAAACAGATTACATTGAGGCCGTTTATGGACATTAAGAGTGAAGAGAACGCCACCGGCCCCTTGGGGGCAGCGCCGTTCCATACTCATGTTATTTCTTCTAAACGTGGGAGAATCAGTAGTTGTGAGACGTTCATGCTGTATTCACAATGCAATGCTAATTGCTATTTGTGCTCCACACATATTTCAGTAAGTTTTCTTTTTTTAGTGGCAATTATGTGTCTCTTGTTGTATTTTGGGTAAGATAAGCGCAACAAAAATAATATTCCTATCTCTCCAAAAAATAATGTTCACAAAAAGAAAAGCACTTCAGTCTATAGTAATGAGGCCCTATTCTGACACACAGTTAAACAACAATGCAAAATGAACTGGCATTCCATATCAAAATAGCTATGCAAAATACATGTAAAACTTAGACTTTGGTCACTCTATTTTTATTATTGTTATTTTTATTCTTATTCTTATTATATTAACTCTACTTTTGATTGAAAATTTTACAAAATTTATTAAAACAGAAACATGAAGAGGGGTTTTAATATAAAAGTAACTATCTTTTAAGAACTACAAGTCTTTCTATCCGTGGATCACTTTAACAGAAAGAATGTTAATAATGCCGTTTGTGGATTTATTGTTACAATAAACAAATACAGTACTTATGTACAGTATGTTGTATGTATATATCCGTCGTGTATCTTTCCATTCCAACAATAATTTACAGAAAAATATGGCATATTTTAGAGATGTTTTGAATTGCGATTAATTGCGATTAATTACAATTAATTAATTTTTAAGCTGTAATTAACTCGATTAAAAATTTTAATCGTTTGACAGCCCTAATTAAAAATGATCCCAGTATTTGACATAATACAAAACACGATGTTTACTCACTTCGTCGTAAGTCCCATGGTCCCACAGTAGTAGGGCCTGTTTTGTCCAATATCCACCGGTGAATGGGAACCTTTTGAAACCCCCAAAAGGCACACACGCCTCTCCCTCGTAGAGCAAGATTTTTCTGCAGTTGTTTGGCTGGCGTGATGCAAAAATATACATATTAATCCGCACAATCAGCTGAATCAGTCCTTCTCATACAACAGTACGGCTGTATTGTGAAGAGGACTCCTTCCTCCGTACACGTCATAGCGCCGGAAGTCGCTCATTTTCATGGCGCGGGATTTAAAAAACTAAATAAATCTAGCGATCGCTTCCACACACATCCAAGCGGTCCATTTCATTTAGGAGCATAAAATACCGCGTGTATTATGATATAAACATGCTTTTTCGTGTCACAGGCACTTTAAAACCACCCCGAAACGGACAAATCGGGCCAGTAGCTGTAATTGAGCAAACTGGTTGATGAGTTCAGTCAGGAAGAGAGTAGCTTTGTGAATGACAACTTGATTTATTGTGTGGCTTGCGTTGCGTTACATTGCAACTTTTGACAAGTTATAATTGGCATAGTGGTGCGAGTTTAGGATAGGCCTTTGCTCGAATAAAGTGAAAAAGCATTATGATTCCGTATAGCACAATACAATACAATACAGCGTCATTCGGTCAAAAAAAGTCAACATCAAGAGCCTGAATGATTTCAACAATTTGCATTGAAACTAGCATTCTCATAGTCCTGCAGCGGGCATTGCCCATACCAGCTCTCCCAGTTGGGGCCGCGGTTTTGCACACCCTGGCTGTTCGGTGTCCCGTGCGGCGCCCCACCTGAGCCCAGCCTGTGCAAGACTTCTGGGTTGAACTGGTAGGTGAGTTTACGTCGCACCTTGACGATCTCGCCAGTGCGGCCGTAGTTGCGCAAAGCACGTGCCATTTTCTGGTAGGTCATTGTCTTGCGGTTGCCCTTGCGCTGACCCCAGGATTCCGCCAGACGTTCTTTGTTTTTGGAAACGAAGTGGAAAGTGCCGCTTTGGCTGTCGCTCCACTGGATGGAGTCGCCCATGTCTGGATCGTGAAGGGCCTCGTGGAGGTACTCGTACAGGCGCAGCTTCTTGCGACCTGCGTTCCAGGCAATGTAATACTAACAAGAACTACCATACAATTTAAATGCCCGACACTAACAGCACGTTACCTCTGTTCCTCTGTGAAGGCACGAGTCGTTGAGACGAGTAAAAGTGAACGGGTTCATTTTGGATCGAAGAGACTTCGGGCAACACCTGAGACCACGTCTGCTGCTGCTAAATAGTACTTCTTGTCATATTTCAAGTTAGACATGTGTATAAATACATCTTTATAAGCCTACCACACTGGTGTCAGGCCAGTCGTACACGGGGGCCGGCATGTCAGGGTGGGGGCCAACCATGTAGTAGGAGATCTGACACTGCTGAGCGCCCGTAGTATCATAGTACGCATATTCTGAGAGAATATAAAATCACTCAAAACTGTCCTGAAATATATAAATACATTGAATATAAAGTATAAATATCCTTTTATTTGATACCTGAATCATAGTAGGGATGACTAGAATGCTGCTGGATGACATCGATCGCATCCTGGAAGTGCTGGTTGATGTCGTTGTCCAAGCAGTGCTGTGACGTATTAAATTTATGTATTAATGATCATAATTACATTTTTTATTAACTATGTTCACTCACCATCTTGTAGGAGTGAGCGTGGCTCTGGGGCGAGGCGGTTTCAGCCCTCATCGGTGGACGAAAACCTCGGACAGGTATGAAACATTTTCCAAAACCTGTCCACTGGCATAAATAGTCTGAGGAAGCGCAATTTAAATGAGTTGACGTCACAATGTAACACAGGCACGATACACTTCTCTTTTTGCGTGTGTGTGTGTGTGTGTGTTTATTGGGAGGCACAGATAGAGTAGATATGCCAATTTCAAAATCTTTTTTTTTTCGTGCTTGGAATCTCAGCCTGCAGATCGAGCGTACGTTTTTTGTTGTTGTCGCTTTGCGCGACACATTTATTTGCATGTCAACCTCAGGCACTGCTGCTTGTCCACAGAAAAACCACAGAACAGGTGGAGGTAAAATCCATTATTATTATTAATACTGCATTTGCAACCTGAATAAATACTAGAGGTGTGCATCAGTACTGCCCTCACGATTCGATTCGAATACGATTCGGAGGGCCACGATTCGATTCGATTCAGAGGGTCACGATTCAATTTGGTTCCATTCGGCAATGCGTCACGATGCATTAAAGCCTGGGATGCATTAAAATTCTAAAGCAAAGCATATTTTTCGTGAATTATGAGGCAACACAAGCGGTCAGACATTAAACAACTTTTTATTGGCACTTGTGTCACTCCTGGTTGAAGTCAAATGAAAATACTTTCAGATTATATATATAATAATAATAAAAAAAAAAGATCACAGCATTTAATTAGTGCTTTGAATGAGACCAGGGCTTTCTCTTTTTTTTTTTACACACAGTAGCAGCCTTTCACACAGTGCAATATCTGAACTCCTGTGCAAAATCAGTAATAATAGTCACTGTATTTTAGTCATAACGACCCATCAATAAAAATATTCAAGTAAATACTAAAGAAAACGGCAAAGAAAAAATTGTAGCATCTTTATCGCAATATCAATCCAGGGATCAGTTCAGTTGCAGACAAAACAACTAAATTGCAATGTAGAACAAAAGTAAAATGTAGGCCTAGCCCACTATATATGTGCAATAGAGGTTAGATCGGTCCTAAAAAAATCCAGCCCGATCCGACACGGCCCGCTGGTATTGAAGCCCGACTGGGCCCGAATTTTTTATTTATTTTTTTGGGAGTGACGCGGAAAAAAAACGCAGCAGCAGCAATTTATTTTCATTTCTTCGAGTTGGCAGAAATGTTTGTCTTAATGTTTAAATAGTCTACATATTTTTAGGATCATTATAAAAGCATTTACACGACGAAATAATGCTGGGAAAGTTTAATATAAAAAAAAAAAACCTTGGGTTTTGCAGACACACAGAGGAGAAGATTCAAAAGGATCACATTTCTGTTGCCTTTGTGTGCATAAATAAAAGTGTCCTTCGTAACGAATTCTGAGTTGGCAGAAAAAAACGCAAGTTTTCTTAATGTTTAGATAGTCTACATATTTTTATGATCATTATAAAAGCATTTACACAACGAAATAACGCTGGGAAAGTTTAATATTAAAAAAAAACAAAAAAAAAACATGCAGGCCACGGCGTTCATGTGCGTGCACAAGCAAATACACAATACAGAGAGCCTGCTCTCGGTTTTATCCCATTTTTTTTTTTTTTTTTTTTTTAAATAATTTATTAGTCCGGCGCGGCGGCCTGCCCCGACCCGAACATGAATGGTCGGGTCGGGCCCAAAATGTTAATTGGGTTCGGGCAAAAGATCTAACCTCTAAGAGATGGGACATAACATAACAATGGCTGAAGCGGAGAAAGAGGGAGCGAGAAAGATTATTGATGCACCTAAGACATTGAAAGCAGACATCTGGAGACATTTTAGCTTCTACGAGGTTGGTGGGAAACTTGACCAGAGTTATGCGGTGTGTAAAAAATGAAACATGAGAATGGGGAAACCAAATCCGTTGCATCACCGGAATTGCGCAGGGAAGATTTTTGAACGTACTTATATGTTTTAAAATGCGCTGAATCGATTCTGCTTTTTGCCCGCATCGAATCAAATCGTCCTTGCCCCGCATCGGGATGCATCGCCGCATCGATTATTGTTGACACCACTAATAAATACAAATAAGAAACAAAAATATTCACTATTAAAAGGCTCAAAAAAGAGCATTTGGACAATTCCGAGGTCAACAATGTCTCTTCCTGCTGCCTGGTATAAATATGTTTTTTGCATGTATATTGTATTTAAAAGCAAATATTATAATATACAATACGATAATATATAATACACACACGTGCACAGCCCGACACAGACAACATGTCGACAACATGGCGCCTCCTCCGCCCACTTGGAAGAGGAAGGATGTGAGAAGTTTTTTTTTCGGCCAGCAACATCCACTTTAAGTAATGTTAAAAGACATCAATTTTGTGGCGGTTGGGAACACACCACTACTTTTGCTACAGAAAGTTCAACCTGAATCCGAGCATAGACTTCATAATTGTATTGACTGGCCCTACAGTCTGCTTCAATTATTTACAGTCCGTCGCAGGGATCCAACGCTGGATTTAGATTGAAAAAGTATGAAAGCTGTACCGCATACAAACAGGAAGGATTGTCCCAGGAGTATTTTTCTCAAGGATCCAAGGTAATTACTGTATTGTATTTTTTGTACCATGCATGCATTTTGAAACGTGAAAAAAATCAATGGGAGAAATTAGCCGTTACAGCAATATTAACGTAAAATAACTGCACGTTTTTTTTTTGTTTGTTTTACATCCGTATCTATAAAGAATACAGGGGTTTAAGCATTTATTCACAAGAATTTTCAACAGAAAAAGCTCTTTGTATGGCGGTCGCTAATTTCCCTTCTGACTAGCCTCATAGTTCGCAATATTTACGTAAAATAAATGCTACCTGCATTTTTTTTTTTTTTTTTTTTGCTTTTAACCAAGGATTGAGACTGTTTTACGTCTATATCTATAAAGAATTAAGCATTTATTCACAAGAATTTTCAACGGAAAAAGCTCTTTGTTTACTTGTGGCAACCGCTAATTTCCTCACTGACTAGCCTCATTTTCCGCAATATTTACGTAAAATATATGCTACCAATATGTTTTTTTTTTTTTTTTTTTTTTTTTTTGCTTTTAACCAAGAATCGAGACTGTTTTGTGTCCATATCTATAAAGAACGTATTAGGATTTAAGCATTTTTTCACAAGAAAAAGGCTTTTTCTGTGTTTCCACTCGGTCAGCTTTGACGGAGATCGGCCCCCTATGAATCGGCCAATCGACCCATGTCCCGTCAATACATTATGAAGACTAAGATCCCAGTTAGCATGACATTGCTAACCTGCAAAACTTGAGTAGGAAGCTGCTTCGAGAGAAATGTCCTCCTGTTTGCGTTTTTTACTGTTAACGTTAATTTAACTTTGAGAAATATAGTGAACCAAGATTTACCCCCTTCTCCCCAATTTTCATTTTTATTTTATGTATGTGGTCCTAAAGCATATAGTGAACCAAGATTTACCCCCTTCTCCCCAATTTTCATTTTTATTTTATCCATGTGGTCCTAAAGCAGCCCAAAGGAACGTTCATTTTTTTTTGTTGAGTTTGGCTGTGCTTGTGGACAAAAGCAGGAGTGTTTTACTTGAAGGAAAGCTCCAATTTTGTTTTTGTTATTCCCTGACCGTTTTTTCAGTTATGTTTGATGAATTTATTTAGACAATGTTGAGTGGTCTTAAGACGGATGTTTATTTTTTCCATTCCTGCACAGTTAATTAGATTATTAACAAGTTTGCATTTTATTGTGTATGTTAATATACACTAATTTATGTTCCAATATTGTAAAACGTTTCAAACGAACGGTACATCACCTGGACCAGTGAAAATGTATCTGAACCTTTTGGAATTTCTCACATTTCTGCATAAAACACCATCAAATATGGTCTGATTTTCTTCAAAATCAAACAGATGAAAAATGTGTCTGCTTTAACCAAAACCACCCAAACATTTATTGGTTTTCATATTTTAATGAGGTTAGTATGCAAAACTTGACAGAAGGGGGAAAATTAATTAAGTGAACCATCACATTTAATATTTTGTGGCCCCCCTTTGGCAGCAATAACTTCAACCAGACGCTTCCTGTAGCTTCAGATCAGTCTGACACATCGATCAGGACTAATATTGGCCCATTCTTCTCTACAAAACTGCTGTAGTTCAGTCAGATTCTTGGGATGTATCGTTGTCTGTAGGTCATGCCACAGCATCTCAATGGGGTTCAAGTCTGGACTTTGAGTTGGCCACTCCAGAACGTGTATTTTGTTCTTCTGAAACTGTTCTGAAGTTGATTTACTTTGTGTTTTGGATCACTGTCTTGTTGCAGCATGCATCCACTTTTTAGCTTCAACTGTCTGACAAACGGCCTCAGGTTTTCCTGCAAAACATCCTGATAAACTTTTGAATTCATTCCTCCATTGATGATTGCAAGTTGTCCTAGCCCTGAGGAAGCAAAACAGCCCCAAATCATGATGCTCCCTACACCATACTTCATGGTGGGGATGAGGTGTTGATGTTGGTGAGCTGTTCCATTTTTCCTCCACACATGACATTGTCCTAAACAATTCAACTTTGGTTTCATCAGTACACAAAATATTTTGCCAAAACGTCTGTGGAGTGTCGAAGTGCCTTTTTGCGAACATTAAACGAGCAACAATGTTTTTTTTAGACAGCAGTGGCTTCCTCCGTGGAGTCCGCCCATTAACACCATTATTGGCCATACTTTTACATATAGTTGATGTGTTCACAAAGATATTGGACTGTGCCAGTGATTTCTGTAAGTCTTTAGCAGACACTCTAGGGTTCTTTTTTTACCTCTCTGAGTATTCTGCGCTGAACTCTTGGCGTCCTCTTTGGTGGACGGCCACTCCTTGGGAGAGAAGCAACAGTGCCAAACTCTCTCCATTTGTAGACAACTTCTGTGACTGTCGATTGATGAACATCCAGACTTTTAGAGATGGTTTTTTTAATCCGTTCCCAGCTTTATACAAATCAACAATTCTTTGATCGCAGGTCTTCAAACAGCTCTTTTGACAGAGCCATGATGCACATCAGACAATTCTTACCAGGTGTGTTTTTTTGTGGTCAGGGCAGCTTTAAACCATGCATTAGAAATTGGGCACACACCTGACTAAAATTGGTTGGTAAAAATTAGGGCTGTCAAAATTTTCGCGTTAACGGGTGGTAATTAATTTTTTAAATTAATCACGTTAAAATATATGACGCAATTAACGCACATGCCCCGCTTAAACAGATTTAAATGACAGCTCAGAGTCATTTGCACTTGTTACTTGTGTTTTTTGGAGTTTTGTCGCCCTCTGCTGGCGCTTGGGTGCGACTGATTTTATGGGTTCAGCACCATGAGAATTGTGTAATTATTGACATCAACATTGGCGAGCTACTAGTTTATTTTTTTATTGAAAATTTTACAAATTTCATCAAAACGAAAACATTAACATAGTATAAAATTTCTATAACTTGTACTAACATTTATCTTTTAAGAACAAGTCTTTCTATCCATGGATCGCCTTAACAGAATGTTAATGTTAATGCCATCTTGTTGATTTATTGTTATAATAAACAAATACAGTACTTAGGTACAGTATGTTGAATGTATATATCAGTCTTGTGTCTTATCTTTCCATTCCAACAATAATTTACAGAAAAATATGGCATATTTTATAGATGGTTTGAATTGCGATTAATTACGATTAATTAATTTTTAAGCTGTGATTAACTCGATTAAAAATTTTAATCGTTTGACAGCCCTCGTAAAAATTGGTTTTAATTGCTCTTTAAGACTCCTTAGGCAGAGGTTCCCCTTATTTTTCCCACTTCTGTCATTGTTTGCATGCTATCCTCATTAAAATATGAAAACCTATAATTGTTTGGGTGGTTTTAGTTAAAGCAGACACTGTTTTTACATCTGTGTGATTTTGACAACGATCAGATCACATTTGATGGTGATTTTGTGCAGAAATGTGAGAAAGTCAAAAGATGCAGATACTTTTTTCATGATCACATATAAAGATTTATTTTGCATTTATCATTTAGCCTATCAAGTAATTAGGTTCATATTTGTGAGAAATGTAGCCCTGATTCCCGTTCATCCAATCTTGTTGGTCTTATAAATGTCCTCCCCAGCAAAAAGTGTACATGTAGGTTATGCTGTCCCTACCAATGTTGAGACCAAAACTTTGCCTTTGTATTGTACTGTATTGTTTCTTTAGGCAAAAGTCACAACTGTTTTATCTAAGAATTCAAAAACCTCAACTTGTCCAATTTAATTTTTGTGTTTTGTGGTCTATTTTATGATAAGCGTGCTTAATGTTTAACGTAGTACACTGTGTCAAACACACGACAGCGTGTGCGCCCTCTTCAAATAAACACGTTCTTTATGAGAAGTCCATTTATCTCCGGCACCGCGTTTTAAATATCAACCGACTTGGTGCTCAAGTTCCCCTTTCAGGCCGGTGAAGTGCGCGCCCGCACCTCGGCTGTGAATATTTAATTTTTTTTAGGGCGATTATGGGAAAGAGGGAAGGCCGCAGGTGAGTTGCCTTGTGATTCATCCTTAATGTGTTTACTCATTACAACGACGTCTTATTGTATTCATTCAGTGTTTGTGCAGGCATGCAAATGTGTGTGTGTTTCCTGACATGGCTGATACCAAAACGAACCGCAAAGCTACATTTCTATTCGAGTGGAGGGCTTTGTGGTTGTAGGTGGGGGCACGCCTCCATAAATAAGACAATGCCACATGTCAGATGGCGGCGGACACATGACGCCTTTGTGCAGGTGTTGTGGGGCTATAGTTCTGGGAAACATGTCAGACACTTCATTAGGTATATGGACTCGTAAGTAATCTGTCCATCTTTATGGGGAATTGAAAGATAAAGTGCTTTTTTTTTTTTTGGCGGTGTTGTGTGTTTTGCGGTCTGTTTCTGCAGTTTTTTTTTTTTTAATTCTTTCAGTCCAAACAATGAAGCGAGCGCGTTCCTTCCTCTTCTTCATTCAATAGCTGCTTGCGTGACCGCACAGTCTACACTTTTGTTCTTCTTTAGTATTTATACGGTCATTCTGCGTGAAAATGAAGAAGTGCCGTAGAGTCAATCTCAGAAAGTCACACACATGCGCTAAATGTTGCATTGTCTTTTTTTTTATTGATAATTGAAGACAAGGTAACAGGGATGTATGCCTAACTCAATCACTGCTATCCCAGGTATATATGATAAAATAGGTTTTATCATAGACTTCAATAATAACTGACATGACACGGGGCGCATGGCCGATCTGTAGGGGGCCTGTTTTCAAAAACTTCATATTCAAATATTTTCAAAACCGAAACAGGCACCTACCTTAGCCATATATGAGTCTCCATGAGCAGCGGCATCAATTTTTTTTTTAATTAGGGCTGTCAAAATTATTGCGTTAACGAGCGGTAATTAATTTTTTTATTTAATCCCATTAAAATATTTGACGCAATTAACGCACAAATGCCCTGTTCAGACAGATTAAAATGACAGCACAGTGAAAGGTGTACTTGTTGTGTTTTTCGGAGTTTTGCCGCCCTCTACTAGCGCTTGGGTGCGACTGATTTTATAGGCTTCAGCACCCATGAGCATAGTGTAAGTAATTATTGACATCAACAATGGCGGGCTACTAGTTTATTTTTTCATTGAAAATTTTACGAATTTTATTAAAACAAAAACATGAAGAGGGATTTTAATATAAAATTTCTATAACTTGTACTAAAATGTATCTTTTAAGAACTACAAGTCTTTCTATCCATGGATCACTTTAACAGAATGTTAATAATGTTAATGCCATCTTGTTGATTTATTGTTATAATAAAGAAATACAGTACTTATGTACCGTATGTTGAATGTATATATCCATCTTGTGTCTTTCCATTCCAACAATAATTTACAGAAAAATATGGCATATTTTATAGATGGTTTGAATTGCGATTAATTACGATTAATTCATTTTTAAGCTGTAATTAACTCGATTAAAAATTTTAATCGTTTGACACCCCTATTTTTTAGATAAGTATACCAAAATTTAAAATGCCTATAAAATTCTGATTTTACACTAAATGCACAAAAATCACCAATTGCAGAGATAATCACCTATATTTTCAGGATCAATAGCAATAGTTAACATATACAACCCCTAGCAAAAAGTATGGAATCACCATTCTCGGACGAGCACTCACTCAGACATTTTATCATGTAGAACAAACTCTGATAAAAAGCTTGAAAAAATAATGAATTAGTTCAAAAGCGCAACTCTTTCACATTCAGAAACACTAAAAGAAATGAATAAAAACATTGTGGTGGTCAGTAAATGTTAAATTTATTGAGCAAGTGGAGGGAAATATATATGGAATCACTCCATTCTGAGGAAAAAAATATGGAATCATTAGAAACAAACAACAAACAAAGAAATAACAATCAAAACACATCTCTAGTATTTAGTAGCTGATGATGAAGTCATCAGGAACATCAAAGAAAGCAGTCTTGCATGCCTCCCAGAGTTCATCAAAATTCTTGGGTTCGTCTTCCATGCGTCTTCTTAAATCCTACCCCAGACATGCTCAATAATGTTCATGTCTGGTGACTGGGCTGGTCAGTCCTGGAGGATCTTGATCTTCTTTGCCTTGGGGAACTTTAAGGTAGAGATTGAAGTATGCGATGGAGCACCATCCTGCTGCCGAATTTGTCCCTTTTTATGGTTAGGAATGTAAGAGGTAGCTAAGATTTAAGAGATAAGACTGTTTTGTGGCAAAAGGTGAGCTCTTCAGATGAATCTTCCATTGAAGAAACCCAGTCGCCGTAAATATTGCAGGAGACCTACTGGAGCCCGCATTGGATCTGAAATTCACTCAGAAAACAGTGAAGTTCTGTGGGGTCAAAATAATGGTCTGGGGTTACATCCAGCATAGGGGTGTGTGAGAGATCTGAAGGGTGGAAGGCAACATAAATAGTCTGAAATATCAACACATCTTCGCTGCCTCTTACATTCCTAATCATAAAAAGGGACACATTTTGCAGCAGGATGGCGCTCCATCGCATACTTCAAAGTTCCTCAAGGCAAAGAAGATAAAGACTGGCCAGTCCATGACATGAACAGGATGAAAGAGGAAGCATGGAAGATGAAAGCCAAGAATGTTGATGAACTCTGAGAGAAATGTAAGACTGCTTTCTTTGTTGTTCCTGATGACTTCATCAATAAATTGTATGAATCCTTGCCGAAGCCTATGGAAGTCATCCAAATTTTAAATTTGAATCCCACAGCACCACTACTTCGCTTATGTTATAATATAATATTGTAATTAAAGTACAGTTTTTGTTCGATTTTCACACTACTTTCTGTAGGCGACAAAACTTTTGTCTTGCCAAAATTTGACCTTTATGTCTTCATTAAATGATCAATCTTTTTTCAGTGAAACAAATATATTTTTGTACATCCAACATCATTTGGGAGGGTCTTATGATATGAGCCACTTCTGAAACCAATTGAATAATTAAAAGTCAGGTTATTAGCAATTGTTTCTACAAAATGGATAAGCGACAAGACTTTTGTCAGCGACTGCATAATGACTTCAGTTATATAGGTCATTCAAACTGTCTTCCTATATGTTGTAAGGATAGAATTGTGCCGACCGTTATTAAGTCAATTATTATTTTCATTATGTTCAGACTTACATGTGCCTGACCCCCCCCCCCCCCCCCCCCGATACACACACACACGTTAGATATTGGGTATATTAGATTTTTTTTCTTTCAGCCAGCAGCAGCCACTGTAAGAAACGTAAAAAGACGCCAATGTTGTGGAAGTTGGGAACACACCACTAATTTTGCTACTGAAAGTCAGACCTGCATCAGAGTTAGCATAACATTAAACAGTGTGAACTTGACCAGCAAAACTCGAGTAGGAAGCTGTTTAGAGAGAATTGTCCTTCTGAAGGTGTTTTCTACTGTTAACGTTAACTGTGAGAAATGCTGTAAACCAAGGTTTACCCCCTCCCCCCAATTTTACTTTTATATCCATGTCGTCTTAAAGAAGCTGACAAAGAAGCTTTCATTTTGTTGTTGTAGTGTTTTACCTAAAGGACAGCTCCATTTTTATTTATTTTTGTTATTCCCTAACGAAGACGTTTTTTTTTTTCAGTTATATTTAATTTCTTTATTTAGACGATGTTGAGTGGTCTTAAGACAAACGTTTATTTTCTTGAATTCCTGAATATTTAAGAGATGATTAACAAGCTTGTATTTATTGTGAATGTACATAAAATTCATGGACAAATAATGCAATTTAAATTTGTTCATAAAATCCAGACATTTTTCAGGAATTTTTATTTCGTAGTTTTGGCTGAACCAATACACATAAAAGTTAGTATAAGTCAATACAGATTTATTTTGCATTGATCATTATGAATGTCCCTTCCCCAGCAAAAAGTGTAAATGCAAGTAATGCAATTCCATCCCTACCAATGTTGAGACCAAACCTACACTCTTCCTGTCAAGTATTATGAAGTCTACGGTTTTATATCAAAAGCACCCTTTAACAGCAATAAGCATTCAATCTCATTTGACTGGGAAAGGCTACCGGCAAAAAAATCGCTCCCACGCAAAACTGATTGGACATTTGTTGCCGTCATTTTTTTTTTTTTTTTTTAAATTGCCCCGTTGTCTAAATATAATTGATGTCACCGTTTGACATTTTTAAATTTGTGGAGAGAGAGACAAAAAGGCACAAAAATGTTCCAAAAAATCTTTTATATTTTCCAGATTCACAACATAATGTGTTACCGTCAAGGCCATGAGCTCTGCTGTGAGCTGAGGTAGCACAAACACAACCATGGAAGCAGAATCGTGTGTCGTTTTGTTGAATTGTGCGGACAAAGAATAGTGGAAAGAAAGGGGGCTGTGTTAGAAATCATTCCCTAACTAAATTGTGCCCTCTGTCATGAGTTTTAAAAGGTTCGTGCTGAAATTGGGTTCGTTTTGTCATCTGGAAAGGTAGTGAGGTCTTGAGGATGTCGGCATATTCCATGATGCATTTCAGCAGCAACTCTTTATATAGTGATGAAGAAGTAAGGAATGAGTGAATGATTTCAAACACAGCCAGTCATTCTTTCTACTTCCTGCAGTAGGCCACAGCGCTGTACGCCATCACGCCCACCATGGCCACTAAAGCGGCGCCTCCGCACAGCAGCACGGGCAGATCGGCGGACATCCCCGGTTCGGGCTTTTCCTCGGAGGGGACCTCCTCGCCGACAGGCGGAGGGAGGAAGGACGATGGCGGGATGAGGCCCGGCGTGGCGTACGAGGGCTCCTCGGCTACGGTGGAGGGTGTCGGTGTGGAAGTCGCGGATGGGGGCTCCAGCCGGAAGACTGGCAGCGGCGGCAGTGCCATGGGTGGAAGCATTTGCATGAACTCGCCCTCTGCCGCATCAGTCTCTGGAACCTGGAGGTCCAAAACGCTGTTCTGAAGCTCCTCATCCTCCTCTTCCTCCTCCAGGTGCACCATGTCAGAGTTTGAGGAATGGTTCTCCGTCGCCGCCCCCCCGTCGCTGCCGTCCAGGCTCTTGGTGTCCTCGGGGTCTACGTCGCCCATGGTGGACCAGGACTCTGCCAGCAGGCTCTCGCTCTGCCAGGGTCCGGGGTTCAGGGATGGTGTGGTGACCCCGGTCCCACCAGACTCGACTGGGGCGTTCCTCTCCAGAATGAAGGATGGTGACTGCGAAGACACAACAGAATCATGTCAGTAAGTATGTGAACTTTTCTTATTTTCCTAAAAACATTTTCCAGCGTGCTCGTGCCTCAGAGTCACACTAAGGTGACCCTTTTCACCCCGCGTGTCACGACTCCACTGTGGAAAGTATTTGCCAGCCGGGCCCAGAATAGAAATGGTTCACTCTTGCAGTCTCAGTTGGCAAAGTGTTGCTTTGTGTTTTGCTTTGCATTGCTGCAATACAAACCTTGTTTCGGAATTGCTGTCGCCTACCTTACCTCATTAGCTATCAAATCTTATCCAATCTCAGGGCAACCTTTATTTACATAGTGGTGACTTGAGTTACACATTTTTGTTTCCTTCAAGTGCTGCTGTTTTTTGTTTTTTAGTCCAATTCTGCCTCAATTTAAATTGGCCGTTCACAGACATACACGCGAGCGTGCACATTTTAATCCCGCACATGCACAGTTGATGATCCTCCTTAGCTTGACTTTAATTGGATTCCCATTGCTCCCATCCTGGACATAAAGATACACATGTCAAATGTACAAACTCAACACATGTTCCATTTAAAGAGTCGTTTCAATCCAAGGTCACCCTCATACCCTTCACAGCAAGCCCATAGTGACCTTTCTTATTTGCTTTATCCACATTAAGCATACATCATAGGGACGGTAACAAGCAACTATGTTGCCGCATATGGCTGAAAGTTTTCTATCCACAATAAGAAAACACTGAGCATACCTCGGTGTCTTTGGCGAGCTGCTTCCTGACAAGTGCGGCGTGAATTAAGAAGCAAAGTCACACAAAGCATGCGACAGGCAGGCAGACATGCACGCTTGATATCTGCTTCCCAAATACCGCAATGTACAGGCTCTCGCTCGCTCTCTCTTCCTCTCTCTCTCCCTCCCTTCCTTCCAAATCCATGATCCAACACTTGGCCTTGGATCTGCCATGTGGGACTGCAGGTGGGAACAAATGTTTTGAGTCACTGATCAGACCAGGGTGTAAACAGTTAACAATGATCCCTCGCTACTTCACGCTTCAAACTTCGCGCTCATTCCATTGTGGATCTCTTTTAATTAAAATAAAAAAATAGAGATGAGCTGTCCCGAGCCGATCGCTTAGTCTCACTCTCCCTCCCTTTCCCTGCTCTTTGTTCGTCAGCCCGTGCACTGGAGTTATTAAAGTTAACGATGTTGACAAATGTTCGGGTTTGATCTTGCCAGAGACTTCAAAGCGCTGCATGTGTCAATCATCATTGAACTTGTTAAACAGTTGCTGTGGCAACTCATTGTGTGTAAGGGAGCAGTTTAAGGGGACTCACTCAATTAATTATTTAATAAAGCCAAGCATTTTTCTTCTGCAGTACTTTATTCTTCTTTAAAAATAATTCGGTGGGACAGAAACATGTTTAAAACTTAGCATGATTACCGTATTGGCCCGAATATAATACGGTGTTTTTTGCATTGAAATAACACTGAAAAAGAGGGGGTCGTCTTATATTCGCGGTCTAGACATCATACCCATGCTAGATGGCGCCAGATATCATTGAAGCGATGTTCTGTCATGACAGATCTCAACTACTCTCCCCATTCACGAAGCTAGATGGCGCCAGATATCATTGAAGCGATGTTCTGTCATGACAGATCTCAGCTACCCTCAAGTTTAACCAGTTAGCATTATTTTATTGCAATGTTTTTCCTTATTCAGATTTGTTTCAAGACTCCAGTTACAGTTAGACTTCACTTTGATGGTTAATGCAGTTATTGCAATTTTGTTGTTTTATCACAATAGATTGGTTTATTTACATTTAAAAAACCAGAGGCCATTCATTAATGAATGTGATTGCACTTTAGTTTACATATTTAAATGTTTCAGTTGTTAAGATTTGAATGAGGCAAAATAACATGCTTTTTCTCTCAAATATATTGTTATAATCATTTACTTCGGATGTACTGTTATTATTTTCTGTATAAAAATTAATTTGGTGTTCAAAAAGTCTATATATAGTCTATAAAAGTATGTACTGCATATGCATAATTATTTTTTTAATTATACTTTGGGGCCTAAAAGGAAAAAACATGTCTTATATTTATCAATGCTAAATCTGAATGAATATATTGAACACACACTAAAAAATATATGGCTGAAAACACTCAGGTGACTTGAAGTTCCGCTCTGAGACCCCCAATTTGGCTAGATTTCAAAATTGTCCTATATGTATGTGAGGAACGTCATTGGAGAGTTTAAAACAGGGGTCCCCAAACTACGGCCCGCGGGCCGGATACGGCCCGCAGCCACATTTGGTCCGGCCCCCTGAACAAAAAAAAAAAAAAAAAATTGTAAAAAAAAAAAAAAAAAGAATTTTTTTTTTTTTTTTTTTTTTTCCAATACAGTTATTTATGTCCTGGCTTTTTTCTGTGAAGAACTGAGCAATGGTTATTTGGTTATTATCTATTTAATTAATACAGTATTATTATATTATATTATATTACATGATATTATATTATATTATATTATATTCAGGGGTGCACATAAGTGGTCCGCACATGCGTACTGGACGTAGACAAACGCGCTGGCCCTCAACGGCTTCCATACGCTTTTGCGTACCGATGGCTGACCACTATTTGCGGCGGACACGAGAAAATAACTTCTCAAAATGTCGATGAGGCAGGCCACACTGAGTAATTACTTCCGTGTTCCCCCACCCCCGTCAAAAGACAGACAGACGACAGAGACGTCACCGGAGCTACCGAAAAAAAGGACTTTTGCTGAAAAGTGGCTACAGGAGGTACCATGGCTAGAAGCGAATGATGCTCGCACGGAAATGCGGTACAAAATGTGCCGTGAGAATCCCAATGTCGCCGATTAGAGCAACGCATTTTATGTAGGGTCAAAGAATTTCAGCCATCCAAACTTTGAAAAGCACGAAAAAAACAGAGAGCATGTGGCAATTAAGCAAACTATCGATGTCAAACACGACCCCACTCGCCCTATGGACATGTGGCGGAATAGGGCGGAATAAAGGTAATGAACAGCGACATGCACTGACAAACGTGTTTTTGCTCGCATTTTACAAAGCTAAACATACACGTTCAATGAGGTCTTATGAGGAGGACATCCCACTTTTAAAAAGGCTTGGAGTTAATGTGGGAGCCGCATAATGCCCTTTATTTTGAATTGGTGCTTTTATGTTTATTTCTTTACAATTCACTTCAAAGTAATGGCAATTTTGTTGTGCCAGTTGATGTTAATCAAGCATTAACTGTTAACATAATTAATCAAAGTTAATTGGCTCTAAGTAAAGCTTGTCATAAATTTATCGCATCAGGTGGGTCGGCTCTCAAGCTCAATGAGGACCAAGTCACATCTCCAGGTCCTCCTCTGAGAACCTGGGCAAAAAAATTATGTGCACCCCTGATTATATTATATTATATTATATTATATTATATTATATTATATTATATTATATTATATTATATTATATTATATTATATTATATTAAGGGCTGTCAAAGTTATCGCGTTAACGGGCGGTAATTAATTTTTTTCATTAATCACGTTGAAATATTTGACGCAATTAACGCATATGACCCGCTCAAACAGATTAAAATGACAGCAGTGTCATGTCCACTTGTTACTTGTGTTTTTTGTCTCCCTCTGCTGGCGCTTGGGTGCGACTGATTTTATGCACCATGAGCATTGTGTAATTCTTGACATCAACAATGGTGAGCTACTAGTTAATTTTTTTGATTGAAAATTTTACCAATTTTATTAAAACGAAAACATTAAGAGGGGTTTTAACATAAAATTTCTATAATTTGTACTAAAATCTATCTTTTAAGAACTACAAGTCGTTCTATCCAGGGATTGCTTTGACAGAATATTAATGTTAATGCCATCTTGTTGAATGTATATATCCGTCTTGTGTCTTATCTTTCCATTCCAACAATAATTTACAGAAAAATAAGGCATATTTTAGAGATGTTTGAATTGCGATTAATTACGATTAATTTTTAAGCTGTGATTAACTCGCTTAAAAATTTTAATCGTTTGACAGCCCTAATTATATTATATTATACTATATTATATTATATCATTTTTATTTTATTTACTTTGGTTCCGTGAAGAATCCAGAAAGGGTTATTTGATTGTGGCTTTCTGAAAAACAATACATTTTTACATTTAGGCACTCCTGCAATCGTCACACTTTTTCTGTTACAAACTGACCCCGGCCCCTCATCAGAGAAGAGAAGGGTTATGTGGCCCTCACAGGAAAAAGTTTGGGGACCCCTGGTTTAAAAGCTGACTTTTCTGGGGGAAAAAAAATTTTGAACAGGAGGGCATTAAAAAAAGCATTTTTTAATAACAGCAAAACCCTAACTGGAGGTGAGAGCACGCGAGAGCATAATTAAAGATGCCATGATTTTAACGAGATATTATCGCGTAATTACCTTGTTTTGGTCCAAAAACTCCTTGTCATCGAGTGTCAGGACACATATGGGAATGGCCACAGCCGGATTTTTTGGGGATTTTTTGTTTTTAATTCATTGTTAATCAATTTTACGACGGGATTTGAACGTCTCTTTCCACTTCCTGTCTGATTGGCCTAAAAAAAGGAAGTAAACATCACGTGATCAGGCCTGTCAGCTGACATTGTACTGCACCACAGACGCCTTCTACGAGTCACGACCGCCGGGATTAACGCGTTTGACGTCGTCTGCACACTTTACGGGTGAATATAAATATTAATATGGATGTCGCGCGATTATAATGTGAGAGTTGTGTTGAAATATTGCGTTTTGTTGTGGGTTGATTGTCGTTTTATGTGTTTGAATGGAAGGCCCGACGTAACAAGCAGCAGTAGCCACCCACCATGGCGCTTAGCGATGCCGACGTTCAGAAGCAGGTAACAATTCCACCCCCCCTCATATATTAAAAAAATGAATAATGATTGCAACGAACAACACAGTTATGAAGCGTTCTTTTTCTCTTTTAGTTGTCAAAAACGTCCACAATCCTGCCCAGTGTCATTGAGATAGCTGATGGAGGTTAATGCTAAAATGAATTAAAAAAAAAAAAAAAAAAAAAAAAAAGCTAAATATTATCATTCATTCATTCATTCATTATTTTTTTTTTAATGTTGGATTGCTTCAGTTAGAAGACGTGTGTTGTCGGAACGTGGAATATATTGCACACTGATCACATGACAATCACATGACAGGGGCCGGATTTTAAACTGCAGTGTTTTTTTTTTTTTAAATTAACAAACAACAACAAACATTACAAAATAACAGACAAGCCTACAGAATAATCTTGAATACAATATCAGAAATTACAATCACATAGAACTGAAAAATTAAAAAGAGAAATGGAGGAAAGTTAAAAAAAAAAATCTAAATTATAGTAAAAGAAAAAAATCTTGGGTCTACTGGCCAGGTCAAACTTCTCAACTAGGCATGTGCCGGTATGAGATTTTGATGGTACGATAACCGTGGGCAAAAATACCGCAGTTCCATGGTATCACGGTATTGCTATTATATATATATATATAAAATGTGTTATTTTGAGATGTATGGGTAATTTTTTTTTTTTTTCCCATTTAACAGGTTTTTTAAAAATTTTTCAGAACATAGTTGCAAAATGGAACATGAATATATTAAAATATCAATAAAAAAAAAACAAATATTTAAAATAAAATTAAAATAAATATAATTTATAGATCACAGCCAAAGCCACAGCTCAAGTTGCTCAAGATTAGAGCAAGAACACTATAAAAAAAGTAAAAACACTTCTGAATAATTTTTTTTTTAAATTCTACAGCATGACTTTTTTTTTGAGGGTGGAAAAGCTCAAGTGAAGTTTCGCCATTTTCAGCCACTATGAAGACTATGAAGAAGCTAGACATGTGCCGGTTACCGGTTTCACGGTTTACCGTGGTGTGAAAACGTCGCGGTTTCAAAACCACTAAAATTTTCCGTCATACCTTAGTACGGTATTCGCTATTTTTCATGTGCCAAAATGCAGCCGAAGTGGCTTGGTGCGGCAGCGCTCACCCTTCCCGTTTGTTGCCGTGAGTGTCAGTAACGCTATTCTGCTAAACAGCCAGCAAACCCAAAAACCAACCCTCGAAACACAAGGCGTACTTTTCTTCAATTTATTGATCTCTCAAATCGTGGTGAAATATACAAATGAATACATTTAAAACGTTATACAATTGTATTTTTCCACATGTGAGTAGGTTCAACAGGATAGCAGTAGCACCATGAAAAAGGTCGCCAAAAACAAAACATACATTTTCCTTTCAAATTCAATATACAAACTAACTAAAACTTACAAAGACGAATGTTAGCCTAGGCCAGTACTTCTCAAATAGTGGGGCGCGCCCTCCTGGGGGGGCGCAGAGCGTTGCCAGGGGGGGCGCATGTGACCTCGGGGAACATGTTTTTTTTTTTTTTTTTTTTTTTTTTTTTTTTTTTTTTTGCCGTACTGGAATAAAGTGTACTTGCACATCCACTCAGTACTGTAGGTGGCAGTGGCGCTCTCATTTTCAGAGTGCGTGCAGTATTTTTGAACTAAGGAGAGCACTCAGCACACACAGACAACAGATATGAAGAGCAGTGTGCCGTGGGTGATGATGAAAGACCACTGTTTACTGTGTCTAAAAATAATTATAGCAGACAGCCAGAAGCCAAATCAATTAAGACGCCACTTAAAGACATTAGACCCCAATCTCATTGTTAAGCCGCTTGATTTTTTTCTGTGAAAACGTGCCGAATATTGCCAACAATCGTCCTGCTTTGTCAGTGTTATATCAGTAAGCCAGTGAGTATTGTTAGCATGCTCATTGCAAATTAACTCCACACCATTGCAAAGGAGGTAAATACTGTGAGCAGCAAAAATAAAAACTGTCCTGTCCAAGGACACTTTTTTTTTTCTTCTTTTATTCAGATTTGTTTTTTCGGTCAAATTTTTTGGCACATTGTCCTCATGAGTGAATGTTTCTAATCAATTTTAATTTGTTATTATTTACTGATTTTATTACATTTTATTTTTCTGTATCAAATGGTCAAAAATGTACCTTGAGTGTATTTTTTAGTTTGGATGTGAATTTATTTTTTTTTTAATTCAGGCAAATTGATGGGCGTTAAGTCTTTTCTGTTACAAACAAAACAATGTTAATAAAGTTATACTTAATAAGTTTATCTCTGTTATTTTCTCTAATAGAAAAAAAAAGGATACAATGTGAGGCAGAGACGTACTTATACTACTATTTACTATTTACAGTGGCGGCAGAATTTGGGGGGCGCGAAACATTTACGTCTTCCTTGGGGGGGCGTGACAGAAAACAATTGAGAAGCACTGGCCTAGGCTAAGCTGCGAGAGCAACTTGGTCGACGTTTTATGTCTCACAGCCGCTGAGTGAGAAACAAGCTTGAATGAAGGGGGGAGAAAAAAAAGGATCGCGTCAAAGATCGCTATTCGCGAAAGGAGGTCTCACTCCTCACTTTTTGTTTTAGATGAAACCTTGAAACCTCAACAATATTTACATTTTAACTAACTTATAAAACTAACTTATACATTTTCAATTAACTTATGAATTCTTTGTTCTTTTTAACACAAAGGCATGACATCATGTAGAAGAAAGTTGACACAGTGGCTGAAAATGGCGAAACTTCAGCTTCTCCCCCTCAAAAAAAGTCATACAGTATATAATTTTAATTTTATTTAGAAGTGTTCTTACTTTTTTATAGCAATTATTTTGTTCTTGCTCTATTATTGAGCAACTTGAGCTCTGGCTGTGGGTACAGTCTAGGATCTATTTATTTTAATTTTATATAAAATATTTGTTATTTTTTGTTAATTTATTTATTTTCACATTAATTTATTTTCACATTATAGTCATGTTCCAATTTGCAAATATGTTCTGAAAAAAAAACTTGTTCAATGGAAAAAAGTTTTTTAAATTTATTTATTTATTTTTTTAACCCATACATCTCAAAATTTTGGAGCTATAATTGCAATACCGTGAAACCGCGGTATTTTTGCTCACGGTTATCGTACCGTCAAAATCTCATACCGGCACATGCCTAATGTCAGCTCTATTCTACATGTCATGCCTATGTGTTAAAAAACATAAATAATTCATAAGTTAATAAGTTAGTTAAAAATGTATAAGTTAGTTTAAAGTGTAAATATTGTTGTTGAAAGGTTTCATCTAAACAAACAAACAAAAAAAAACATTGGGAGTGAGACTTCTCCTTGATCCAGCGAACGTGGTTTTGTGCTTAGGGCAAGAGCATCTTTCGCAATTAGCGATCTTTGATGCTGTCCCCTATTCCCCTTCATTCAAGCGAATCGAGCTTGTTTTCTCACTCTGCGGCTGTATCACTCGATGAAGCTGCTCTCCCAGCTAAGCCTGGGCTAACATTCGTCTTTGTAAGCTTTTAGTTAGTTTGTATATTGAATTTGAAAGGAAAATGTGTGTTTTGTTTTTGGCGAACTTTTCATGGTGCTAATTTGTTGAAGCTACTCACACATGGAAAAATACAATTGTACAATGTTTTAAATGTATTCATTTTGTATAGTCCACTTACCACGATTTGAGAGCTTAATAAATTGAAGAAAAGTACGCCTTATGTTGGGAGTAGAGATGTCCCGATCCGATATTTGGATCGGACGCCGATATGGGCAAAAAAAATGCGCATCGGTATCGGATCGGCCGACACGAAAAAATTTCGATCCAGACTTCCGATCCAGTTTATTTTTTCAAAGTCCGGTCCGGGTTTTCCAGTGCACCGATTTACAGAATCCATTCCAGTTTTTGCTTCGGTCTCCCTAAAATCCGGTCCGCATTTTACAGCATTTGAAGAACACACTACATTTACATTGCCGTCTTCCAATTTACCGAGAGACTTTATCGGTAAAAATGTCAGCTGTGTGGGATCATTTCACCTTAAAGGACGACAAAGACGAAGAGGCAGAGTGCAACATATGCCACAATAAAGTCAAGCGTGGTGGTAAAGTTGTAAGAAGTTTTAATACAACCAACCTAATCAAGCATTTAGCGAAATACCACCACAAACAATATGAGGAGTATGTTAAGAAAACCAAAGACAAAAGGAAAGGTCCTACGCAACTAACACTGGCAGAAACTTTTCTATGCGTGACAAACTGGCACTCGACAGTCCCAAAGCCCAGCGAATAACAAGTCATCGCCGAAGAATTCATTCTGGCCATTATCTCTCGTGAGTAAAGACGCACCATCCAACACTTAGAACCACGGTACAACGGCCGTGGAAGATTCGAGAACGATTCACAAACATCCAAATTCCGATTATTGAAATATGTCAAGTAAAGTGGAACTAATACACAGCGCGGTCTTCGCGCAATGAGAAACGGACCGCATTGCGTCCCGAGAGTAAACATGCTTGTCATAGACCCGGGTAATGCCAATGCTTGACTCACGGCTTTAGCTCCACTCATGCCGCTGGATAAAAACACAAGAATACCTGAGTGCTGCAGACAGCCGCTACAAACTACGTGGACATCGTTTTACTATAGATAATTGATATCATGATGACAGACTCGACGGCGTTCGCAACATTGAAGTATGGAAACTTGATGAGTTAGTAAACAGCCGCCAACTTAAAGCAGTTGTAGTAGTAGGCTGTTGTGAACCTTCCAAGCGAACCTAATTAACTTTTTATCTAAAATACTCCTAAATCGGCAAAATCTTGACTTGAATCTATCTTCAAAACAGTTTTAAAACTTTCACATGTTGAAAGTAGACAGAAGGGAAATTATGGAATAACGGGAGCAACTTTAACAACTTTAACAGTTGATTCGCAAAATTTAATGAACTGAATGTAGTTTAAAGCTGCTGATACAGAATGGGGTCTTGAGTATTTTATTGACTGTTTTAAAATGTTAACTTGATACTGAAATAGTCGTTTATTTAAACCTGAGAGGCTTTTTATACAATTATTGTAACTAATGCACGAAACATTAAAAGCGTCTAATAGCTTGGGGGGTTTCTGGGATTTTCCACTGAGGTTGTTTGTGTGTTTTGCTTTTTTGAGACAGGTTACAATATTATTTGCACGTTTTACTGACTGACTATGCCATATCTGTTTGTTATTTATAATTTTTTGTGTTTGTCACTGAATAAACAGGTCAGTTTCTTGTTACCAACCGTTGTGTGTTATTCAAACTCACCTAATTCAGCTGGCTAGTTGTTATCAAGAGTACTAAAACCCTTTCCAACATGAGTCTGACAACTAAATAAGGAGGCTAAATAACTTTAAGCTTTAACACATGCTCATGCTCGGCCAGTATCGGTATCGGATCGGAAGTGCAAAACAATATCGGTATCGGATCGGAAGTGCAAAAACCTGGATCGGGACATCCCTAGTTGGGAGTATTTGTTTTTGGGTTCACTGGCTGTCTAGCCAATAGCGTCACTTTCACACACAGCAACAAACGGGAGGGGGTGAGCGCTGCCGCACCACGCCACTTCTGGCTGCATTTTTGACACATGAAAAATGAAAATGAAAAATAGCGAATACCGTCTGACGGAAAATTTTAGTGGTTTTGAAACCGCGACGTTTTCACACCACGGTAAACCGTGAAACCGGTAACCAGCCCATTCTCAACAATTTCAGTTTTAAAGCATTTTTCTCCTTCATATATTCATTTCAAAGAAGAAAAATAGTGACATATTGAAATATTTATTCTTATGTATGAAAAATTTCACAAGAATCATTATTATGTTGATAGCCAGGTCGTGCGATGACACGAATACAGAGATACCATATAAAACATTTTCTGTTGTGAAACTAGATAAATTTGCCAATTTAGGAATTAACCAGTAATACAAATATTCCCAGAATACATTAACGTATTTACAATCAAAAAAATAAATGGTCAGTCATTTTGATATCGTCATTACAAAAAACGCAGTTGTTGTGGTTCAAATTAAAACGGAGCCTTAAAAATTCTGCTGAGGGGTACACTTTGTTAATGATTTTATTATGAACTTCCTTTGCCTTTTGGTAAAATTGGAAACTTAAAGAATTTGGATGTCATAATTTCACTGCAGTGTATCTACCCAGGAGAAAATACTGAAACTACATCTTCGGTTTAAAATACAGTCCGACTGCTGTTAAAATCTGGTTCATAATGATTGATTGATTGATGCCAGCAACGACAATTAGTTAGAAATGGAAAAATATACTTTTCTTAGCCTCTTCTCATCCACAGATCAAGCACATGATGGCCTTCATTGAGCAGGAGGCCAACGAGAAGGCGGAAGAGATTGATGCTAAGGTACATAATATCAATCCTTGGCCACCAGAGGGCATTATGTTACAAATTTGGCCCCTTCTCCACTGCAACCCTCCAGGCTGAAGAGGAATTCAACATCGAGAAGGGCCGCCTGGTGCAAACGCAGCGCCTGAAGATCATGGAGTACTACGAGAAGAAGGAAAAGCAGATCGAACAGCAGAAGAAAATGTGAGTGGCGCTCACACCGTGCGTACCGACACCCCCGTGATCGCGTTTAGTTGTTACGTGCTGCACAATGGCACCCTGTGTGACCTACCGGCCACAACAACGCCCAATTATAGAGCTAAAGTAACCCAGCGTGTCTGTCATTTGTCCGCTTAACAGCCAAATGTCCAACCTGATGAACCAGGCCCGCCTCAAGGTCCTCAAAGCACGCGATGACATGATCTCGGTAAGTCGCGCACTCGCCGATGACCCCGAATTAGCTTTTAATTGGACCGTCACACTTTCAGGACATGCTCAACGAAGCTCGGCAACGACTCGCTAACGTGGCGCGAGACCCGCAGAGGTACTCGGCGCTGATCGACGGTTTGATTCTGCAGGTCAGCAACCACTTGGAATACTCTCAACAGCCTTAAAGTGCCTAGAACAGGATAAAAAAAGTGTCAAATAGCATTATTACGTCAATTGGAAACATATTTTGAGACAATTTGACTATATACAACAATTTGGCAAAGCGCAGATGACGAGAAATTAGTCGTTTAATCTGCTGTTTAGCCACGCCTACCATTATAGGGCTCTAGCGTCCCCAACAGGAGGATGACGTCAGCAGGGTCATGGTTTCATCTGATTTAGAATTCAGCCCATTGAGGGGGAATTATTTAGCCTGGTACACCAGACTCAACGCTGTTCCAGCTATTGAGTCTGGCCACCCTTCCCACGGAAACAATTTCCAGGGCGGAGCAAGCCACAGCATACAGACAGCGGAGTGGACCAATCAGCGACGGGCAGACGTGACGTTAGAAAAATGGCGACTTCAGGATGACGGACTTGCGCGCGGAAGTAAACATACGAAGAGAGCGGAGTTTATTCGACATGGCTAGCGCGAGACAGATTGTTGTCAGTGACTCGTGTCGATGTGTTTTTGGTCATTTAAAACTGATTTTACCGTGGATTGGAACAAATTCTCGGCTCTGCCGTTCACCGTCTGTGTTGCTGAAGGGACGACTGTCGACGCGCAAGAGTGACGTTGCTTGTGAAGAACACGTGACGCAAATAAACGAATCTGATTTGTCGATTGATTTTGTATCTGCTCGAAAAGGCCGTTAATGGGAGGGGTTCCAGACTATTTCTCTCAGTGTTTGAAAAATACAGGGAGAATAGTCTGGCAGAGCCAGGCTAGGAATTATTCAGAATAAGGAAAATGCGACAAAGAGAGCTGCAAAATGGCATTGTTTCAGTCTCTCTAATATTTATACAGGATATTCTTTTTATCCAAGTATTTTTCCCCCATTGCTAAATAAATGATATGGTCATGACAAATACGTCTTGTGCTTAATGGAATATCAAATATTAAAAATACATTTATTCAGTCCGACATGGAAAAATTACTTCATAAGGGTCAAAACTGTCCACTTATTGCACCTCCCAAACTATATTTTATGTCACCGGAGTTTTTCAGTGTTTTCTTCAGAGAGCATAAACAAACCACGAGGCGTGTCAGCTAGCCGTCATGCTAACCCGAACCGAGTGATGTTTCAGTCTTATTCTCGGCTTTCGAAGCGAAGAATCACACAAAACTACCCAGGACTATGTCACACGACGGCGAGCAAGTTACAGCTTGTCGGACTCGTTCCCCTGCAAGAGAGCTTGTTTGCCGGGGAAGGAGCTGCAGAATGACCGCCGGACAAACCGGCCGATGTCGGAGGAGCGTGTAGCTGCCACATGGTCAACACGAATATGGCGTAAAGCAGGGGTGTCCAAACTTTTTGCAAAGGGGGCCAGATTTGGTGTGGTAAAAATGTGAGGGGCCGACCTTGGCTGACGTCCTTTACGTAGAACAATATATTTAAGCAAATTTTAGCAAGCCATTCCGTGTGTCACATTGGCTTTATTATTTTTTTAAATTAATAATTTCAACAATCTCACAGCTAGCCTTTGTGGCGTTCTCTTTCGACGCTCGGGCTCTTGCGAAATATTGCTGCTGTAAAATTAAACTAGCTTCAAGTTGCTTCACTTTCTCGCTACGTATCTTCCCTGTAATCTTGTCGTACATGTCAGCGTGTCTTGTTTGGTAATATCGCCTCACATTGAACTCTTTAAAAACAGCGACTCTCTCTTTGCAAATGAGATACACACAGTTGTTGCGTATTTTAGTGAAGAAATAGTCCAATTTCCACCTATCCTTGAAGCGTCGCAGTGAACTTTTTTTTTTTTGTTGATTGTCGCCATTTTAGAAAATTGGGAGTAAAGGGGTAATGTTGCTGCCTTTTAGTGGGTAAATGAGTATTTAGTGTGCAAGCTACTTCATATGCATACTGCTGACCAATTTATTAAGTCTATGTGCGGGCCAGACGTTATTGATTTTATGACAGAGGCTGGGGGCCGGATGAAATTTGACCAGGGGCCGCATTTGGCCCCCGGGCCGGACTTTGGACATGTCTGGCGTAAAGCAAAGACGTAAACAGTGTGAGCGGCGTGCAGTTGTTGTGCAGCTAACATGGCAGGATGTGTCTGAGGAGAACTTTTCTACATGTCCGTCCATGATCAAACGTTTGTAAATATTTCTTTATTTAAAGAAAGTTTGTAATGCAACTTTATAATCGCTGTATTCACGGCCTTTTTAACACAAAGTTGTAATTTCTGATGGGGTGCAAAATTTGACACAACAAGCAGAGTACAGCGCTTTAGGGCAAGCAAAAAGGACCGAGCTGCCGGATGTCGGCTGGTGGCATTCTCTGTGGACAAGGAGCATGTCAGCCACAAACTGCAAGCCACCTTCGTATTAAAACGTGTGCCATGATCCCAGTATTTGATGTTTACTCACTTCCTCGTAAGTGCAACGGTTCCACAATTGTCGCACACTTGTTTTGGCCGATCTGCGGTGAACGGGACCTTTCTGAAACCCAATAAGGCTTACACGCCTCTCGCTGGTGCAGATGCAAAATCCTGCTGCAGTTTGGCTGGCGTGATGCGAAGAATAAACAAATAAATCCGCAAAATCAGCTCAATCCGCAGTCCATCTGGAGTGTAGGAGTGGGAACCTCTTGGTACCTCAAGATACGATTCGATTTGCGATACAAAGCTCACGATAACAATGATCTGACGATATGGGGATACAACGATTATCGATACATTGGTCAGGAAATCATTCTAGGATATTCTACAAACAACTAATAAACTGAAAAACAAGCCTATGCTGTGAATTGGAATGAGTTTATCACCTGTAGACATTCGTTCATTCGCTGCCATCCCTCCCACTTCAAACGGATTGAACGTCTATGGCCGGTAGTGGCAGCCAATGCCAGGCAATGAGGTAATTTTAGCCAATTGAAAGTTATTTTCCTGTTGATTTTCATGCATTTTATGGGTCTCTTCCACGAAGTGACCTGGGAATCACCCAAAGGAAAAAGGCCTGTAAATGCCCTGAAAATCGGACAGAATGACTGTGAATGCTCTGGTTTCGAATGAACGAACGTTCCCAGTCTAAATAGATTGGGCGACGAGCACCGTCAATGCAGCCCTAGAGTTAACTGAGACACTGTTATGGTGGAAGATTTTGGTAGCAACTTGTTGGTTCATTAAAAAAAAAATTTTTTTAGACATTGACACCTTTTTAAAACGATATCTCGATTCTTGGCAGGAGCATATCGATAACCTTTTGTGATACAAAGTATCACGATATATCACCATTTTGATATTTTGTCACACCCCTACTATGAAGCAATGCTTTATTGTGAGATGCTGACCAGTCACATTCGCATTCGTCCTAATCCCGAGACTGCAGCCGGAAGTTACTTATTTTCATGGCACAGGATTCAAAAATTGAATACATAAAACGATCGCTTCCACATACATCCAAGCGCTCCATTTTATTCAGGAGCATAAAACACTGCATGAAATATGAAATAAACATGCTTTTTGGTGTCATATGCACTTTAACACCATAACCATGAATGATATTGTTTATTACAGCATCACTCATTCATCACACTAAAGAAATGACAATTTCCTCAGGGTTTATATCAACTGCTGGAGCCCAAGGTGACGATTCGCTGTCGTAAGCAAGACTTCCAATTGGTCCAGGTGAGTCTTGACACCCGTTACGGTTTTCCGAAGAACCATTTGATCGTCGCTCGTCTACTCTTAGGCATCCATCCAGAGGAATATTCCCGTGTACAAGGCGGCTGTGAAGAACAACTTAGAAGTCCGCATTGATCAGGACAACTTCCTGGCGCCTGACATGTAAGTTCCGTTGAGTCTATTTTCGGGCCTGTTAACCAAAACTCAACCAAACGACAAAATGATCGGACAGCTCCGGAGGTATCGAGCTCTACAACGGAGACGGCAAGATTAAAGTGGCCAACACTCTCGAGAGCAGACTGGACCTCCTGGCTCAGCAGGTAAGACTTCTTTGCTACTGTCGGTCTGACAGTTTTACACTGCCGAGTCGGACACATTGTAAATATTTCGTCAATGTGAAGTGACTTATCTTGGCAGCGTTGCAGGTTCAACTCAGGTTCTCGAATGAATCAATAAAATTTGTCTTGATCCAATTACAAAAAGTGCACAGCGACTTTTTCCAGTAAATGACATTAGCAAAAAACAAAAGGCATCTTTCCCTCAAATGCCCTTCTATGTTTAAGACCAGGAGAGACTAAACAGTCCCCGTAAGCCTCCAATCACATTTATCACAGATAAAGTTTAATTGACTTTGCAGTTGAACAACGGGCCTTTCACATGACCTGAACTCTGCTAATGAAAAAGGCCATAAATGCAAATAAATTAGTCACGTGCCGTCATTTAAAGTCACATTGTTACTAACCGACAACAGTCATGCCTTGCTAAATATGATCACACTAAAAAAGAAAAAAATGTCTTCCCTCGTCTCCTACAAATGTTTGTCACATGATCATGTGATATTGATCATCTCCGTCATCGCTTCCAGACAATCAATCTTTTGTGGTTATTTGCTCACTTAACCGGATTTGGCTTTTGTCCGCAGATGATGCCCGACATCCGAGTGGCGCTTTTCGGTGCCAACCCCAACCGCAAGTTCATGGACTGAGATGCTCCGTCCCTTTTTTGTTTCTGTATCTTTTCCATTTTCTATTGTTTCGGGTCACAATCCTGCGCAAAAAGGGGGTTACTTGTCACCGTTCTTAATGTTATTGTCGTGTATGTGTGACGTGCCGGCCGATGTATTACTCTGCGCGCGAAGTAACGCCACCTACGTGAAGCGTGACTTATTAAGGCGAAAGACAGTCGGGCTGTTTAAAAAGTTAATTTATTATTCCGCCAGAGAGGATGCGCTATCTGGATATGAGTTTTCCTGACTAAATTATGTGTGTTTGAACATGTCATGTGCAGTCAAATATATTAAAATATGTGAATGGTGGTACACATCATGCGTGTCCTTTCAACATACACTTTTAGGGTGATCTGGGTTTGTGTTTTTGTCCCACCTGTCTGACATATTGGCTTCCATTCTTTCTGTCTTGTTATGTGTGTATTTAAACTTGTTTCAGCGCTCTTTGTCAGGTCTTAGTCCACTGTTTCGTCCATTTTTATATCCTAGCGAGGCATGTGCTGGTATGAGATTGTCGGTATGATAACCTTAAGCCAAAATATCACGGATATTGCAATTACAGCTCTAAAATGCATTAGTTTGAGATATCTGGGTTTGAAAAAAATCGATTGAACAGGATTTTTATCCTTCAAAACATAATGGCAAATTGGAACAAGTATATTCTTAAGTTAAAAAAAAAAAAAAAACATTCTAAAATAGAAACTTTAATTTCTGGAGAAATTACTCTGGGGCTTTGCTGTGTGGAGATGCAGATCTTAGCCCCGCCCAGGTTGGGATGGGGACATTTCAGGGACAATATCTGGTCACTTGCTGTTGATTTGGGGACATTTATTTTTTGCCATTGAAAATGAAAGGAAAATTTGGACGTCCATGACCGCCAATGGCATCGACTTACATTTGTGTCAATAGAATCAACAAACATGGCCATCAATGGATTTAAACAAATGCCATTGAAAATGAATGGGATATTTGGACGTCAATGGCATCGACTTATTGTACATATGCGTCAATCGAATCCAAGTACATTGGCATCAATAGATTCGACATACATGGCCATCAATGCAATGTAAAATCCATTGGAAGTACGGGAAATTTTAATATTAATTTCTGGGGAACCGTAAATTTATTCCAAATTCTGTATACAACTTTTATGCCCCTCACGGTCTGAATTTCTTTAATGTCCAAATTATATGATTTGGTCAAAAATTGTACAACTAGATACATTTTTTTTTTTTTTTTGTAAAACTTTGTTTATTGAACCAATAAACCAGTACAAGCAAATTAAGTAACAACATTTGAGCATTCTTTTTTTTTCAGATTGAAACTAAAAAAAAAAAAAAAAAACCTCACCCACGGCACATATCCTCAAAAAGCAATGTATTTTTAATATAGTTGTTTCCCTTTAAAGGGGAAAAGAGCACAGACCAAGAAACGGAAAGAAAACAAAAAACAAAAACACATATACAGATATATATACACCTTTATATTGGTATAATTTTTCAGGCATAGTTCAAGAATCCACACAGAGATGGCAATTTGTGCTTCTGACATGCCTAAAACGGGTTCCAAGCGTTCTCAAAGGACGCAACTGATCCACAGAGCGTCAGTCTTATCCTTTCCAATTTGAGAAAAAAAAACATCTCCTTGATCCAATATGATTGCGTAGGTGGAACTGAAGATTTCCACCTCAAAAGAATTAGCCTTCTGGCCAGCAAGGTTGCGAATGCTATGAGGTCCCCCTTCTGAGGAGGGAGACCGTGTGCAGCAGGAACCACACCAAACAGAGCAGTCAAGGCATTTGGAGCAATATCTATCTCTGTAATCTTTGATAGAGCAGTAAAAATATCAGACCAATATGAAGTTAAAGACGTACAAAACCAGAACATGTGTGCATAATCGGCCGAGGCCTGCTTACAGCGATCGCACGTGGAGGAGACTGTATGAAATATTTTGGCTAGCTTAGCTTTGGTATAGTGAGCTCTGTGTAGAATCCTACACTGAGTGAAACTGTGTCTGGCGCAGATTGAAGATTTGTGTGTCTCCAGACCTTTTCAGATATACTCATTCCCAAATTCGATTCCCAGACTGCCTTAAGGGCATTTACAGTACTATCTGAGCTGATTTTATAAATATTAGAATAAACTGTAGTTATTGCACCCTTTGACGATAATAAGGGTTTTAAAAAGATATCTAAGGTAGAGGCAGCAGGGAGTCTTGGGAAACTTGGCCAAATAGAGCGAGCATAACTGCGAATTTGGAGATACCTGAAAAAATGACAATTGGGCAATGAAAACTTTTCAGCTAGCTTAAACACTTTAGGGACAGAGAGCGCCGAGAAACCTTCCTAAAATATGTCAGGACTCTCGGGACAAACCAAATATGCCAAAACAGTTGACTTTTTTGTTAGGGGGGGTGCTTACGCATTTTTTCAAAATTTCAAAAACTGTCAAAAAACACTTCAGGGACAAGGAGCGACGGGAAACCTTCCAAAAACACGTCAGGACTCTCGGTACAGCTCAAATATGCCAAAAAAGTTGACTTTTGGGAAAAGTCCATTTTTGATTCTTTTTGTAAGGGGGGGTGCTTACGCATTTTTTCAAAATTTCAAAAACGGTCAAAAAACACTTCAGGGACAAGGAGCGACGGGAAACCTTCCAAAAACACGTCAGGACTCTCGGGACAAACCAAATATGCCAAAACAGTTGACTTTTGGGAAAAGTCAATTTTTGACTTTTTTGTAAGGGGGGGGTTGCTTACGCATTTTTTCAAAATTTCAAAAAACACTTTAGGGACAAGGAGCGCCGGGAAACCTTCCAAAAACACGTCAGGACTCTCGGGACAACCCAAATATGCCCCAAAAATTGACTTTTGGGAAAAGCCCATTTTTGACTTTTTTGTAAGGGGGGATGCTTACGCATTTTCTCAAAATTTCAAAAACGGTCAAAAAACACTTAAGGGCAAGAGAGCGCCGGGAAACATACATCATGGCTCTCGGTACAGCCCAAATATGCAAAAAAAGTTGACTTTTTTGTAAGGGGGGGTGCTTACGCATTTTTTCAAAATTTCAAAAACGGTGAAAAAACACTTTAGGGACAAGGAGCGCCGGGAAACCTTCCAAAAACACGTCAGGACTCTCGGGACAAACCAAATATGTCAAAACAGTTGACTTTTGGGAAAAGTCAATTTTTGACTTTTTTGTAAGGGGGGGGGTGCTTACGCATTTTTTCAAAATTTCAAAAATGGTAAAAAAAAACACTTAAGGGACAAAGAGCGCCGGGAAACCTTCCAAAAACCTGTCAGGACTCTCGGGACAAACCAAATATGCCAAAAAAGTTGACTTTTGGGAAAAGTCAATTTTTGACTTTTTCGTAAGGGGGTAGTGCTTACGCATTTTTTCAAAATTTCAAAAACGGTCAAAAAACACTTTTGTAACAAGGAGCGCCTGGAAACGTTCCAAAAACATTTCAGGACTCTCGGCAGTGCCCAAATATTCTAAAAAAGTTGACTTTTGAGAAAACTCAATTTTTGACTTTTTCGTAAGGGGGGGTGCTTACGCATTTTTTCAAAATTTCAAAAACGGTCAAAAAACACTTTTGGGCCTAGGAACGCCTGGAAACGTTCCAAAAACATGTCAGGACTCTCGGCAGAGCCTAAATATGCCAAAAAAAAAAGACTTTTGAGAAAAGTCCATTTTTGACTTTTTCGTAAGGGGGGGTGCTTACGCATTTTTTCAAAATTTCAAAAACGGTCAAAAAACACTTTTGGAACAAGGAGCGCCTGGAAACGTTCCAAAAACATGTCAGGACTCTCGGCAGAGCCCAAATATAAGAAAAAAGTTGACTTTTGAGAAAAGTCAATTTTTGACTTTTTCGTAAGGGGGGGTGCTTACGCATTTTTTCAACATTTCAAAAACGGTCAAAAAACACTTTTGGAACAAGGAGCGCCTGGAAACGTTCCAAAAACATGTCAGGACTCTCGGCAGAGCCTAAATATGCCAAAAAAAAAAGACTTTTGAGAAAAGTCCATTTTTGACTTTTTCGTAAGGGGGGGTGCTTACGCATTTTTTCAAAATTTCAAAAACGGTCTAAAAACACTTTTGGAACAAGGAGCGCCTGGAAACGTTCCAAAAACATGTCAGGACTCTCGGCAGAGCCCAAATATAAGAAAAAAGTTGACTTTTGAGAAAATTCCATTTTTGACTTTTTCGTAAGGGGGGGTGCTTACGCATTTTTTCAAAATTTCAAAAACGGTCAAAAAACACTTTTGGAACAAGGAGCGCCTGGAAACGTTCAAAAAACATGTCAGGACTCTCGTCAGAGCCCAAATATGCTAAAAAGGTTGACTTTTGAGAAAAGTCCATTTTTGACTTTTTCGTAAGGGGGGGTGCTTACGCATTTTTTCAAAATTTCAAAAACGGTCAAAAAACACTTTTGGAACAAGGAGCGCCTGGAAACGTTCCAAAAACATGTCAGGACTCTCGGCAGAGCCCAAATATAAGAAAAGGTTTGACTTTTGAGAAAAGTCAATTTTTGACTTTTTCGTAAGGGTGGGTGCTTACGCATTTTTTCAAAATTTCAAAAACGGTCAAAAAACACTTTTGGAACAAGGAGCGCCTAGAAACGTTCAAAAAACATGTCAGGACTCTCGTCAGAGCCCAAATATGCTAAAAAGGTTGACTTTTGAGAAAAGTCCATTTTTGACTTTTTCGTAAGGGGGGGTGCTTACGCATTTTTTCAAAATTTCAAAAACGGTCAAAAAACACTTTTGGAACAAGGAGCGCCTGGAAACGTTCCAAAAACATGTCAGGACTCTCGGCAGAGCCCAAATATAAGAAAAAAGTTGACTTTTGAGAACAGTCAATTTTTGACTTTTTCGTAAGGGGGGGTGCTTACGCATTTTTTCAAAATTTCAAAAACGGTCAAAAAACACTTTTGGAACAAGGAGCGCCTGGAAACGTTCCAAAAACATGTCAGGACTCTCGGCAGAGCCCAAATATAAGAAAAGGTTTGACTTTTGAGAAAAGTCAATTTTTGACTTTTTCGTAAGGGGGGGTGCTTACACATTTTTTCAAAATTTCAAAAACGGTCAAAAAACACTTTTGGAACAAGGAGCGCCTGGAAACGTTCCAAAAACATGTCAGGACTCTCGGCAGAGCCTAAATATGCCAAAAAATTTGACCTTTGAGAAAAGTCCATTTTTGACTTTTTCGTAAGGGGGGGTGCTTACGCATTTTTTCAAAATTTCAAAAACGGTCAAAAAACACTTTTGGGCCTAGGAACGCCTGGAAACGTTCCAAAAACATGTCAGGACTCTCGGCAGAGCCTAAATATGCCAAAAAAAAAAGACTTTTGAGAAAAGTCCATTTTTGACTTTTTCGTAAGGGGGGGTGCTTACGCATTTTTTCAAAATTTCAAAAACGGTCAAAAAACACTTTTGGAACAAGGAGCGCCTGGAAACGTTCCAAAAACATGTCAGGACTCTCGGCAGAGCCCAAATATAAGAAAAGGTTTGACTTTTGAGAAAAGTCAATTTTTGACTTTTTCGTAAGGGTGGGTGCTTACGCATTTTTTCAAAATTTCAAAAACGGTCAAAAAACACTTTTGGAACAAGGAGCGCCTAGAAACGTTCAAAAAACATGTCAGGACTCTCGTCAGAGCCCAAATATGCTAAAAAGGTTGACTTTTGAGAAAAGTCCATTTTTGACTTTTTCGTAAGGGGGGGTGCTTACGCATTTTTTCAAAATTTCAAAAACGGTCAAAAAACACTTTTGGAACAAGGAGCGCCTGGAAACGTTCCAAAAACATGTCAGGACTCTCGGCAGAGCCCAAATATAAGAAAAAAGTTGACTTTTGAGAACAGTCCATTTTTGACTTTTTCGTAAGGGGGGGTGCTTACGCATTTTTTCAAAATTTCAAAAACGGTCAAAAAACACTTTTGGAACAAGTAGCGCCTGGAAACGTTCCAAAAATATGTCAGGACTCTCGGAAGAGCCCAAATATAAGAAAAAAGTTGACTTTTGAGAAAAGTCAATTTTTGACTTTTTCGTAAGGGGGGGTGCTTACGCATTTTTTCAAAATTTCAAAAACGGTCAAAAAACACTTTTGGAACAAGGAGCGCCTGGAAACGTTCCAAAAACATGTCAGGACTCTCGGCAGAGCCCAAATATAAGAAAAGGTTTGACTTTTGAGAAAAGTCAATTTTTGACTTTTTCGTAAGGGGGGGTGCTTACACATTTTTTCAAAATTTCAAAAACGGTCAAAAAACACTTTTGGAACAAGGAGCGCCTGGAAACGTTCCAAAAACATGTCAGGACTCTCGGCAGAGCCTAAATATGCCAAAAAATTTGACCTTTGAGAAAAGTCCATTTTTGACTTTTTCGTAAGGGGGGGTGCTTACGCATTTTTTCAAAATTTCAAAAACGGTCAAAAAACACTTTTGGGCCTAGGAACGCCTGGAAACGTTCCAAAAACATGTCAGGACTCTCGGCACAGCCTAAATATGCCAAAAAAAAAAGACTTTTGAGAAAAGTCCATTTTTGACTTTTTCGTAAGGGGGGGGTGCTTACGCATTTTTTCAAAATTTCAAAAACGGTCAAAAAACACTTTTGGAACAAGGAGCGCCTGGAAACGTTCCAAAAACATGTCAGGACTCTCGGCAGAGCCCAAATATAAGAAAAATGTTGAGATTTGAGAAAAATCCATTTTTGACTTTTTCGTAAGGGGGGGTGCTTACGCATTTTTTCAAAATTTCAAAAACGGTCAAAAAACACCTTTGGAACAAGGAGCGCCTGGAAACGTTCCAAAAACATGTCAGGACTCTCGGCAGAGCCCAAATATAAGAAAAAAGTTGACTTTTGAGAAAAGTCAATTTTTGACTTTTTCGTAAGGGGGGGTGCTTACGCATTTTTTCAAAATTTCAAAAACGGTCTAAAAACACTTTTGGAACAAGAAGCGCCTGGAAACGTTCCAAAAACATGTCAGGACTCTCGGCAGAGCCCAAATATAAGAAAAAAGTTGACTTTTGAGAAAAGTCAATTTTTGACTTTTTCGTAAGGGGGGGTGCTTACGCATTTTTTCAACATTTCAAAAACGGTCAAAAAACACTTTTGGAACAAGGAGCGCCTGGAAACGTTCCAAAAATATGTCAGGACTCTCGGCAGAGCCTAAATATGCCAAAAAATTTGACTTTTGAGAAAAGTCCATTTTTGACTTTTTGGTAAGGGGGGGTGCTTACGCATTTTTTCAAAATTTCATAAACTGTCAAAAAACACTTTTGGAACAAGGAGCGCCTGGAAACGTTCCAAAAACATGTCAGGACTCTCGGCAGAGCCTAAATATGCCAAAAAAAAAAGACTTTTGAGAAAAGTCCATTTTTGACTTTTTCGTAAGGGGGGGGTGCTTACGCATTTTTTCAAAATTTCAAAAACGGTCAAAAAACACTTTTGGAACAAGGAGCGCCTGGAAACGTTCCAAAAACATGTCAGGACTCTCGGCAGAGCCCAAATATAAGAAAAAAGTTGAGTTTTGAGAAAAATCCATTTTTGACTTTTTCGTAAGGGGGGGTGCTTACGCATTTTTTCAAAATTTCAAAAACGGTCAAAAAACACCTTTGGAACAAGGAGCGCCTGGAAACGTTCCAAAAACATGTCAGGACTCTCGGCAGAGCCCAAATATAAGAAAAAAGTTGACTTTTGAGAAAAGTCAATTTTTGACTTTTTCGTAAGGGGGGGTGCTTACGCATTTTTTCAAAATTTCAAAAACGGTCTAAAAACACTTTTGGAACAAGGAGCGCCTGGAAACGTTCCAAAAACATGTCAGGACTCTCGGCAGAGCCCAAATATAAGAAAAAGGTTGACTTTTGAGAAAAGTCAATTTTTGACTTTTTCGTAAGGGGGGGTGCTTACGCATTTTTTCAACATTTCAAAAACGGTCAAAAAACACTTTTGGAACAAGGAGCGCCTGGAAACGTTCAAAAAACATGTCAGGACTCTCGTCAGAGCCCAAATATGCTAAAAAAGTTGACTTTTGAGAAAAGTCAATTTTTGACTTTTTCATAAGGGGGGGTGCTTACGCATTTTTTCAAAATTTCAAAAAGGGTCAAAAAACACTTTTGGAACAAGGAGCGCCTGGAAATGTTCCAAAAATATGTCAGGACTCTCGGCAGAGCCCAAATATAAGAAAAAAGTTGACTTTTGAGAAAAGTCAATTTTTGACTTTTTCGTAAGGGGGGGTGCTTACGCATTTTTTCAAAATTTCAAAAACGGTCAAAAAACACTTTTGGAACAAGGAGCGCCTGGAAACGTTCCAAAAACATGTCAGGACTCTCGGCAGAGCCCAAATATAAGAAAAGGTTTGACTTTTGAGAAAAGTCAATTTTTGACTTTTTCGTAAGGGGGGGTGCTTACACATTTTTTCAAAATTTCAAAAACGGTCAAAAAACACTTTTGGAACAAGGAGCGCCTGGAAACGTTCCAAAAATATGTCAGGACTCTCGGCAGAGCCTAAATATGCCAAAAAATTTGACTTTTGAGAAAAGTCCATTTTTGACTTTTTCGTAAGGGGGGGTGCTTACGCATTTTTTCAAAATTTCATAAACTGTCAAAAAACACTTTTGGAACAAGGAGCGCCTGGAAACGTTCCAAAAACATGTCAGGACTCTCGGCAGAGCCCAAATATCCTAGAAAAGTTGACTTTTGAGAAAACTCAATTTTTGACTTTTTCGTAAGGGGGGTGCTTACGCATTTTTTCAAAAATTCAAAAACGGTCAAAAAACACTTTCTGAACAAGGAGCGCCTGGAAACGTTCCAAAAACATGTCAGGACTCTCGGCAGAGCCCAAATATAAGAAAAAAGTTGACTTTTGAGAAAACTCAATTTTTGAATTTTTCGTAAGGGGGGGTGCTTACGCATTTCTTCAAAAACGGTCAAAAAACACTTTTGGAACAAAGAGCGCCTGGAAACGTTCCAAAAACATGTCAGGACTCTCGTCAGAGCCCAAATATGCTAAAAAAGTTGACTTTTGAGAAAAGTCCATTTTTGACTTTTTCGTAAGGGGGGGATCTTACGCATTTTTTCAAAATTTCAAAAACGATCAAAAAACACTTTTGGAACAAGGAGCGCCTGGAAACGTTCCAAAAACATGTCAGGACTCTCGGCAGAGCCCAAATACAAGAAAAAAATTGACTTTTGAGAAAAGTCCATTTTTGACTTTTTCGTAAGGGGGGGGTGCTTACGCATTTTTTTAAAGTTTCAAAAACGGTCAAAAAACACTTTTGGGCCTAGGAACGCCTGGAAACGTTCCAAAAACATGTCAGGACTCTCGGCAGAGCCCAAATATCCTAAAAAAGTTGACTTTTGAGAAAACTCAATTTTTGACTTTTTCGTAAGGGGGGGTGCTTACGCATTTTTTCAAAATTTCAAAAACGGTCAAAAAACACTTTTGGAACAAGGAGCCCCTGGAAACGTTCCAAAAACATGTCAGGACTCTCGGCAGAGCCTAAATATGCCAAAAAATGTGACTTTTGAGAAAAGTCAATTTTTGACTTTTCTCGTAAGGGGGGGTGCTTATGCATTTTTTCAAAATTTCAAAAACGGTCATAAAACACTTTTGGAACAAGGAGCGCCTGGAAATGTTCCAAAAACATGTCAGGACTCTCCGCAGAGCCCAAATATGCTAAAAAAGTTGACTTTTGAGAAAAGTCAATTTTTGACTTTTTCGTAAGGGGGGGTGCTTACGCATTTTTTCAAAATTTCAAAAACGGTCAAAAAACACTTTTGGAACAAGGAGCGCCTGGAAATGTTCCAAAAACATGTCAGGATTCTCCGCAGAGCCCAAATATGCTAAAAAATTTGACTTTTGAGAAAAGTCCATTTTTGACTTTTTCGTAAGGGGGGAATCTTACGCATTTTTTCAAAATTTCAAAAACGGTCAAAAAACACTTTTGGAACAAGGAGCGCCTGGAAATGTTCCAAAAACATGTCAGGACTCTCCGCAGAGCCCAAATATGCTAAAAAAGTTGACTTTTGAGAAAAGTCCATTTTTGACTTTTTCGTAAGGGGGGGTGCTTACGCATTTTTTCAAAATTTCAAAAACGGTCAAAAAACACTTTTGGAACAAGGAGCGCCTGGAAACGTTCCAAAAACATGTCAGGACTCTCGGCAGAGCCCAAATATGCTAAAAAAGTTTACTTTTGAGAAAACTCAATTTTTGACTTTTTCGTAAGGGGGGGGTGCTTACGCATTTTTTCAAAGTTTCAAAAACGGTCAAAAAACACTTTTGGAACAAGGAGCGCCTGGAAACGTTCCAAAAATATGTCAGGACTCTCGGAAGAGCCCAAATATAAGAAAAAAGTTGACTTTTGAGAAAAGTCAATTTTGACTTTTTCGTAAGGGGGGGTGCTTACGCATTTTTTCAAAATTTCAAAAACGGTCAAAAAACACTTTTGGAACATGGAGCGCCTGGAAACGTTCCAAAAACATGTCAGGACTCTCGGCAGAGCCCAAATATAAGAAAAGGTTTGACTTTTGAGAAAAGTCAATTTTTGACTTTTTCGTAAGGGGGGGTGCTTACACATTTTTTCAAAATTTCAAAAACGGTCAAAAAACACTTTTGGAACAAGGAGCGCCTGGAAACGTTCCAAAAACATGTCAGGACTCTCGGCAGAGCCTAAATATGCCAAAAAATTTGACCTTTGAGAAAAGTCCATTTTTGACTTTTTCGTAAGGGGGGGTGCTTACGCATTTTTTCAAAATTTCAAAAACGGTCAAAAAACACTTTTGGGCCTAGGAACGCCTGGAAACGTTCCAAAAACATGTCAGGACTCTCGGCAGAGCCTAAATATGCCAAAAATAAAAAGACTTTTGAGAAAAGTCCATTTTTGACTTTTTCGTAAGGGGGGGTGCTTACGCATTTTTTCAAAATTTCAAAAACGGTCAAAAAACACTTTTGGAACAAGGAGCGCCTGGAAACGTTCCAAAAACATGTCAGGACTCTCGGCAGAGCCCAAATATGCTAAAAAGGTTGACTTTTGAGAAAAGTCCATTTTTGACTTTTTCGTAAGGGGGGTGCTTACGCATTTTTTCAAAATTTCAAAAACGGTCAAAAAACACTTTTGGAACAAGGAGCGTCTGGAAACGTTCCAAAAACATGTCAGGACTCTCGGCAGAGCCCAAATATGCTAAAAAAGTTGACTTTTGAGAAATTTGACTTTTTCGTAAGGGGGGGTGCTTACGCATTTTTTCAAAATTTCAAAAACGGTCAAAAAACACTTTTGGAACAAGGAGCGCCTGGAAACGTTCCAAAAACATGTCAGGACTCTCGGCAGAGCCCAAATATAAGAAAAGGTTTGACTTTTGAGAAAAGTCAATTTTTGACTTTTTCGTAAGGGTGGGTGCTTACGCATTTTTTCAAAATGTCAAAAACGGTCAAAAAACACTTTTGGAACAAGGAGCGCCTGGAAACGTTCCAAAAACATGTCAGGACTCTCGGCAGAGCCTAAATATGCCAAAAAAATTGACCTTTGAGAAAAGTCCATTTTTGACTTTTTCGTAAGGGGGGGTGCTTACGCATTTTTTCAAAATTTCAAAAACGGTCAAAAAACACTTTTGGGCCTAGGAACGCCTGGAAACGTTCCAAAAACATGTCAGGACTCTCGGCAGAGCCTAAATATGCCAAAAAAAAAAGACTTTTGAGAAAAGTCCATTTTTGACTTTTTCGTAAGGGGGGGTGCTTACGCATTTTTTCAAAATTTCAAAAACGGTCAAAAAACACTTTTGGAACAAGGAGCGCCTGGAAACGTTCCAAAAACATGTCAGGACTCTCGGCAGAGCCCAAATATAAGAAAAAAGTTGACTTTTGAGAAAAGTCCATTTTTGACTTTTTCGTAAGGGGGGGTGCTTACGCATTTTTTCAAAATTTCAAAAACGGTCAAAAAACACTTTTGGAACAAGGAGCGCCTGGAAACGTTCCAAAAACATGTCAGGACTCTCGTCAGAGCCCAAATATGCTAAAAAGGTTGACTTTTGAGAAAAGTCCATTTTTGACTTTTTCGTAAGGGGGGTGCTTACGCATTTTTTCAAAATTTCAAAAACGGTCAAAAAACACTTTTGGAACAAGGAGTGTCTGGAAACGTTCCAAAAACATGTCAGGACTCTCGGCAGAGCCCAAATATGCTAAAAAAGTTGACTTTTGAGAAATTTGACTTTTTCGTAAGGGGGGGTGCTTACGCATTTTTTCAAAATTTCAAAAACGGTCAAAAAACACTTTTGGAACAAGGAGCGCCTGGAAACGTTCCAAAAACATGTCAGGACTCTCGGCAGAGCCCAAATATAAGAAAAGGTTTGACTTTTGAGAAAAGTCAATTTTTGACTTTTTCGTAAGGGTGGGTGCTTACGCATTTTTTCAAAATTTCAAAAACGGTCAAAAAACACTTTTGGAACAAGGAGCGCCTAGAAACGTGCAAAAAACATTTCAGGACTCTCGTCAGAGCCCAAATATGCTAAAAAGGTTGACTTTTGAGAAAAGTCCATTTTTGACTTTTTCGTAAGGGGGGGTGCTTACGCATTTTTTCAAAATTTCAAAAACGGTCAAAAAACACTTTTGGAACAAGGAGCGCCTGGAAACGTTCCAAAAACATGTCAGGACTCTCGGCAGAGCCTAAATATGCCAAAAAATTTGACCTTTGAGAAAAGTCCATTTTTGACTTTTTCGTAAGGGGGGGTGCTTACGCATTTTTTCAAAATTTCAAAAACGGTCAAAAAACACTTTTGGAACAAGGAGCGCCTGGAAACGTTCCAAAAACATGTCAGGACTCTCGGCAGAGCCTAAATATGCCAAAAAAAAAAGACTTTTGAGAAAAGTCCATTTTTGACTTTTTCGTAAGGGGGGGTGCTTACGCATTTTTTCAAAATTTCAAAAACGGTCAAAAAACACTTTTGGAACAAGGAGCGCCTGGAAACGTTCCAAAAACATGTCAGGACTCTCGGCAGAGCCCAAATATAAGAAAAAAGTTGACTTTTGAGAAAAGTCCATTTTTGACTTTTTCGTAAGGGGGGGTGCTTACGCATTTTTTCAAAATTTCAAAAACGGTCAAAAAACACTTTTGGAACAAGGAGCGCCTGGAAACGTTCCAAAAACATGTCAGGACTCTCGTCAGAGCCCAAATATGCTAAAAAGGTTGACTTTTGAGAAAAGTCCATTTTTGACTTTTTCGTAAGGGGGGTGCTTACGCATTTTTTCAAAATTTCAAAAACGGTCAAAAAACACTTTTGGAACAAGGAGCGTCTGGAAACGTTCCAAAAACATGTCAGGACTCTCGGCAGAGCCCAAATATGCTAAAAAAGTTGACTTTTGAGAAATTTGACTTTTTCGTAAGGGGGGGTGCTTACGCATTTTTTCAAAATTTCAAAAACGGTCAAAAAACACTTTTGGAACAAGGAGCGCCTGGAAACGTTCCAAAAACATGTCAGGACTCTCGGCAGAGCCCAAATATGCTAAAAAGGTTGACTTTTGAGAAAAGTCCATTTTTGACTTTTTCGTAAGGGGGGGTGCTTACGCATTTTTTCAAAATTTCAAAAACGGTCAAAAAACACTTTTGGGCCTAGGAACGCCTGGAAACGTTCCAAAAACATGTCAGGACTCTCGGCAGAGCCTAAATATGCCAAAAAAAAAAGACTTTTGAGAAAAGTCCATTTTTGACTTTTTCGTAAGGGGGGGTGCTTACGCATTTTTTCAAAATTTCAAAAACGGTCAAAAAACACTTTTGGAACAAGGAGCGCCTGGAAACGTTCCAAAAACATGTCAGGACTCTCGGCAGAGCCCAAATATAAGAAAAAAGTTGAGTTTTGAGAAAAATCCATTTTTGACTTTTTCGTAAGGGGGGGTGCTTACGCATTTTTTCAAAATTTCAAAAACGGTCAAAAAACACCTTTGGAACAAGGAGCGCCTGGAAACGTTCCAAAAACATGTCAGGACTCTCGGCAGAGCCCAAATATAAGAAAAAAGTTGACTTTTGAGAAAAGTCAATTTTTGACTTTTTCGTAAGGGAGGGTGCTTACGCATTTTTTCAAAATTTCAAAAACGGTCAAAAAACACTTTTGGAACAAGGAGCGCCTGGAAACGTTCCAAAAACATGTCAGGACTCTCGGCAGAGCCCAAATATAAGAAAAGGTTTGACTTTTGAGAAAAGTCAATTTTTGACTTTTTCGTAAGGGTGGGTGCTTACGCATTTTTTCAAAATTTCAAAAACGGTCAAAAAACACTTTTGGAACAAGGAGCGCCTAGAAACGTGCAAAAAACATGTCAGGACTCTCGTCAGAGCCCAAATATGCTAAAAAGGTTGACTTTTGAGAAAAGTCCATTTTTGACTTTTTCGTAAGGGGGGGTGCTTACGCATTTTTTCAAAATTTCAAAAACGGTCAAAAAACACTTTTGGAACAAGGAGCGCCTGGAAACGTTCCAAAAACATGTCAGGACTCTCGGCAGAGCCTAAATATGCCAAAAAATTTGACCTTTGAGAAAAGTCCATTTTTGACTTTTTCGTAAGGGGGGGTGCTTACGCATTTTTTCAAAATTTCAAAAACGGTCAAAAAACACTTTTGGAACAAGGAGCGCCTGGAAACGTTCCAAAAACATGTCAGGACTCTCGGCAGAGCCTAAATATGCCAAAAAAAAAAGACTTTTGAGAAAAGTCCATTTTTGACTTTTTCGTAAGGGGGGGTGCTTACGCATTTTTTCAAAATTTCAAAAACGGTCAAAAAACACTTTTGGAACAAGGAGCGCCTGGAAACGTTCCAAAAACATGTCAGGACTCTCGGCAGAGCCCAAATATAAGAAAAAAGTTGACTTTTGAGAAAAGTCCATTTTTGACTTTTTCGTAAGGGGGGGTGCTTACGCATTTTTTCAAAATTTCAAAAACGGTCAAAAAACACTTTTGGAACAAGGAGCGCCTGGAAACGTTCCAAAAACATGTCAGGACTCTCGTCAGAGCCCAAATATGCTAAAAAGGTTGACTTTTGAGAAAAGTCCATTTTTGACTTTTTCGTAAGGGGGGTGCTTACGCATTTTTTCAAAATTTCAAAAACGGTCAAAAAACACTTTTGGAACAAGGAGCGTCTGGAAACGTTCCAAAAACATGTCAGGACTCTCGGCAGAGCCCAAATATGCTAAAAAAGTTGACTTTTGAGAAATTTGACTTTTTCGTAAGGGGGGGTGCTTACGCATTTTTTCAAAATTTCAAAAACGGTCAAAAAACACTTTTGGAACAAGGAGCGCCTGGAAACGTTCCAAAAACATGTCAGGACTCTCGGCAGAGCCCAAATATGCTAAAAAGGTTGACTTTTGAGAAAAGTCCATTTTTGACTTTTTCGTAAGGGGGGGTGCTTACGCATTTTTTCAAAATTTCAAAAACGGTCAAAAAACACTTTTGGGCCTAGGAACGCCTGGAAACGTTCCAAAAACATGTCAGGACTCTCGGCAGAGCCTAAATATGCCAAAAAAAAAAGACTTTTGAGAAAAGTCCATTTTTGACTTTTTCGTAAGGGGGGGTGCTTACGCATTTTTTCAAAATTTCAAAAACGGTCAAAAAACACTTTTGGAACAAGGAGCGCCTGGAAACGTTCCAAAAACATGTCAGGACTCTCGGCAGAGCCCAAATATAAGAAAAAAGTTGAGTTTTGAGAAAAATCCATTTTTGACTTTTTCGTAAGGGGGGGTGCTTACGCATTTTTTCAAAATTTCAAAAACGGTCAAAAAACACCTTTGGAACAAGGAGCGCCTGGAAACGTTCCAAAAACATGTCAGGACTCTCGGCAGAGCCCAAATATAAGAAAAAAGTTGACTTTTGAGAAAAGTATATTTTTGACTTTTTCGTAAGGGGGGGTGCTTACGCATTTTTTCAAAATTTCAAAAAGGGTCAAAAAACACTTTTGGAACAAGGAGCGCCTGGAAACGTTCCAAAAACATGTCAGGACTCTCGGCAGAGCCCAAATATAAGAAAAAAGTTGACTTTTGAGAAAAGTCAATTTTTGACTTTTTCGTAAGGGAGGGTGCTTACGCATTTTTTCAAAATTTCAAAAACGGTCAAAAAACACTTTTGGAACAAGGAGCGCCTGGAAACGTTCCAAAAACATGTCAGGACTCTCGGCAGAGCCCAAATATAAGAAAAGGTTTGACTTTTGAGAAAAGTCAATTTTTGACTTTTTCGTAAGGGGGGGTGCTTACACATTTTTTCAAAATTTCAAAAACGGTCAAAAAACACTTTTGGAACAAGGAGCGCCTGGAAACGTTCCAAAAACATGTCAGGACTCTCGGCAGAGCCTAAATATGCCAAAAAATTTGACTTTTGAGAAAAGTCCATTTTTGACTTTTTCGTAAGGGGGGGTGCTTCCGCATTTTTTCAAAATTTCATAAACGGTCAAAAAACACTTTTGGAACAAGGAGCGCCTGGAAACGTTCCAAAAACATGTCAGGACTCTCGGCAGAGCCCAAATATCCTAAAAAAGTTGACTTTTGAGAAAACTCAATTTTTGACTTTTTCGTAAGGGGGGTGCTTACGCATTTTTTCAAAAATTTAAAAACGGTCAAAAAACACTTCCTGAACAAGGAGCGCCTGGAAACGTTCCAAAAACATGTCAGGACTCTCGGCAGAGCCCAAATATAAGAAAAAAGTTGACTTTTGAGAAAACTCAATTTTTGAATTTTTCGTAAGGGGGTGTGCTTACGCATTTTTTCAAAATTTCAAAAACGGTCAAAAAACACTTTTGTAACAAGGAGCGCCTGGAAATGTTCCAAAAACATGTCAGGACTCTCGGCAGAGCCCAAATACAAGAAAAAAGTTGACTTTTGAGAAAAGTCCATTTTTGACTTTTTCGTAAGGGGGGGTGCTTACGCATTTTTTCAAAATTTCATAAACGGTCAAAAAACACTTTTGGAACAAGGAGCGCCTGGAAACGTTCCAAAAACATGTCAGGACTCTCGGCAGAGCCCAAATATCCTAAAAAAGTTGACTTTTGAGAAAACTCAATTTTTGACTTTTTCGTAAGGGGGGTGCTTACGCATTTTTTCAAAAATTTAAAAACGGTCAAAAAACACTTCCTGAACAAGGAGCGCCTGGAAACGTTCCAAAAACATGTCAGGACTCTCGGCAGAGCCCAAATATAAGAAAAAAGTTGACTTTTGAGAAAACTCAATTTTTGAATTTTTCGTAAGGGGGTGTGCTTACGCATTTTTTCAAAATTTCAAAAACGGTCAAAAAACACTTTTGTAACAAGGAGCGCCTGGAAATGTTCCAAAAACATGTCAGGACTCTCGGCAGAGCCCAAATACAAGAAAAAAGTTGACTTTTGAGAAAAGTCCATTTTTGACTTTTTCGTAAGGGGGGGTGCTTACGCATTTTTTCAAAATTTCAAAAACGGTCAAAAAACACTTTTGGAACAAGGAGCGCGTGGAAATGTTCCAAAAACATGTCAGGACTCTCCGCAGAGCCCAAATATGCTAAAAAAGTTGACTTTTGAGAAAAGTCCATTTTTGACTTTTTCGTAAGGGGGGGTGCTTACGCATTTTTTCAAAATTTCAAAAACGGTCAAAAAACACTTTTGGAACAAGGAGCGCCTGGAAACGTTCCAAAAACATGTCAGGACTCTTGGCACAGCCCAAATATAAGAAAAAAGTTGACTTTTGAGAAAACTCAATTTTTGACTTTTTCGTAAGGGGGGGTGCTTACACATTTTTTCAAAATTTCAAAAACGGTCAAAAAACACTTTTGGAACAAGGAGCGCCTGGAAATGTTCCAAAAACATGTCAGGACTCTCCGCAGAGCCCAAATATGCTAAAAAAGTTGACTTTTGAGAAAAGTCCATTTTTGACTTTTTCGTAAGGGGGGGTGCTTACGCATTTTTTCAAAATTTCAAAAACGGTCAAAAAACACTTTTGGAACAAGGAGCGCCTGGAAACGTTCCAAAAACATGTCAGGACTCTCGGCAGAGCCCAAATACAAGAAAAAAATTGACTTTTGAGAAAAGTCCATTTTTGACTTTTTCGTAAGGGGGGGTGCTTACGCATTTTTTTAAAGTTTCAAAAACGGTCAAAAAACACTTTTGGGCCTAGGAACGCCTGGAAACGTTCCAAAAACATGTCAGGACTCTCGGCAGAGCCCAAATATCCTAAAAAAGTTGACTTTTGAGAAAACTCAATTTTTGACTTTTTCGTAAGGGGGGGTGCTTACGCATTTTTTCAAAATTTCAAAAACGGTCAAAAAACACTTTTGGAACAAGGAGCGCCTGGAAACGTTCCAAAAACATGTCAGGACTCTCGGCAGAGCCTAAATATGCCAAAAAATGTGACTTTTGAGAAAAGTCCATTTTTGACTTTTTCGTAAGGGGGGAATCTTACGCATTTTTTCAAAATTTCAAAAACGGTCAAAAAACACTTTTGGAACAAGGAGCGCCTGGAAATGTTCCAAAAACATGTCAGGACTCTCCGCAGAGCCCAAATATGCTAAAAAAGTTGACTTTTGAGAAAAGTCCATTTTTGACTTTTTCGTAAGGGGGGGTGCTTACGCATTTTTTCAAAATTTCAAAAACGGTCAAAAAACACTTTTGGAACAAGGAGCGCCTGGAAACGTTCAAAAAACATGTCAGGACTCTCGGCAGAGCCCAAATATGCTAAAAAAGTTTACTTTTGAGAAAACTCAATTTTTGACTTTTTCGTAAGGGGGGGGGGTGCTTACGCATTTTTTCAAAGTTTCAAAAACGGTCAAAAAACACTTTTGGAACAAGGAGCGCCTGGAAACGTTCCAAAAATATGTCAGGACTCTCGGAAGAGCCCAAATATAAGAAAAAAGTTGACTTTTGAGAAAAGTCAATTTTTGACTTTTTCGTAAGGGGGGGTGCTTACGCATTTTTTCAAAATTTCAAAAACGGTCAAAAAACACTTTTGGAACAAGGAGCGCCTGGAAACGTTCCAAAAACATGTCAGGACTCTCGGCAGAGCCCAAATATAAGAAAAGGTTTGACTTTTGAGAAAAGTCAATTTTTGACTTTTTCGTAAGGGGGGGTGCTTACACATTTTTTCAAAATTTCAAAAACGGTCAAAAAACACTTTTGGAACAAGGAGCGCCTGGAAACGTTCCAAAAACATGTCAGGACTCTCGGCAGAGCCTAAATATGCCAAAAAATTTGACCTTTGAGAAAAGTCCATTTTTGACTTTTTCGTAAGGGGGGGTGCTTACGCATTTTTTCAAAATTTCAAAAACGGTCAAAAAACACTTTTGGGCCTAGGAACGCCTGGAAACGTTCCAAAAACATGTCAGGACTCTCGGCAGAGCCTAAATATGCCAAAAAAAAAAGACTTTTGAGAAAAGTCCATTTTTGACTTTTTCGTAAGGGGGGGTGCTTACGCATTTTTTCAAAATTTCAAAAACGGTCAAAAAACACTTTTGGAACAAGGAGCGCCTGGAAACGTTCCAAAAACATGTCAGGACTCTCGGCAGAGCCCAAATATAAGAAAAAAGTTGACTTTTGAGAAAAATCCATTTTTGACTTTTTCGTAAGGGGGGGTGCTTACGCATTTTTTCAAAATTTCAAAAACGGTCAAAAAACACTTTTGGAACAAGGAGCGCCTGGAAACGTTCCAAAAACATGTCAGGACTCTCGGCAGAGCCCAAATATAAGAAAAGGTTTGACTTTTGAGAAAAGTCAATTTTTGACTTTTTCGTAAGGGGGGGTGCTTACACATTTTTTTCAAAATTTCAAAAACGGTCAAAAAACACTTTTGGAACAAGGAGCGCCTGGAAACGTTCCAAAAACATGTCAGGACTCTCGGCAGAGCCCAAATATAAGAAAAGGTTTGACTTTTGAGAAAAGTCAATTTTTGACTTTTTCGTAAGGGGGGGTGCTTACACATTTTTTCAAAATTTCAAAAACGGTCAAAAAACACTTTTGGAACAAGGAGCGCCTGGAAACGTTCCAAAAACATGTCAGGACTCTCGGCAGAGCCTAAATATGCCAAAAAATTTGACCTTTGAGAAAAGTCCATTTTTGACTTTTTCGTAAGGGGGGGTGCTTACGCATTTTTTCAAAATTTCAAAAACGGTCAAAAAACACTTTTGGGCCTAGGAACGCCTGGAAACGTTCCAAAAACATGTCAGGACTCTCGGCAGAGCCTAAATATGCCAAAAAAAAAAGACTTTTGAGAAAAGTCCATTTTTGACTTTTTCGTAAGGGGGGGTGCTTACGCATTTTTTCAAAATTTCAAAAACGGTCAAAAAACACTTTTGGAACAAGGAGCGCCTGGAAACGTTCCAAAAACATGTCAGGACTCTCGGCAGAGCCCAAATATAAGAAAAAAGTTGACTTTTGAGAAAAGTCCATTTTTGACTTTTTCGTAAGGGGGGGTGCTTACGCATTTTTTCAAAATTTCAAAAACGGTCAAAAAACACTTTTGGAACAAGGAGCGCCTGGAAACGTTCCAAAAACATGTCAGGACTCTCGGCAGAGCCCAAATATGCTAAAAAAGTTGACTTTTGAGAAAAGTCAATTTTTGACTTTTTCGTAAGGGGGGGTGCTTACGCATTTTTTCAAAATTTCAAAAACGGTCAAAAAACACTTTTGGAACAAGGAGCGTCTGGAAACATTCCAAAAACATGTCAGGACTCTCGGCAGAGCCCAAATATGCTAAAAAAGTTGACTTTTGAGAAATTTGACTTTTTCGTAAGGGGGGGTGCTTACGCATTTTTTCAAAATTTCAAAAACGGTCAAAAAACACTTTTGGAACAAGGAGCGCCTGGAAACGTTCCAAAAACATGTCAGGACTCTCGGCAGAGCCCAAATATAAGAAAAGGTTTGACTTTTGAGAAAAGTCAATTTTTGACTTTTTCGTAAGGGTGGGTGCGTACGCATTTTTTCAAAATTTCAAAAACGGTCAAAAAACACTTTTGGAACAAGGAGCGCCTAGAAACGTTCAAAAAACATGTCAGGACTCTCGTCAGAGCCCAAATATGCTAAAAAGGTTGACTTTTGAGAAAAGTCCATTTTTGACTTTTTCGTAAGGGGGGGTGCTTACGCATTTTTTCAAAATTTCAAAAACGGTCAAAAAACACTTTTGGAACAAGGAGCGCCTGGAAACGTTCCAAAAACATGTCAGGACTCTCGGCAGAGCCCAAATATAAGAAAAAAGTTGACTTTTGAGAACAGTCCATTTTTGACTTTTTCGTAAGGGGGGGTGCTTACGCATTTTTTCAAAATTTCAAAAACGGTCAAAAAACACTTTTGGAACAAGTAGCGCCTGGAAACGTTCCAAAAATATGTCAGGACTCTCGGAAGAGCCCAAATATAAGAAAAAAGTTGACTTTTGAGAAAAGTCAATTTTTGACTTTTTCGTAAGGGGGGGTGCTTACACATTTTTTCAAAATTTCAAAAACGGTCAAAAAACACTTTTGGAACAAGGAGCGCCTGGAAACGTTCCAAAAACATGTCAGGACTCTCGTCAGAGCCCAAATATGCTAAAAAGGTTGACTTTTGAGAAAAGTCCATTTTTGACTTTTTCGTAAGGGGGGTGCTTACGCATTTTTTCAAAATTTCAAAAACGGTCAAAAAACACTTTTGGAACAAGGAGCGTCTGGAAACGTTCCAAAAACATGTCAGGACTCTCGGCAGAGCCCAAATATGCTAAAAAAGTTGACTTTTGAGAAATTTGACTTTTTCGTAAGGGGGGGTGCTTACGCATTTTTTCAAAATTTCAAAAACGGTCAAAAAACACTTTTGGAACAAGGAGCGCCTGGAAACGTTCCAAAAACATGTCAGGACTCTCGGCAGAGCCCAAATATGAGAAAAGTCAATTTTTGACTTTTTCGTAAGGTTGGGTGCTTACGCATTTTTTCAAAATTTCAAAAACGGTCAAAAAACACTTTTGGAACAAGGAGCGCCTAGAAACGTTCAAAAAACATGTCAGGACTCTCGTCAGAGCCCAAATATGCTAAAAAGGTTGACTTTTGAGAAAAGTCCATTTTTGACTTTTTTGTAAGGGGGGGTGCTTACGCATTTTTTCAAAATTTCAAAAACGGTCAAAAAACACTTTTGGAACAAGGAGCGCCTGGAAACGTTCCAAAAACATGTCAGGACTCTCGGCAGAGCCCAAATATAAGAAAAAAGTTGACTTTTGAGAACAGTCAATTTTTGACTTTTTCGTAAGGGGGGGGTGCTTACGCATTTTTTTAAAATTTCAAAAACGGTCAAAAAACACTTTTGGAACAAGTAGCGCCTGGAAACGTTCCAAAAATATGTCAGGACTCTCGGAAGAGCCCAAATATAAGAAAAAAGTTGACTTTTGAGAAAAGTCAATTTTTGACTTTTTCGTAAGGGGGGGTGCTTACGCATTTTTTCAAAATTTCAAAAACGGTCAAAAAACACTTTTGGAACAAGGAGCGCCTGGAAACGTTCCAAAAACATGTCAGGACTCTCGGCAGAGCCCAAATATAAGAAAAGGTTTGACTTTTGAGAAAAGTCAATTTTTGACTTTTTCGTAAGGGGGGGTGCTTACACATTTTTTCAAAATTTCAAAAACGGTCAAAAAACACTTTTGGAACAAGGAGCGCCTGGAAACGTTCCAAAAACATGTCAGGACTCTCGGCAGAGCCCAAATATAAGAAAAAAGTTGACTTTTGAGAAAAGTCCATTTGACTTTTTCGTAAGGGGGGGTGCTTACGCAATTTTTCAAAATTTCAAAAATGGTCAAAAAACACTTTTGGAACAAGGAGCGCCTGGAAATGTTCCAAAAACATGTCAGGACTCTCGGCAGAGCCCAAATATGCTAAAATAGTTTACTTTTGAGAAAAGTCCATTTTTGACTTTTTCGTAAGGGGGGGTGCTTACGCATTTTTTCAAAATTTCAAAAACGGTCAAAAAACACTTTTGGAACAAGGAGCGCCTGGAAACATTCCAAAAACATGTCAGGACTCTCGGCACAGCCTAAATATGCCAAAAAATGTGACTTTTGAGAAAAGTCTATTTTTGACTTTTCTCGTAAGGGGGGGTGCTTACGCATTTTTTCAAAATTTCAAAAACGGTCAAAAAACACTTTTGGAACAAGGAGCGCCTGGAAACGTTCCAAAAACATGTCAGGACTCTCGGCAGAGCCCAAATATCCTAAAAAAGTTGACTTTTGAGAAAAGTCCATTTTTGACTTTTTCGTAAGGGGGGGTGCTTACGCATTTTTTCCAAATTTCAAAAACGGTCAAAAAACACTTTTGGAACAAGGAGCGCCTGGAAACGTTCCAAAAACATGTCAGGACTCTCGGCATAGCCCAAATATGCTAAAAAAGTTGACTTTTGAGAAAAGTCCATTTTTGACTTTTTCGTAAGGGGGGGTGCTTACGAATTTTTTCAAAATTTCAAAAACGGTCAAAAAACACTTTTGGAACAAGGAGCGCCTGGAAACGTTCCAAAAACATGTCAGGACTCTCGGCAGAGCCCAAATATAAGAAAAGGTTTGACTTTTGAGAAAACTCAATTTTTGACTTTTTCGTAAGGGGGGGTCCTTACGCATTTTTTCAAAATTTCAAAAACGGTCAAAAAACACTATTGGAACAAGGAGCGCCTGGAAACTTTCCAAAAACATGTCAGGACTCTCGGCAGAGCCCAAATTTGCTAAAAATGTTGACTTTTGAGAAAAGTCCATTTTTGACTTTTTCGTAAGGGGGGGTGCTTACGCATTTTTTCAAAATTTCAAAAACGGTCAAAAAACACTTTTGGGCCTAGGAACAAGGAGCGCCTGGAAACGTTCCAAAAACATGTCAGGACTCTCGGCAGAGCCCAAATATCCTAAAAAAGTTGACTTTTGAGAAAACTCAATTTTTGACTTTTTCGTAAGGGGGGGTGCTTACGCATTTTTTCAAAATTTCAAAAACGGTCAAAAAACACTTTTGGAACAAGGAGCGCCTGGAAACGTTCCAAAAACATGTCAGGACTCTCGGCAGAGCCCAAATATAAGAAAAAAGTTGACTTTTGAGAAAACTCCATTTTTGACTTTTTCGTAAGGGGGGGTGCTTACGCATTTTTTCAAAATTTCAAAAACGGTCAAAAAACACTTTTGGAACAAGGAGCGACTGGAAACGTTCCAAAAACATGTCAGGACTCTCCGCAGAGCCCAAATATGCTAAAAAAGTTGACTTTTGAGAAAAGTCCATTTTTGACTTTTTCGTAAGGGGGGGTGCTTACGCATTTTTTCAAAATTTCAAAAACGGTCAAAAAACACTTTTGGAACAAGGAGCGCCTGGAAACGTTCCAAAAACATGTCAGGACTCTCGGCAGAGCCCAAATATGCTAAAAAAGTTTACTTTTGAGAAAACTCAATTTTTGACTTTTTCGTAAGGGGGGGTGCTTACGCATTTTTTCAAAATTTCAAATACGGTCTAAAAACACTTTTGGAACAAGGAGCGCCTGGAAACGTTCCAAAAACATGTCAGGACTCTCGGCAGAGCCCAAATATAAGAAAAAAGTTGACTTTTGAGAAAAGTCCATTTTTGACTTTTTCGTAAGGGGGGGTGCTTACGCATTTTTTCAAAATTTCAAAAACGGTCAAAAAACACTTTTGGAACAAGGAGCGCCTGGAAACGTTCCAAAAACATGTCAGGACTCTCGGCAGAGCCCAAATATAAGAAAAAAGTTGACTTTTGAGAAAAGTCCATTTTTGACTTTTTCGTAAGGGGGGGTCCTTACGCATTTTTTCAAAATTTCAAAAACGGTCAAAAAACACTTTTGGAACAAGGAGCGCCTGGAAACGTTCCAAAAACATGTCAGGACTCTCGGCAGAGCCCAAATATGCTAAAAAAGTTGACTTTTGAGAAAAGTCAATTTTTGACTTTTTCGTAAGGGGGGGTGCTTACGCATTTTTTCAAAATTTCAAATACGGTCAAAAAACACTTTTGGAACAAGGAGCGCCTGGAAACGTTCCAAAAACATGTCAGGACTCTCGGCAGAGCCCAAATATAAGAAAAAAGTTGACTTTTGAGAAAAGTCCATTTTTGACTTTTTCGTAAGGGGGGGTGCTTACGCATTTTTTCAAAATTTCAAAAACGGTCAAAAAACACTTTTGGAAAAAGGAGCGCCTGGAAACGTTCCAAAAACATGTCAGGACTCTCGGCAGAGCCCAAATATAAGAAAAAAGTTGACTTTTGAGAAAAGTCCATTTTTGACTTTTTCGTAAGGGGGGTGCTTACGCATTTTTTCAAAATTTCAAAAACGGTCAAAAAACACTTTTGGAACTAGGAGCGCCTGGAAACGTTCCAAAAACATGTCAGGACTCTCGGCAGAGCCCAAATATAAGAAAAAAGTTGACTTTTGAGAAAAGTCAATTTTTGACTTTTTCGTAATGGGGTGTGCTTACGCATTTTTTCAAAATTTCAAAAACGGTCTAAAAACACTTTTGGAACAAGGAGCGCCTGGAAACGTTCCAAAAACATGTCAGGACTCTCGGCAGAGCCCAAATATAAGAAAAAAGTTGACTTTTGAGAAAAGTCCATTTTTGACTTTTTCGTAAGGGGGGGGTGCTTACGCATTTTTTCAAAATTTCAAAAACGGTCAAAAAACACTTTTGGAACAAGGAGCGCCTGGAAACGTTCCAAAAACATGTCAGGACTCTCGGCAGAGCCCAAATATGCTAAAAAAGTTGACTTTTGAGAAAACTCAATTTTTGACTTTTTCGTAAGGGGGGGTGCTTACGCATTTTTTCAAAATTTCAAATACGGTCAAAAAACACTTTTGGAACAAGGAGCGCCTGGAAACGTTCCAAAAACATGTCAGGACTCTCGGCAGAGCCCAAATATAAGAAAAAAGTTGACTTTTGAGAAAAGTCCATTTTTGACTTTTTCGTAAGGGGGGGTGCTTACGCATTTTTTCAAAATTTCAAAAACGGTCAAAAAACACTTTTGGAAAAAGGAGCGCCTGGAAACGTTCCAAAAACATGTCAGGACTCTCGGCAGAGCCCAAATATAAGAAAAAAGTTGACTTTTGAGAAAAGTCCATTTTTGACTTTTTCGTAAGGGGGGTGCTTACGCATTTTTTCAAAATTTCAAAAACGGTCAAAAAACACTTTTGGAACTAGGAGCGCCTGGAAACGTTCCAAAAACATGTCAGGACTCTCGGCAGAGCCCAAATATAAGAAAAAAGTTGACTTTTGAGAAAAGTCAATTTTTGACTTTTTCGTAATGGGTGTGCTTACGCATTTTTTCAAAATTTCAAAAACGGTCTAAAAACACTTTTGGAACAAGGAGCGCCTGGAAACGTTCCAAAAACATGTCAGGACTCTCGGCAGAGCCCAAATATAAGAAAAAAGTTGACTTTTGAGAAAAGTCCATTTTTGACTTTTTCGTAAGGGGGGGGTGCTTACGCATTTTTTCAAAATTTCAAAAACGGTCAAAAAACACTTTTGGAACAAGGAGCGCCTGGAAACGTTCCAAAAACATGTCAGGACTCTCGGCAGAGCCCAAATATGCTAAAAAAGTTGACTTTTGAGAAAACTCAATTTTTGACTTTTTCGTAAGGGGGGGTCCTTACGCATTTTTTCAAAATTTCAAAAACGGTCAAAAAACACTTTTGGAACAAGGAGCGCCTGGAAACGTTCCAAAAACATGTCAGGACTCTCGGCAGAGCCTAAATATAAGAAAAAAGTTGACTTTTGAGAAAAGTCAATTTTTGACTTTTTCGTAAGGGGGGGTGCTTACGCATTTTTTCAAAATTTCAAAAACGGTCAAAAAACACTTTTGGAACAAGGAGCGCCTGGAAACGTTCCAAAAACATGTCAGGACTCTCGGCAGTGCCCAAATATTCTAAAAAAGTTGACTTTTGAGAAAACTCAATTTTTGACTTTTTCGTAAGGGGGGGTGCTTACGCATTTTTTCAAAATTTCAAAAACGGTCAAAAAACACTTTTGGGCCTAGGAACACCTGGAAACGTTCCAAAAACATGTCAGGACTCTCGGCAGAGCTTAAATATAAGAAAAAAGTTGACTTTTGAGAAAAGTCCATTTTTGACTTTTTCGTAAGGGGGGGGTGCTTACGCATTTTTTCAAAATTTCAAAAACGGTCAAAAAACACTTTTGGAACAAGGAGCGCCTGGAAACGTTCCAAAAACATGTCAGGACTCTCGGCAGAGCCCAAATATAAGAAAAAAGTTGACTTTTGAGAAAAGTCCATTTTTGACTTTTTCGTAAGGGGGGTGCTTACGCATTTTTTCAAAATTTCAAAAACGGTCAAAAAACACTTTTGGAACAAGGAGCGCCTGGAAACGTTCCAAAAACATGTCAGGACTCTCGGCAGAGCCTAAATATAAGAAAAAAGTTGACTTTTGAGAAAAGTCAATTTTTGACTTTTTCGTAAGGGGGGGTCCTTACGCATTTTTTCAAAATTTCAAAAACGGTCAAAAAACACTTTTGGAACAAGGAGCGCCTGGAAACGTTCCAAAAACATGTCAGGACTCTCGGCAGTGCCCAAATATTCTAAAAAAGTTGACTTTTGAGAAAACTCAATTTTTGACTTTTTCGTAAGGGGGGGTGCTTACGCATTTTTTCAAAATTTCAAAAACGGTCAAAAAACACTTTTGGGCCTAGGAACGCCTGGAAACGTTCCAAAAACATGTCAGGACTCTCGGCAGAGCTTAAATATGCCAAAAAAAAAGACTTTTGAGAAAAGTCCATTTTTGACTTTTTCGTAAGGGGGGGTGCTTACGCATTTTTTCAAAATTTCAAAAACGGTCAAAAAACACTTTTGGAACAAGGAGCGCCTGGAAACGTTCCAAAAACATGTCAGGACTCTCGGCAGAGCCCAAATATAAGAAAAAAGTTGACTTTTGAGAAAAGTCCATTTTTGACTTTTTCGTAAGGGGGGGTCCTTACGCATTTTTTCAAAATTTCAAAAACGGTCAAAAAACACTTTTGGAACAAGGAGCGCCTGGAAATGTTCCAAAAACATGTCAGGACTCTTGGCAGAGCCCAAATATGCTAAAAAAGTTGACTTTTGAGAAAAGTCCATTTTTGACTTTTTCGTAAGGGGGGGTGCTTACGCATTTTTTCAAAATTTCAAAAACGGTCAAAAAACACTTTTGGGCCTAGGAACAAGGAGCGCCTGGAAACGTTCCAAAAACATGTCAGGACTCTCGGCAGAGCCCAAATATAAGAAAAAAGTTGACTTTTGAGAAAAGTCAATTTTTGACTTTTTCGTAAGGGGGGGTGCTTACACATTTTTTCAAAATTTCAAAAACGGTCAAAAAACACTATTGGAACAAGGAGCGCCTGGAAACTTTCCAAAAACATGTCAGGACTCTCGGCAGAGCCCAAATTTGCTAAAAATGTTGACTTTTGAGAAAAGTCCATTTTTGACTTTTTCGTAAGGGGGGGTGCTTACGCATTTTTTCAAAATTTCAAAAACGGTCAAAAAACACTTTTGGGCCTAGGAACAAGGAGCGCCTGGAAACGTTCCAAAAACATGTCAGGACTCTCGGCAGAGCCCAAATATAAGAAAAAAGTTGACTTTTGAGAAAACTCAATTTTTGACTTTTTCGTAAGGTGGGGTGCTTACGCATTTTTTCAAAATTTCAAAAACGGTCAAAAAACACTTTTGGGCCTAGGAACGCCTGGAAACGTTCCAAAAACATGTCAGGACTCTCGGCAGAGCTTAAATATGCCAAAAAAAAAGACTTTTGAGAAAAGTCCATTTTTGACTTTTTCGTAAGGGGGGGTGCTTACGCATTTTTTCAAAATTTCAAAAACGGTCAAAAAACACTTTTGGAACAAGGAGCGCCTGGAAACGTTCCAAAAACATGTCAGGACTCTCGGCAGAGCCCAAATATAAGAAAAAAGTTGACTTTTGAGAAAAGTCCATTTTTGACTTTTTCGTAAGGGGGGGTCCTTACGCATTTTTTCAAAATTTCAAAAACGGTCAAAAAACACTTTTGGAACAAGGAGCGCCTGGAAACGTTCCAAAAACATGTCAGGACTCTCGGCAGAGCCCAAATATGCTAAAAAAGTTGACTTTTGAGAAAAGTCAATTTTTGACTTTTTCGTAAGGGGGGGTGCTTACGCATTTTTTCAAAATTTCAAATACGGTCAAAAAACACTTTTGGAACAAGGAGCGCCTGGAAACGTTCCAAAAACATGTCAGGACTCTCGGCAGAGCCCAAATATAAGAAAAAAGTTGACTTTTGAGAAAAGTCCATTTTTGACTTTTTCGTAAGGGGGGGTGCTTACGCATTTTTTCAAAATTTCAAAAACGGTCAAAAAACACTTTTGGAAAAAGGAGCGCCTGGAAACGTTCCAAAAACATGTCAGGACTCTCGGCAGAGCCCAAATATAAGAAAAAAGTTGACTTTTGAGAAAAGTCCATTTTTGACTTTTTCGTAAGGGGGGTGCTTACGCATTTTTTCAAAATTTCAAAAACGGTCAAAAAACACTTTTGGAACTAGGAGCGCCTGGAAACGTTCCAAAAACATGTCAGGACTCTCGGCAGAGCCCAAATATAAGAAAAAAGTTGACTTTTGAGAAAAGTCAATTTTTGACTTTTTCGTAATGGGGTGTGCTTACGCATTTTTTCAAAATTTCAAAAACGGTCTAAAAACACTTTTGGAACAAGGAGCGCCTGGAAACGTTCCAAAAACATGTCAGGACTCTCGGCAGAGCCCAAATATAAGAAAAAAGTTGACTTTTGAGAAAAGTCCATTTTTGACTTTTTCGTAAGGGGGGGGTGCTTACGCATTTTTTCAAAATTTCAAAAACGGTCAAAAAACACTTTTGGAACAAGGAGCGCCTGGAAACGTTCCAAAAACATGTCAGGACTCTCGGCAGAGCCCAAATATGCTAAAAAAGTTGACTTTTGAGAAAACTCAATTTTTGACTTTTTCGTAAGGGGGGGTCCTTACGCATTTTTTCAAAATTTCAAAAACGGTCAAAAAACACTTTTGGAACAAGGAGCGCCTGGAAACGTTCCAAAAACATGTCAGGACTCTCGGCAGAGCCTAAATATAAGAAAAAAGTTGACTTTTGAGAAAAGTCAATTTTTGACTTTTTCGTAAGGGGGGGTGCTTACGCATTTTTTCAAAATTTCAAAAACGGTCAAAAAACACTTTTGGAACAAGGAGCGCCTGGAAACGTTCCAAAAACATGTCAGGACTCTCGGCAGTGCCCAAATATTCTAAAAAAGTTGACTTTTGAGAAAACTCAATTTTTGACTTTTTCGTAAGGGGGGGTGCTTACGCATTTTTTCAAAATTTCAAAAACGGTCAAAAAACACTTTTGGGCCTAGGAACACCTGGAAACGTTCCAAAAACATGTCAGGACTCTCGGCAGAGCTTAAATATAAGAAAAAAGTTGACTTTTGAGAAAAGTCCATTTTTGACTTTTTCGTAAGGGGGGGGTGCTTACGCATTTTTTCAAAATTTCAAAAACTGTCAAAAAACACTTTTGGAACAAGGAGCGCCTGGAAACGTTCCAAAAACATGTCAGGACTCTCGGCAGAGCCTAAATATAAGAAAAAAGTTGACTTTTGAGAAAAGTCAATTTTTGACTTTTTCGTAAGGGGGGGTCCTTACGCATTTTTTCAAAATTTCAAAAACGGTCAAAAAACACTTTTGGAACAAGGAGCGCCTGGAAACGTTCCAAAAACATGTCAGGACTCTCGGCAGTGCCCAAATATTCTAAAAAAGTTGACTTTTGAGAAAACTCAATTTTTGACTTTTTCGTAAGGGGGGGTGCTTACGCATTTTTTCAAAATTTCAAAAACGGTCAAAAAACACTTTTGGGCCTAGGAACACCTGGAAACGTTCCAAAAACATGTCAGGACTCTCGGCAGAGCTTAAATATAAGAAAAAAGTTGACTTTTGAGAAAAGTCCATTTTTGACTTTTTCGTAAGGGGGGGGTGCTTACGCATTTTTTCAAAATTTCAAAAACGGTCAAAAAACACTTTTGGAACAAGGAGCGCCTGGAAACGTTCCAAAAACATGTCAGGACTCTCGGCAGAGCCTAAATATAAGAAAAAAGTTGACTTTTGAGAAAAGTCAATTTTTGACTTTTTCGTAAGGGGGGGTCCTTACGCATTTTTTCAAAATTTCAAAAACGGTCAAAAAACACTTTTGGAACAAGGAGCGCCTGGAAACGTTCCAAAAACATGTCAGGACTCTCGGCAGTGCCCAAATATTCTAAAAAAGTTGACTTTTGAGAAAACTCAATTTTTGACTTTTTCGTAAGGGGGGGTGCTTACGCATTTTTTCAAAATTTCAAAAACGGTCAAAAAACACTTTTGGGCCTAGGAACGCCTGGAAACGTTCCAAAAACATGTCAGGACTCTCGGCAGAGCTTAAATATGCCAAAAAAAAAGACTTTTGAGAAAAGTCCATTTTTGACTTTTTCGTAAGGGGGGGTGCTTACGCATTTTTTCAAAATTTCAAAAACGGTCAAAAAACACTTTTGGAACAAGGAGCGCCTGGAAACGTTCCAAAAACATGTCAGGACTCTCGGCAGAGCCCAAATATAAGAAAAAAGTTGACTTTTGAGAAAAGTCCATTTTTGACTTTTTCGTAAGGGGGGGTCCTTACGCATTTTTTCAAAATTTCAAAAACGGTCAAAAAACACTTTTGGAACAAGGAGCGCCTGGAAATGTTCCAAAAACATGTCAGGACTCTTGGCAGAGCCCAAATATGCTAAAAAAGTTGACTTTTGAGAAAAGTCCATTTTTGACTTTTTCGTAAGGGGGGGTGCTTACGCATTTTTTCAAAATTTCAAAAACAGTCAAAAAACACTTTTGGAACAAGGAGCGCCTGGAAACGTTCCAAAAACATGTCAGGACTCTCGGCAGAGCCCAAATATAAGAAAAGGTTTGACTTTTGAGAAAAGTCAATTTTTGACTTTTTCGTAAGGGGGGGTGCTTACACATTTTTTCAAAATTTCAAAAACGGTCAAAAAACACTATTGGAACAAGGAGCGCCTGGAAACTTTCCAAAAACATGTCAGGACTCTCGGCAGAGCCCAAATTTGCTAAAAATGTTGACTTTTGAGAAAAGTCCATTTTTGACTTTTTCGTAAGGGGGGGTGCTTACGCATTTTTTCAAAATTTCAAAAACGGTCAAAAAACACTTTTGGGCCTAGGAACAAGGAGCGCCTGGAAACGTTCCAAAAACATGTCAGGACTCTCGGCAGAGCCCAAATATAAGAAAAAAGTTGACTTTTGAGAAAACTCAATTTTTGACTTTTTCGTAAGGTGGGGTGCTTACGCATTTTTTCAAAATTTCAAAAACGGTCAAAAAACACTTTTGGAACAAGGAGCGCCTGGAAATGTTCCAAAAACATGTCAGGACTCTCCGCAGAGCCCAAATATGCTAAAAAAGTTGACTTTTGAGAAAAGTCCATTTTTGACTTTTTCGTAAGGGGGGGTGCTTACGCATTTTTTCAAAATTTCAAAAACGGTCAAAAAACACTTTTGGAACAAGGAGCGCCTGGAAACTTTCCAAAAACATGTCAGGACTCTCGGCATAGCCCAAATATGCTAAAAAAGTTTACTTTTGAGAAAACTCAATTTTTGACTTTTTCATAAGGGGGGGTTCTTACGCACTTTTTCAAAATTTAAAAAACGGTCAAAAAACACTTTTGGAACAAGGAGCGCCTGGAAACGTTCCAAAAACATGTCAGGACTCTCGGCAGAGCCCAAATATAAGAAAAAAGTTGACTTTTGAGAAAACTCCATTTTTGACTTTTTCGTAAGGGGGGGTGCTTACGCATTTTTTCAAAATTTCAAAAACGGTCAAAAAACACTTTTGGAACAAGGAGCGACTGGAAATGTTCCAAAAACATGTCAGGACTCTCCGCAGAGCCCAAATATGCTAAAAAAGTTGACTTTTGAGAAAAGTCCATTTTTGACTTTTTCGTAAGGGGGGGTGCTTACGCATTTTTTCAAAATTTCAAAAACGGTCAAAAAACACTTTTGGAACAAGGAGCGCCTGGAAACGTTCCAAAAACATGTCAGGACTCTCGGCAGAGCCCAAATATGCTAAAAAAGTTTACTTTTGAGAAAACTCAATTTTTGACTTTTTCGTAAGGGGGGGTGCTTACGCATTTTTTCAAAATTTCAAATACGGTCTAAAAACACTTTTGGAACAAGGAGCGCCTGGAAACGTTCCAAAAACATGTCAGGACTCTCGGCAGAGCCCAAATATAAGAAAAAAGTTGACTTTTGAGAAAAGTCCATTTTTGACTTTTTCGTAAGGGGGGGTGCTTACGCATTTTTTCAAAATTTCAAAAACGGTCAAAAAACACTTTTGGAACAAGGAGCGCCTGGAAACGTTCCAAAAACATGTCAGGACTCTCGGCAGAGCCTAAATATAAGAAAAAAGTTGACTTTTGAGAAAAGTCAATTTTTGACTTTTTCGTAAGGGGGGGTGCTTACGCATTTTTTCAAAATTTCAAAAACGGTCAAAAAACACTTTTGGAACAAGGAGCGCCTGGAAACGTTCCAAAAACATGTCAGGACTCTCGGCAGAGCCCAAATATGCTAAAAAAGTTGACTTTTGAGAAAAGTCAATTTTTGACTTTTTCGTAAGGGGGGGTGCTTACGCATTTTTTCAAAATTTCAAATACGGTCAACAAACACTTTTGGAACAAGGAGCGCCTGGAAACGTTCCAAAAACATGTCAGGACTCTCGGCAGAGCCTAAATATGCCAAAAAATTTGACTTTTGAGAAAAGTCAATTTTTGACTTTTTCGTAAGGGGGGGTGCTTACGCATTTTTTCAAAATTTCAAAAACGGTCAAAAAACACTTTTGGAAAAAGGAGCGCCTGGAAACGTTCCAAAAACATGTCAGGACTCTCGGCAGAGCCCAAATATAAGAAAAAAGTTGACTTTTGAGAAAAGTCCATTTTTGACTTTTTCGTAAGGGGGGGTGCTTACGCATTTTTTCAAAATTTCAAAAACGGTCAAAAAACACTTTTGGAACTAGGAGCGCCTGGAAACGTTCCAAAAACATGTCAGGACTCTCGGCAGAGCCCAAATATAAGAAAAAAGTTGACTTTTGAGAAAAGTCAATTTTTGACTTTTTCGTAATGGGGTGTGCTTACGCATTTTTTCAAAATTTCAAAAACGGTCTAAAAACACTTTTGGAACCAGGAGCGCCTGGAAACGTTCCAAAAACATGTCAGGACTCTCGGCAGAGCCCAAATATAAGAAAAAAGTTGACTTTTGAGAAAAGTCCATTTTTGACTTTTTCGTAAGGGGGGGGTGCTTACGCATTTTTTCAAAATTTCAAAAACGGTCAAAAAACACTTTTGGAACAAGGAGCGCCTGGAAACGTTCCAAAAACATGTCAGGACTCTCGGCAGAGCCCAAATATGCTAAAAAAGTTGACTTTTGAGAAAACTCAATTTTTGACTTTTTCGTAAGGGGGGGTCCTTACGCATTTTTTCAAAATTTCAAAAAGGGTCAAAAAACACTTTTGGAACAAGGAGCGCCTGGAAACGTTCCAAAAACATGTCAGGACTCTCGGCAGAGCCTAAATATAAGAAAAAAGTTGACTTTTGAGAAAAGTCCATTTTTGACTTTTTCGTAAGGGGGGGTGCTTACGCATTTTTTCAAAATTTCAAAAACGGTCAAAAAACACTTTTGGAACAAGGAGCGCCTGGAAACGTTCCAAAAACATGTCAGGACTCTCGGCAGTGCCCAAATATTCTAAAAAAGTTGACTTTTGAGAAAACTCAATTTTTGACTTTTTCGTAAGGGGGGGTGCTTACGCATTTTTTCAAAATTTCAAAAACGGTCAAAAAACACTTTTGGGCCTAGGAACACCTGGAAACGTTCCAAAAACATGTCAGGACTCTCGGCAGAGCTTAAATATAAGAAAAAAGTTGACTTTTGAGAAAAGTCCATTTTTGACTTTTTCGTAAGTGGGGGGTGCTTACGCATTTTTTCAAAATTTCAAAAACGGTCAAAAAACACTTTTGGAACAAGGAGCGCCTGGAAACGTTCCAAAAACATGTCAGGACTCTCGGCAGAGCCCAAATATAAGAAAAAAGTTGACTTTTGAGAAAAGTCCATTTTTGACTTTTTCGTAAGGGGGGGGTGCTTACGCATTTTTTCAAAATTTCAAAAACGGTCAAAAAACACTTTTGGAACAAGGAGCGCCTGGAAACGTTCCAAAAACATGTCAGGACTCTCGGCAGAGCCCAAATATGCTAAAAAAGTTGACTTTTGAGAAAACTCAATTTTTGACTTTTTCGTAAGGGGGTCCTTACGCATTTTTTCAAAATTTCAAAAACTGTCAAAAAACACTTTTGGAACAAGGAGCGCCTGGAAACGTTCCAAAAACATGTCAGGACTCTCGGCAGAGCCTAAATATAAGAAAAAAGTTGACTTTTGAGAAAAGTCAATTTTTGACTTTTTCGTAAGGGGGGGTGCTTACGCATTTTTTCAAAATTTCAAAAACGGTCAAAAAACACTTTTGGAACAAGGAGCGCCTGGAAACGTTCCAAAAACATGTCAGGACTCTCGGCAGTGCCCAAATATTCTAAAAAAGTTGACTTTTGAGAAAACTCAATTTTTGACTTTTTCGTAAGGGGGGGTGCTTACGCATTTTTTCAAAATTTCAAAAACGGTCAAAAAACACTTTTGGGCCTAGGAACGCCTGGAAACGTTCCAAAAACATGTCAGGACTCTCGGCAGAGCTTAAATATGCCAAAAAAAAAGACTTTTGAGAAAAGTCCATTTTTGACTTTTTCGTAAGGGGGGGTGCTTACGCATTTTTTCAAAATTTCAAAAACGGTCAAAAAACACTTTTGGAACAAGGAGCGCCTGGAAACGTTCCAAAAACATGTCAGGACTCTCGGCAGAGCCCAAATATAAGAAAAAAGTTGACTTTTGAGAAAAGTCCATTTTTGACTTTTTCGTAAGGGGGGGTCCTTACGCATTTTTTCAAAATTTCAAAAACGGTCAAAAAACACTTTTGGAACAAGGAGCGCCTGGAAATGTTCCAAAAACATGTCAGGACTCTCGGCAGAGCCCAAATATGCTAAAAAAGTTGACTTTTGAGAAAAGTCCATTTTTGACTTTTTCGTAAGGGGGGGTGCTTACGCATTTTTTCAAAATTTCAAAAACAGTCAAAAAACACTTTTGGAACAAGGAGCGCCTGGAAACGTTCCAAAAACATGTCAGGACTCTCGGCAGAGCCCAAATATAAGAAAAAAGTTGACTTTTGAGAAAAGTCCATTTTTGACTTTTTCGTAAGGGGGGGGTGCTTACGCATTTTTTCAAAATTTCAAAAACGGTCAAAAAACACTTTTGGAACAAGGAGCGCCTGGAAACGTTCCAAAAACATGTCAGGACTCTCGGCAGAGCCCAAATATAAGAAAAAAGTTGACTTTTGAGAAAAGTCCATTTTTGACTTTTTCGTAAGGGGGGTGCTTACGCATTTTTTCAAAATTTCAAAAACGGTCAAAAAACACTTTTGGAACAAGGAGCGCCTGGAAACGTTCCAAAAACATGTCAGGACTCTCGGCAGAGCCTAAATATAAGAAAAAAGTTGACTTTTGAGAAAAGTCAATTTTTGACTTTTTCGTAAGGGGGGGTCCTTACGCATTTTTTCAAAATTTCAAAAACGGTCAAAAAACACTTTTGGAACAAGGAGCGCCTGGAAACGTTCCAAAAACATGTCAGGACTCTCGGCAGTGCCCAAATATTCTAAAAAAGTTGACTTTTGAGAAAACTCAATTTTTGACTTTTTCGTAAAGGGGGGTGCTTACGCATTTTTTCAAAATTTCAAAAACGGTCAAAAAACACTTTTGGGCCTAGGAACGCCTGGAAACGTTCCAAAAACATGTCAGGACTCTCGGCAGAGCTTAAATATGCCAAAAAAAAAGACTTTTGAGAAAAGTCCATTTTTGACTTTTTCGTAAGGGGGGGTGCTTACGCATTTTTTCAAAATTTCAAAAACGGTCAAAAAACACTTTTGGAACAAGGAGCGCCTGGAAACGTTCCAAAAACATGTCAGGACTCTCGGCAGAGCCCAAATATAAGAAAAAAGTTGACTTTTGAGAAAAGTCCATTTTTGACTTTTTCGTAAGGGGGGGTCCTTACGCATTTTTTCAAAATTTCAAAAACGGTCAAAAAACACTTTTGGAACAAGGAGCGCCTGGAAATGTTCCAAAAACATGTCAGGACTCTTGGCAGAGCCCAAATATGCTAAAAAAGTTGACTTTTGAGAAAAGTCCATTTTTGACTTTTTCGTAAGGGGGGGTGCTTACGCATTTTTTCAAAATTTCAAAAACAGTCAAAAAACACTTTTGGAACAAGGAGCGCCTGGAAACGTTCCAAAAACATGTCAGGACTCTCGGCAGAGCCCAAATATAAGAAAAGGTTTGACTTTTGAGAAAAGTCAATTTTTGACTTTTTCGTAAGGGGGGGTGCTTACACATTTTTTCAAAATTTCAAAAACGGTCAAAAAACACTATTGGAACAAGGAGCGCCTGGAAACTTTCCAAAAACATGTCAGGACTCTCGGCAGAGCCCAAATTTGCTAAAAATGTTGACTTTTGAGAAAAGTCCATTTTTGACTTTTTCGTAAGGGGGGGTGCTTACGCATTTTTTCAAAATTTCAAAAACGGTCAAAAAACACTTTTGGGCCTAGGAACAAGGAGCGCCTGGAAACGTTCCAAAAACATGTCAGGACTCTCGGCAGAGCCCAAATATAAGAAAAAAGTTGACTTTTGAGAAAACTCAATTTTTGACTTTTTCGTAAGGTGGGGTGCTTACGCATTTTTTCAAAATTACAAAAACGGTCAAAAAACACTTTTGGAACAAGGAGCGCCTGGAAATGTTCCAAAAACATGTCAGGACTCTCCGCAGAGCCCAAATATGCTAAAAAAGTTGACTTTTGAGAAAAGTCCATTTTTGACTTTTTCGTAAGGGGGGGTGCTTACGCATTTTTTCAAAATTTCAAAAACGGTCAAAAAACACTTTTGGAACAAGGAGCGCCTGGAAACTTTCCAAAAACATGTCAGGACTCTCGGCAGAGCCCAAATATGCTAAAAAAGTTTACTTTTGAGAAAACTCAATTTTTGACTTTTTCATAAGGGGGGGTTCTTACGCACTTTTTCAAAATTTAAAAAACGGTCAAAAAACACTTTTGGAACAAGGAGCGCCTGGAAACGTTCCAAAAACATGTCAGGACTCTCGGCAGAGCCCAAATATAAGAAAAAAGTTGACTTTTGAGAAAACTCCATTTTTGACTTTTTCGTAAGGGGGGGTGCTTACGCATTTTTTCAAAATTTCAAAAACGGTCAAAAAACACTTTTGGAACAAGGAGCGACTGGAAATGTTCCAAAAACATGTCAGGACTCTCCGCAGAGCCCAAATATGCTAAAAAAGTATACTTTTGAGAAAAGTCCATTTTTGACTTTTTCGTAAGGGGGGGTGCTTACGCATTTTTTCAAAATTTCAAAAACGGTCAAAAAACACTTTTGGAACAAGGAGCGCCTGGAAACGTTCCAAAAACATGTCAGGACTCTCGGCAGAGCCCAAATATGCTAAAAAAGTTTACTTTTGAGAAAACTCAATTTTTGACTTTTTCGTAAGGGGGGGTGCTTACGCATTTTTTCAAAATTTCAAATACGGTCTAAAAACACTTTTGGAACAAGGAGCGCCTGGAAACGTTCCAAAAACATGTCAGGACTCTCGGCAGAGCCCAAATATAAGAAAAAAGTTGACTTTTGAGAAAAGTCCATTTTTGACTTTTTCGTAAGGGGGGGTGCTTACGCATTTTTTCAAAATTTCAAAAACGGTCAAAAAACACTTTTGGAACAAGGAGCGCCTGGAAACGTTCCAAAAACATGTCAGGACTCTCGGCAGAGCCTAAATATAAGAAAAAAGTTGACTTTTGAGAAAAGTCAATTTTTGACTTTTTCGTAAGGGGGGGTGCTTACGCATTTTTTCAAAATTTCAAAAACGGTCAAAAAACACTTTTGGAACAAGGAGCGCCTGGAAACGTTCCAAAAACATGTCAGGACTCTCGGCAGAGCCCAAATATGCTAAAAAAGTTGACTTTTGAGAAAAGTCAATTTTTGACTTTTTCGTAAGGGGGGGTGCTTACGCATTTTTTCAAAATTTCAAATACGGTCAAAAAACACTTTTGGAACAAGGAGCGCCTGGAAACGTTCCAAAAACATGTCAGGACTCTCGGCAGAGCCTAAATATGCCAAAAAATTTGACTTTTGAGAAAAGTCCATTTTTGACTTTTTCGTAAGGGGGGGTGCTTACGCATTTTTTCAAAATTTCAAAAACGGTCAAAAAACACTTTTGGAACAAGGAGCGCCTGGAAACGTTCCAAAAACATGTCAGGACTCTCGGCAGAGCCTAAATATAAGAAAAAAGTTGACTTTTGAGAAAAGTCAATTTTTGACTTTTTCGTAAGGGGGGGTCCTTACGCATTTTTTCAAAATTTCAAAAACGGTCAAAAAACACTTTTGGAACAAGGAGCGCCTGGAAACGTTCCAAAAACATGTCAGGACTCTCGGCAGTGCCCAAATATTCTAAAAAAGTTGACTTTTGAGAAAACTCAATTTTTGACTTTTTCGTAAGGGGGGGTGCTTACGCATTTTTTCAAAATTTCAAAAACGGTCAAAAAACACTTTTGGGCCTAGGAACACCTGGAAACGTTCCAAAAACATGTCAGGACTCTCGGCAGAGCTTAAATATAAGAAAAAAGTTGACTTTTGAGAAAAGTCCATTTTTGACTTTTTCGTAAGGGGGGGGTGCTTACGCATTTTTTCAAAATTTCAAAAACGGTCAAAAAACACTTTTGGAACAAGGAGCGCCTGGAAACGTTCCAAAAACATGTCAGGACTCTCGGCAGAGCCTAAATATAAGAAAAAAGTTGACTTTTGAGAAAAGTCAATTTTTGACTTTTTCGTAAGGGGGGGTCCTTACGCATTTTTTCAAAATTTCAAAAACGGTCAAAAAACACTTTTGGAACAAGGAGCGCCTGGAAACGTTCCAAAAACATGTCAGGACTCTCGGCAGTGCCCAAATATTCTAAAAAAGTTGACTTTTGAGAAAACTCAATTTTTGACTTTTTCGTAAGGGGGGGTGCTTACGCATTTTTTCAAAATTTCAAAAACGGTCAAAAAACACTTTTGGGCCTAGGAACGCCTGGAAACGTTCCAAAAACATGTCAGGACTCTCGGCAGAGCTTAAATATGCCAAAAAAAAAGACTTTTGAGAAAAGTCCATTTTTGACTTTTTCGTAAGGGGGGGTGCTTACGCATTTTTTCAAAATTTCAAAAACGGTCAAAAAACACTTTTGGAACAAGGAGCGCCTGGAAACGTTCCAAAAACATGTCAGGACTCTCGGCAGAGCCCAAATATAAGAAAAAAGTTGACTTTTGAGAAAAGTCCATTTTTGACTTTTTCGTAAGGGGGGGTCCTTACGCATTTTTTCAAAATTTCAAAAACGGTCAAAAAACACTTTTGGAACAAGGAGCGCCTGGAAATGTTCCAAAAACATGTCAGGACTCTTGGCAGAGCCCAAATATGCTAAAAAAGTTGACTTTTGAGAAAAGTCCATTTTTGACTTTTTCGTAAGGGGGGGTGCTTACGCATTTTTTCAAAATTTCAAAAACAGTCAAAAAACACTTTTGGAACAAGGAGCGCCTGGAAACGTTCCAAAAACATGTCAGGACTCTCGGCAGAGCCCAAATATAAGAAAAGGTTTGACTTTTGAGAAAAGTCAATTTTTGACTTTTTCGTAAGGGGGGGTGCTTACACATTTTTTCAAAATTTCAAAAACGGTCAAAAAACACTATTGGAACAAGGAGCGCCTGGAAACTTTCCAAAAACATGTCAGGACTCTCGGCAGAGCCCAAATTTGCTAAAAATGTTGACTTTTGAGAAAAGTCCATTTTTGACTTTTTCGTAAGGGGGGGTGCTTACGCATTTTTTCAAAATTTCAAAAACGGTCAAAAAACACTTTTGGGCCTAGGAACAAGGAGCGCCTGGAAACGTTCCAAAAACATGTCAGGACTCTCGGCAGAGCCCAAATATAAGAAAAAAGTTGACTTTTGAGAAAACTCAATTTTTGACTTTTTCGTAAGGTGGGGTGCTTACGCATTTTTTCAAAATTTCAAAAACGGTCAAAAAACACTTTTGGAACAAGGAGCGCCTGGAAATGTTCCAAAAACATGTCAGGACTCTCCGCAGAGCCCAAATATGCTAAAAAAGTTGACTTTTGAGAAAAGTCCATTTTTGACTTTTTCGTAAGGGGGGGTGCTTACGCATTTTTTCAAAATTTCAAAAACGGTCAAAAAACACTTTTGGAACAAGGAGCGCCTGGAAACTTTCCAAAAACATGTCAGGACTCTCGGCAGAGCCCAAATATGCTAAAAAAGTTTACTTTTGAGAAAACTCAATTTTTGACTTTTTCATAAGGGGGGGTTCTTACGCACTTTTTCAAAATTTAAAAAACGGTCAAAAAACACTTTTGGAACAAGGAGCGCCTGGAAACGTTCCAAAAACATGTCAGGACTCTCGGCAGAGCCCAAATATAAGAAAAAAGTTGACTTTTGAGAAAACTCCATTTTTGACTTTTTCGTAAGGGGGGGTGCTTACGCATTTTTTCAAAATTTCAAAAACGGTCAAAAAACACTTTTGGAACAAGGAGCGACTGGAAATGTTCCAAAAACATGTCAGGACTCTCCGCAGAGCCCAAATATGCTAAAAAAGTTGACTTTTGAGAAAAGTCCATTTTTGACTTTTTCGTAAGGGGGGGTGCTTACGCATTTTTTCAAAATTTCAAAAACGGTCAAAAAACACTTTTGGAACAAGGAGCGCCTGGAAACGTTCCAAAAACATGTCAGGACTCTCGGCAGAGCCCAAATATGCTAAAAAAGTTTACTTTTGAGAAAACTCAATTTTTGACTTTTTCGTAAGGGGGGGTGCTTACGCATTTTTTCAAAATTTCAAATACGGTCTAAAAACACTTTTGGAACAAGGAGCGCCTGGAAACGTTCCAAAAACATGTCAGGACTCTCGGCAGAGCCCAAATATAAGAAAAAAGTTGACTTTTGAGAAAAGTCCATTTTTGACTTTTTCGTAAGGGGGGGTGCTTACGCATTTTTTCAAAATTTCAAAAACGGTCAAAAAACACTTTTGGAACAAGGAGCGCCTGGAAACGTTCCAAAAACATGTCAGGACTCTCGGCAGAGCCTAAATATAAGAAAAAAGTTGACTTTTGAGAAAAGTCAATTTTTGACTTTTTCGTAAGGGGGGGTGCTTACGCATTTTTTCAAAATTTCAAAAACGGTCAAAAAACACTTTTGGAACAAGGAGCGCCTGGAAACGTTCCAAAAACATGTCAGGACTCTCGGCAGAGCCCAAATATGCTAAAAAAGTTGACTTTTGAGAAAAGTCAATTTTTGACTTTTTCGTAAGGGGGGGTGCTTACGCATTTTTTCAAAATTTCAAATACGGTCAACAAACACTTTTGGAACAAGGAGCGCCTGGAAACGTTCCAAAAACATGTCAGGACTCTCGGCAGAGCCTAAATATGCCAAAAAATTTGACTTTTGAGAAAAGTCAATTTTTGACTTTTTCGTAAGGGGGGGTGCTTACGCATTTTTTCAAAATTTCAAAAACGGTCAAAAAACACTTTTGGAAAAAGGAGCGCCTGGAAACGTTCCAAAAACATGTCAGGACTCTCGGCAGAGCCCAAATATAAGAAAAAAGTTGACTTTTGAGAAAAGTCCATTTTTGACTTTTTCGTAAGGGGGGGTGCTTACGCATTTTTTCAAAATTTCAAAAACGGTCAAAAAACACTTTTGGAACTAGGAGCGCCTGGAAACGTTCCAAAAACATGTCAGGACTCTCGGCAGAGCCCAAATATAAGAAAAAAGTTGACTTTTGAGAAAAGTCAATTTTTGACTTTTTCGTAATGGGGTGTGCTTACGCATTTTTTCAAAATTTCAAAAACGGTCTAAAAACACTTTTGGAACCAGGAGCGCCTGGAAACGTTCCAAAAACATGTCAGGACTCTCGGCAGAGCCCAAATATAAGAAAAAAGTTGACTTTTGAGAAAAGTCCATTTTTGACTTTTTCGTAAGGGGGGGGTGCTTACGCATTTTTTCAAAATTTCAAAAACGGTCAAAAAACACTTTTGGAACAAGGAGCGCCTGGAAACGTTCCAAAAACATGTCAGGACTCTCGGCAGAGCCCAAATATGCTAAAAAAGTTGACTTTTGAGAAAACTCAATTTTTGACTTTTTCGTAAGGGGGGGTCCTTACGCATTTTTTCAAAATTTCAAAAAGGGTCAAAAAACACTTTTGGAACAAGGAGCGCCTGGAAACGTTCCAAAAACATGTCAGGACTCTCGGCAGAGCCTAAATATAAGAAAAAAGTTGACTTTTGAGAAAAGTCCATTTTTGACTTTTTCGTAAGGGGGGGTGCTTACGCATTTTTTCAAAATTTCAAAAACGGTCAAAAAACACTTTTGGAACAAGGAGCGCCTGGAAACGTTCCAAAAACATGTCAGGACTCTCGGCAGTGCCCAAATATTCTAAAAAAGTTGACTTTTGAGAAAACTCAATTTTTGACTTTTTCGTAAGGGGGGGTGCTTACGCATTTTTTCAAAATTTCAAAAACGGTCAAAAAACACTTTTGGGCCTAGGAACACCTGGAAACGTTCCAAAAACATGTCAGGACTCTCGGCAGAGCTTAAATATAAGAAAAAAGTTGACTTTTGAGAAAAGTCCATTTTTGACTTTTTCGTAAGTGGGGGGTGCTTACGCATTTTTTCAAAATTTCAAAAACGGTCAAAAAACACTTTTGGAACAAGGAGCGCCTGGAAACGTTCCAAAAACATGTCAGGACTCTCGGCAGAGCCCAAATATAAGAAAAAAGTTGACTTTTGAGAAAAGTCCATTTTTGACTTTTTCGTAAGGGGGGGGTGCTTACGCATTTTTTCAAAATTTCAAAAACGGTCAAAAAACACTTTTGGAACAAGGAGCGCCTGGAAACGTTCCAAAAACATGTCAGGACTCTCGGCAGAGCCCAAATATGCTAAAAAAGTTGACTTTTGAGAAAACTCAATTTTTGACTTTTTCGTAAGGGGGTCCTTACGCATTTTTTCAAAATTTCAAAAACTGTCAAAAAACACTTTTGGAACAAGGAGCGCCTGGAAACGTTCCAAAAACATGTCAGGACTCTCGGCAGAGCCTAAATATAAGAAAAAAGTTGACTTTTGAGAAAAGTCAATTTTTGACTTTTTCGTAAGGGGGGGTGCTTACGCATTTTTTCAAAATTTCAAAAACGGTCAAAAAACACTTTTGGAACAAGGAGCGCCTGGAAACGTTCCAAAAACATGTCAGGACTCTCGGCAGTGCCCAAATATTCTAAAAAAGTTGACTTTTGAGAAAACTCAATTTTTGACTTTTTCGTAAGGGGGGGTGCTTACGCATTTTTTCAAAATTTCAAAAACGGTCAAAAAACACTTTTGGGCCTAGGAACGCCTGGAAACGTTCCAAAAACATGTCAGGACTCTCGGCAGAGCTTAAATATGCCAAAAAAAAAGACTTTTGAGAAAAGTCCATTTTTGACTTTTTCGTAAGGGGGGGTGCTTACGCATTTTTTCAAAATTTCAAAAACGGTCAAAAAACACTTTTGGAACAAGGAGCGCCTGGAAACGTTCCAAAAACATGTCAGGACTCTCGGCAGAGCCCAAATATAAGAAAAAAGTTGACTTTTGAGAAAAGTCCATTTTTGACTTTTTCGTAAGGGGGGGTCCTTACGCATTTTTTCAAAATTTCAAAAACGGTCAAAAAACACTTTTGGAACAAGGAGCGCCTGGAAATGTTCCAAAAACATGTCAGGACTCTCGGCAGAGCCCAAATATGCTAAAAAAGTTGACTTTTGAGAAAAGTCCATTTTTGACTTTTTCGTAAGGGGGGGTGCTTACGCATTTTTTCAAAATTTCAAAAACAGTCAAAAAACACTTTTGGAACAAGGAGCGCCTGGAAACGTTCCAAAAACATGTCAGGACTCTCGGCAGAGCCCAAATATAAGAAAAAAGTTGACTTTTGAGAAAAGTCCATTTTTGACTTTTTCGTAAGGGGGGGGTGCTTACGCATTTTTTCAAAATTTCAAAAACGGTCAAAAAACACTTTTGGAACAAGGAGCGCCTGGAAACGTTCCAAAAACATGTCAGGACTCTCGGCAGAGCCCAAATATAAGAAAAAAGTTGACTTTTGAGAAAAGTCCATTTTTGACTTTTTCGTAAGGGGGGTGCTTACGCATTTTTTCAAAATTTCAAAAACGGTCAAAAAACACTTTTGGAACAAGGAGCGCCTGGAAACGTTCCAAAAACATGTCAGGACTCTCGGCAGAGCCTAAATATAAGAAAAAAGTTGACTTTTGAGAAAAGTCAATTTTTGACTTTTTCGTAAGGGGGGGTCCTTACGCATTTTTTCAAAATTTCAAAAACGGTCAAAAAACACTTTTGGAACAAGGAGCGCCTGGAAACGTTCCAAAAACATGTCAGGACTCTCGGCAGTGCCCAAATATTCTAAAAAAGTTGACTTTTGAGAAAACTCAATTTTTGACTTTTTCGTAAAGGGGGGTGCTTACGCATTTTTTCAAAATTTCAAAAACGGTCAAAAAACACTTTTGGGCCTAGGAACGCCTGGAAACGTTCCAAAAACATGTCAGGACTCTCGGCAGAGCTTAAATATGCCAAAAAAAAAGACTTTTGAGAAAAGTCCATTTTTGACTTTTTCGTAAGGGGGGGTGCTTACGCATTTTTTCAAAATTTCAAAAACGGTCAAAAAACACTTTTGGAACAAGGAGCGCCTGGAAACGTTCCAAAAACATGTCAGGACTCTCGGCAGAGCCCAAATATAAGAAAAAAGTTGACTTTTGAGAAAAGTCCATTTTTGACTTTTTCGTAAGGGGGGGTCCTTACGCATTTTTTCAAAATTTCAAAAACGGTCAAAAAACACTTTTGGAACAAGGAGCGCCTGGAAATGTTCCAAAAACATGTCAGGACTCTTGGCAGAGCCCAAATATGCTAAAAAAGTTGACTTTTGAGAAAAGTCCATTTTTGACTTTTTCGTAAGGGGGGGTGCTTACGCATTTTTTCAAAATTTCAAAAACAGTCAAAAAACACTTTTGGAACAAGGAGCGCCTGGAAACGTTCCAAAAACATGTCAGGACTCTCGGCAGAGCCCAAATATAAGAAAAGGTTTGACTTTTGAGAAAAGTCAATTTTTGACTTTTTCGTAAGGGGGGGTGCTTACACATTTTTTCAAAATTTCAAAAACGGTCAAAAAACACTATTGGAACAAGGAGCGCCTGGAAACTTTCCAAAAACATGTCAGGACTCTCGGCAGAGCCCAAATTTGCTAAAAATGTTGACTTTTGAGAAAAGTCCATTTTTGACTTTTTCGTAAGGGGGGGTGCTTACGCATTTTTTCAAAATTTCAAAAACGGTCAAAAAACACTTTTGGGCCTAGGAACAAGGAGCGCCTGGAAACGTTCCAAAAACATGTCAGGACTCTCGGCAGAGCCCAAATATAAGAAAAAAGTTGACTTTTGAGAAAACTCAATTTTTGACTTTTTCGTAAGGTGGGGTGCTTACGCATTTTTTCAAAATTACAAAAACGGTCAAAAAACACTTTTGGAACAAGGAGCGCCTGGAAATGTTCCAAAAACATGTCAGGACTCTCCGCAGAGCCCAAATATGCTAAAAAAGTTGACTTTTGAGAAAAGTCCATTTTTGACTTTTTCGTAAGGGGGGGTGCTTACGCATTTTTTCAAAATTTCAAAAACGGTCAAAAAACACTTTTGGAACAAGGAGCGCCTGGAAACTTTCCAAAAACATGTCAGGACTCTCGGCAGAGCCCAAATATGCTAAAAAAGTTTACTTTTGAGAAAACTCAATTTTTGACTTTTTCATAAGGGGGGGTTCTTACGCACTTTTTCAAAATTTAAAAAACGGTCAAAAAACACTTTTGGAACAAGGAGCGCCTGGAAACGTTCCAAAAACATGTCAGGACTCTCGGCAGAGCCCAAATATAAGAAAAAAGTTGACTTTTGAGAAAACTCCATTTTTGACTTTTTCGTAAGGGGGGGTGCTTACGCATTTTTTCAAAATTTCAAAAACGGTCAAAAAACACTTTTGGAACAAGGAGCGACTGGAAATGTTCCAAAAACATGTCAGGACTCTCCGCAGAGCCCAAATATGCTAAAAAAGTATACTTTTGAGAAAAGTCCATTTTTGACTTTTTCGTAAGGGGGGGTGCTTACGCATTTTTTCAAAATTTCAAAAACGGTCAAAAAACACTTTTGGAACAAGGAGCGCCTGGAAACGTTCCAAAAACATGTCAGGACTCTCGGCAGAGCCCAAATATGCTAAAAATGTTTACTTTTGAGAAAACTCAATTTTTGACTTTTTCGTAAGGGGGGGTGCTTACGCATTTTTTCAAAATTTCAAATACGGTCTAAAAACACTTTTGGAACAAGGAGCGCCTGGAAACGTTCCAAAAACATGTCAGGACTCTCGGCAGAGCCCAAATATAAGAAAAAAGTTGACTTTTGAGAAAAGTCCATTTTTGACTTTTTCGTAAGGGGGGGTGCTTACGCATTTTTTCAAAATTTCAAAAACGGTCAAAAAACACTTTTGGAACAAGGAGCGCCTGGAAACGTTCCAAAAACATGTCAGGACTCTCGGCAGAGCCTAAATATAAGAAAAAAGTTGACTTTTGAGAAAAGTCAATTTTTGACTTTTTCGTAAGGGGGGGTGCTTACGCATTTTTTCAAAATTTCAAAAACGGTCAAAAAACACTTTTGGAACAAGGAGCGCCTGGAAACGTTCCAAAAACATGTCAGGACTCTCGGCAGAGCCCAAATATGCTAAAAAAGTTGACTTTTGAGAAAAGTCAATTTTTGACTTTTTCGTAAGGGGGGGTGCTTACGCATTTTTTCAAAATTTCAAAAACAGTCAAAAAACACTTTTGGAACAAGGAGCGCCTGGAAACGTTCCAAAAACATGTCAGGACTCTCGGCAGAGCCCAAATATAAGAAAAGGTTTGACTTTTGAGAAAAGTCAATTTTTGACTTTTTCGTAAGGGGGGGTGCTTACACATTTTTTCAAAATTTCAAAAACGGTCAAAAAACACTATTGGAACAAGGAGCGCCTGGAAACTTTCCAAAAACATGTCAGGACTCTCGGCAGAGCCCAAATTTGCTAAAAATGTTGACTTTTGAGAAAAGTCCATTTTTGACTTTTTCGTAAGGGGGGGTGCTTACGCATTTTTTCAAAATTTCAAAAACGGTCAAAAAACACTTTTGGGCCTAGGAACAAGGAGCGCCTGGAAACGTTCCAAAAACATGTCAGGACTCTCGGCAGAGCCCAAATATAAGAAAAAAGTTGACTTTTGAGAAAACTCAATTTTTGACTTTTTCGTAAGGTGGGGTGCTTACGCATTTTTTCAAAATTACAAAAACGGTCAAAAAACACTTTTGGAACAAGGAGCGCCTGGAAATGTTCCAAAAACATGTCAGGACTCTCCGCAGAGCCCAAATATGCTAAAAAAGTTGACTTTTGAGAAAAGTCCATTTTTGACTTTTTCGTAAGGGGGGGTGCTTACGCATTTTTTCAAAATTTCAAAAACGGTCAAAAAACACTTTTGGAACAAGGAGCGCCTGGAAACTTTCCAAAAACATGTCAGGACTCTCGGCAGAGCCCAAATATGCTAAAAAAGTTTACTTTTGAGAAAACTCAATTTTTGACTTTTTCATAAGGGGGGGTTCTTACGCACTTTTTCAAAATTTAAAAAACGGTCAAAAAACACTTTTGGAACAAGGAGCGCCTGGAAACGTTCCAAAAACATGTCAGGACTCTCGGCAGAGCCCAAATATAAGAAAAAAGTTGACTTTTGAGAAAACTCCATTTTTGACTTTTTCGTAAGGGGGGGTGCTTACGCATTTTTTCAAAATTTCAAAAACGGTCAAAAAACACTTTTGGAACAAGGAGCGACTGGAAATGTTCCAAAAACATGTCAGGACTCTCCGCAGAGCCCAAATATGCTAAAAAAGTATACTTTTGAGAAAAGTCCATTTTTGACTTTTTCGTAAGGGGGGGTGCTTACGCATTTTTTCAAAATTTCAAAAACGGTCAAAAAACACTTTTGGAACAAGGAGCGCCTGGAAACGTTCCAAAAACATGTCAGGACTCTCGGCAGAGCCCAAATATGCTAAAAATGTTTACTTTTGAGAAAACTCAATTTTTGACTTTTTCGTAAGGGGGGGTGCTTACGCATTTTTTCAAAATTTCAAATACGGTCTAAAAACACTTTTGGAACAAGGAGCGCCTGGAAACGTTCCAAAAACATGTCAGGACTCTCGGCAGAGCCCAAATATAAGAAAAAAGTTGACTTTTGAGAAAAGTCCATTTTTGACTTTTTCGTAAGGGGGGGTGCTTACGCATTTTTTCAAAATTTCAAAAACGGTCAAAAAACACTTTTGGAACAAGGAGCGCCTGGAAACGTTCCAAAAACATGTCAGGACTCTCGGCAGAGCCTAAATATAAGAAAAAAGTTGACTTTTGAGAAAAGTCAATTTTTGACTTTTTCGTAAGGGGGGGTGCTTACGCATTTTTTCAAAATTTCAAAAACGGTCAAAAAACACTTTTGGAACAAGGAGCGCCTGGAAACGTTCCAAAAACATGTCAGGACTCTCGGCAGAGCCCAAATATGCTAAAAAAGTTGACTTTTGAGAAAAGTCAATTTTTGACTTTTTCGTAAGGGGGGGTGCTTACGCATTTTTTCAAAATTTCAAATACGGTCAAAAAACACTTTTGGAACAAGGAGCGCCTGGAAACGTTCCAAAAACATGTCAGGACTCTCGGCAGAGCCTAAATATGCCAAAAAATTTGACTTTTGAGAAAAGTCCATTTTTGACTTTTTCGTAAGGGGGGGTGCTTACGCATTTTTTCAAAATTTCAAAAACGGTCAAAAAACACTTTTGGAACTAGGAGCGCCTGGAAACGTTCCAAAAACATGTCAGGACTCTCGGCAGAGCCCAAATATAAGAAAAAAGTTGACTTTTGAGAAAAGTCAATTTTTGACTTTTTCGTAATGGGGTGTGCTTACGCATTTTTTCAAAATTTCAAAAACGGTCTAAAAACACTTTTGGAACCAGGAGCGCCTGGAAACGTTCCAAAAACATGTCAGGACTCTCGGCAGAGCCCAAATATAAGAAAAAAGTTGACTTTTGAGAAAAGTCCATTTTTGACTTTTTCGTAAGGGGGGGTGCTTACGCATTTTTTCAAAATTTCAAAAACGGTCAAAAAACACTTTTGGAACAAGGAGCGCCTGGAAACGTTCCAAAAACATGTCAGGACTCTCGGCAGAGCCTAAATATAAGAAAAAAGTTGACTTTTGAGAAAAGTCAATTTTTGACTTTTTCGTAAGGGGGGGTGCTTACGCATTTTTTCAAAATTTCAAAAACGGTCAAAAAACACTTTTGGAACAAGGAGCGCCTGGAAACGTTCCAAAAACATGTCAGGACTCTCGGCAGAGCCCAAATATGCTAAAAAAGTTGACTTTTGAGAAAAGTCAATTTTTGACTTTTTCGTAAGGGGGGGTGCTTACGCATTTTTTCAAAATTTCAAATACGGTCAAAAAACACTTTTGGAACAAGGAGCGCCTGGAAACGTTCCAAAAACATGTCAGGACTCTCGGCAGAGCCTAAATATGCCAAAAAATTTGACTTTTGAGAAAAGTCCATTTTTGACTTTTTCGTAAGGGGGGGTGCTTACGCATTTTTTCAAAATTTCAAAAACGGTCAAAAAACACTTTTGGAACTAGGAGCGCCTGGAAACGTTCCAAAAACATGTCAGGACTCTCGGCAGAGCCCAAATATAAGAAAAAAGTTGACTTTTGAGAAAAGTCAATTTTTGACTTTTTCGTAATGGGGTGTGCTTACGCATTTTTTCAAAATTTCAAAAACGGTCTAAAAACACTTTTGGAACCAGGAGCGCCTGGAAACGTTCCAAAAACATGTCAGGACTCTCGGCAGAGCCCAAATATAAGAAAAAAGTTGACTTTTGAGAAAAGTCCATTTTTGACTTTTTCGTAAGGGGGGGGGGTGCTTACGCATTTTTTCAAAATTTCAAAAACGGTCAAAAAACACTTTTGGAACAAGGAGCGCCTGGAAACGTTCCAAAAACATGTCAGGACTCTCGGCAGTGCCCAAATATTCTAAAAAAGTTGACTTTTGAGAAAACTCAATTTTTGACTTTTTCGTAAGGGGGGGTGCTTACGCATTTTTTCAAAATTTCAAAAACGGTCAAAAAACACTTTTGGGCCTAGGAACACCTGGAAACGTTCCAAAAACATGTCAGGACTCTCGGCAGAGCTTAAATATAAGAAAAAAGTTGACTTTTGAGAAAAGTCCATTTTTGACTTTTTCGTAAGTGGGGGGTGCTTACGCATTTTTTCAAAATTTCAAAAACGGTCAAAAAACACTTTTGGAACAAGGAGCGCCTGGAAACGTTCCAAAAACATGTCAGGACTCTCGGCAGAGCCCAAATATAAGAAAAAAGTTGACTTTTGAGAAAAGTCCATTTTTGACTTTTTCGTAAGGGGGGGGTGCTTACGCATTTTTTCAAAATTTCAAAAACGGTCAAAAAACACTTTTGGAACAAGGAGCGCCTGGAAACGTTCCAAAAACATGTCAGGACTCTCGGCAGAGCCCAAATATGCTAAAAAAGTTGACTTTTGAGAAAACTCAATTTTTGACTTTTTCGTAAGGGGGTCCTTACGCATTTTTTCAAAATTTCAAAAACTGTCAAAAAACACTTTTGGAACAAGGAGCGCCTGGAAACGTTCCAAAAACATGTCAGGACTCTCGGCAGAGCCTAAATATAAGAAAAAAGTTGACTTTTGAGAAAAGTCAATTTTTGACTTTTTCGTAAGGGGGGGTGCTTACGCATTTTTTCAAAATTTCAAAAACGGTCAAAAAACACTTTTGGGCCTAGGAACGCCTGGAAACGTTCCAAAAACATGTCAGGACTCTCGGCAGAGCTTAAATATGCCAAAAAAAAAGACTTTTGAGAAAAGTCCATTTTTGACTTTTTCGTAAGGGGGGGTGCTTACGCATTTTTTCAAAATTTCAAAAACGGTCAAAAAACACTTTTGGAACAAGGAGCGCCTGGAAACGTTCCAAAAACATGTCAGGACTCTCGGCAGAGCCCAAATATAAGAAAAAAGTTGACTTTTGAGAAAAGTCCATTTTTGACTTTTTCGTAAGGGGGGGTCCTTACGCATTTTTTCAAAATTTCAAAAACGGTCAAAAAACACTTTTGGAACAAGGAGCGCCTGGAAATGTTCCAAAAACATGTCAGGACTCTCGGCAGAGCCCAAATATGCTAAAAAAGTTGACTTTTGAGAAAAGTCCATTTTTGACTTTTTCGTAAGGGGGGGTGCTTACGCATTTTTTCAAAATTTCAAAAACAGTCAAAAAACACTTTTGGAACAAGGAGCGCCTGGAAACGTTCCAAAAACATGTCAGGACTCTCGGCAGAGCCCAAATATAAGAAAAGGTTTGACTTTTGAGAAAAGTCCATTTTTGACTTTTTCGTAAGGGGGGGTGCTTACACATTTTTTCAAAATTTCAAAAACGGTCAAAAAACACTTTTGGAACAAGGAGCGCCTGGAAACTTTCCAAAAACATGTCAGGACTCTCGGCAGAGCCCAAATATGCTAAAAATGTTGACTTTTTCGTAAGGGGGGGTGCTTACGCATTTTTTCAAAATTTCAAAAACGGTCAACAAAACACTTTTGGAACAAGGAGCGCCTGGAAACGTTCCAAAAACATGTCAGGACTCTCGGCAGAGCCCAAATATAAGAAAAAAGTTGACTTTTGAGAAAAGTCCATTTTTGACTTTTTCGTAAGGGGGGGTGCTTACGCATTTTTTCAAAATTTCAAAAACGGTCTAAAAACACTTTTGGAACAAGGAGCGCCTGGAAACGTTCCAAAAACATGTCAGGACTCTCGGCAGAGCCCAAATATAAGAAAAAAGTTGACTTTTGAGAAAAGTCCATTTTTGACTTTTTCGTAAGGGGGGGTGCTTACGCATTTTTTCAAAATTTCAAAAACGGTCAAAAAACACTTTTGGAACAAGGAGCGCCTGGAAACGTTCCAAAAACATGTCAGGACTCTCGGCAGAGCCCAAATATAAGAAAAAAGTTGACTTTTGAGAAAAGTCCATTTTTGACTTTTTCGTAAGGGAGGGGTGCTTACGCATTTTTTCAAAATTTCAAAAACGGTCAAAAAACACTTTTGGAACAAGGAGCGCCTGGAAACGTTCCAAAAACATGTCAGGACTCTCGGCAGAGCCCAAATATGCTAAAAAAGTTGACTTTTGAGAAAACTCAATTTTTGACTTTTTCGTAAGGGGGGGTCCTTACGCATTTTTTCAAAATTTCAAAAACGGTCAAAAAACACTTTTGGAACAAGGAGCGCCTGGAAACGTTCCAAAAACATGTCAGGACTCTCGGCAGAGCCTAAATATAAGAAAAAAGTTGACTTTTGAGAAAAGTCAATTTTTGACTTTTTCGTAAGGGGGGGTGCTTACGCATTTTTTCAAAATTTCAAAAACGGTCAAAAAACACTTTTGGGCCTAGGAACGCCTGGAAACGTTCCAAAAACATGTCAGGACTCTCGGCAGAGCTTAAATATGCCAAAAAAAAGACTTTTGAGAAAAGTCCATTTTTGACTTTTTCGTAAAGGGGGGGTGCTTACGCATTTTTTCAAAATTTCAAAAACGGTCAAAAAACACTTTTGGAACAAGGAGCGCCTGGAAACGTTCCAAAAACATGTCAGGACTCTCGGCAGAGCCCAAATATAAGAAAAAATTTGACTTTTGAGAAAAGTCAATTTTTGACTTTTTCGTAAGGGGGGGTGCTTACGCATTTTTTCAAAATTTCAAAAACGGTCTAAAAACACTTTTGGAACAAGGAGCGCCTGGAAACGTTCCAAAAACATGTCAGGACTCTCGGCAGAGCCCAAATATGCTAAAAAAGTTGACTTTTGAGAAAAGTCAATTTTTGACTTTTTCGTAAGGGGGGGTGCTTACGCATTTTTTCAAAATTTCAAAAACGGTCAAAAAACACTTTTGGAACAAGGAGCGCCTGGAAATGTTCCAAAAACATGTCAGGACTCACCGCAGAGCCCAAATATGCTAAAAAAGTTGACTTTTGAGAAAAGTCCATTTTTGACTTTTTCGTAAGGGGGGGTGCTTACGCATTTTTTCAAAATTTCAAAAACGGTCAAAAAACACTTTTGGGCCTAGGAACGCCTGGAAACGTTCCAAAAACATGTCAGGACTCTCGGCAGAGCTTAAATATGCCAAAAAAAAAGACTTTTGAGAAAAGTCCATTTTTGACTTTTTCGTAAGGGGGGGTGCTTACGCATTTTTTCAAAATTTCAAAAACGGTCAAAAAACACTTTTGGAACAAGGAGCGCCTGGAAACGTTCCAAAAACATGTCAGGACTCTCGGCAGAGCCCAAATATAAGAAAAAAGTTGACTTTTGAGAAAAGTCCATTTTTGACTTTTTCGTAAGGGGGGGTCCTTACGCATTCTTTCAAAATTTCAAAAACGGTCAAAAAACACTTTTGGAACAAGGAGCGCCTGGAAACGTTCCAAAAACATGTCAGGACTCTCGGCAGAGCCTAAATATGCCAAAAAAATTGACTTTTGAGAAAAGTCAATTTTTGACTTTTTCGTAAGGGGGGGTGCTTACGCATTTTTTCAAAATTTCAAAAACGGTCTAAAAACACTTTTGGAACAAGGAGCGCCTGGAAACTTTCCAAAAACATGTCAGGACTCTCGGCAGAGCCCAAATATAAGAAAAAAGTTGACTTTTGAGAAAAGTCCATTTTTTACTTTTTCGTAAGGGGGGGTGCTTACGCATTTTTTCAAAATTTCAAAAACGGTCAAAAAACACTTTTGGAACAAGGAGCGCCTGGAAACGTTCCAAAAACATGTCAGGACTCTCGGCAGAGCCCAAATATAAGAAAAAAGTTGACTTTTGAGAAAAGTCAATTTTTGACTTTTTCGTAATGGGGTGTGCTTACGCATTTTTTCAAAATTTCAAAAACGGTCTAAAAACACTTTTGGAACAAGGAGCGCCTGGAAACGTTCCAAAAACATGTCAGGACTCTCGGCAGAGCCCAAATATAAGAAAAAAGTTGACTTTTGAGAAAAGTCCATTTTTGACTTTTTCGTAAGGGGGGGTGCTTACGCATTTTTTCAAAATTTCAAAAACGGTCAAAAAACACTTTTGGAACAAGGAGCGCCTGGAAACGTTCCAAAAACATGTCAGGACTCTCGGCAGAGCCCACATATGCTAAAAAAGTTGACTTTTGAGAAAAGTCAATTTTTGACTTTTTCGTAAGGGGGGGTGCTTACGCATCTTTTCAAAATTTCAAAAACGGTCAAAAAACACTTTTGGAACAAGGAGCGCCTGGAAACGTTCCAAAAATATGTCAGGACTCTCGGCAGAGCCCAAATATGCTAAAAATGTTGACTTTTGAGAAAAGTCCATTTTTGACTTTTTCGTAAGGGGGGGTGCTTACTCATTTTTTCAAAATTTCAAAAACGGTCAAAAAACACTTTTGGAACAAGGAGCGCCTGGAAACTTTCCAAAAACATGTCAGGACTCTCGGCAGAGCCTAAATATGCCCAAAAATTTGACTTTTGAGAAAAGTCTATTTTTGACTTTTTCGTAAGGGGGGGTGCTTACGCATTTTTTCAAAATGTCAAAAACGGTCAAAAAACACTTTTGGAACAAGGAGCGCCTGGAAACGTTCCAAAAACATGTCAGGACTCTCGGCAGAGCCCAAATATCCTAAAAAAGTTGACTTTTGAGAAAAGTCAATTTTTGACTTTTTCGTAAGGGGGGGTGCTTACGCATTTTTTCAAAATTTCAAAAACGGTCAAAAAACACTTTTGGAACAAGGAGCGCCTGGAAATGTTCCAAAAACATGTCAGGACTCTCCGCAGAGCCCAAATATGCTAAAAAAGTTGACTTTTGAGAAAAGTCCATTTTTGACTTTTTCGTAAGGGGGGGTGCTTACGCATTTTTTCAAAATTTCAAAAACGGTCAAAAAACACTTTTGGGCCTAGGAACGCCTGGAAACGTTCCAAAAACATGTCAGGACTCTCGGCAGAGCTTAAATATGCCAAAAAAAAAGACTTTTGAGAAAAGTCCATTTTTGACTTTTTCGTAAGGGGGGGTGCTTACGCATTTTTTCAAAATTTCAAAAACGGTCAAAAAACACTTTTGGAACAAGGAGCGCCTGGAAACGTTCCAAAAACATGTCAGGACTCTCGGCAGAGCCCAAATATAAGAAAAAAGTTGACTTTTGAGAAAAGTCCATTTTTGACTTTTTCGTAAGGGGGTGTGCTTACGCATTTTTTCAAAATTTCAAAAACGGTCTAAAAACACTTTTGGAACAAGGAGCGCCTGGAAACGTTCCAAAAACATGTCAGGACTCTCGGCAGAGCCCAAATATAAGAAAAAAGTTGACTTTTGAGAAAAGTCCATTTTTGACTTTTTCGTAAGGGGGGGGGTGCTTACGCATTTTTTCAAAATTTCAAAAACGGTCAAAAAACACTTTTGGAACAAGGAGCGCCTGGAAACGTTCCAAAAACATGTCAGGACTCTCGGCAGAGCCCAAATATGCTAAAAAAGTTGACTTTTGAGAAAACTCAATTTTTGACTTTTTCGTAAGGGGGGGTCCTTACGCATTTTTTCCAAATTTCAAAAACGGTCAAAAAACACTTTTGGAACAAGGAGCGCATGGAAACGTTCCAAAAACATGTCAGGACTCTCGGCAGAGCCTAAATATAAGGAAAAAGTTGACTTTTGAGAAAAGTCAATTTTTGACTTTTTCGCAAGGGGGGGTGCTTACGCATTTTTTCAAAATTTCAAAAACGGTCAAAAAACACTTTTGGAACAAGGAGCGCCTGGAAACGTTCCAAAAACATGTCAGGACTCTCGGCAGTGCCCAAATATTCTAAAAAAGTTGACTTTTGAGAATCTCAATTTTTGACTTTTTCGTAAGGGGGGGTGCTTACGCATTTTTTCAAAATTTCAAAAACGGTCAAAAAACACTTTTGGGCCTAGGAACACCTGGAAACGTTCCAAAAACATGTCAGGACTCTCGGCAGAGCTTAAATATGCCAAAAAAAAAGACTTTTGAGAAAAGTCCATTTTTGACTTTTTCGTAAGGGGGGGTGCTTACGCATTTTTTCAAAATTTCAAAAACGGTCAAAAAACACTTTTGGAACAAGGAGCGCCTGGAAACGTTCCAAAAACATGTCAGGACTCTCGGCAGAGCCCAAATATGCTAAAAAAGTTGACTTTTGAGAAAAGTCCATTTTTGACTTTTTCGTAAGGGGGGGTGCTTACGCATTTTTTCAAAATTTCAAAAACGGTCAAAAACACTTTTGGAACAAGGAGCGCCTGGAAATGTTCCAAAAACATGTCAGGACTCACCGCAGAGCCCAAATATGCTAAAAAAGTTGACTTTTGAGAAAAGTCCATTTTTGACTTTTTCGTAAGGGGGGGTGCTTACGCATTTTTTCAAAATTTCAAAAACGGTCAAAAAACACTTTTGGGCCTAGGAACGCCTGGAAACGTTCCAAAAACATGTCAGGACTCTCGGCAGAGCTTAAATATGCCAAAAAAAAAGACTTTTGAGAAAAGTCCATTTTTGACTTTTTCGTAAGGGGGGGTGCTTACGCATTTTTTCAAAATTTCAAAAACGGTCAAAAAACACTTTTGGAACAAGGAGCGCCTGGAAACGTTCCAAAAACATGTCAGGACTCTCGGCAGAGCCCAAATATGCTAAAAAAGTTGACTTTTGAGAAAAGTCAATTTTTGACTTTTTCGTAAGGGGGGGTGCTTACGCATTTTTTCAAAATTTCAAAAACGGTCAAAAAACACTTTTGGAACAAGGAGCGCCTGGAAACGTTCCAAAAACATGTCAGGACTCTCGGCAGAGCTTAAATATGCCAAAAAAAAAGACTTTTGAGAAAAGTCCATTTTTGACTTTTTCGTAAGGGGGGGTGCTTACGCATTTTTTCAAAATTTCAAAAACTGTCAAAAAACACTTTTGGAACAAGGAGCGCCTGGAAACGTTCCAAAAACATGTCAGGACTCTCGGCAGAGCCCAAATATTCTAAAAAAGTTGACTTTTGAGAAAAGTCAATTTTTGACTTTTTCGTAAGGGGGGGTGCTTACGCATTTTTTCAAAATTTCAAAAACGGTCAAAAAACACTTTTGGAACAAGGAGCGCCTGGAAACGTTCCAAAAACATGTCAGGACTCTCGGCAGAGCCCAAATATAAGAAAAAAGTTGACTTTTGAGAAAAGTCCATTTTTGACTTTTTCGTAAGGGGGGGTCCTTACGCATTCTTTCAAAATTTCAAAAACGGTCAAAAAACACTTTTGGAACAAGGAGCGCCTGGAAACGTTCCAAAAACATGTCAGGACTCTCGGCAGAGCCTAAATATGCCAAAAAATTTGACTTTTGAGAAAAGTCCATTTTTGACTTTTTCGTAAGGGGGGGTCCTTACGCATTCTTTCAAAATTTCAAAAACGGTCAAAAAACACTTTTGGAACAAGGAGCGCCTGGAAACGTTCCAAAAACATGTCAGGACTCTCGGCAGAGCCTAAATATGCCAAAAAATTTGACTTTTGAGAAAAGTCAATTTTTGACTTTTTCGTAAGGGGGGGTGCTTACGCATTTTTTCAAAATTTCAAAAACGGTCTAAAAACACTTTTGGAACAAGGAGCGCCTGGAAATGTTCCAAAAACATGTCAGGACTCTCGGCAGAGCCCAAATATAAGAAAAAAGTTGACTTTTGAGAAAAGTCCATTTTTTACTTTTTCGTAAGGGGGGGGTGCTTACGCATTTTTTCAAAATTTCAAAAACGGTCAAAAAACACTTTTGGAACAAGGAGCGCCTGGAAACGTTCCAAAAACATGTCAGGACTCTCGGCAGAGCCCAAATATAAGAAAAAAGTTGACTTTTGAGAAAAGTCAATTTTTGACTTTTTCGTAATGGGGTGTGCTTACGCATTTTTTCAAAATTTCAAAAACGGTCTAAAAACACTTTTGGAACAAGGAGCGCCTGGAAACGTTCCAAAAACATGTCAGGACTCTCGGCAGAGCCGAAATATAAGAAAAAAGTTGACTTTTGAGAAAAGTCCATTTTTGACTTTTTCGTAAGGGGGGGTGCTTACGCATTTTTTCAAAATTTCAAAAGCGGTCAAAAAACACTTTTGGAACAAGGAGCGCCTGGAAACGTTCCAAAAACATGTCAGGACTCTCGGCAGAGCCCAAATATAAGAAAAAAGTTGACTTTTGAGAAAAGTCCATTTTTGACTTTTTCGTAAGGGGGGGTGCTTACGCATTTTTTCAAAATTTCAAAAACGGTCTAAAAACACTTTTGGAACAAGGAGCGCCTGGAAACGTTCCAAAAACATGTCAGGACTCTCGGCAGAGCCCAAATATGAGAAAAAAGTTGACTTTTGAGAAAAGTCAATTTTTGACTTTTTCGTAAGGGGGGGTGCTTACGCATTTTTTCAAAATTTCAAAAAGGGTCAAAAAACACTTTTGGAACAAGGAGCGCCTGGAAACGTTCCAAAAACATGTCAGGACTCTCGGCAGTGCCCAAATATTCTAAAAAAGTTGACTTTTGAGAAAACTCAATTTTTGACTTTTTCGTAAGGGGGGGTGCTTACGCATTTTTTCAAAATTTCAAAAACGGTCAAAAAACACTTTTGGGCCTAGGAACGCCTGGAAACGTTCCAAAAACATGTCAGGACTCTCGGCAGAGCTTAAATATGCCAAAAAAAAAGACTTTTGAGAAAAGTCCATTTTTGACTTTTTCGTAAGGGGGGGTGCTTACGCATTTTTTCAAAATTTCAAAAACGGTCAAAAAACACTTTTGGAACAAGGAGCGCCTGGAAACGTTCCAAAAACATGTCAGGACTCTCGGCAGAGCCCAAATATAAGAAAAAAGTTTACTTTTGAGAAAAGTCCATTTTTGACTTTTTCCTAAGGGGGGGTGCTTACGCATTTTTTCAAAATTTCAAAAACGGTCTAAAAACACTTTTGGAACAAGGAGCGCCTGGAAACGTTCCAAAAACATGTCAGGACTCTCGGCAGAGCCCAAATATGCTAAAAAAGTTGACTTTTGAGAAAACTCAATTTTTTACTTTTTCGTAAGGGGGGGTCCTTACGCATTTTTTCAAAATTTCAAAAACGGTCAAAAAACACTTTTGGAACAAGGAGCGCCTGGAAATGTTCCAAAAACATGTCAGGACTCTCGGCAGAGCCCAAATATGCTAAAAAAGTTGACTTTTGAGAAAAGTCCATTTTTGACTTTTTCGTAAGGGGGGGTGCTTACGCATTTTTTCAAAATTTCAAAAACGGTCAAAAAACACTTTTGGAACAAGGAGCGCCTGGAAACGTTCCAAAAACATGTCAGGACTCTCGGCAGAGCCCAAATATAAGAAAAGGTTTGACTTTTGAAAAAAGTCAATTTTTGACTTTTTCGTAAGGGGGGGTGCTTACACATTTTTTCAAAATTTCAAAAACGGTCAAAAAACACTTTTGGAACAAGGAGCGCCTGGAAACTTTCCAAAAACATGTCAGGACTCTCGGCAGAGCCCAAATATGCTAAAAATGTTGACTTTTTCGTAAGGGGGGGTGCTTACGCATTTTTTCAAAATTTCAAAAACGGTCAAAAAACACTTTTGGAACAAGGAGCGCCTGGAAACGTTCCAAAAACATGTCAGGACTCTCGGCAGAGCCCAAATATGCTAAAAAAGTTGACTTTTGAGAAAAGTCAATTTTTGACTTTTTCGTAAGGGGGGGTGCTTACGCATTTTTTCAAAATTTCAAAAACGGTCAAAAAACACTTTTGGAACAAGGAGCGCCTGGAAACGTTCCAAAAATATGTCAGGACTCTCGGCAGAGTCCAAATATGCTAAAAATGTTGACTTTTGAGAAAAGTCAATTTTTGACTTTTTCGTAAGGGGGGGTGCTTACGCATTTTTTCAAAATTTCAAAAACGGTCAAAAAACACTTTTGGAACAAGGAGCGCCTGGAAACGTTCCAAAAACATGTCAGGACTCTCGGCAGAGCCCAAATATGCTAAAAAAGTTGACTTTTGAGAAAAGTCAATTTTTGACTTTTTCGTAAGGGGGGGTGCTTACGCATTTTTTCAATATTTCAAAAACGGTCTAAAAACACTTTTGGAACAAGGAGCGCCTGGAAACGTTCCAAAAACATGTCAGGACTCTCGGCAGAGCCTAAATATGCCAAAAAATTTGACTTTTGAGAAAAGTCAATTTTTGACTTTTTCGTAAGGGGGGGTGCTTACGCATTTTTTCAAAATTTCAAAAACGGTCAAAAAACAGTTTTGGAACAAGGAGCGCCTGGAAACGTTCCAAAAACATGTCAGGACTTTCGGCAGAGCCCAAATATGCTAAAAAAGTTGACTTTTGAGAAAAGTCAATTTTTGACTTTTTCGTAAGGGGGGGTGCTTACGCATTTTTTCAAAATTTCAAAAACGGTCAAAAAACACTTTTGGAACAAGGAGCGCCTGGAAATGTTCCAAAAACATGTCAGGACTCTCGGCAGAGCCCAAATATAAGAAAAAAGTTGACTTTTGAGAAAAGTCCATTTTTGACTTTTTCGTAAGGGGGGGTGCTTACGCATTTTTTCAAAATTTCAAAAACGGTCAAAAAACACTTTTGGAACAAGGAGCGCCTGGAAACGTTCCAAAAACATGTCAGGACTCTCGGCAGAGCCCAAATATGCTAAAAAAGTTGACTTTTAAGAAAAGTCGATTTTTGACTTTTTCGTAAGGGGGGGTGCTTACGCATTTTTTCAAAATTTGAAAAACGGTCAAAAAACACTTTTGGAACAAGGAGCGCCTGGAAACGTTCCAAAAACATGTCAGGACTCTCGGCAGAGCCCAAATATGCTAAAAAAGTTGACTTTTAAGAAAAGTCGATTTTTGACTTTTTCGTAAGGGGGGGGTGCTTACGCATTTTTTCAAAATTTCAAAAACGGTCAAAAAACACTTTTGGGCCTAGGAACGCCTGGAAACGTTCCAAAAACATGTCAGGACTCTCGGCAGAGCCCAAATATGCTAAAAAAGTTGACTTTTGAGAAAAGTCCATTTTTGACTTTTTCGTAAGGGGGGGTGCTTACGCATTTTTTCAAAATTTCAAAAACGATCTAAAAACACTTTTGGAACAAGGAGCGCCTGGAAACGTTCCAAAAACATGTGAGGACTCTCAGCAGAGCCCAAATATGCTAAAAAAGTTGACTTTTGAGAAAAGTCCATTTTTGACTTTTTCGTAAGGGGGGGGGGGTGCTTACGCATTTTTTCAAAATTTCAAAAACAGTCAACAAACAATTTTGGAACAAGGAGCGCCTGGAAACGTTCCAAAAACATGTCAGGACTCTCAGCAGAGCCCAAATATAAGAAAAAAGTTGACTTTTGAGAAAAGTCCATTTTTGACTTTTTCGTAAGGGGGGGTGCTTACGCATTTTTTCAAAATTTCAAAAGCGGTCAAAAAACACTTTTGGAACAAGGAGCGCCTGGAAACGTTCCAAAAACATGTCAGGACTCTCGGCAGAGCCCAAATATAAGAAAAAAGTTGACTTTTGAGAAAAGTCCATTTTTGACTTTTTCGTAAGGGGGGGTGCTTACGCATTTTTTCAAAATTTCAAAAACGGTCTAAAAACACTTTTGGAACAAGGAGCGCCTGGAAACGTTCCAAAAACATGTCAGGACTCTCGGCAGAGCCCAAATATAAGAAAAAAGTTGACTTTTGAGAAAAGTCAATTTTTGACTTTTTCGTAAGGGGGGGTGCTTACGCATTTTTTCAAAATTTCAAAAAGGGTCAAAAAACACTTTTGGAACAAGGAGCGCCTGGAAACGTTCCAAAAACATGTCAGGACTCTCGGCAGTGCCCAAATATTCTAAAAAAGTTGACTTTTGAGAAAACTCAATTTTTGACTTTTTCGTAAGGGGGGGTGCTTACGCATTTTTTCAAAATTTCAAAAACGGTCAAAAAACACTTTTGGGCCTAGGAACGCCTGGAAACGTTCCAAAAACATGTCAGGACTCTCGGCAGAGCTTAAATATGCCAAAAAAAAAGACTTTTGAGAAAAGTCCATTTTTGACTTTTTCGTAAGGGGGGGTGCTTACGCATTTTTTCAAAATTTCAAAAACGGTCAAAAAACACTTTTGGAACAAGGAGCGCCTGGAAACGTTCCAAAAACATGTCAGGACTCTCGGCAGAGCCCAAATATAAGAAAAAAGTTGACTTTTGAGAAAAGTCCATTTTTGACTTTTTCCTAAGGGGGGGGTGCTTACGCATTTTTTCAAAATTTCAAAAACGGTCTAAAAACACTTTTGGAACAAGGAGCGCCTGGAAACGTTCCAAAAACATGTCAGGACTCTCGGCAGAGCCCAAATATAAGAAAAAAGTTGACTTTTGAGAAAAGTCCATTTTTGACTTTTTCGTAAGGGGGGGTGCTTACGCATTTTTTCAAAATTTCAAAAGCGGTCAAAAAACACTTTTGGAACAAGGAGCGCCTGGAAACGTTCCAAAAACATGTCAGGACTCTCGGCAGAGCCCAAATATAAGAAAAAAGTTGACTTTTGAGAAAAGTCCATTTTTGACTTTTTCGTAAGGGGGGGTGCTTACGCATTTTTTCAAAATTTCAAAAACGGTCAAAAAACACTTTTGGAACAAGGAGCGCCTGGAAACGTTCCAAAAACATGTCAGGACTCTCGGCAGAGCCCAAATATAAGAAAAAAGTTGACTTTTGAGAAAAGTCCATTTTTGACTTTTTCGTAAGGGGGGGTCCTTACGCATTCTTTCAAAATTTCAAAAACGGTCAAAAAACACTTTTGGAACAAGGAGCGCCTGGAAACGTTCCAAAAACATGTCAGGACTCTCGGCAGAGCCTAAATATGCCAAAAAATTTGAATTTTGAGAAAAGTCCATTTTTGACTTTTTCGTAAGGGGGGGTCCTTACGCATTCTTTCAAAATTTCAAAAACGGTCAAAAAACACTTTTGGAACAAGGAGCGCCTGGAAACGTTCCAAAAACATGTCAGGACTCTCGGCAGAGCCTAAATATGCCAAAAAATTTGACTTTTGAGAAAAGTCAATTTTTGACTTTTTCGTAAGGGGGGGTGCTTACGCATTTTTTCAAAATTTCAAAAACGGTCTAAAAACACTTTTGGAACAAGGAGCGCCTGGAAATGTTCCAAAAACATGTCAGGACTCTCGGCAGAGCCCAAATATAAGAAAAAAGTTGACTTTTGAGAAAAGTCCATTTTTTACTTTTTCGTAAGGGGGGGGTGCTTACGCATTTTTTCAAAATTTCAAAAACGGTCAAAAAACACTTTTGGAACAAGGAGCGCCTGGAAACGTTCCAAAAACATGTCAGGACTCTCGGCAGAGCCCAAATATAAGAAAAAAGTTGACTTTTGAGAAAAGTCAATTTTTGACTTTTTCGTAATGGGGTGTGCTTACGCATTTTTTCAAAATTTCAAAAACGGTCTAAAAACACTTTTGGAACAAGGAGCGCCTGGAAACGTTCCAAAAACATGTCAGGACTCTCGGCAGAGCCCAAATATAAGAAAAAAGTTGACTTTTGAGAAAAGTCCATTTTTGACTTTTTCGTAAGGGGGGGTGCTTACGCATTTTTTCAAAATTTCAAAAGCGGTCAAAAAACACTTTTGGAACAAGGAGCGCCTGGAAACGTTCCAAAAACATGTCAGGACTCTCGGCAGAGCCCAAATATAAGAAAAAAGTTGACTTTTGAGAAAAGTCCATTTTTGACTTTTTCGTAAGGGGGGGTGCTTACGCATTTTTTCAAAATTTCAAAAACGGTCTAAAAACACTTTTGGAACAAGGAGCGCCTGGAAACGTTCCAAAAACATGTCAGGACTCTCGGCAGAGCCCAAATATGAGAAAAAAGTTGACTTTTGAGAAAAGTCAATTTTTGACTTTTTCGTAAGGGGGGGTGCTTACGCATTTTTTCAAAATTTCAAAAAGGGTCAAAAAACACTTTTGGAACAAGGAGCGCCTGGAAACGTTCCAAAAACATGTCAGGACTCTCGGCAGTGCCCAAATATTCTAAAAAAGTTGACTTTTGAGAAAACTCAATTTTTGACTTTTTCGTAAGGGGGGGTGCTTACGCATTTTTTCAAAATTTCAAAAACGGTCAAAAAACACTTTTGGGCCTAGGAACGCCTGGAAACGTTCCAAAAACATGTCAGGACTCTCGGCAGAGCTTAAATATGCCAAAAAAAAAGACTTTTGAGAAAAGTCCATTTTTGACTTTTTCGTAAGGGGGGGTGCTTACGCATTTTTTCAAAATTTCAAAAACGGTCAAAAAACACTTTTGGAACAAGGAGCGCCTGGAAACGTTCCAAAAACATGTCAGGACTCTCGGCAGAGCCCAAATATAAGAAAAAAGTTTACTTTTGAGAAAAGTCCATTTTTGACTTTTTCCTAAGGGGGGGTGCTTACGCATTTTTTCAAAATTTCAAAAACGGTCTAAAAACACTTTTGGAACAAGGAGCGCCTGGAAACGTTCCAAAAACATGTCAGGACTCTCGGCAGAGCCCAAATATGCTAAAAAAGTTGACTTTTGAGAAAACTCAATTTTTTACTTTTTCGTAAGGGGGGGTCCTTACGCATTTTTTCAAAATTTCAAAAACGGTCAAAAAACACTTTTGGAACAAGGAGCGCCTGGAAATGTTCCAAAAACATGTCAGGACTCTCGGCAGAGCCCAAATATGCTAAAAAAGTTGACTTTTGAGAAAAGTCCATTTTTGACTTTTTCGTAAGGGGGGGTGCTTACGCATTTTTTCAAAATTTCAAAAAGAGTCAAAAAACACTTTTGGAACAAGGAGCGCCTGGAAACGTTCCAAAAACATGTCAGGACTCTCGGCAGAGCCCAAATATAAGAAAAGGTTTGACTTTTGAAAAAAGTCAATTTTTGACTTTTTCGTAAGGGGGGGTGCTTACACATTTTTTCAAAATTTCAAAAACGGTCAAAAAACACTTTTGGAACAAGGAGCGCCTGGAAACTTTCCAAAAACATGTCAGGACTCTCGGCAGAGCCCAAATATGCTAAAAATGTTGACTTTTTCGTAAGGGGGGGTGCTTACGCATTTTTTCAAAATTTCAAAAACGGTCAAAAAACACTTTTGGAACAAGGAGCGCCTGGAAACGTTCCAAAAACATGTCAGGACTCTCGGCAGAGCCCAAATATGCTAAAAAAGTTGACTTTTGAGAAAAGTCAATTTTTGACTTTTTCGTAAGGGGGGGTGCTTACGCATTTTTTCAAAATTTCAAAAACGGTCAAAAAACACTTTTGGAACAAGGAGCGCCTGGAAACGTTCCAAAAACATGTCAGGACTCTCGGCAGAGCTTAAATATGCCAAAAAAAAAGACTTTTGAGAAAAGTCCATTTTTGACTTTTTCGTAAGGGGGGGTGCTTACGCATTTTTTCAAAATTTCAAAAACTGTCAAAAAACACTTTTGGAACAAGGAGCGCCTGGAAACGTTCCAAAAACATGTCAGGACTCTCGGCAGAGCCCAAATATTCTAAAAAAGTTTACTTTTGAGAAAAGTCCATTTTTGACTTTTTCGTAAGGGGGGGTGCTTACGCATTTTTTCAAAATTTCAAAAACGGTCAAAAAACACTTTTGGAACAAGGAGCGCCTGGAAACGTTCCAAAAACATGTCAGGACTCTCGGCAGAGCCCAAATATAAGAAAAAAGTTGACTTTTGAGAAAAGTCCATTTTTGACTTTTTCGTAAGGGGGGGTCCTTACGCATTCTTTCAAAATTTCAAAAACGGTCAAAAAACACTTTTGGAACAAGGAGCGCCTGGAAACGTTCCAAAAACATGTCAGGACTCTCGGCAGAGCCTAAATATGCCAAAAAATTTGACTTTTGAGAAAAGTCCATTTTTGACTTTTTCGTAAGGGGGGGTCCTTACGCATTCTTTCAAAATTTCAAAAACGGTCAAAAAACACTTTTGGAACAAGGAGCGCCTGGAAACGTTCCAAAAACATGTCAGGACTCTCGGCAGAGCCTAAATATGCCAAAAAATTTGACTTTTGAGAAAAGTCAATTTTTGACTTTTTCGTAAGGGGGGGTGCTTACGCATTTTTTCAAAATTTCAAAAACGGTCTAAAAACACTTTTGGAACAAGGAGCGCCTGGAAATGTTCCAAAAACATGTCAGGACTCTCGGCAGAGCCCAAATATAAGAAAAAAGTTGACTTTTGAGAAAAGTCCATTTTTTACTTTTTCGTAAGGGGGGGGTGCTTACGCATTTTTTCAAAATTTCAAAAACGGTCAAAAAACACTTTTGGAACAAGGAGCGCCTGGAAACGTTCCAAAAACATGTCAGGACTCTCGGCAGAGCCCAAATATAAGAAAAAAGTTGACTTTTGAGAAAAGTCAATTTTTGACTTTTTCGTAATGGGGTGTGCTTACGCATTTTTTCAAAATTTCAAAAACGGTCTAAAAACACTTTTGGAACAAGGAGCGCCTGGAAACGTTCCAAAAACATGTCAGGACTCTCGGCAGAGCCGAAATATAAGAAAAAAGTTGACTTTTGAGAAAAGTCCATTTTTGACTTTTTCGTAAGGGGGGGTGCTTACGCATTTTTTCAAAATTTCAAAAGCGGTCAAAAAACACTTTTGGAACAAGGAGCGCCTGGAAACGTTCCAAAAACATGTCAGGACTCTCGGCAGAGCCCAAATATAAGAAAAAAGTTGACTTTTGAGAAAAGTCCATTTTTGACTTTTTCGTAAGGGGGGGTGCTTACGCATTTTTTCAAAATTTCAAAAACGGTCTAAAAACACTTTTGGAACAAGGAGCGCCTGGAAACGTTCCAAAAACATGTCAGGACTCTCGGCAGAGCCCAAATATGAGAAAAAAGTTGACTTTTGAGAAAAGTCAATTTTTGACTTTTTCGTAAGGGGGGGTGCTTACGCATTTTTTCAAAATTTCAAAAAGGGTCAAAAAACACTTTTGGAACAAGGAGCGCCTGGAAACGTTCCAAAAACATGTCAGGACTCTCGGCAGTGCCCAAATATTCTAAAAAAGTTGACTTTTGAGAAAACTCAATTTTTGACTTTTTCGTAAGGGGGGGTGCTTACGCATTTTTTCAAAATTTCAAAAACGGTCAAAAAACACTTTTGGGCCTAGGAACGCCTGGAAACGTTCCAAAAACATGTCAGGACTCTCGGCAGAGCTTAAATATGCCAAAAAAAAAGACTTTTGAGAAAAGTCCATTTTTGACTTTTTCGTAAGGGGGGGTGCTTACGCATTTTTTCAAAATTTCAAAAACGGTCAAAAAACACTTTTGGAACAAGGAGCGCCTGGAAACGTTCCAAAAACATGTCAGGACTCTCGGCAGAGCCCAAATATAAGAAAAAAGTTTACTTTTGAGAAAAGTCCATTTTTGACTTTTTCCTAAGGGGGGGTGCTTACGCATTTTTTCAAAATTTCAAAAACGGTCTAAAAACACTTTTGGAACAAGGAGCGCCTGGAAACGTTCCAAAAACATGTCAGGACTCTCGGCAGAGCCCAAATATGCTAAAAAAGTTGACTTTTGAGAAAACTCAATTTTTTACTTTTTCGTAAGGGGGGGTCCTTACGCATTTTTTCAAAATTTCAAAAACGGTCAAAAAACACTTTTGGAACAAGGAGCGCCTGGAAATGTTCCAAAAACATGTCAGGACTCTCGGCAGAGCCCAAATATGCTAAAAAAGTTGACTTTTGAGAAAAGTCCATTTTTGACTTTTTCGTAAGGGGGGGTGCTTACGCATTTTTTCAAAATTTCAAAAACGGTCAAAAAACACTTTTGGAACAAGGAGCGCCTGGAAACGTTCCAAAAACATGTCAGGACTCTCGGCAGAGCCCAAATATAAGAAAAGGTTTGACTTTTGAAAAAAGTCAATTTTTGACTTTTTCGTAAGGGGGGGTGCTTACACATTTTTTCAAAATTTCAAAAACGGTCAAAAAACACTTTTGGAACAAGGAGCGCCTGGAAACTTTCCAAAAACATGTCAGGACTCTCGGCAGAGCCCAAATATGCTAAAAATGTTGACTTTTTCGTAAGGGGGGGTGCTTACGCATTTTTTCAAAATTTCAAAAACGGTCAAAAAACACTTTTGGAACAAGGAGCGCCTGGAAACGTTCCAAAAACATGTCAGGACTCTCGGCAGAGCCCAAATATGCTAAAAAAGTTGACTTTTGAGAAAAGTCAATTTTTGACTTTTTCGTAAGGGGGGGTGCTTACGCATTTTTTCAAAATTTCAAAAACGGTCAAAAAACACTTTTGGAACAAGGAGCGCCTGGAAACGTTCCAAAAATATGTCAGGACTCTCGGCAGAGCCCAAATATGCTAAAAATGTTGACTTTTGAGAAAAGTCAATTTTTGACTTTTTCGTAAGGGGGGGTGCTTACGCATTTTTTCAAAATTTCAAAAACGGTCAAAAAACACTTTTGGAACAAGGAGCGCCTGGAAACGTTCCAAAAACATGTCAGGACTCTCGGCAGAGCCCAAATATGCTAAAAAAGTTGACTTTTGAGAAAAGTCAATTTTTGACTTTTTCGTAAGGGGGGGTGCTTACGCATTTTTTCAATATTTCAAAAACGGTCTAAAAACACTTTTGGAACAAGGAGCGCCTGGAAACGTTCCAAAAACATGTCAGGACTCTCGGCAGAGCCTAAATATGCCAAAAAATTTGACTTTTGAGAAAAGTCAATTTTTGACTTTTTCGTAAGGGGGGGTGCTTACGCATTTTTTCAAAATTTCAAAAACGGTCAAAAAACAGTTTTGGAACAAGGAGCGCCTGGAAACGTTCCAAAAACATGTCAGGACTCTCGGCAGAGCCCAAATATGCTAAAAAAGTTGACTTTTGAGAAAAGTCAATTTTTGACTTTTTCGTAAGGGGGGGTGCTTACGCATTTTTTCAAAATTTCAAAAACGGTCAAAAAACACTTTTGGAACAAGGAGCGCCTGGAAATGTTCCAAAAACATGTCAGGACTCTCGGCAGAGCCCAAATATAAGAAAAAAGTTGACTTTTGAGAAAAGTCCATTTTTGACTTTTTCGTAAGGGGGGGTGCTTACGCATTTTTTCAAAATTTCAAAAACGGTCAAAAAACACTTTTGGAACAAGGAGCGCCTGGAAACGTTCCAAAAACATGTCAGGACTCTCGGCAGAGCCCAAATATGCTAAAAAAGTTGACTTTTAAGAAAAGTCGATTTTTGACTTTTTCGTAAGGGGGGGTGCTTACGCATTTTTTCAAAATTTGAAAAACGGTCAAAAAACACTTTTGGAACAAGGAGCGCCTGGAAACGTTCCAAAAACATGTCAGGACTCTCGGCAGAGCCCAAATATGCTAAAAAAGTTGACTTTTAAGAAAAGTCGATTTTTGACTTTTTCGTAAGGGGGGGGTGCTTACGCATTTTTTCAAAATTTCAAAAACGGTCAAAAAACACTTTTGGGCCTAGGAACGCCTGGAAACGTTCCAAAAACATGTCAGGACTCTCGGCAGAGCCCAAATATGCTAAAAAAGTTGACTTTTGAGAAAAGTCCATTTTTGACTTTTTCGTAAGGGGGGGTGCTTACGCATTTTTTCAAAATTTCAAAAACGATCTAAAAACACTTTTGGAACAAGGAGCGCCTGGAAACGTTCCAAAAACATGTGAGGACTCTCAGCAGAGCCCAAATATGCTAAAAAAGTTGACTTTTGAGAAAAGTCCATTTTTGACTTTTTCGTAAGGGGGGGGGGTGCTTACGCATTTTTTCAAAATTTCAAAAACAGTCAACAAACAATTTTGGAACAAGGAGCGCCTGGAAACGTTCCAAAAACATGTCAGGACTCTCAGCAGAGCCCAAATATAAGAAAAAAGTTGACTTTTGAGAAAAGTCCATTTTTGACTTTTTCGTAAGGGGGGGTGCTTACGCATTTTTTCAAAATTTCAAAAGCGGTCAAAAAACACTTTTGGAACAAGGAGCGCCTGGAAACGTTCCAAAAACATGTCAGGACTCTCGGCAGAGCCCAAATATAAGAAAAAAGTTGACTTTTGAGAAAAGTCCATTTTTGACTTTTTCGTAAGGGGGGGTGCTTACGCATTTTTTCAAAATTTCAAAAACGGTCTAAAAACACTTTTGGAACAAGGAGCGCCTGGAAACGTTCCAAAAACATGTCAGGACTCTCGGCAGAGCCCAAATATAAGAAAAAAGTTGACTTTTGAGAAAAGTAAATTTTTGACTTTTTCGTAAGGGGGGGTGCTTACGCATTTTTTCAAAATTTCAAAAAGGGTCAAAAAACACTTTTGGAACAAGGAGCGCCTGGAAACGTTCCAAAAACATGTCAGGACTCTCGGCAGTGCCCAAATATTCTAAAAAAGTTGACTTTTGAGAAAACTCAATTTTTGACTTTTTCGTAAGGGGGGGTGCTTACGCATTTTTTCAAAATTTCAAAAACGGTCAAAAAACACTTTTGGGCCTAGGAACGCCTGGAAACGTTCCAAAAACATGTCAGGACTCTCGGCAGAGCTTAAATATGCCAAAAAAAAAGACTTTTGAGAAAAGTCCATTTTTGACTTTTTCGTAAGGGGGGGTGCTTACGCATTTTTTCAAAATTTCAAAAACGGTCAAAAAACACTTTTGGAACAAGGAGCGCCTGGAAACGTTCCAAAAACATGTCAGGACTCTCGGCAGAGCCCAAATATAAGAAAAAAGTTGACTTTTGAGAAAAGTCCATTTTTGACTTTTTCCTAAGGGGGGGGTGCTTACGCATTTTTTCAAAATTTCAAAAACGGTCTAAAAACACTTTTGGAACAAGGAGCGCCTGGAAACGTTCCAAAAACATGTCAGGACTCTCGGCAGAGCCCAAATATAAGAAAAAAGTTGACTTTTGAGAAAAGTCCATTTTTGACTTTTTCGTAAGGGGGGGTGCTTACGCATTTTTTCAAAATTTCAAAAGCGGTCAAAAAACACTTTTGGAACAAGGAGCGCCTGGAAACGTTCCAAAAACATGTCAGGACTCTCGGCAGAGCCCAAATATAAGAAAAAAGTTGACTTTTGAGAAAAGTCCATTTTTGACTTTTTCGTAAGGGGGGGTGCTTACGCATTTTTTCAAAATTTCAAAAACGGTCTAAAAACACTTTTGGAACAAGGAGCGCCTGCAAACGTTCCAAAAACATGTCAGGACTCTCGGCAGAGCCCAAATATGAGAAAAAAGTTGACTTTTGAGAAAAGTCAATTTTTGACTTTTTCGTAAGGGGGGGTGCTTACGCATTTTTTCAAAATTTCAAAAAGGGTCAAAAAACACTTTTGGAACAAGGAGCGCCTGGAAACGTTCCAAAAACATGTCAGGACTCTCGGCAGTGCCCAAATATTCTAAAAAAGTTGACTTTTGAGAAAACTCAATTTTTGACTTTTTCGTAAGGGGGGGTGCTTACGCATTTTTTCAAAATTTCAAAAACGGTCAAAAAACACTTTTGGGCCTAGGAACGCCTGGAAACGTTCCAAAAACATGTCAGGACTCTCGGCAGAGCTTAAATATACCAAAAAAAAAGACTTTTGAGAAAAGTCCATTTTTGACTTTTTCGTAAGGGGGGGTGCTTACGCATTTTTTCAAAATTTCAAAAACGGTCAAAAAACAGTTTTGGAACAAGGAGCGCCTGGAAACGTTCCAAAAACATGTCAGGACTCTCGGCAGAGCCCAAATATAAGAAAAAAGTTGACTTTTGAGAAAAGTCCATTTTTGACTTTTTCCTAAGGGGGGGTGCTTACGCATTTTTTCAAAATTTCAAAAACGGTCTAAAAACACTTTTGGAACAAGGAGCGCCTGGAAACGTTCCAAAAACATGTCAGGACTCTCGGCAGAGCCTAAATATGCCAAAAAATTTGACTTTTGAGAAAAGTCAATTTTTGACTTTTTCGTAAGGGGGGGTCCTTACGCATTTTTTCAAAATTTCAAAAACGGTCAAAAAACACTTTTGGAACAAGGAGCGCCTGGAAACGTTCCAAAAACATGTCAGGACTCTCGGCAGAGCCCAAATATAAGAAAAAAGTTGACTTTTGAGAAAAGTCCATTTTTGACTTTTTCGTAAGGGGGGGTGCTTACGCATTTTTTCAAAATTTCAAAAACGGTCTAAAAACACTTTTGGAACAAGGAGCGCCTGCAAACGTTCCAAAAACATGTCAGGACTCTCGGCAGAGCCCAAATATGAGAAAAAAGTTGACTTTTGAGAAAAGTCAATTTTTGACTTTTTCGTAAGGGGGGGTGCTTACGCATTTTTTCAAAATTTCAAAAAGGGTCAAAAAACACTTTTGGAACAAGGAGCGCCTGGAAACGTTCCAAAAACATGTCAGGACTCTCGGCAGTGCCCAAATATTCTAAAAAAGTTGACTTTTGAGAAAACTCAATTTTTGACTTTTTCGTAAGGGGGGGTGCTTACGCATTTTTTCAAAATTTCAAAAACGGTCAAAAAACACTTTTGGGCCTAGGAACGCCTGGAAACGTTCCAAAAACATGTCAGGACTCTCGGCAGAGCTTAAATATACCAAAAAAAAAGACTTTTGAGAAAAGTCCATTTTTGACTTTTTCGTAAGGGGGGGTGCTTACGCATTTTTTCAAAATTTCAAAAACGGTCAAAAAACACTTTTGGAACAAGGAGCGCCTGGAAACGTTCCAAAAACATGTCAGGACTCTCGGCAGAGCCCAAATATAAGAAAAAAGTTGACTTTTGAGAAAAGTCCATTTTTGACTTTTTCCTAAGGGGGGGTGCTTACGCATTTTTTCAAAATTTCAAAAACGGTCTAAAAACACTTTTGGAACAAGGAGCGCCTGGAAACGTTCCAAAAACATGTCAGGACTCTCGGCAGAGCCTAAATATGCCAAAAAATTTGACTTTTGAGAAAAGTCAATTTTTGACTTTTTCGTAAGGGGGGGTCCTTACGCATTTTTTCAAAATTTCAAAAACGGTCAAAAAACACTTTTGGAACAAGGAGCGCCTGGAAACATTCCAAAAACATGTCAGGACTCTCGACAGAGCCCAAATATGCTAAAAAAGTTGACTTTTAAGAAAACTCAATTTTTGACTTTTTCGTAAGGGGGGGTCCTTACGCATTCTTTCAAAATTTCAAAAACGGTCAAAAAACACTTTTGGAACAAGGAGCGCCTGGAAACGTTCCAAAAACATGTCAGGACTCTCGGCAGAGCCCAAATATAAGAAAAAAGTTGACTTTTGAGAAAAGTCCATTTTTGACTTTTTCGTAAGGGGGGGTGCTTACGCATTTTTTCAAAATTTCAAAAACGGTCAAAAAACACTTTTGGAACAAGGAGCGCCTGGAAACGTTCCAAAAACATGTCAGGACTCTCGGCAGAGCCCAAATATAAGAAAAAAGTTGACTTTTGAGAAAAGTCCATTTTTGACTTTTTCGTAAGGGGGGGTGCTTGCGCATTTTTTCAAAATTTCAAAAACGGTCAAAAAACACTTTTGGAACAAGGAGCGGCTGGAAACGTTCCAAAAACATGTCAGGACTCTCGGCAGAGCCCAAATATAAGAAAAGGTTTGACTTTTTAGAAAAGTCCATTTTTGACTTTTTCGTAAGGGGGGGTGCTTACGCATTTTTTCAAAATTTCAAAAACGGTCAAAAAACACTTTTGGGCCTAGGAACGCCTGGAAACGTTCCAAAAACATGTCAGGACTCTCGGCAGAGCCCAAATATGCTAAAAAAGTTGACTTTTGAGAAAAGTCAATTTTTGACTTTTTCGTAAGGGTTAGGGTTAGGGGGGGGTGCTTACGCATTCTTTCAAAATTTCAAAAACGGTCAAAAAACACTTTTGGAACAAGGAGCGCCTGGAAACGTTCCAAAAACATGTCAGGACTCTCGGCAGAGCCTAAATATGCCAAAAAAATTGACTTTTGAGAAAAGTCAATTTTTGACTTTTTCGTAAGGGGGGGTGCTTACGCATTTTTTCAAAATTTCAAAAACGGTCAAAAAACACTTTTGGAACAAGGAGCGCCTGGAAACGTTCCAAAAACATGTCAGGACTCTCGGCAGAGCCCAAATATGCTAAAAAAGTTTTGACTTTTGAGAAAAGTCCATTTTTGACTTTTTCGTAAGGGGGGGTGCTTACGCATTTTTTCAAAATTTCAAAAACGGTAAAAAAACAATTTTGGGCCTAGGAACGCCTGGAAACATTCCAAAAACATGTCAGGACTCTCGGCAGAGCCCAAATATGCTAAAAAAGTTGACTTTTGAGAAAAGTCAAATTTTGACTTTTTCGTAAGGGGGGGTGCTTACGCATTTTTTCAAAATTTCAAAAACGGTCAAAAAACACTTTTGGAACAAGGAGCGCCTGGAAACGTTCCAAAAACATGTCAGGACTCTCGGCAGAGCCCAAATATATGAAAAAAGTTGACTTTTGAGAAAAGTCCATTTTTGACTTTTTCGTAAGGGGGGGTGCTTACGCATTTTTTCAAAATTTCAAAAACGGTCAAAAAACACTTTTGGAACAAGGAGCGCCTGGAAACGTTCCAAAAACATGTCAGGACTCTCGGCAGAGCCTAAATATGCCAAAAAATTTGACTTTTGAGAAAAGTCAATTTTTGACTTTTTCGTAAGGGGGGGTGCTTACGCAATTTTTCAAAATTTCAAAAATGGTCAAAAAACACTTTTGGAACAAGGAGCGCCTGGAAACGTTCCAAAAACATGTCAGGACTCTCGACAGAGCCCAAATATGCTAAAAAAGTTGACTTTTAAGAAAACTCAATTTTTGACTTTTTCGTAAGGGGGGGTCCTTACGCATTTTTTCAAAATTTCAAAAACGGTCAAAAAACACTTTTGGAAGAAGGAGCGCCTGGAAACGTTCCAAAAACATGTCAGGACTCTCGGCAGAGCCCAAATATAAGAAAAAAGTTAACTTTTGAGAAAAGTCCATTTTTGACTTTTTCGTAAGGGGGGGTGCTTACGCATTTTTTCAAAATTTCAAAAACGGTCTAAAAACACTTTTGGAACAAGGAGCGCCTGGAAACGTTCCAAAAACATGTGAGGACTCTCAGCAGAGCCCAAATATGCTAAAAAAGTTGACTTTTGAGAAAAGTCAATTTTTGACTTTTTCGTGAGGGGGGGGTGCTTACGCATTTTTTCAAAATTTCAAAAACAGTCAACAAACACTTTTGGAACAAGGAGCGCCTGGAAACGTTCCAAAAACATGTCAGGACTCTCGGCAGAGCCCAAATATAAGAAAAAAGTTGACTTTTGAGAAAAGTCAATTTTTGACTTTTTCGTAAGGGGGGGTCCTTACGCATTTTTTCAAAATTTCAAAAACGGTCAAAAAACACTTTTGGAACAAGGAGCGCCTGGAAACGTTCCAAAAACATGTCAGGACTCTCGGCAGAGCCCAAATATAAGAAAAAAGTTGACTTTTGAGAAAAGTCAAATTTTGACTTTTTCGTAAGGGGGGGTGCTTACGCATTTTTTCAAAATTTCAAAAACGGTCAAAAAACACTTTTGGAACAAGGAGCGCCTGGAAATGTTCCAAAAACATGTCAGGACTCTCGGCAGAGCCCAAATATAAGAAAAAAGTTGACTTTTGAGAAAAGTCAATTTTTGACTTTTTCGTAAGGGGGGTTGCTTGCGCAATTTTTCAAAATTTCAAAAATGGTCAAAAAACACTTTTGGAACAAGGAGCGCCTGGAAACGTTCCAAAAACATGTCAGGACTCTCGACAGAGCCCAAATATGCTAAAAAAGTTGACTTTTAAGAAAACTCAATTTTTGACTTTTTCGTAAGGGGGGGTCCTTACGCATTTTTTCAAAATTTCAAAAACGGTCAAAAAACACTTTTGGAAGAAGGAGCGCCTGGAAACGTTCCAAAAACATGTCAGGACTCTCGGCAGAGCCCAAATATAAGAAAAAAGTTAACTTTTGAGAAAAGTCCATTTTTGACTTTTTCGTAAGGGGGGGTGCTTACGCATTTTTTCAAAATTTCAAAAACGGTCTAAAAACACTTTTGGAACAAGGAGCGCCTGGAAACGTTCCAAAAACATGTGAGGACTCTCAGCAGAGCCCAAATATGCTAAAAAAGTTGACTTTTGAGAAAAGTCAATTTTTGACTTTTTCGTGAGGGGGGGGTGCTTACGCATTTTTTCAAAATTTCAAAAACAGTCAACAAACACTTTTGGAACAAGGAGCGCCTGGAAACGTTCCAAAAACATGTCAGGACTCTCGGCAGTGCCCAAATATTCTAAAAAAGTTGACTTTTGAGAAAACTCAATTTTTGACTTTTTCGTAAGGGGGGGTGCTTACGCATTTTTTCAAAATTTCAAAAACGGTCAAAAAACACTTTTGGGCCTAGGAACGCCTGGAAACGTTCCAAAAACATGTCAGGACTCTCGGCAGAGCTTAAATATACCAAAAAAAAAGACTTTTGAGAAAAGTCCATTTTTGACTTTTTCGTAAGGGGGGGTGCTTACGCATTTTTTCAAAATTTCAAAAACGGTCAAAAAACAGTTTTGGAACAAGGAGCGCCTGGAAACGTTCCAAAAACATGTCAGGACTCTCGGCAGAGCCCAAATATAAGAAAAAAGTTGACTTTTGAGAAAAGTCCATTTTTGACTTTTTCCTAAGGGGGGGTGCTTACGCATTTTTTCAAAATTTCAAAAACGGTCTAAAAACACTTTTGGAACAAGGAGCGCCTGGAAACGTTCCAAAAACATGTCAGGACTCTCGGCAGAGCCTAAATATGCCAAAAAATTTGACTTTTGAGAAAAGTCAATTTTTGACTTTTTCGTAAGGGGGGGTCCTTACGCATTTTTTCAAAATTTCAAAAACGGTCAAAAAACACTTTTGGAACAAGGAGCGCCTGGAAACGTTCCAAAAACATGTCAGGACTCTCGGCAGAGCCCAAATATAAGAAAAAAGTTGACTTTTGAGAAAAGTCCATTTTTGACTTTTTCGTAAGGGGGGGTGCTTACGCATTTTTTCAAAATTTCAAAAACGGTCTAAAAACACTTTTGGAACAAGGAGCGCCTGCAAACGTTCCAAAAACATGTCAGGACTCTCGGCAGAGCCCAAATATGAGAAAAAAGTTGACTTTTGAGAAAAGTCAATTTTTGACTTTTTCGTAAGGGGGGGTGCTTACGCATTTTTTCAAAATTTCAAAAAGGGTCAAAAAACACTTTTGGAACAAGGAGCGCCTGGAAACGTTCCAAAAACATGTCAGGACTCTCGGCAGTGCCCAAATATTCTAAAAAAGTTGACTTTTGAGAAAACTCAATTTTTGACTTTTTCGTAAGGGGGGGTGCTTACGCATTTTTTCAAAATTTCAAAAACGGTCAAAAAACACTTTTGGGCCTAGGAACGCCTGGAAACGTTCCAAAAACATGTCAGGACTCTCGGCAGAGCTTAAATATACCAAAAAAAAAGACTTTTGAGAAAAGTCCATTTTTGACTTTTTCGTAAGGGGGGGTGCTTACGCATTTTTTCAAAATTTCAAAAACGGTCAAAAAACACTTTTGGAACAAGGAGCGCCTGGAAACGTTCCAAAAACATGTCAGGACTCTCGGCAGAGCCCAAATATAAGAAAAAAGTTGACTTTTGAGAAAAGTCCATTTTTGACTTTTTCCTAAGGGGGGGTGCTTACGCATTTTTTCAAAATTTCAAAAACGGTCTAAAAACACTTTTGGAACAAGGAGCGCCTGGAAACGTTCCAAAAACATGTCAGGACTCTCGGCAGAGCCTAAATATGCCAAAAAATTTGACTTTTGAGAAAAGTCAATTTTTGACTTTTTCGTAAGGGGGGGTCCTTACGCATTTTTTCAAAATTTCAAAAACGGTCAAAAAACACTTTTGGAACAAGGAGCGCCTGGAAACATTCCAAAAACATGTCAGGACTCTCGACAGAGCCCAAATATGCTAAAAAAGTTGACTTTTAAGAAAACTCAATTTTTGACTTTTTCGTAAGGGGGGGTCCTTACGCATTCTTTCAAAATTTCAAAAACGGTCAAAAAACACTTTTGGAACAAGGAGCGCCTGGAAACGTTCCAAAAACATGTCAGGACTCTCGGCAGAGCCCAAATATAAGAAAAAAGTTGACTTTTGAGAAAAGTCCATTTTTGACTTTTTCGTAAGGGGGGGTGCTTACGCATTTTTTCAAAATTTCAAAAACGGTCAAAAAACACTTTTGGAACAAGGAGCGCCTGGAAACGTTCCAAAAACATGTCAGGACTCTCGGCAGAGCCCAAATATAAGAAAAAAGTTGACTTTTGAGAAAAGTCCATTTTTGACTTTTTCGTAAGGGGGGGTGCTTGCGCATTTTTTCAAAATTTCAAAAACGGTCAAAAAACACTTTTGGAACAAGGAGCGGCTGGAAACGTTCCAAAAACATGTCAGGACTCTCGGCAGAGCCCAAATATAAGAAAAGGTTTGACTTTTTAGAAAAGTCCATTTTTGACTTTTTCGTAAGGGGGGGTGCTTACGCATTTTTTCAAAATTTCAAAAACGGTCAAAAAACACTTTTGGGCCTAGGAACGCCTGGAAACGTTCCAAAAACATGTCAGGACTCTCGGCAGAGCCCAAATATGCTAAAAAAGTTGACTTTTGAGAAAAGTCAATTTTTGACTTTTTCGTAAGGGTTAGGGTTAGGGGGGGGTGCTTACGCATTCTTTCAAAATTTCAAAAACGGTCAAAAAACACTTTTGGAACAAGGAGCGCCTGGAAACGTTCCAAAAACATGTCAGGACTCTCGGCAGAGCCTAAATATGCCAAAAAAATTGACTTTTGAGAAAAGTCAATTTTTGACTTTTTCGTAAGGGGGGGTGCTTACGCATTTTTTCAAAATTTCAAAAACGGTCAAAAAACACTTTTGGAACAAGGAGCGCCTGGAAACGTTCCAAAAACATGTCAGGACTCTCGGCAGAGCCCAAATATGCTAAAAAAGTTTTGACTTTTGAGAAAAGTCCATTTTTGACTTTTTCGTAAGGGGGGGTGCTTACGCATTTTTTCAAAATTTCAAAAACGGTAAAAAAACAATTTTGGGCCTAGGAACGCCTGGAAACATTCCAAAAACATGTCAGGACTCTCGGCAGAGCCCAAATATGCTAAAAAAGTTGACTTTTGAGAAAAGTCAAATTTTGACTTTTTCGTAAGGGGGGGTGCTTACGCATTTTTTCAAAATTTCAAAAACGGTCAAAAAACACTTTTGGAACAAGGAGCGCCTGGAAACGTTCCAAAAACATGTCAGGACTCTCGGCAGAGCCCAAATATATGAAAAAAGTTGACTTTTGAGAAAAGTCCATTTTTGACTTTTTCGTAAGGGGGGGTGCTTACGCATTTTTTCAAAATTTCAAAAACGGTCAAAAAACACTTTTGGAACAAGGAGCGCCTGGAAACGTTCCAAAAACATGTCAGGACTCTCGGCAGAGCCTAAATATGCCAAAAAATTTGACTTTTGAGAAAAGTCAATTTTTGACTTTTTCGTAAGGGGGGGTGCTTACGCAATTTTTCAAAATTTCAAAAATGGTCAAAAAACACTTTTGGAACAAGGAGCGCCTGGAAACGTTCCAAAAACATGTCAGGACTCTCGACAGAGCCCAAATATGCTAAAAAAGTTGACTTTTAAGAAAACTCAATTTTTGACTTTTTCGTAAGGGGGGGTCCTTACGCATTTTTTCAAAATTTCAAAAACGGTCAAAAAACACTTTTGGAAGAAGGAGCGCCTGGAAACGTTCCAAAAACATGTCAGGACTCTCGGCAGAGCCCAAATATAAGAAAAAAGTTAACTTTTGAGAAAAGTCCATTTTTGACTTTTTCGTAAGGGGGGGTGCTTACGCATTTTTTCAAAATTTCAAAAACGGTCTAAAAACACTTTTGGAACAAGGAGCGCCTGGAAACGTTCCAAAAACATGTGAGGACTCTCAGCAGAGCCCAAATATGCTAAAAAAGTTGACTTTTGAGAAAAGTCAATTTTTGACTTTTTCGTGAGGGGGGGGTGCTTACGCATTTTTTCAAAATTTCAAAAACAGTCAACAAACACTTTTGGAACAAGGAGCGCCTGGAAACGTTCCAAAAACATGTCAGGACTCTCGGCAGAGCCCAAATATAAGAAAAAAGTTGACTTTTGAGAAAAGTCAATTTTTGACTTTTTCGTAAGGGGGGGTCCTTACGCATTTTTTCAAAATTTCAAAAACGGTCAAAAAACACTTTTGGAACAAGGAGCGCCTGGAAACGTTCCAAAAACATGTCAGGACTCTCGGCAGAGCCCAAATATAAGAAAAAAGTTGACTTTTGAGAAAAGTCAAATTTTGACTTTTTCGTAAGGGGGGGTGCTTACGCATTTTTTCAAAATTTCAAAAACGGTCAAAAAACACTTTTGGAACAAGGAGCGCCTGGAAACGTTCCAAAAACATGTCAGGACTCTCGGCAGAGCCCAAATATAAGAAAAAAGTTGACTTTTGAGAAAAGTCAATTTTTGACTTTTTCGTAAGGGGGGTTGCTTGCGCAATTTTTCAAAATTTCAAAAATGGTCAAAAAACACTTTTGGAACAAGGAGCGCCTGGAAACGTTCCAAAAACATGTCAGGACTCTCGACAGAGCCCAAATATGCTAAAAAAGTTGACTTTTAAGAAAACTCAATTTTTGACTTTTTCGTAAGGGGGGGTCCTTACGCATTTTTTCAAAATTTCAAAAACGGTCAAAAAACACTTTTGGAAGAAGGAGCGCCTGGAAACGTTCCAAAAACATGTCAGGACTCTCGGCAGAGCCCAAATATAAGAAAAAAGTTAACTTTTGAGAAAAGTCCATTTTTGACTTTTTCGTAAGGGGGGGTGCTTACGCATTTTTTCAAAATTTCAAAAACGGTCTAAAAACACTTTTGGAACAAGGAGCGCCTGGAAACGTTCCAAAAACATGTGAGGACTCTCAGCAGAGCCCAAATATGCTAAAAAAGTTGACTTTTGAGAAAAGTCAATTTTTGACTTTTTCGTGAGGGGGGGGTGCTTACGCATTTTTTCAAAATTTCAAAAACAGTCAACAAACACTTTTGGAACAAGGAGCGCCTGGAAACGTTCCAAAAACATGTCAGGACTCTCGGCAGAGCCCAAATATAAGAAAAAAGTTGACTTTTGAGAAAAGTCAATTTTTGACTTTTTCGTAAGGGGGGGTCCTTACGCATTTTTTCAAAATTTCAAAAACGGTCAAAAAACACTTTTGGAACAAGGAGCGCCTGGAAACGTTCCAAAAACATGTCAGGACTCTCGGCAGAGCCCAAATATAAGAAAAAAGTTGACTTTTGAGAAAAGTCAAATTTTGACTTTTTCGTAAGGGGGGGTGCTTACGCATTTTTTCAAAATTTCAAAAACGGTCAAAAAACACTTTTGGAACAAGGAGCGCCTGGAAACGTTCCAAAAACATGTCAGGACTCTCGGCAGAGCCCAAATATAAGAAAAAAGTTGACTTTTGAGAAAAGTCAATTTTTGACTTTTTCGTAAGGGGGGTTGCTTGCGCATTTTTTCAAAATTTCAAAAACGGTCAAAAAACACTTTTGGAACAAGGAGCGCCTGGAAACGTTCCAAAAACATGTCAGGACTCTCGGCAGAGCCCAAATATAAGAAAATGTTTGACTTTTGAGAAAAGTCCATTTTTGACTTTTTCGTAAGGGGGGGTGCTTGCGCATTTTTTCAAAATTTCAAAAACGGTCAAAAAACACTTTTGGGCCTAGGAACGCCTGGAAACGTTCCAAAAACATGTCAGGACTCTCGGCAGAGCCCAAATATGCTAAAAAAGTTGACTTTTGAGAAAAGTCAATTTTTGACTTTTTCGTAAGGGTTAGGGTTAGGGGGGGTGCTTACGCATTCTTTCAAAATTTCAAAAACGGTCAAAAAACACTTTTGGAACAAGGAGCGCCTGGAAACGTTCCAAAAACATGTCAGGACTCTCGGCAGAGCCTAAATATGCCAAAAAAATTGACTTTTGAGAAAAGTCCATTTTTGACTTTTTCGTAAGGGGGGGTGCTTACGCATTTTTTCAAAATTTCAAAAACGGTAAAAAAACAATTTTGGGCCTAGGAACGCCTGGAAACATTCCAAAAACATGTCAGGACTCTCGGCAGAGCCCAAATATGCTAAAAAAGTTGACTTTTGAGAAAAGTCAAATTTTGACTTTTTCGTAAGGGGGGTGCTTACGCATTTTTTCAAAATTTCAAAAACGGTCAAAAAACACTTTTGGAACAAGGAGCGCCTGGAAACGTTCCAAAAACATGTCAGGACTCTCGGCAGAGCCCAAATATATGAAAAAAGTTGACTTTTGAGAAAAGTCCATTTTTGACTTTTTCGTAAGGGGGGGTGCTTACGCATTTTTTCAAAATTTCAAAAACGGTCAAAAAACACTTTTGGAACAAGGAGCGCCTGGAAACGTTCCAAAAACATGTCAGGACTCTCGGCAGAGCCCAAATATAAGAAAAAAGTTAACTTTTGAGAAAAGTCCATTTTTGACTTTTTCGTAAGGGGGGGTGCTTACGCATTTTTTCAAAATTTCAAAAACGGTCAAAAAACACTTTTGGAACAAGGAGCGCCTGGAAACGTTCCAAAAACATGTCAGGACTCTCGGCAGAGCCCAAATATAAGAAAAAAGTTGACTTTTGAGAAAAGTCCATTTTTGACTTTTTCGTAAGGGGGGGTGCTTACGCATTTTTTCAAAATTTCAAAAACGGTCAAAAAACACTTTTGGAACAAGGAGCGCCTGGAAACGTTCCAAAAACATGTCAGGACTCTCGGCAGAGCCCAAATATAAGAAAAGGTTTGACTTTTGAGAAAAGTCAATTTTTGACTTTTTCGTAAGGGGGGGTGCTTACGCATTTTTTCAAAATTTCAAAAACGGTCAAAAAACACTTTTAGAACCAGGAGCGCCTGGAAACGTTCCAAAAACATGTCAGGACTCTCGGCAGAGCCCAAATATGCTAAAAAAGTTAACTTTTGAGAAAAGTCCATTTTTGACTTTTTCGTAAGGGGGTGTGCTTACGCATTTTTTCAAAATTTCAAAAACGGTCAAAAAACACTTTTGGAACTAGGAGAGCCTGGAAACGTTCCAAAAACATGTCAGGACTCTCGGCAGAGCCCAAATATAAGAAAAGGTTTGACTTTTGAGAAAAGTCAATTTTTGACTTTTTCGTAAGGGGGGGGTGCTTACGCATTTTTTCAAAATTTCAAAAACGGTCAAAAAACACTTTTGGGCCTAGGAACGCCTGGAAACGTTCCAAAAACATGTCAGGACTCTCGGCAGAGCCTAAATATGCTAAAAAAGTTGACTTTTGAGAAAAGTCCATTTTTGACTTTTTCGTAAGGGGGGGTGCTTACGCATTTTTTCAAAATTTCAAAAATGGTCAAAAAACACTTTTGGAACAAGGAGCGCCTGGAAACGTTCCAAAAACATGTCAGGACTCTCGGCAGAGCCCAAATATAAGAAAAAAGTTGACTTTTGAGAAAAGTCCATTTTTGACTTTTTCAAAATTTCAAAAACGGTCTAAAAACACTTTTGGAACAAGGAGCGCCTGGAAACGTTCCAAAAACATGTCAGGACTCTCGGCAGAGCCCAAATATGCTAAAAAACTTGACTTTTGAGAAAACTCAATTTTTGACTTTTTCGTAAGGGGGGGTCCTTACGCATTCTTTCAAAATTTCAAAAACGGTCAAAAAACACTTTTGGAACAAGGAGCGCCTGGAAACGTTCCAAAAACATGTCAGGACTCTCGGCAGAGCCTAAATATGCCAAAAAATTTGACTTTTGAGAAAAGTCCATTTTTGACTTTTTCGTAAGGGGGGGTGCTTACGCATTTTTTCAAAATTTCAAAAACGGTCAAAAAACACTTTTAGAACCAGGAGCGCCTGGAAACGTTCCAAAAACATGTCAGGACTCTCGGCAGAGCCCAAATATGCTAAAAAAGTTAACTTTTGAGAAAAGTCCATTTTTGACTTTTTCGTAAGGGGGTGTGCTTACGCATTTTTTCAAAATTTCAAAAACGGTCAAAAAACACTTTTGGAACAAGGAGCGCCTGGAAACGTTCCAAAAACATGTCAGGACTCTCGGCAGAGCCCAAATATGCTAAAAAAGTTTTGACTTTTGAGAAAAGTCCATTTTTGACTTTTTCGTAAGGGGGGGTGCTAACGCATTTTTTCAAAATTTCAAAAACGGTCGAAAAACACTTTTGGAACAAGGAGCGCCTGGAAACGTTCCAAAAACATGTCAGGACTCTCGGCAGAGCCCAAATATAAGAAAAAAGTTGACTTTTGAGAAAAGTCCATTTTTGACTTTTTCGTAAGGGGGGGTGCTTACGCATTTTTTCAAAATTTCAAAAACGGTCAAAAAACACTTTTGGAACAAGGAGCGCCTGGAAACGTTCCAAAAACATGTCAGGACTCTCGGCAGAGCCCAAATATAAGAAAAAAGTTGACTTTTGAGAAAAGTCCATTTTTGACTTTTTCGTAAGGGGGGGTGCTTGCGCATTTTTTTAAAATTTCAAAAACGGTCAAAAAACACTTTTGGAACAAGGAGCGCCTGGAAACGTTCCAAAAACATGTCAGGACTCTCGGCAGAGCCCAAATATAAGAAAAGGTTTGACTTTTGAGAAAAGTCCATTTTTGACTTTTTCGTAAGGGGGGGTGCTTACGCATTTTTTCAAAATTTCAAAAACGGTCAAAAAACACTTTTGGGCCTAGGAACGCCTGGAAACGTTCCAAAAACATGTCAGGACTCTCGGCAGAGCCCAAATATGCTAAAAAAGTTGACTTTTGAGAAAAGTCAATTTTTGACTTTTTCGTAAGGGTTAGGGTTAGGGGGGGTGCTTACGCATTCTTTCAAAATTTCAAAAACGGTCAAAAAACACTTTTGGAACAAGGAGCGCCTGGAAACGTTCCAAAAACATGTCAGGACTCTCGGCAGAGCCTAAATATGCCAAAAAAATTGACTTTTGAGAAAAGTCCATTTTTGACTTTTTCGTAAGGGGGGGTGCTTACGCATTTTTTCAAAATTTCAAAAACGGTCAAAAAACACTTTTGGAACAAGGAGCGCCTGGAAACGTTCCAAAAACATGTCAGGACTCTCGGCAGAGCCCAAATATGCTAAAAAAGTTTTGACTTTTGAGAAAAGTCCATTTTTGACTTTTTCGTAAGGGGGGGTAATTACGCATTTTTTCAAAATTTCAAAAACGGTAAAAAAACAATTTTGGGCCTAGGAACGCCTGGAAACATTCCAAAAACATGTCAGGACTCTCGGCAGAGCCCAAATATGCTAAAAAAGTTGACTTTTGAGAAAAGTCAAATTTTGACTTTTTCGTAAGGGGGGGTGCTTACGCATTTTTTCAAAATTTCAAAAACGGTCAAAAAACACTTTTGGAACAAGGAGCGCCTGGAAACGTTCCAAAAACATGTCAGGACTCTCGGCAGAGCCCAAATATATGAAAAAAGTTGACTTTTGAGAAAAGTCAATTTTTGACTTTTTCGTAAGGGGGGGTGCTTACGCATTTTTTCAAAATTTCAAAAACGGTCAAAAAACACTTTTGGAACAAGGAGCGCCTTGAAACGTTCCAAAAACATGTCAGGACTCTCGGCAGAGCCTAAATATGCCAAAAAATTTGACTTTTGAGAAAAGTCAATTTTTGACTTTTTCGTAAGGGGGGGTGCTTACGCATTTTTTCAAAATTTCAAAAATGGTCAAAAAACACTTTTGGAACAAGGAGCGCCTGGAAACGTTCCAAAAACATGTCAGGACTCTCGACAGAGCCCAAATATGCTAAAAAAGTTGACTTTTAAGAAAACTCAATTTTTGACTTTTTCGTAAGGGGGGGTCCTTACGCATTTTTTCAAAATTTCAAAAACGGTCAAAAAACACTTTTGGAAGAAGGAGCGCCTGGAAACGTTCCAAAAACATGTCAGGACTCTCGGCAGAGCCCAAATATAAGAAAAAAGTTAACTTTTGAGAAAAGTCCATTTTTGACTTTTTCGTAAGGGGGGGTGCTTACGCATTTTTTCAAAATTTCAAAAACGGTCAAAAAACACTTTTGGAACAAGGAGCGCCTGGAAACGTTCCAAAAACATGTCAGGACTCTCGGCAGAGCCCAAATATAAGAAAAAAGTTGACTTTTGAGAAAAGTCCATTTTTGACTTTTTCGTAAGGGGGGGTGCTTACGCATTTTTTCAAAATTTCAAAAACGGTCAAAAAACACTTTTGGAACAAGGAGCGCCTGGAAACGTTCCAAAAACATGTCAGGACTCTCGGCAGAGCCCAAATATAAGAAAAGGTTTGACTTTTGAGAAAAGTCAATTTTTGACTTTTTCGTAAGGGGGGGTGCTTACGCATTTTTTCAAAATTTCAAAAACGGTCAAAAAACACTTTTAGAACCAGGAGCGCCTGGAAACGTTCCAAAAACATGTCAGGACTCTCGGCAGAGCCCAAATATAAGAAAAGGTTTGACTTTTGAGAAAAGTCAATTTTTGACTTTTTCGTAAGGGGGGGGTGCTTACGCATTTTTTCAAAATTTCAAAAACGGTCAAAAAACACTTTTGGGCCTAGGAACGCCTGGAAACGTTCCAAAAACATGTCAGGACTCTCGGCAGAGCCTAAATATGCTAAAAAAGTTGACTTTTGAGAAAAGTCCATTTTTGACTTTTTCGTAAGGGGGGGTGCTTACGCATTTTTTCAAAATTTCAAAAATGGTCAAAAAACACTTTTGGAACAAGGAGCGCCTGGAAACGTTCCAAAAACATGTCAGGACTCTCGGCAGAGCCCAAATATAAGAAAAAAGTTGACTTTTGAGAAAAGTCCATTTTTGACTTTTTCGTAAGGGGGGGTGCTTACGCATTTTTTCAAAATTTCAAAAACGGTCTAAAAACACTTTTGGAACAAGGAGCGCCTGGAAACGTTCCAAAAACATGTCAGGACTCTCGGCAGAGCCCAAATATGCTAAAAAACTTGACTTTTGAGAAAACTCAATTTTTGACTTTTTCGTAAGGGGGGGTCCTTACGCATTCTTTCAAAATTTCAAAAACGGTCAAAAAACACTTTTGGAACAAGGAGCGCCTGGAAACGTTCCAAAAACATGTCAGGACTCTCGGCAGAGCCTAAATATGCCAAAAAATTTGACTTTTGAGAAAAGTCCATTTTTGACTTTTTCGTAAGGGGGGGGTGCTTACGCATTTTTTCAAAATTTCAAAAACGGTCAAAAAACACTTTTGGAACAAGGAGCGCCTGGAAACGTTCCAAAAACATGTCAGGACTCTCGGCAGAGCCCAAATATGCTAAAAAAGTTGACTTTTGAGAAAAGTCAATTTTTGACTTTTTCGTAAGGGGGGGTCCTTACGCATTCTTTCAAAATTTCAAAAACGGTCAAAAAACACTTTTGGAACAAGGAGCGCCTGGAAACGTTCCAAAAACATGTCAGGACTCTCGGCAGAGCCTAAATATGCCAAAAAATTTGACTTTTGAGAAAAGTCAATTTTTGACTTTTTCGTAAGGGGGGGTGCTTACTTATTTTTTCAAAATTTCAAAAACGGTCAAAAAACACTTTTGGAACAAGGAGCGCCTGGAAACGTTCCAAAAACATGTCAGGACTCTCGGCAGAGCCCAAATATAAGAAAAAAGTTGACTTTTGAGAAAAGTCAATTTTTGACTTTTTCGTAAGGGGGGGTGCTTACGCATTTTTTCAAAATTTCAAAAACGATCAAAAAACACTTTTGGAACAAGGAGCGCCTGGAAACGTTCCAAAAACATGTCAGGACTCTCGGCAGAGCCCAAATATAAGAAAAGTTTTGACTTTTGAGAAAAGTCCATTTTTGACTTTTTCGTAAGGGGGGGTGCTTACACATTTTTTCAAAATTTCAAAAACGGTCAAAAAACACTTTTGGAACAAGGAGCGCCTGGAAACTTTCCAAAAACATGTCAGGACTCTCGGCAGAGCCCAAATATAAGAAAAAAGTTGACTTTTGAGAAAAGTCCATTTTTGACTTTTTCGTAAGGGGGGGTGCTTACGCATTTTTTCAAAATTTCAAAAACGGTCTAAAAACACTTTTGGAACAAGGAGCGCCTGGAAACGTTCCAAAAACATGTCAGGACTCTCGGCAGAGCCCAAATATGCTAAAAAACTTGACTTTTGAGAAAAGTCAATTTTTGACTTTTTCGTAAGGGGGGGTCCTTACGCATTCTTTCAAAATTTCAAAAACGGTCAAAAAACACTTTTGGAACAAGGAGCGCCTGGAAACGTTCCAAAAACATGTCAGGACTCTCGGCAGAGCCTAAATATGCCAAAAAATTTGACTTTTGAGAAAAGTCCATTTTTGACTTTTTCGTAAGGGGGGGGTGCTTACGCATTTTTTCAAAATTTCAAAAACGGTCAAAAAACACTTTTGGAACAAGGAGCGCCTGGAAACGTTCCAAAAACATGTCAGGACTCTCGGCAGAGCCCAAATATGCTAAAAAAGTTGACTTTTGAGAAAAGTCAATTTTTGACTTTTTCGTAAGGGGGGGTCCTTACGCATTCTTTCAAAATTTCAAAAACGGTCAAAAAACACTTTTGGAACAAGGAGCGCCTGGAAACGTTCCAAAAACATGTCAGGACTCTCGGCAGAGCCCAAATATAAGAAAAGTTTTGACTTTTGAGAAAAGTCCATTTTTGACTTTTTCGTAAGGGGGGGTGCTTACACATTTTTTCAAAATTTCAAAAACGGTCAAAAAACACTTTTGGAACAAGGAGCGCCTGGAAACTTTCCAAAAACATGTCAGGACTCTCGGCAGAGCCCAAATATGCTAAAAATGTTGACTTTTGAGAAAAGTCAATTTTTGACTTTTTCGTAAGGGGGGGGTGCTTACGCATTTTTTCAAAATTTCAAAAACGGTCAAAAAACACTTTTGGAACAAGGAGCGCCTGGAAACGTTCCAAAAACATGTCAGGACTCTCGGCAGTGCCCAAATATTCTAAAAAAGTTGACTTTTGAGAAAAGTCAATTTTTGACTTTTTCGTAAGGGGGGGTGCTTACGCATTTTTTCAAAATTTCAAAAATGGTCAAAAAACACTTTTGGAACAAGGAGCGCCTGGAAACGTTCCAAAAACATGTCAGGACTCTCGACAGAGCCCAAATATGCTAAAAAAGTTGACTTTTAAGAAAACTCAATTTTTGACTTTTTCGTAAGGGGGGGTCCTTACGCATTTTTTCAAAATTTCAAAAACGGTCAAAAAACACTTTTGGAAGAAGGAGCGCCTGGAAACGTTCCAAAAACATGTCAGGACTCTCGGCAGAGCCCAAATATAAGAAAAAAGTTAACTTTTGAGAAAAGTCCATTTTTGACTTTTTCGTAAGGGGGGGTGCTTACGCATTTTTTCAAAATTTCAAAAACGGTCTAAAAACACTTTTGGAACAAGGAGCGCCTGGAAACGTTCCAAAAACATGTGAGGACTCTCAGCAGAGCCCAAATATGCTAAAAAAGTTGACTTTTGAGAAAAGTCAATTTTTGACTTTTTCGTGAGGGGGGGGTGCATACGCATTTTTTCAAAATTTCAAAAACAGTCAACAAACACTTTTGGAACAAGGAGCGCCTGGAAACGTTCCAAAAACATGTCAGGACTCTCGGCAGAGCCCAAATATAAGAAAAAAGTTGACTTTTGAGAAAAGTCAATTTTTGACTTTTTCGTAAGGGGGGTGCTTACGCATTTTTTCAAAATTTCAAAAAGGGTCAAAAAACACTTTTGGAACAAGGAGCGCCTTTAAACGGTCCAAAAACATGTCAGGACTCTCGGCAGAGTTCAAATATCCTAAAAAAGTTGACTTTTGAGAAAAGTCAAATTTTGACTTTTTCGTAAGGGGGGGTGCTTACGCATTTTTTCAAAATTTCAAAAACGGTCAAAAAACACTTTTGGAACAAGGAGCGCCTGGAAACGTTCCAAAAACATGTCAGGACTCTCGGCAGAGCCTAAATATGCCAAAAAATTTGACTTTTGAGAAAAGTCAATTTTTGACTTTTTCGTAAGGGGGGGTGCTTACTTATTTTTTCAAAATTTCAAAAACGGTCAAAAAACACTTTTGGAACAAGGAGCGCCTGGAAACGTTCCAAAAACATGTCAGGACTCTCGGCAGAGCCCAAATATAAGAAAAAAGTTGACTTTTGAGAAAAGTCAATTTTTGACTTTTTCGTAAGGGGGGGTGCTTACGCATTTTTTCAAAATTTCAAAAACGATCAAAAAACACTTTTGGAACAAGGAGCGCCTGGAAACGTTCCAAAAACATGTCAGGACTCTCGGCAGAGCCCAAATATAAGAAAAGTTTTGACTTTTGAGAAAAGTCCATTTTTGACTTTTTCGTAAGGGGGGGTGCTTACACATTTTTTCAAAATTTCAAAAACGGTCAAAAAACACTTTTGGAACAAGGAGCGCCTGGAAACTTTCCAAAAACATGTCAGGACTCTCGGCAGAGCCCAAATATAAGAAAAAAGTTGACTTTTGAGAAAAGTCCATTTTTGACTTTTTCGTAAGGGGGGGTGCTTACGCATTTTTTCAAAATTTCAAAAACGGTCTAAAAACACTTTTGGAACAAGGAGCGCCTGGAAACGTTCCAAAAACATGTCAGGACTCTCGGCAGAGCCCAAATATGCTAAAAAACTTGACTTTTGAGAAAACTCAATTTTTGACTTTTTCGTAAGGGGGGGTCCTTACGCATTCTTTCAAAATTTCAAAAACGGTCAAAAAACACTTTTGGAACAAGGAGCGCCTGGAAACGTTCCAAAAACATGTCAGGACTCTCGGCAGAGCCTAAATATGCCAAAAAATTTGACTTTTGAGAAAAGTCCATTTTTGACTTTTTCGTAAGGGGGGGGTGCTTACGCATTTTTTCAAAATTTCAAAAACGGTAAAAAAACAATTTTGGGCCTAGGAACGCCTGGAAACATTCCAAAAACATGTCAGGACTCTCGGCAGAGCCCAAATATGCTAAAAAAGTTGACTTTTGAGAAAAGTCAAATTTTGACTTTTTCGTAAGGGGGGGTGCTTACGCATTTTTTCAAAATTTCAAAAACGGTCAAAAAACACTTTTGGAACAAGGAGCGCATGGAAACGTTCCAAAAACATGTCAGGACTCTCGGCAGAGCCTAAATATGCCAAAAAATTTGACTTTTGAGAAACGTCAATTTTTGACTTTTTCGTAAGGGGGGGTGCTTACGCATTTTTTCAAAATTTCAAAAATGGTCAAAAAACACTTTTGGAACAAGGAGCGCCTGGAAGCGTTCCAAAAACATGTCAGGACTCTCGACAGAGCCCAAATATGCTAAAAAAGTTGACTTTTAAGAAAACTCAATTTTTGACTTTTTCGTAAGGGGGGGTCCTTACGCATTTTTTCAAAATTTCAAAAACGGTCAAAAAACACTTTTGGAAGAAGGAGCGCCTGGAAACGTTCCAAAAACATGTCAGGACTCTCGGCAGAGCCCAAATATAAGAAAAAAGTTAACTTTTGAGAAAAGTCCATTTTTGACTTTTTCGTAAGGGGGGGTGCTTACGCATTTTTTCAAAATTTCAAAAACGGTCTAAAAACACTTTTGGAACAAGGAGCGCCTGGAAACGTTCCAAAAACATGTGAGGACTCTCAGCAGAGCCCAAATATGCTAAAAAAGTTGACTTTTGAGAAAAGTCAATTTTTGACTTTTTCGTGAGGGGGGGGTGCATACGCATTTTTTCAAAATTTCAAAAACAGTCAACAAACACTTTTGGAACAAGGAGCGCCTGGAAACGTTCCAAAAACATGTCAGGACTCTCGGCAGAGCCCAAATATAAGAAAAAAGTTGACTTTTGAGAAAAGTCAATTTTTGACTTTTTCGTAAGGGGGGTGCTTACGCATTTTTTCAAAATTTCAAAAAGGGTCAAAAAACACTTTTGGAACAAGGAGCGCCTTTAAACGGTCCAAAAACATGTCAGGACTCTCGGCAGAGTTCAAATATCCTAAAAAAGTTGACTTTTGAGAAAAGTCAAATTTTGACTTTTTCGTAAGGGGGGGTGCTTACGCATTTTTTCAAAATTTCAAAAACGGTCAAAAAACACTTTTGGAACAAGGAGCGCCTGGAAACGTTCCAAAAACATGTCAGGACTCTCGGCAGAGCCTAAATATGCCAAAAAATTTGACTTTTGAGAAAAGTCAATTTTTGACTTTTTCGTAAGGGGGGGTGCTTACTTATTTTTTCAAAATTTCAAAAACGGTCAAAAAACACTTTTGGAACAAGGAGCGCCTGGAAACGTTCCAAAAACATGTCAGGACTCTCGGCAGAGCCCAAATATAAGAAAAAAGTTGACTTTTGAGAAAAGTCAATTTTTGACTTTTTCGTAAGGGGGGGTGCTTACGCATTTTTTCAAAATTTCAAAAACGATCAAAAAACACTTTTGGAACAAGGAGCGCCTGGAAACGTTCCAAAAACATGTCAGGACTCTCGGCAGAGCCCAAATATAAGAAAAGTTTTGACTTTTGAGAAAAGTCCATTTTTGACTTTTTCGTAAGGGGGGGTGCTTACACATTTTTTCAAAATTTCAAAAACGGTCAAAAAACACTTTTGGAACAAGGAGCGCCTGGAAACTTTCCAAAAACATGTCAGGACTCTCGGCAGAGCCCAAATATAAGAAAAAAGTTGACTTTTGAGAAAAGTCCATTTTTGACTTTTTCGTAAGGGGGGGTGCTTACGCATTTTTTCAAAATTTCAAAAACGGTCAAAAAACACTTTTGGGCCTAGGAACGCCTGGAAACGTTCCAAAAACATGTCAGGACTCTCGGCAGAGCTTAAATATGCCAAAAAAAAAGACTTTTGAGAAAAGTCCATTTTTGACTTTTTCTTAAGGGGGGGTGCTTACGCATTTTTTCAAAATTTCAAAAACGGTCAAAAAACACTTTTGGAACAAGGAGCGCCTGGAAACGTTCCAAAAACATGTCAGGACTCTCGGCAGAGCCCAAATATAAGAAAAAAGTTGACTTTTGAGAAAAGTCCATTTTTGACTTTTTCGTAAGGGGGGGTGCTTACGCATTTTTTCAAAATTTCAAAAACGGTCTAAAAACACTTTTGGAACAAGGAGCGCCTGGAAACGTTCCAAAAACATGTCAGGACTCTCCACAGAGCCCAAATATGCTTAAAAAGTTGACTTTTGAGAAAAGTCCATTTTTGACTTTTTCGTAAGGGGGGGTGCTTACGCATTTTTTCAAAATTTCAAAAACGGTCAAAAAACACTTTTGGAACAAGGAGCGCCTGGAAACGTTCCAAAAACATGTCAGGACTCTCGGCAGAGCCCAAATATGCTAAAAAAGTTTTGACTTTTGAGAAAAGTCCATTTTTGACTTTTTCGTAAGGGGGGGTGCTTACGCATTTTTTCAAAATTTCAAAAACGGTAAAAAAACAATTTTGGGCCTAGGAACGCCTGGAAACATTCCAAAAACATGTCAGGACTCTCGGCAGAGCCCAAATATGCTAAAAAAGTTGACTTTTGAGAAAAGTCAAATTTTGACTTTTTCGTAAGGGGGGGTGCTTACGCATTTTTTCAAAATTTCAAAAACGGTCAAAAAACACTTTTGGAACAAGGAGCGCCTGGAAACGTTCCAAAAACATGTCAGGACTCTCGGCAGAGCCTAAATATGCCAAAAAATTTGACTTTTGAGAAAAGTCAATTTTTGACTTTTTCGTAAGGGGGGGTGCTTACGCATTTTTTCAAAATTTCAAAAATGGTCAAAAAACACTTTTGGAACAAGGAGCGCCTGGAAACGTTCCAAAAACATGTCAGGACTCTCGACAGAGCCCAAATATGCTAAAAAAGTTGACTTTTAAGAAAACTCAATTTTTGACTTTTTCGTAAGGGGGGGTCCTTACGCATTTTTTCAAAATTTCAAAAACGGTCAAAAAACACTTTTGGAAGAAGGAGCGCCTGGAAACGTTCCAAAAACATGTCAGGACTCTCGGCAGAGCCCAAATATAAGAAAAAATTTAACTTTTGAGAAAAGTCCATTTTTGACTTTTTCGTAAGGGGGGGTGCTTACGCATTTTTTCAAAATTTCAAAAACGGTCTAAAAACACTTTTGGAACAAGGAGCGCCTGGAAACGTTCCAAAAACATGTGAGGACTCTCAGCAGAGCCCAAATATGCTAAAAAAGTTGACTTTTGAGAAAAGTCAATTTTTGACTTTTTCGTGAGGGGGGGGTGCATACGCATTTTTTCAAAATTTCAAAAACAGTCAACAAACACTTTTGGAACAAGGAGCGCCTGGAAACGTTCCAAAAACATGTCAGGACTCTCGGCAGAGCCCAAATATAAGAAAAAAGTTGACTTTTGAGAAAAGTCAATTTTTGACTTTTTCGTAAGGGGGGTGCTTACGCATTTTTTCAAAATTTCAAAAAGGGTCAAAAAACACTTTTGGAACAAGGAGCGCCTTTAAACGGTCCAAAAACATGTCAGGACTCTCGGCAGAGTTCAAATATCCTAAAAAAGTTGACTTTTGAGAAAAGTCAAATTTTGACTTTTTCGTAAGGGGGGGTGCTTACGCATTTTTTCAAAATTTCAAAAACGGTCAAAAAACACTTTTGGAACAAGGAGCGCCTGGAAACGTTCCAAAAACATGTCAGGACTCTCGGCAGAGCCTAAATATGCCAAAAAATTTGACTTTTGAGAAAAGTCAATTTTTGACTTTTTCGTAAGGGGGGGTGCTTACTTATTTTTTCAAAATTTCAAAAACGGTCAAAAAACACTTTTGGAACAAGGAGCGCCTGGAAACGTTCCAAAAACATGTCAGGACTCTCGGCAGAGCCCAAATATAAGAAAAAAGTTGACTTTTGAGAAAAGTCAATTTTTGACTTTTTCGTAAGGGGGGGTGCTTACGCATTTTTTCAAAATTTCAAAAACGATCAAAAAACACTTTTGGAACAAGGAGCGCCTGGAAACGTTCCAAAAACATGTCAGGACTCTCGGCAGAGCCCAAATATAAGAAAAGTTTTGACTTTTGAGAAAAGTCCATTTTTGACTTTTTCGTAAGGGGGGGGTGCTTACACATTTTTTCAAAATTTCAAAAACGGTCAAAAAACACTTTTGGAACAAGGAGCGCCTGGAAACTTTCCAAAAACATGTCAGGACTCTCGGCAGAGCCCAAATATAAGAAAAAAGTTGACTTTTGAGAAAAGTCCATTTTTGACTTTTTCGTAAGGGGGGGTGCTTACGCATTTTTTCAAAATTTCAAAAACGGTCTAAAAACACTTTTGGAACAAGGAGCGCCTGGAAACGTTCCAAAAACATGTCAGGACTCTCGGCAGAGCCCAAATATGCTAAAAAACTTGACTTTTGAGAAAACTCAATTTTTGACTTTTTCGTAAGGGGGGGTCCTTACGCATTCTTTCAAAATTTCAAAAACGGTCAAAAAACACTTTTGGAACAAGGAGCGCCTGGAAACGTTCCAAAAACATGTCAGGACTCTCGGCAGAGCCTAAATATGCCAAAAAATTTGACTTTTGAGAAAAGTCCATTTTTGACTTTTTCGTAAGGGGGGGGTGCTTACGCATTTTTTCAAAATTTCAAAAACGGTAAAAAAACAATTTTGGGCCTAGGAACGCCTGGAAACATTCCAAAAACATGTCAGGACTCTCGGCAGAGCCCAAATATGCTAAAAAAGTTGACTTTTGAGAAAAGTCAAATTTTGACTTTTTCGTAAGGGGGGGTGCTTACGCATTTTTTCAAAATTTCAAAAACGGTCAAAAAACACTTTTGGAACAAGGAGCGCATGGAAACGTTCCAAAAACATGTCAGGACTCTCGGCAGAGCCTAAATATGCCAAAAAATTTGACTTTTGAGAAAAGTCAATTTTTGACTTTTTCGTAAGGGGGGGTGCTTACGCATTTTTTCAAAATTTCAAAAATGGTCAAAAAACACTTTTGGAACAAGGAGCGCCTGGAAGCGTTCCAAAAACATGTCAGGACTCTCGACAGAGCCCAAATATGCTAAAAAAGTTGACTTTTAAGAAAACTCAATTTTTGACTTTTTCGTAAGGGGGGGTCCTTACGCATTTTTTCAAAATTTCAAAAACGGTCAAAAAACACTTTTGGAAGAAGGAGCGCCTGGAAACGTTCCAAAAACATGTCAGGACTCTCGGCAGAGCCCAAATATAAGAAAAAAGTTAACTTTTGAGAAAAGTCCATTTTTGACTTTTTCGTAAGGGGGGGTGCTTACGCATTTTTTCAAAATTTCAAAAACGGTCTAAAAACACTTTTGGAACAAGGAGCGCCTGGAAACGTTCCAAAAACATGTGAGGACTCTCAGCAGAGCCCAAATATGCTAAAAAAGTTGACTTTTGAGAAAAGTCAATTTTTGACTTTTTCGTGAGGGGGGGGTGCATACGCATTTTTTCAAAATTTCAAAAACAGTCAACAAACACTTTTGGAACAAGGAGCGCCTGGAAACGTTCCAAAAACATGTCAGGACTCTCGGCAGAGCCCAAATATAAGAAAAAAGTTGACTTTTGAGAAAAGTCCATTTTTGACTTTTTCGTAAGGGGGGTGCTTACGCATTTTTTCAAAATTTCAAAAAGGGTCAAAAAACACTTTTGGAACAAGGAGCGCCTTTAAACGGTCCAAAAACATGTCAGGACTCTCGGCAGAGTTCAAATATCCTAAAAAAGTTGACTTTTGAGAAAAGTCAAATTTTGACTTTTTCGTAAGGGGGGGTGCTTACGCATTTTTTCAAAATTTCAAAAACGGTCAAAAAACACTTTTGGAACAAGGAGCGCCTGGAAACGTTCCAAAAACATGTCAGGACTCTCGGCAGAGCCTAAATATGCCAAAAAATTTGACTTTTGAGAAAAGTCAATTTTTGACTTTTTCGTAAGGGGGGGTGCTTACTTATTTTTTCAAAATTTCAAAAACGGTCAAAAAACACTTTTGGAACAAGGAGCGCCTGGAAACGTTCCAAAAACATGTCAGGACTCTCGGCAGAGCCCAAATATAAGAAAAAAGTTGACTTTTGAGAAAAGTCAATTTTTGACTTTTTCGTAAGGGGGGGTGCTTACGCATTTTTTCAAAATTTCAAAAACGATCAAAAAACACTTTTGGAACAAGGAGCGCCTGGAAACGTTCCAAAAACATGTCAGGACTCTCGGCAGAGCCCAAATATAAGAAAAGTTTTGACTTTTGAGAAAAGTCCATTTTTGACTTTTTCGTAAGGGGGGGTGCTTACACATTTTTTCAAAATTTCAAAAACGGTCAAAAAACACTTTTGGAACAAGGAGCGCCTGGAAACTTTCCAAAAACATGTCAGGACTCTCGGCAGAGCCCAAATATAAGAAAAAAGTTGACTTTTGAGAAAAGTCCATTTTTGACTTTTTCGTAAGGGGGGGTGCTTACGCATTTTTTCAAAATTTCAAAAACGGTCTAAAAACACTTTTGGAACAAGGAGCGCCTGGAAACGTTCCAAAAACATGTCAGGACTCTCGGCAGAGCCCAAATATAAGAAAAAAGTTAACTTTTGAGAAAAGTCCATTTTTGACTTTTTCGTAAGGGGGGGTGCTTACGCATTTTTTCAAAATTTCAAAAACGGTCTAAAAACACTTTTGGAACAAGGAGCGCCTGGAAACGTTCCAAAAACATGTGAGGACTCTCAGCAGAGCCCAAATATGCTAAAAAAGTTGACTTTTGAGAAAAGTCAATTTTTGACTTTTTCGTGAGGGGGGGGTGCATACGCATTTTTTCAAAATTTCAAAAACAGTCAACAAACACTTTTGGAACAAGGAGCGCCTGGAAACGTTCCAAAAACATGTCAGGACTCTCGGCAGAGCCCAAATATAAGAAAAAAGTTGACTTTTGAGAAAAGTCAATTTTTGACTTTTTCGTAAGGGGGGTGCTTACGCATTTTTTCAAAATTTCAAAAAGGGTCAAAAAACACTTTTGGAACAAGGAGCGCCTTTAAACGGTCCAAAAACATGTCAGGACTCTCGGCAGAGTTCAAATATCCTAAAAAAGTTGACTTTTGAGAAAAGTCAAATTTTGACTTTTTCGTAAGGGGGGGTGCTTACGCATTTTTTCAAAATTTCAAAAACGGTCAAAAAACACTTTTGGAACAAGGAGCGCCTGGAAACGTTCCAAAAACATGTCAGGACTCTCGGCAGAGCCTAAATATGCCAAAAAATTTGACTTTTGAGAAAAGTCAATTTTTGACTTTTTCGTAAGGGGGGGTGCTTACTTATTTTTTCAAAATTTCAAAAACGGTCAAAAAACACTTTTGGAACAAGGAGCGCCTGGAAACGTTCCAAAAACATGTCAGGACTCTCGGCAGAGCCCAAATATAAGAAAAAAGTTGACTTTTGAGAAAAGTCAATTTTTGACTTTTTCGTAAGGGGGGGTGCTTACGCATTTTTTCAAAATTTCAAAAACGATCAAAAAACACTTTTGGAACAAGGAGCGCCTGGAAACGTTCCAAAAACATGTCAGGACTCTCGGCAGAGCCCAAATATAAGAAAAGTTTTGACTTTTGAGAAAAGTCCATTTTTGACTTTTTCGTAAGGGGGGGTGCTTACACATTTTTTCAAAATTTCAAAAACGGTCAAAAAACACTTTTGGAACAAGGAGCGCCTGGAAACTTTCCAAAAACATGTCAGGACTCTCGGCAGAGCCCAAATATAAGAAAAAAGTTGACTTTTGAGAAAAGTCCATTTTTGACTTTTTCGTAAGGGGGGGTGCTTACGCATTTTTTCAAAATTTCAAAAACGGTCTAAAAACACTTTTGGAACAAGGAGCGCCTGGAAACGTTCCAAAAACATGTCAGGACTCTCGGCAGAGCCCAAATATAAGAAAAAAGTTGACTTTTGAGAAAAGTCAATTTTTGACTTTTTCGTAAGGGGGGGTGCTTACGCATTTTTTCAAAATTTCAAAAACGGTCTAAAAACACTTTTGGAACAAGGAGCGCCTGGAAACGTTCCAAAAACATGTCAGGACTCTTCACAGAGCCCAAATATGCTTAAAAAGTTGACTTTTGAGAAAAGTCCATTTTTGACTTTTTCGTAAGGGGGGGTGCTTACGCATTTTTTCAAAATTTCAAAAACGGTCAAAAAACACTTTTGGAACAAGGAGCGCCTGGAAACGTTCCAAAAACATGTCAGGACTCTCGGCAGAGCCCAAATATGCTAAAAAAGTTTTGACTTTTGAGAAAAGTCCATTTTTGACTTTTTCGTAAGGGGGGGTGCTTACGCATTTTTTCAAAATTTCAAAAACGGTAAAAAAACAATTTTGGGCCTAGGAACGCCTGGAAACATTCCAAAAACATGTCAGGACTCTCGGCAGAGCCCAAATATGCTAAAAAAGTTGACTTTTGAGAAAAGTCAAATTTTGACTTTTTCGTAAGGGGGGGTGCTTACGCATTTTTTCAAAATTTCAAAAACGGTCAAAAAACACTTTTGGAACAAGGAGCGCCTGGAAACGTTCCAAAAACATGTCAGGACTCTCGGCAGAGCCTAAATATGCCAAAAAATTTGACTTTTGAGAAAAGTCAATTTTTGACTTTTTCGTAAGGGGGGGTGCTTACGCATTTTTTCAAAATTTCAAAAATGGTCAAAAAACACTTTTGGAACAAGGAGCGCCTGGAAACGTTCCAAAAACATGTCAGGACTCTCGACAGAGCCCAAATATGCTAAAAAAGTTGACTTTTAAGAAAACTCAATTTTTGACTTTTTCGTAAGGGGGGGTCCTTACGCATTTTTTCAAAATTTCAAAAACGGTCAAAAAACACTTTTGGAAGAAGGAGCGCCTGGAAACGTTCCAAAAACATGTCAGGACTCTCGGCAGAGCCCAAATATAAGAAAAAAGTTAACTTTTGAGAAAAGTCCATTTTTGACTTTTTCGTAAGGGGGGGTGCTTACGCATTTTTTCAAAATTTCAAAAACGGTCTAAAAACACTTTTGGAACAAGGAGCGCCTGGAAACGTTCCAAAAACATGTGAGGACTCTCAGCAGAGCCCAAATATGCTAAAAAAGTTGACTTTTGAGAAAAGTCAATTTTTGACTTTTTCGTGAGGGGGGGGTGCATACGCATTTTTTCAAAATTTCAAAAACAGTCAACAAACACTTTTGGAACAAGGAGCGCCTGGAAACGTTCCAAAAACATGTCAGGACTCTCGGCAGAGCCCAAATATAAGAAAAAAGTTGACTTTTGAGAAAAGTCAATTTTTGACTTTTTCGTAAGGGGGGTGCTTACGCATTTTTTCAAAATTTCAAAAAGGGTCAAAAAACACTTTTGGAACAAGGAGCGCCTTTAAACGGTCCAAAAACATGTCAGGACTCTCGGCAGAGTTCAAATATCCTAAAAAAGTTGACTTTTGAGAAAAGTCAAATTTTGACTTTTTCGTAAGGGGGGGTGCTTACGCATTTTTTCAAAATTTCAAAAACGGTCAAAAAACACTTTTGGAACAAGGAGCGCCTGGAAACGTTCCAAAAACATGTCAGGACTCTCGGCAGAGCCCAAATATATGAAAAAAGTTGACTTTTGAGAAAAGTCCATTTTTGACTTTTTCGTAAGGGGGGTGCTTAAGCATTTTTTCAAAATTTCAAAAACGGTCAAAAAACACTTTTGGAACAAGGAGCGCCTGGAAACGTTCCAAAAATATGTCAGGACTCTCGGCAGAGCCTAAATATGCCAAAAAAGTTGACTTTTGAGAAAAGTCAATTTTTGACTTTTTCGTAAGGGGGGGTGCTTACGCATTTTTTCAAAATTTCAAAAACGGTCAAAAAACACTTTTGGAACAAGGAGCGCCTGGAAACGTTCCAAAAACATGTCAGGACTCTCGACAGAGCCCAAATATGCTAAAAAAGTTGACTTTTAAGAAAACTCAATTTTTGACTTTTTCGTAAGGGGGGGTCCTTACGCATTTTTTCAAAATTTCAAAAACGGTCAAAAAACACTTTTGGAACAAGGAGCGCCTGGAAACGTTCCAAAAACATGTCAGGACTCTCGGCAGAGCCCAAATATAAGAAAAAAGTTGACTTTTGAGAAAAGTCCATTTTTGACTTTTTCGTAAGGGGGGGTGCTTACGCATTTTTTCAAAATTTCAAAAACGGTCAAAAAACACTTTCGGAACAAGGAGCGCCTGGAAACGTTCCAAAAACATGTCAGGACTCTCGGCAGAGCCCAAATATAAGAAAAAAGTTGACTTTTGAGAAAAGTCCATTTTTGACTTTTTCGTAAGGGGGGGTGCTTGCGCATTTTTTCAAAATTTCAAAAACCGTCAAAAAACACTTTTGGAACAAGGAGCGCCTGGAAACGTTCCAAAAACATGTCAGGACTCTCGGCAGAGCCCAAATATAAGAAAAGGTTTGACTTTTGAGAAAAGTCCATTTTTGACTTTTTCGTAAGGGGGGGTGCTTACGCATTTTTTCAAAATTTCAAAAACGGTCAAAAAACACTTTTGGGCCTAGGAACGCCTGGAAACGTTCCAAAAACATGTCAGGACTCTCGGCAGAGCCCAAATATGCTAAAAAAGTTGACTTTTGAGAAAAGTCAATTTTTGACTTTTTCGTAAGGGTTAGGGTTAGGGGGGGTGCTTACGCATTCTTTCAAAATTTCAAAAACGGTCAAAAAACACTTTTGGGCCTAGGAACGCCTGGAAACGTTCCAAAAACATGTCAGGACTCTCGGCAGAGCCTAAATATGCTAAAAAAGTTGACTTTTGAGAAAAGTCCATTTTTGACTTTTTCGTAAGGGGGGGTGCTTACGCATTTTTTCAAAATTTCAAAAATGGTCAAAAAACACTTTTGGAACAAGGAGCGCCTGGAAACGTTCCAAAAACATGTCAGGACTCTCGGCAGAGCCCAAATATAAGAAAAAAGTTGACTTTTGAGAAAAGTCCATTTTTGACTTTTTCGTAAGGGGGGGTGCTTACGCATTTTTTCAAAATTTCAAAAACGGTCTAAAAACACTTTTGGAACAAGGAGCGCCTGGAAACGTTCCAAAAACATGTCAGGACTCTCGGCAGAGCCTAAATATGCCAAAAAATTTGACTTTTGAGAAAAGTCCATTTTTGACTTTTTCGTAAGGGGGGGGTGCTTACTTATTTTTTCAAAATTTCAAAAACGGTCAAAAAACACTTTTGGAACAAGGAGCGCCTGGAAACGTTCCAAAAACATGTCAGGACTCTCGGCAGAGACTAAATATGCCAAAAAAGTTGACTTTTGAGAAAACTCCATTTTTGACTTTTTCGTAAGGGGGGGTGCTTACGCATTTTTTCAAAATTTCAAAAACGGTCAAAAAACACTTTTGGGCCTAGGAACGCCTGGAAACGTTCCAAAAACATGTCAGGACTCTCGGCAGAGCTTAAATATGCCAAAAAAAAAGACTTTTGAGAAAAGTCCATTTTTGACTTTTTCTTAAGGGGGGGTGCTTACGCATTTTTTCAAAATTTCAAAAACGGTCAAAAAACACTTTTGGAACAAGGAGCGCCTGGAAACGTTCCAAAAACATGTCAGGACTCTCGGCAGAGCCCAAATATAAGAAAAAAAGTTGACTTTTGAGAAAAGTCAATTTTTGACTTTTTCGTAAGGGGGGGTGCTTACGCATTTTTTCAAAATTTCAAAAACGGTCTAAAAACACTTTTGGAACAAGGAGCGCCTGGAAACGTTCCAAAAACATGTCAGGACTCTCCACAGAGCCCAAATATGCTTAAAAAGTTGACTTTTGAGAAAAGTCCATTTTTGACTTTTTCGTAAGGGGGGGTGCTTACGCATTTTTTCAAAATTTCAAAAACGGTCAAAAAACACTTTTGGAACAAGGAGCGCCTGGAAACGTTCCAAAAACATGTCAGGACTCTCGGCAGAGCCCAAATATGCTAAAAAAGTTGACTTTTGAGAAAAGTCCATTTTTGACTTTTTCGTAAGGGGGGGTGCTTACGCATTTTTTCAAAATTTCAAAAACGGTCAAAAAACACTTTTGGAACAAGGAGCGCCTGGAAACGTTCCAAAAACATGTCAGGACTCTCGGCAGAGCCCAAATATAAGAAAAGGTTTGACTTTTGAGAAAAGTCCATTTTTGACTTTTTCGTAAGGGGGGGTGCTTACACATTTTTTCAAAATTTCAAAAACGGTCAAAAAACATTTTTGGAATAAGGAGCGCCTGGAAACGTTCCAAAAACATGTCAAGACTCTCGGCAGAGTTCAAATATCCTAAAAAAGTTTACTTTTGAGAAAAGTCAAATTTTGACTTTTTCGTAAGGGGGGGTGCTTACGCATTTTTTCAAAATTTCAAAAACGGTCAAAAAACACTTTTGGAACAAGGAGCGCCTGGAAACGTTCCAAAAACATGTCAAGACTCTCGGCAGAGTTCAAATATCCTAAAAAAGTTTACTTTTGAGAAAAGTCAAATTTTGACTTTTTCGTAAGGGGGGGTGCTTACGCATTTTTTCAAAATTTCAAAAACGGTCAAAAAACACTTTTGGAACAAGGAGCGCCTGGAAACGTTCCAAAAACATGTCAGGACTCTCGGCAGAGCCCAAATATAAGAAAAAAGTTGACTTTTGAGAAAAGTCAATTTTTGACTTTTTCGTAAGGGGGGGTCCTTACGCATTCTTTCAAAATTTCAAAAACGGTCAAAAAACACTTTTGGAACAAGGAGCGCCTGGAAACGTTCCAAAAACATGTCAGGACTCTCGGCAGAGCCCAAATATGCTAAAAAAGTTGACTTTTGAGAAAAGTCAATTTTTGACTTTTTCGTAAGGGGGGGTCCTTACGCATTCTTTCAAAATTTCAAAAACGGTCAAAAAACACTTTTGGAACAAGGAGCGCCTGGAAACGTTCCAAAAACATGTCAGGACTCTCGGCAGAGCCTAAATATGCCAAAAAATTTGACTTTTGAGAAAAGTCAATTTTTGACTTTTTCGTAAGGGGGGGTGCTTACTTATTTTTTCAAAATTTCAAAAACGGTCAAAAAACACTTTTGGAACAAGGAGCGCCTGGAAACGTTCCAAAAACATGTCAGGACTCTCGGCAGAGCCCAAATATAAGAAAAAAGTTGACTTTTGAGAAAAGTCAATTTTTGACTTTTTCGTAAGGGGGGGTGCTTACGCATTTTTTCAAAATTTCAAAAACGGTCAAAAAACACTTTGGGAACAAGGAGCGCCTGGAAACGTTCCAAAAACATGTCAGGACTCTCGGCAGAGCCCAAATATAAGAAAAGGTTTGACTTTTGAGAAAAGTCCATTTTTGACTTTTTCGTAAGGGGGGGTGCTTACACATTTTTTCAAAATTTCAAAAACGGTCAAAAAACACTTTTGGAACAAGGAGCGCCTGGAAACTTTCCAAAAACATGTCAGGACTCTCGGCAGAGCCCAAATATGCTAAAAATGTTGACTTTTGAGAAAAGTCAATTTTTGACTTTTTCGTAAGGGGGGGGTGCTTACGCATTTTTTCAAAATTTCAAAAACGGTCAAAAAACACTTTTGGAACAAGGAGCGCCTGGAAACGTTCCAAAAACATGTCAGGACTCTCGGCAGTGCCCAAATATTCTAAAAAAGTTGACTTTTGAGAAAACTCAATTTTTGACTTTTTCGTAAGGGGGGGGTGCTTACGCATTTTTTCAAAATTTCAAAAACGGTCAAAAAACACTTTTGGGCCTAGGAACGCCTGGAAACGTTCCAAAAACATGTCAGGACTCTCGGCAGAGCTTAAATATGCCAAAAAAAAAGACTTTTGAGAAAAGTCCATTTTTGACTTTTTCTTAAGGGGGGGTGCTTACGCATTTTTTCAAAATTTCAAAAACGGTCAAAAAACACTTTTGGAACAAGGAGCGCCTGGAAACGTTCCAAAAACATGTCAGGACTCTCGGCAGAGCCCAAATATAAGAAAAAAGTTGACTTTTGAGAAAAGTCAATTTTTGACTTTTTCGTAAGGGGGGGTGCTTACGCATTTTTTCAAAATTTCAAAAACGGTCTAAAAACACTTTTGGAACAAGGAGCGCCTGGAAACGTTCCAAAAACATGTCAGGACTCTCGGCAGAGCCCAAATATAAGAAAAGGTTTGACTTTTGAGAAAAGTCCATTTTTGACTTTTTCGTAAGGGGGGGTGCTTACACATTTTTTCAAAATTTCAAAAACGGTCAAAAAACACTTTTGGAATAAGGAGCGCCTGGAAACGTTCCAAAAACATGTCAAGACTCTCGGCAGAGTTCAAATATCCTAAAAAAGTTTACTTTTGAGAAAAGTCAAATTTTGACTTTTTCGTAAGGGGGGGTGCTTACGCATTTTTTCAAAATTTCAAAAACGGTCAAAAAACACTTTTGGAACAAGGAGCGCCTGGAAACGTTCCAAAAACATGTCAAGACTCTCGGCAGAGTTCAAATATCCTAAAAAAGTTTACTTTTGAGAAAAGTCAAATTTTGACTTTTTCGTAAGGGGGGGTGCTTACGCATTTTTTCAAAATTTCAAAAACGGTCAAAAAACACTTTTGGAACAAGGAGCGCCTGGAAACGTTCCAAAAACATGTCAGGACTCTCGGCAGAGCCCAAATATGCTAAAAAAGTTGACTTTTGAGAAAAGTCCATTTTTGACTTTTTCGTAAGGGGGGGTGCTTACGCATTTTTTCAAAATTTCAAAAACGGTCAAAAAACACTTTTGGAACAAGGAGCGCCTGGAAACGTTCCAAAAACATGTCAGGACTCTCGGCAGAGCCCAAATATAAGAAAAGGTTTGACTTTTGAGAAAAGTCCATTTTTGACTTTTTCGTAAGGGGGGGTGCTTACACATTTTTTCAAAATTTCAAAAACGGTCAAAAAACACTTTTGGAACAAGGAGCGCCTGGAAACGTTCCAAAAACATGTCAGGACTCTCGGCAGAGCCTAAATATGCCCAAAAATTTGACTTTTGAGAAAAGTCAATTTTTGACTTTTTCGTAAGGGGGGTGCTTACGCATTTTTTCAAAATTTCAAAAACGGTCAAAAAACACTTTTGGAACAAGGAGCGCCTGGAAACGTTCCAAAAACATGTCAGGACTCTCGGCAGAGTTCAAATATCCTAAAAAAGTTGACTTTTGAGAAAAGTCAAATTTTGACTTTTTCGTAAGGGGGGGTGCTTACGCATTTTTTCAAAATTTCAAAAACGGTCAAAAAACATTTTTGGAATAAGGAGCGCCTGGAAACGTTCCAAAAACATGTCAAGACTCTCGGCAGAGTTCAAATATCCTAAAAAAGTTTACTTTTGAGAAAAGTCAAATTTTGACTTTTTCGTAAGGGGGGGTGCTTACGCATTTTTTCAAAATTTCAAAAACGGTCAAAAAACACTTTTGGAACAAGGAGCGCCTGGAAACGTTCCAAAAACATGTCAAGACTCTCGGCAGAGTTCAAATATCCTAAAAAAGTTTACTTTTGAGAAAAGTCAAATTTTGACTTTTTCGTAAGGGGGGGTGCTTACGCATTTTTTCAAAATTTCAAAAACGGTCAAAAAACACTTTTGGAACAAGGAGCGCCTGGAAACGTTCCAAAAACATGTCAGGACTCTCGGCAGAGCCCAAATATAAGAAAAAAGTTGACTTTTGAGAAAAGTCAATTTTTGACTTTTTCGTAAGGGGGGGTCCTTACGCATTCTTTCAAAATTTCAAAAACGGTCAAAAAACACTTTTGGAACAAGGAGCGCCTGGAAACGTTCCAAAAACATGTCAGGACTCTCGGCAGAGCCCAAATATGCTAAAAAAGTTGACTTTTGAGAAAAGTCAATTTTTGACTTTTTCGTAAGGGGGGGTCCTTACGCATTCTTTCAAAATTTCAAAAACGGTCAAAAAACACTTTTGGAACAAGGAGCGCCTGGAAACGTTCCAAAAACATGTCAGGACTCTCGGCAGAGCCTAAATATGCCAAAAAATTTGACTTTTGAGAAAAGTCAATTTTTGACTTTTTCGTAAGGGGGGGTGCTTACTTATTTTTTCAAAATTTCAAAAACGGTCAAAAAACACTTTTGGAACAAGGAGCGCCTGGAAACGTTCCAAAAACATGTCAAGACTCTCGGCAGAGTTCAAATATCCTAAAAAAGTTTACTTTTGAGAAAAGTCAAATTTTGACTTTTTCGTAAGGTGGGGTGCTTACGCATTTTTTCAAAATTTCAAAAACGGTCAAAAAACACTTTTGGAACAAGGAGCGCCTGGAAACGTTCCAAAAACATGTCAGGACTCTCGGCAGAGCCCAAATATAAGAAAAGTTTTGACTTTTGAGAAAAGTCAATTTTTGACTTTTTCGTAAGGGGGGGTGCTTACGCATTTTTTCAAAATTTCAAAAACGGTCTAAAAACACTTTTGGAACAAGGAGCGCCTGGAAACGTTCCAAAAACATGTCAGGACTCTCCACAGAGCCCAAATATGCTTAAAAAGTTGACTTTTGAGAAAAGTCCATTTTTGACTTTTTCGTAAGGGGGGGTGCTTACGCATTTTTTCAAAATTTCAAAAACGGTCAAAAAACACTTTTGGAACAAGGAGCGCCTGGAAACGTTCCAAAAACATGTCAGGACTCTCCACAGAGCCCAAATATGCTAAAAATGTTGACTTTTGAGAAAAGTCAATTTTTGACTTTTTCGTAAGGGGGGGGTGCTTACGCATTTTTTCAAAATTTCAAAAACGGTCAAAAAACACTTTTGGAACAAGGAGCGCCTGGAAACGTTCCAAAAACATGTCAAGACTCTCGGCAGAGTTCAAATATCCTAAAAAAGTTTACTTTTGAGAAAAGTCAAATTTTGACTTTTTCGTAAGGGGGGGTGCTTACGCATTTTTTCAAAATTTCAAAAACGGTCAAAAAACACTTTTGGAACAAGGAGCGCCTGGAAACGTTCCAAAAACATGTCAGGACTCTCGGCAGAGCCCAAATATAAGAAAAAAGTTGACTTTTGAGAAAAGTCAATTTTTGACTTTTTCGTAAGGGGGGGTCCTTACGCATTCTTTCAAAATTTCAAAAACGGTCAAAAAACACTTTTGGAACAAGGAGCGCCTGGAAACGTTCCAAAAACATGTCAGGACTCTCGGCAGAGCCCAAATATGCTAAAAAAGTTGACTTTTGAGAAAAGTCAATTTTTGACTTTTTCGTAAGGGGGGGTCCTTACGCATTCTTTCAAAATTTCAAAAACGGTCAAAAAACACTTTTGGAACAAGGAGCGCCTGGAAACGTTCCAAAAACATGTCAGGACTCTCGGCAGAGCCTAAATATGCCAAAAAATTTGACTTTTGAGAAAAGTCAATTTTTGACTTTTTCGTAAGGGGGGGTGCTTACTTATTTTTTCAAAATTTCAAAAACGGTCAAAAAACACTTTTGGAACAAGGAGCGCCTGGAAACGTTCCAAAAACATGTCAAGACTCTCGGCAGAGTTCAAATATCCTAAAAAAGTTTACTTTTGAGAAAAGTCAAATTTTGACTTTTTCGTAAGGTGGGGTGCTTACGCATTTTTTCAAAATTTCAAAAACGGTCAAAAAACACTTTTGGAACAAGGAGCGCCTGGAAACGTTCCAAAAACATGTCAGGACTCTCGGCAGAGCCCAAATATAAGAAAAGTTTTGACTTTTGAGAAAAGTCAATTTTTGACTTTTTCGTAAGGGGGGGTGCTTACGCATTTTTTCAAAATTTCAAAAACGGTCTAAAAACACTTTTGGAACAAGGAGCGCCTGGAAACGTTCCAAAAACATGTCAGGACTCTCCACAGAGCCCAAATATGCTTAAAAAGTTGACTTTTGAGAAAAGTCCATTTTTGACTTTTTCGTAAGGGGGGGTGCTTACGCATTTTTTCAAAATTTCAAAAACGGTCAAAAAACACTTTTGGAACAAGGAGCGCCTGGAAACGTTCCAAAAACATGTCAGGACTCTCCACAGAGCCCAAATATGCTAAAAATGTTGACTTTTGAGAAAAGTCAATTTTTGACTTTTTCGTAAGGGGGGGGTGCTTACGCATTTTTTCAAAATTTCAAAAACGGTCAAAAAACACTTTTGGAACAAGGAGCGCCTGGAAACGTTCCAAAAACATGTCAGGACTCTCGGCAGTGCCCAAATATTCTAAAAAAGTTGACTTTTGAGAAAACTCAATTTTTGACTTTTTCGTAAGGGGGGGGTGCTTACGCATTTTTTCAAAATTTCAAAAACGGTCAAAAAACACTTTTGGGCCTAGGAACGCCTGGAAACGTTCCAAAAACATGTCAGGACTCTCGGCAGAGCTTAAATATGCCAAAAAAAAAGACTTTTGAGAAAAGTCCATTTTTGACTTTTTCTTAAGGGGGGGTGCTTACGCATTTTTTCAAAATTTCAAAAACGGTCAAAAAACACTTTTGGAACAAGGAGCGCCTGGAAACGTTCCAAAAACATGTCAGGACTCTCGGCAGAGCCCAAATATAAGAAAAAAGTTGACTTTTGAGAAAAGTCAATTTTTGACTTTTTCGTAAGGGGGGGTGCTTACGCATTTTTTCAAAATTTCAAAAACGGTCTAAAAACACTTTTGGAACAAGGAGCGCCTGGAAACGTTCCAAAAACATGTCAGGACTCTCGGCAGAGCCCAAATATAAGAAAAGGTTTGACTTTTGAGAAAAGTCCATTTTTGACTTTTTCGTAAGGGGGGGTGCTTACACATTTTTTCAAAATTTCAAAAACGGTCAAAAAACACTTTTGGAATAAGGAGCGCCTGGAAACGTTCCAAAAACATGTCAAGACTCTCGGCAGAGTTCAAATATCCTAAAAAAGTTTACTTTTGAGAAAAGTCAAATTTTGACTTTTTCGTAAGGGGGGGTGCTTACGCATTTTTTCAAAATTTCAAAAACGGTCAAAAAACACTTTTGGAACAAGGAGCGCCTGGAAACGTTCCAAAAACATGTCAAGACTCTCGGCAGAGTTCAAATATCCTAAAAAAGTTTACTTTTGAGAAAAGTCAAATTTTGACTTTTTCGTAAGGGGGGGTGCTTACGCATTTTTTCAAAATTTCAAAAACGGTCAAAAAACACTTTTGGAACAAGGAGCGCCTGGAAACGTTCCAAAAACATGTCAGGACTCTCGGCAGAGCCCAAATATGCTAAAAAAGTTGACTTTTGAGAAAAGTCCATTTTTGACTTTTTCGTAAGGGGGGGTGCTTACGCATTTTTTCAAAATTTCAAAAACGGTCAAAAAACACTTTTGGAACAAGGAGCGCCTGGAAACGTTCCAAAAACATGTCAGGACTCTCGGCAGAGCCCAAATATAAGAAAAGGTTTGACTTTTGAGAAAAGTCCATTTTTGACTTTTTCGTAAGGGGGGGTGCTTACACATTTTTTCAAAATTTCAAAAACGGTCAAAAAACACTTTTGGAACAAGGAGCGCCTGGAAACGTTCCAAAAACATGTCAGGACTCTCGGCAGAGCCTAAATATGCCCAAAAATTTGACTTTTGAGAAAAGTCAATTTTTGACTTTTTCGTAAGGGGGGTGCTTACGCATTTTTTCAAAATTTCAAAAACGGTCAAAAAACACTTTTGGAACAAGGAGCGCCTGGAAACGTTCCAAAAACATGTCAGGACTCTCGGCAGAGTTCAAATATCCTAAAAAAGTTGACTTTTGAGAAAAGTCAAATTTTGACTTTTTCGTAAGGGGGGGTGCTTACGCATTTTTTCAAAATTTCAAAAACGGTCAAAAAACATTTTTGGAATAAGGAGCGCCTGGAAACGTTCCAAAAACATGTCAAGACTCTCGGCAGAGTTCAAATATCCTAAAAAAGTTTACTTTTGAGAAAAGTCAAATTTTGACTTTTTCGTAAGGGGGGGTGCTTACGCATTTTTTCAAAATTTCAAAAACGGTCAAAAAACACTTTTGGAACAAGGAGCGCCTGGAAACGTTCCAAAAACATGTCAAGACTCTCGGCAGAGTTCAAATATCCTAAAAAAGTTTACTTTTGAGAAAAGTCAAATTTTGACTTTTTCGTAAGGGGGGGTGCTTACGCATTTTTTCAAAATTTCAAAAACGGTCAAAAAACACTTTTGGAACAAGGAGCGCCTGGAAACGTTCCAAAAACATGTCAGGACTCTCGGCAGAGCCCAAATATAAGAAAAAAGTTGACTTTTGAGAAAAGTCAATTTTTGACTTTTTCGTAAGGGGGGGTCCTTACGCATTCTTTCAAAATTTCAAAAACGGTCAAAAAACACTTTTGGAACAAGGAGCGCCTGGAAACGTTCCAAAAACATGTCAGGACTCTCGGCAGAGCCCAAATATGCTAAAAAAGTTGACTTTTGAGAAAAGTCAATTTTTGACTTTTTCGTAAGGGGGGGTCCTTACGCATTCTTTCAAAATTTCAAAAACGGTCAAAAAACACTTTTGGAACAAGGAGCGCCTGGAAACGTTCCAAAAACATGTCAGGACTCTCGGCAGAGCCTAAATATGCCAAAAAATTTGACTTTTGAGAAAAGTCAATTTTTGACTTTTTCGTAAGGGGGGGTGCTTACTTATTTTTTCAAAATTTCAAAAACGGTCAAAAAACACTTTTGGAACAAGGAGCGCCTGGAAACGTTCCAAAAACATGTCAAGACTCTCGGCAGAGTTCAAATATCCTAAAAAAGTTTACTTTTGAGAAAAGTCAAATTTTGACTTTTTCGTAAGGTGGGGTGCTTACGCATTTTTTCAAAATTTCAAAAACGGTCAAAAAACACTTTTGGAACAAGGAGCGCCTGGAAACGTTCCAAAAACATGTCAGGACTCTCGGCAGAGCCCAAATATAAGAAAAGTTTTGACTTTTGAGAAAAGTCAATTTTTGACTTTTTCGTAAGGGGGGGTGCTTACGCATTTTTTCAAAATTTCAAAAACGGTCTAAAAACACTTTTGGAACAAGGAGCGCCTGGAAACGTTCCAAAAACATGTCAGGACTCTCCACAGAGCCCAAATATGCTTAAAAAGTTGACTTTTGAGAAAAGTCCATTTTTGACTTTTTCGTAAGGGGGGGTGCTTACGCATTTTTTCAAAATTTCAAAAACGGTCAAAAAACACTTTTGGAACAAGGAGCGCCTGGAAACGTTCCAAAAACATGTCAGGACTCTCCACAGAGCCCAAATATGCTAAAAAAGTTGACTTTTGAGAAAAGTCCATTTTTGACTTTTTCGTAAGGGGGGGTGCTTACGCATTTTTTCAAAATTTCAAAAACGGTCAAAAAACACTTTTGGAACAAGGAGCGCCTGGAAACGTTCCAAAAACATGTCAGGACTCTCGGCAGAGCCCAAATATGCTAAAAAAGTTGACTTTTGAGAAAAGTCCATTTTTGACTTTTTCGTAAGGGGGGGTGCTTACGCATTTTTTCAAAATTTCAAAAACGGTCAAAAAACACTTTTGGAACAAGGAGCGCCTGGAAACGTTCCAAAAACATGTCAGTACTCTCGGCAGAGCCCAAATATAAGAAAAGTTTTGACTTTTGAGAAAAGTCCATTTTTGACTTTTTCGTAAGGGGGGTGCTTACACATTTTTTCAAAATTTCAAAAACGGTCAAAAAACACTTTTGGAACAAGGAGCGCCTGGAAACGTTCCAAAAACATGTCAGGACTCTCGGCAGAGCCTAAATATGCCCAAAAATTTGACTTTTGAGAAAAGTCAATTTTTGACTTTTTCGTAAGGGGGGGTGCTTACGCATTTTTTCAAAATTTCAAAAAGGGTCAAAAAACACTTTTGGAATAAGGAGCGCCTGGAAACGTTCCAAAAACATGTCAAGACTCTCGGCAGAGTTCAAATATCCTAAAAAAGTTTACTTTTGAGAAAAGTCAAATTTTGACTTTATCGTAAGGGGGGGTGCTTACGCATTTTTTCAAAATTTCAAAAACGGTCAAAAAACACTTTTGGAACAAGGAGCGCCTGGAAACGTTCCAAAAACATGTCAGGACTCTCGGCAGAGCCCAAATATGCTAAAAAAGTTGACTTTTGAGAAAAGTCCATTTTTGACTTTTTCGTAAGGGGGGGTGCTTACGCATTTTTTCAAAATTTCAAAAACAGTCAACAAACACTTTTGGAACAAGGAGCGCCTGGAAACGTTCCAAAAACATGTCAGGACTCTCGGCAGAGCCCAAATATGCTAAAAAAGTTGACTTTTGAGAAAAGTCCATTTTTGACTTTTTCGTAAGGGGGGGTGCTTACGCATTTTTTCAAAATTTCAAAAACGGTCAAAAAACACTTTTGGAACAAGGAGCGCCTGGAAACGTTCCAAAAACATGTCAGGACTCTCGGCAGAGCCCAAATATAAGAAAAGGTTTGACTTTTGAGAAAAGTCCATTTTTGACTTTTTCGTAAGGGGGGGTGCTTACACATTTTTTCAAAATTTCAAAAACGGTCAAAAAACACTTTTGGAACAAGGAGCGCCTGGAAACTTTCCAAAAACATGTCAGGACTCTAGGCAGTGCCCAAATATTCTAAAAAAGTTGACTTTTGAGAAAACTCAATTTTTGACTTTTTCGTAAGGGGGGGTGCTTACGCATTTCTTCAAAATTTCAAAAACGGTCAAAAAACACTTTTGGAACAAGGAGCGCCTGGAAACGTTCCAAAAACATGTCAGGACTCTCCACAGAGCCCAAATATGCTAAAAAAGTTGACTTTTGAGAAAAGTCCATTTTTGACTTTTTCGTAAGGGGGGGTGCTTACGCATTTTTTCAAAATTTCAAAAACGGTCAAAAAACACTTTTGGAACAAGGAGCGCCTGGAAACGTTCCAAAAACATGTCAGGACTCTCGGCAGAGCCCAAATATAAGAAAAGGTTTGACTTTTGAGAAAAGTCCATTTTTGACTTTTTCGTAAGGGGGGGTGCTTACGCATTTTTTCAAAATTTCAAAAACGGTCAAAAAACACTTTTGGGCCTAGGAACGCCTGGAAACTTTCCAAAAACATGTCAGGACTCTCGGCAGAGCCCAAATATGCCAAAAAATTTGACTTTTGAGAAAAGTCCATTTTTGACTTTTTCGTAAGGGGGGGTGCTTACGCATTTTTTCAAAATTTCAAAAACGGTCAAAAAACATTTTTGGAACAAGGAACGCCTGGAAATGTTCCAAAAACATGTCAGGACTCTCCACAGAGCCCAAATATGCTAAAAAAGTTGACTTTTGAGAAAAGTCCATTTTTGACTTTTTCGTAAGGGGGGGTGCTTACGCATTTTTTCAAAATTTCAAAAACGGTCAAAAAACACTTTTGGAACAAGGAGCGCCTGGAAACGTTCCAAAAACATGTCAGGACTCTCGGCAGAGCCCAAATATAAGAAAAGGTTTGACTTTTGAGAAAAGTCCATTTTTGACTTTTTCGTAAGGGGGGGTGCTTACACATTTTTTCAAAATTTCAAAAACGGTCAAAAAACACTTTTGGAACAAGGAGCGCCTGGAAACTTTCCAAAAACATGTCAGGACTCTCGGCAGAGCCCAAATATGCTAAAAATGTTGACTTTTGAGAAAAGTCAATTTTTGACTTTTTCGTAAGGGGGGGGTGCTTACGCATTTTTTCAAAATTTCAAAAACGGTCAAAAAACACTTTTGGAACAAGGAGCGCCTGGAAACGTTCCAAAAACATGTCAGGACTCTCGGCAGAGCCCAAATATGCTAAAAAAGTTGACTTTTGAGAAAAGTCCATTTTTGACTTTTTCGTAAGGGGGGGTGCTTACGCATTTTTTCAAAATTTCAAAAACGGTCAAAAAACACTTTTGGAACAAGGAGCGCCTGGAAACGTTCCAAAAACATGTCAGGACTCTCGGCAGAGCCCAAATATAAGAAAAGGTTTGACTTTTGAGAAAAGTCCATTTTTGACTTTTTCGTGAGGGGGGGTGCTTACGCATTTTTTCAAAATTTCAAAAACGGTCAAAAAACACTTTTGGAACAAGGAGCGCCTGGAAACGTTCCAAAAACATGTCAGGATTCTCGGCAGAGCCCAAATATAAGAAAAGGTTTGACTTTTGAGAAAAGTCCATTTTTGACTTTTTCGTAAGGGGGGGTGCTTACGCATTTTTTCAAAATTTCAAAAACGGTCAAAAAACACTTTTGGGCCTAGGAACGCCTGGAAACGTTCCAAAAACATGTCAGGACTCTCGGCAGAGCCCAAATATGCTAAAAAAGTTGACTTTTGAGAAAAGTCGATTTTTGACTTTTTCGTAAGGGGGGGTGCTTACGCATTTTTTCAAAATTTCAAAAACGGTCAAAAAACACTTTTGGAACAAGGAGCGCCTGGAAACGTTCCAAAAACATGTCAGGACTCTCGGCAGAGCCCAAATATAAGAAAAAAGTTGACTTTTGAGAAAAGTCAATTTTTGACTTTTTCGTAAGGGGGGGTGCTTACGCATTTTTTCAAAATTTCAAAAACGGTCAAAAAACACTTTTGGAACAAGGAGCGCCTGGAAACGTTCCAAAAACATGTCAGGACTCTCGGCAGAGTTCAAATATCCTAAAAAAGTTGACTTTTGAGAAAAGTCAAATTTTGACTTTTTCGTTATGGGGGGTGCTTACGCATTTTTTCAAAATTTCAAAAACGGTCTAAAAACACTTTTGGAACAAGGAGCGCCTGGAAACGTTCCAAAAACATGTCAGGACTCTCGGCAGAGCCCAAATATAAGAAAAAAGTTGACTTTTGAGAAAAGTCCATTTTTGACTTTTTCGTAAGGGGGGGTGCTTACGCATTTTTTCAAAATTTCAAAAACGGTCAAAAAACATTTTTGGAATAAGGAGCGCCTGGAAACGTTCCAAAAACATGTCAGGACTCTCGGCAGAGCCCAAATATAAGAAAAAAGTTGACTTTTGAGAAAAGTCCATTTTTGACTTTTTCGTAAGGGGGGGTGCTTACGCATTTTTTCAAAATTTCAAAAACGGTCAAAAAACACTTTTGGAATAAGGAGCGCCTGGAAACGTTCCAAAAACATGTCAGGACTCTCGGCAGAGCCTAAATATGCCCAAAAATTTGACTTTTGAGAAAAGTCAATTTTTGACTTTTTCGTAAGGCGGGTGGTTACGCATTTTTTCAAAATTTCAAAAACGGTCAAAAAACACTTTTGGAACAAGGAGCGCCTGGAAACGTTCCAAAAACATGTCAGGACTCTCGGCAGAGTTCAAATATCCTAAAAAAGTTGACTTTTTCGTAAGGGGGGGTGCTTACGCATTTTTTCAAAATTTCAAAAACGGTCAAAAAACATTTTTGGAATAAGGAGCGCCTGGAAACGTTCCAAAAACATGTCAAGACTCTCGGCAGAGTTCAAATATCCTAAAAAAGTTTACTTTTGAGAAAAGTCAAATTTTGACTTTTTCGTAAGGGGGGGTGCTTACGCATTTTTTCAAAATTTCAAAAACGGTCAAAAAACACTTTTGGAACAAGGAGCGCCTGGAAACGTTCCAAAAACATGTCAAGACTCTCGGCAGAGTTCAAATATCCTAAAAAAGTTTACTTTTGAGAAAAGTCAAATTTTGACTTTTTAGTAAGGGGGGGTGCTTACGCATTTTTTCAAAATTTCAAAAACGGTCTAAAAACACTTTTGGAACAAGGAGCGAATGGAAACGTTCCAAAAACATGTCAGGACTCTCGGCAGAGCCCAAATATGCTAAAAAAGTTGACTTTTGAGAAAAGTCCATTTTTGACTTTTTCGTAAGGGGGGGTGCTTACGCATTTTTTCAAAATTTCAAAAACAGTCAACAAACACTTTTGGAACAAGGAGCGCCTGGAAACGTTCCAAAAACATGTCAGGACTCTCGGCAGAGCCCAAATATAAGAAAAAAGTTGACTTTTGAGAAAAGTCCATTTTTGACTTTTTCGTAAGGGGGGGTGCTTACGCATTTTTTTCAAAATTTCAAAAACGGTCAAAAAACACTTTTGGGCCTAGGAACGCCTGGAAACGTTCCAAAAACATGTCAGGACTCTCGGCAGAGCCCAAATATGCCAAAAAATTTGACTTTTGAGAAAAGTCAATTTTTGACTTTTTCGTAAGGGGGGGTGCTTACGCATTTTTTCAAAATTTCAAAAACGGTCAAAAAACATTTTTGGAATAAGGAGCGCCTGGAAACGTTCCAAAAACATGTCAGGACTCTCGGCAGAGCCCAAATATAAGAAAAAAGTTGACTTTTGAGAAAAGTCAATTTTTGACTTTTTCGTAAGGGGGGGTGCTTACGCATTTTTTCAAAATTTCAAAAACGGTCAAAAAACACTTTTGGAACAAGGAGCGCCTGGAAACGTTCCAAAAACATGTCAGGACTCTCGGCAGAGCCCAAATATAAGAAAAGGTTTGACTTTTGAGAAAAGTCCATTTTTGACTTTTTCGTAAGGGGGGGTGCTTACGCATTTTTTCAAAATTTCAAAAACGGTCAAAAAACACTTTTGGGCCTAGGAACGCCTGGAAACTTTCCAAAAAAATGTCAGGACTCTCGGCAGAGCCCAAATATGCCAAAAAATTTGACTTTTGAGAAAAGTCCATTTTTGACTTTTTCGTAAGGGGGGGTGCTTACGCTTTTTTTCAAAATTTCAAAAACGGTCAAAAAACATTTTTGGAACAAGGAACGCCTGGAAATGTTCCAAAAACATGTCAGGACTCTCCACAGAGCCCAAATATGCTAAAAAAGTTGACTTTTGAGAAAAGTCCATTTTTGACTTTTTCGTAAGGGGGGGTGCTTACGCATTTTTTCAAAATTTCAAAAACGGTCAAAAAACACTTTTGGAACAAGGAGCGCCTGGAAACGTTCCAAAAACATGTCAGGACTCTCGGCAGAGCCCAAATATGCTAAAAAAGTTGACTTTTGAGAAAAGTCCATTTTTGACTTTTTCGTAAGGGGGGGTGCTTATGCATTTTTTCAAAATTTCAAAAACGGTCAAAAAACACTTTTGGAACAAGGAGCGCCTGGAAACGTTCCAAAAACATGTCAGGACTCTCGGCAGAGCCCAAATATAAGAAAAGGTTTGACTTTTGAGAAAAGTCCATTTTTGACTTTTTCGTAAGGGGGGGTGCTTACACATTTTTTCAAAATTTCAAAAACGGTCAAAAAATACTTTTGGAACAAGGAGCGCCTGGAAACTTTCCAAAAACATGTCAGGACTCTCGGCAGAGCCCAAATATGCTAAAAATGTTGACTTTTGAGAAAAGTCAATTTTTGACTTTTTCGTAAAGGGGGGGTGCTTACGCATTTTTTCAAAATTTCAAAAACGGTCAAAAAACACTTTTGGAACAAGGAGCGCCTGGAAACGTTCCAAAAACATGTCAGGACTCTCGGCAGTGCCCAAATATTCTAAAAAAGTTGACTTTTGAGAAAACTCAATTTTTGACTTTTTCGTAAGGGGGGTGCTTACGCATTTTTTCAAAATTTCAAAAACGGTCAAAAAACACTTTTGGAACAAGGAGCGCCTGGAAACGTTCCAAAAACATGTCAGGACTCTCGGCAGAGCCCAAATATGCTAAAAAAGTTGACTTTTGAGAAAAGTCCATTTTTGACTTTTTCGTAAGGGGGGGTGCTTACGCATTTTTTCAAAATTTCAAAAACGGTCAAAAAACACTTTTGGAACAAGGAGCGCCTGGAAACGTTCCAAAAACATGTCAGGACTCTCGGCAGAGCCCAAATATAAGAAAAGGTTTGACTTTTGAGAAAAGTCCATTTTTGACTTTTTCGTAAGGGGGGGTGCTTACACATTTTTTCAAAATTTCAAAAACGGTCAAAAAACACTTTTGGAACAAGGAGCGCCTGGAAACGTTCCAAAAACATGTCAGGACTCTCGGCAGAGCCCAAATATGCTAAAAAAGTTGACTTTTGAGAAAAGACCATTTTTGACTTTTTCGTAAGGGGGGGTGCTTACGCATTTTTTCAAAATTTCAAAAACGGTCAAAAAACACTTTTGGAACAAGGAGCGCCTGGAAACGTTCCAAAAACATGTCAGGACTCTCGGCAGAGCCCAAATATAAGAAAAGGTTTGACTTTTGAGAAAAGTCCATTTTTGACTTTTTCGTATGGGGGGGTGCTTACACATTTTTTCAAAATTTCAAAAACGGTCAAAAAACACTTTTGGAACAAGGAGCGCCTGGAAACGTTCCAAAAACATGTCAGGACTCTCGGCAGAGCCTAAATATGCCCAAAAATTTGACTTTTGAGAAAAGTCAATTTTTGACTTTTTCGTAAGGGGGGTGCTTACGCATTTTTTCAAAATTTCAAAAACGGTCAAAAAACACTTTTGGAACAAGGAGCGCCTGGAAACGTTCCAAAAACATGTCAGGACTCTCGGCAGAGTTCAAATATCCTAAAAAAGTTGACTTTTGAGAAAAGTCAAATTTTGACTTTTTCGTAAGGGGGGGTGCTTACGCATTTTTTCAAAATTTCAAAAACGGTCAAAAAACATTTTTGGAATAAGGAACGCCTGGAAACTTTCCAAAAACATGTCAGGACTCTCGGCAGAGTTCAAATATCCTAAAAAAGTTTACTTTTGAGAAAAGTCAAATTTTGACTTTTTCGTAAGGGGGGGTGCTTACACATTTTTTCAAAATTTCAAAAACGGTCAAAAAACACTTTTGGAACAAGGAGCGCCTGGAAACTTTCCAAAAACATGTCAGGACTCTCGGCAGAGCCCAAATATGCTAAAAATGTTGACTTTTGAGAAAAGTCAATTTTTGACTTTTTCGTAAGGGGGGGGTGCTTACGCATTTTTTCAAAATTTCAAAAACGGTCAAAAAACACTTTTGGAACAAGGAGCGCCTGGAAACGTTCCAAAAACATGTCAGGACTCTCGGCAGTGCCCAAATATTCTAAAAAAGTTGACTTTTGAGAAAACTCAATTTTTGACTTTTTCGTAAGGGGGGGTGCTTACGCATTTTTTCAAAATTTCAAAAACGGTCAAAAAACACTTTTGGGCCTAGGAACGCCTGGAAACGTTACAAAAACATGTCAGGACTCTCGGCAGAGCTTAAATATGCCAAAAAAAAAGACTTTTGAGAAAAGTCCATTTTTGACTTTTTCTTAAGGGGGGGTGCTTACGCATTTTTTCAAAATTTCAAAAACGGTCAAAAAACACTTTTGGAACAAGGAGCGCCTGGAAACGTTCCAAAAACATGTCAGGACTCTCGGCAGAGCCCAAATATAAGAAAAAAGTTGACTTTTGAGAAAAGTCAATTTTTGACTTTTTCGTAAGGGGGGGTGCTTACGCATTTTTTCAAAATTTCAAAAACGGTCAAAAAACACTTTTGGAACAAGGAGCGCCTGGAAACGTTCCAAAAACATGTCAGGACTCTCGGCAGTGCCCAAATATTCTAAAAAAGTTGACTTTTGAGAAAACTCAATTTTTGACTTATTCGTAAGGGGGGGTGCTTACGCATTTTTTCAAAATTTCAAAAACGGTCAAAAAACACTTTTGGGCCTAGGAACGCCTGGAAACGTTCCAAAAACATGTCAGGACTCTCGGCAGAGCTTAAATATTCCAAAAAAAAAGACTTTTGAGAAAAGTCCATTTTTGACTTTTTCTTAAGGGGGGGTGCTTACGCATTTTTTCAAAATTTCAAAAACGGTCAAAAAACACTTTTGGAACAAGGAGCGCCTGGAAACGTTCCAAAAACATGTCAGGACTCTCGGCAGAGCCCAAATATGCTAAAAAAGTTGACTTTTGAGAAAAGACCATTTTTGACTTTTTCGTAAGGGGGGGTGCTTACGCATTTTTTCAAAATTTCAAAAACGGTCTAAAAACACTTTTGGAACAAGGAGCGCCTGGAAACGTTCCAAAAACATGTCAGGACTCTCGGCAGAGCCCAAATATAAGAAAAAAGTTGACTTTTGAGAAAAGTCAATTTTTGACTTTTTCGTAAGGGGGGGTGCTTACGCATTTTTTCAAAATTTCAAAAACGGTCTAAAAACACTTTTGGAACAAGGAGCGCCTGGAAACGTTCCAAAAACATGTCAGGACTCTCCACAGAGCCCAAATATGCTTAAAAAGTTGACTTTTGAGAAAAGTCCATTTTTGACTTTTTCGTAAGGGGGGGTGCTTACGCATTTTTTCAAAATTTCAAAAACGGTCAAAAAACACTTTTGGAACAAGGAGCGCCTGGAAACGTTCCAAAAACATGTCAGGACTCTCCACAGAGCCCAAATATGCTAAAAATGTTGACTTTTGAGAAAAGTCCATTTTTGACTTTTTCGTAAGGGGGGGTGCTTACGCATTTTTTCAAAATTTCAAAAACGGTCAAAAAACACTTTTGGAACAAGGAGCGCCTGGAAACGTTCCAAAAACATGTCAGGACTCTCGGCAGAGCCCAAATATAAGAAAAGGTTTGACTTTTGAGAAAAGTCCATTTTTGACTTTTTCGTAAGGGGGGGTGCTTACGCATTTTTTCAAAATTTCAAAAACGGTCAAAAAACACTTTTGGGCCTAGGAACGCCTGGAAACTTTCCAAAAACATGTCAGGACTCTCGGCAGAGCCCAAATATGCCAAAAAATTTGACTTTTGAGAAAAGTCCATTTTTGACTTTTTCGTAAGGGGGGGTGCTTACGCATTTTTTCAAAATTTCAAAAACGGTCAAAAAACATTTTTGGAACAAGGAACGCCTGGAAATGTTCCAAAAACATGTCAGGACTCTCCACAGAGCCCAAATATGCTAAAAAAGTTGACTTTTGAGAAAAGTCCATTTTTGACTTTTTCGTAAGGGGGGGTGCTTACGCATTTTTTCAAAATTTCAAAAACGGTCAAAAAACACTTTTGGAACAAGGAGCGCCTGGAAACGTTCCAAAAACATGTCAGGACTCTCGGCAGAGCCCAAATATGCTAAAAAAGTTGACTTTTGAGAAAAGTCCATTTTTGACTTTTTCGTAAGGGGGGGTGCTTACGCATTTTTTCAAAATTTCAAAAACGGTCAAAAAACACTTTTGGAACAAGGAGCGCCTGGAAACGTTCCAAAAACATGTCAGGACTCTCGGCAGAGCCCAAATATAAGAAAAGGTTTGACTTTTGAGAAAAGTCCATTTTTGACATTTTCGTAAGGGGGGGTGCTTACACATTTTTTCAAAATTTCAAAAACGGTCAAAAAACACTTTTGGAACAAGGAGCGCCTGGAAACGTTCCAAAAACATGTCAGGACTCTCGGCAGAGCCCAAATATGCTAAAAAAGTTGACTTTTGAGAAAAGACCATTTTTGACTTTTTCGTAAGGGGGGGTGCTTACGCATTTTTTCAAAATTTCAAAAACGGTCAAAAAACACTTTTGGAACAAGGAGCGCCTGGAAACGTTCCAAAAACATGTCAGGACTCTCGGCAGAGCCCAAATATAAGAAAAGGTTTGACTTTTGAGAAAAGTCCATTTTTGACTTTTTCGTAAGGGGGGGTGCTTACACATTTTTTCAAAATTTCAAAAACGGTCAAAAAACACTTTTGGAACAAGGAGCGCCTGGAAACGTTCCAAAAACATGTCAGGACTCTCGGCAGAGCCTAAATATGCCCAAAAATTTGACTTTTGAGAAAAGTCAATTTTTGACTTTTTCGTAAGGGGGGTGCTTACGCATTTTATCAAAATTTCAAAAACGGTCAAAAAACACTTTTGGAACAAGGAGCGCCTGGAAACGTTCCAAAAACATGTCAGGACTCTCGGCAGAGTTCAAATATCCTAAAAAAGTTGACTTTTGAGAAAAGTCAAATTTTGACTTTTTCGTAAGGGGGGGTGCTTACGCATTTTTTCAAAATTTCAAAAACGGTCAAAAAACATTTTTGGAATAAGGAACGCCTGGAAACTTTCCAAAAACATGTCAGGACTCTCGGCAGAGCCCAAATATAAGAAAAAAGTTGACTTTTGAGAAAAGTCAATTTTTGACTTTTTCGTAAGGGGGGGTGCTTACGCATTTTTTCAAAATTTCAAAAACGGTCAAAAAACACTTTTGGAACAAGGAGCGCCTGGAAACGTTCCAAAAAAATGTCAGGACTCTCGGCAGAGCCCAAATATAAGAAAAGGTTTGACTTTTGAGAAAAGTCCATTTTTGACATTTTCGTAAGGGGGGGTGCTTACACATTTTTTCAAAATTTCAAAAACGGTCAAAAAACACTTTTGGAACAAGGAGCGCCTGGAAACGTTCCAAAAACATGTCAGGACTCTCGGCAGTGCCCAAATATTCTAAAAAAGTTGACTTTTGAGAAAACTCAATTTTTGACTTTTTCGTAAGGGGGGGTGCTTACGCATTTTTTCAAAATTTCAAAAACGGTCAAAAAACACTTTTGGGCCTAGGAACGCCTGGAAACGTTACAAAAACATGTCAGGACTCTCGGCAGAGCTTAAATATGCCAAAAAAAAAGACTTTTGAGAAAAGTCCATTTTTGACTTTTTCTTAAGGGGGGGTGCTTACGCATTTTTTCAAAATTTCAAAAACGGTCAAAAAACACTTTTGGAACAAGGAGCGCCTGGAAACGTTCCAAAAACATGTCAGGACTCTCGGCAGAGCCCAAATATAAGAAAAAAGTTGACTTTTGAGAAAAGTCAATTTTTGACTTTTTCGTAAGGGGGGGTGCTTACGCATTTTTTCAAAATTTCAAAAACGGTCAAAAAACACTTTTGGAACAAGGAGCGCCTGGAAACGTTCCAAAAACATGTCAGGACTCTCGGCAGTGCCCAAATATTCTAAAAAAGTTGACTTTTGAGAAAACTCAATTTTTGACTTATTCGTAAGGGGGGGTGCTTACGCATTTTTTCAAAATTTCAAAAACGGTCAAAAAACACTTTTGGGCCTAGGAACGCCTGGAAACGTTCCAAAAACATGTCAGGACTCTCGGCAGAGCTTAAATATGCCAAAAAAAAAGACTTTTGAGAAAAGTCCATTTTTGACTTTTTCTTAAGGGGGGGTGCTTACGCATTTTTTCAAAATTTCAAAAACGGTCAAAAAACACTTTTGGAACAAGGAGCGCCTGGAAACGTTCCAAAAACATGTCAGGACTCTCGGCAGAGCCCAAATATGCTAAAAAAGTTGACTTTTGAGAAAAGACCATTTTTGACTTTTTCGTAAGGGGGGGTGCTAACGCATTTTTTCAAAATTTCAAAAACGGTCTAAAAACACTTTTGGAACAAGGAGCGCCTGGAAACGTTCCAAAAACATGTCAGGACTCTCGGCAGAGCCCAAATATAAGAAAAAAGTTGACTTTTGAGAAAAGTCAATTTTTGACTTTTTCGTAAGGGGGGGTGCTTACGCATTTTTTCAAAATTTCAAAAACGGTCTAAAAACACTTTTGGAACAAGGAGCGCCTGGAAACGTTCCAAAAACATGTCAGGACTCTCCACAGAGCCCAAATATGCTTAAAAAGTTGACTTTTGAGAAAAGTCCATTTTTGACTTTTTCGTAAGGGGGGGTGCTTACGCATTTTTTCAAAATTTCAAAAACGGTCAAAAAACACTTTTGGAACAAGGAGCGCCTGGAAACGTTCCAAAAACATGTCAGGACTCTCGGCAGAGCCCAAATATAAGAAAAGGTTTGACTTTTGAGAAAAGTCCATTTTTGACTTTTTCGTAAGGGGGGGTGCTTACGCATTTTTTCAAAATTTCAAAAACGGTCAAAAAACACTTTTGGGCCTAGGAACGCCTGGAAACTTTCCAAAAACATGTCAGGACTCTCGGCAGAGCCCAAATATGCCAAAAAATTTGACTTTTGAGAAAAGTCCATTTTTGACTTTTTCGTAAGGGGGGGTGCTTACGCATTTTTTCAAAATTTCAAAAACGGTCAAAAAACATTTTTGGAACAAGGAACGCCTGGAAATGTTCCAAAAACATGTCAGGACTCTCCACAGAGCCCAAATATGCTAAAAAAGTTGACTTTTGAGAAAAGTCCATTTTTGACTTTTTCGTAAGGGGGGGTGCTTACGCATTTTTTCAAAATTTCAAAAACGGTCAAAAAACACTTTTGGAACAAGGAGCGCCTGGAAACGTTCCAAAAACATGTCAGGACTCTCGGCAGAGCCCAAATATGCTAAAAAAGTTGACTTTTGAGAAAAGTCCATTTTTGACTTTTTCGTAAGGGGGGGTGCTTACGCATTTTTTCAAAATTTCAAAAACGGTCAAAAAACACTTTTGGAACAAGGAGCGCCTGGAAACGTTCCAAAAACATGTCAGGACTCTCGGCAGAGCCCAAATATAAGAAAAGGTTTGACTTTTGAGAAAAGTCCATTTTTGACATTTTCGTAAGGGGGGGTGCTTACACATTTTTTCAAAATTTCAAAAACGGTCAAAAAACACTTTTGGAACAAGGAGCGCCTGGAAACGTTCCAAAAACATGTCAGGACTCTCGGCAGAGCCCAAATATGCTAAAAAAGTTGACTTTTGAGAAAAGACCATTTTTGACTTTTTCGTAAGGGGGGGTGCTTACGCATTTTTTCAAAATTTCAAAAACGGTCAAAAAACACTTTTGGAACAAGGAGCGCCTGGAAACGTTCCAAAAACATGTCAGGACTCTCGGCAGAGCCCAAATATAAGAAAAGGTTTGACTTTTGAGAAAAGTCCATTTTTGACTTTTTCGTAAGGGGGGGTGCTTACACATTTTTTCAAAATTTCAAAAACGGTCAAAAAACACTTTTGGAACAAGGAGCGCCTGGAAACGTTCCAAAAACATGTCAGGACTCTCGGCAGAGCCTAAATATGCCCAAAAATTTGACTTTTGAGAAAAGTCAATTTTTGACTTTTTCGTAAGGGGGGTGCTTACGCATTTTATCAAAATTTCAAAAACGGTCAAAAAACACTTTTGGAACAAGGAGCGCCTGGAAACGTTCCAAAAACATGTCAGGACTCTCGGCAGAGTTCAAATATCCTAAAAAAGTTGACTTTTGAGAAAAGTCAAATTTTGACTTTTTCGTAAGGGGGGGTGCTTACGCATTTTTTCAAAATTTCAAAAACGGTCAAAAAACATTTTTGGAATAAGGAACGCCTGGAAACTTTCCAAAAACATGTCAGGACTCTCGGCAGAGTTCAAATATCCTAAAAAAGTTTACTTTTGAGAAAAGTCAAATTTTGACTTTTTCGTAAGGGGGGGTGCTTACACATTTTTTCAAAATTTCAAAAACGGTCAAAAAACACTTTTGGAACAAGGAGCGCCTGGAAACTTTCCAAAAACATGTCAGGACTCTCGGCAGAGCCCAAATATGCTAAAAATGTTGACTTTTGAGAAAAGTCAATTTTTGACTTTTTCGTAAGGGGGGGGTGCTTACGCATTTTTTCAAAATTTCAAACACGGTCAAAAAACACTTTTGGAACAAGGAGCGCCTGGAAACGTTCCAAAAACATGTCAGGACTCTCGGCAGTGCCCAAATATTCTAAAAAAGTTGACTTTTGAGAAAACTCAATTTTTGACTTTTTCGTAAGGGGGGGTGCTTACGCATTTTTTCAAAATTTCAAAAACGGTCAAAAAACACTTTTGGGCCTAGGAACGCCTGGAAACGTTACAAAAACATGTCAGGACTCTCGGCAGAGCTTAAATATGCCAAAAAAAAAGACTTTTGAGAAAAGTCCATTTTTGACTTTTTCTTAAGGGGGGGTGCTTACGCATTTTTTCAAAATTTCAAAAACGGTCAAAAAACACTTTTGGAACAAGGAGCGCCTGGAAACGTTCCAAAAACATGTCAGGACTCTCGGCAGAGCCCAAATATAAGAAAAAAGTTGACTTTTGAGAAAAGTCAATTTTTGACTTTTTCGTAAGGGGGGGTGCTTACGCATTTTTTCAAAATTTCAAAAACGGTCAAAAAACACTTTTGGAACAAGGAGCGCCTGGAAACGTTCCAAAAACATGTCAGGACTCTCCACAGAGCCCAAATATGCTAAAAAAGTTGACTTTTGAGAAAAGTCCATTTTTGACTTTTTCGTAAGGGGGGGTGCTTACACATTTTTTCAAAATTTCAAAAACGGTCAAAAAACACTTTTGGGCCTAGGAACGCCTGGAAACGTTACAAAAACATGTCAGGACTCTCGGCAGAGCTTAAATATGCCAAAAAAAAAGACTTTTGAGAAAAGTCCATTTTTGACTTTTTCTTAAGGGGGGGTGCTTACGCATTTTTTCAAAATTTCAAAAACGGTCAAAAAACACTTTTGGAACAAGGAGCGCCTGGAAACGTTCCAAAAACATGTCAGGACTCTCGGCAGAGCCCAAATATAAGAAAAAAGTTGACTTTTGAGAAAAGTCCATTTTTGACTTTTTCGTAAGGGGGGGTGCTTACGCATTTTTTCAAAATTTCAAAAACGGTCAAAAAACACTTTTGGAACAAGGAGCGCCTGGAAACGTTCCAAAAACATGTCAGGACTCTCCACAGAGCCCAAATATGCTTAAAAAGTTGACTTTTGAGAAAAGTCCATTTTTGACTTTTTCGTAAGGGGGGGTGCTTACGCATTTTTTCAAAATTTCAAAAACGGTCAAAAAACACTTTTGGAACAAGGAGCGCCTGGAAACGTTCCAAAAACATGTCAGGACTCTCCACAGAGCCCAAATATGCTAAAAAAGTTGACTTTTGAGAAAAGTCCATTTTTGACTTTTTCGTAAGGGGGGGTGCTTACGCATTTTTTCAAAATTTCAAAAACGGTCAAAAAACACTTTTGGAACAAGGAGCGCCTGGAAACGTTCCAAAAACATGTCAGGACTCTCGGCAGAGCCCAAATATGCTAAAAAAGTTGACTTTTGAGAAAAGTCCATTTTTGACTTTTTCGTAAGGGGGGGTGCTTACGCATTTTTTCAAAATTTCAAAAACGGTCAAAAAACACTTTTGGAACAAGGAGCGCCTGGAAACGTTCCAAAAACATGTCAGGACTCTCGGCAGAGCCCAAATATAAGAAAAGGTTTGACTTTTGAGAAAAGTCCATTTTTGACTTTTTCGTAAGGGGGGGTGCTTACACATTTTTTCAAAATTTCAAAAACGGTCAAAAAACACTTTTGGAACAAGGAGCGCCTGGAAACGTTCCAAAAACATGTCAGGACTCTCGGCAGAGCCCAAATATGCTAAAAAAGTTGACTTTTGAGAAAAGTCCATTTTTGACTTTTTCGTAAGGGGGGGTGCTTACGCATTTTTTCAAAATTTCAAAAACGGTCAAAAAACACTTTTGGAACAAGGAGCGCCTGGAAACGTTCCAAAAACATGTCAGGACTCTCGGCAGAGCCCAAATATAAGAAAAGGTTTGACTTTTGAGAAAAGTCCATTTTTGACTTTTTCGTAAGGGGGGGTGCTTACACATTTTTTCAAAATTTCAAAAACGGTCAAAAAACACTTTTGGAACAAGGAGCGCCTGGAAACGTTCCAAAAACATGTCAGGACTCTCGGCAGAGCCTAAATATGCCCAAAAATTTGACTTTTGAGAAAAGTCAATTTTTGACTTTTTCGTAAGGGGGGTGCTTACGCATTTTTTCAAAATTTCAAAAACGGTCAAAAAACACTTTTGGAACAAGGAGCGCCTGGAAATGTTCCAAAAACATGTCAGGACTCTCGGCAGAGTTCAAATATCCTAAAAAAGTTGACTTTTGAGAAAAGTCAAATTTTGACTTTTTCGTAAGGGGGGGTGCTTACGCATTTTTTCAAAATTTCAAAAACGGTCAAAAAACATTTTTGGAATAAGGAACGCCTGGAAACTTTCCAAAAACATGTCAGGACTCTCGGCAGAGTTCAAATATCCTAAAAAAGTTTACTTTTGAGAAAAGTCAAATTTTGACTTTTTCGTAAGGGGGGGTGCTTACACATTTTTTCAAAATTTCAAAAACGGTCAAAAAACACTTTTGGAACAAGGAGCGCCTGGAAACGTTCCAAAAACATGTCAGGACTCTCGGCAGTGCCCAAATATTCTAAAAAAGTTGACTTTTGAGAAAACTCAATTTTTGACTTTTTCGTAAGGGGGGGTGCTTACGCATTTTTTCAAAATTTCAAAAACGGTCAAAAAACACTTTTGGGCCTAGGAACGCCTGGAAACGTTACAAAAATATGTCAGGACTCTCGGCAGAGCTTAAATATGCCAAAAAAAAAGACTTTTGAGAAAAGTCCATTTTTGACTTTTTCTTAAGGGGGGGTGCTTACGCATTTTTTCAAAATTTCAAAAACGGTCAAAAAACACTTTTGGAACAAGGAGCGCCTGGAAACGTTCCAAAAACATGTCAGGACTCTCGGCAGAGCCCAAATATAAGAAAAAAGTTGACTTTTGAGAAAAGTCAATTTTTGACTTTTTCGTAAGGGGGGGTGCTTACGCATTTTTTCAAAATTTCAAAAACGGTCAAAAAACACTTTTGGAACAAGGAGCGCCTGGAAACGTTCCAAAAACATGTCAGGACTCTCCACAGAGCCCAAATATGCTAAAAAAGTTGACTTTTGAGAAAAGTCCATTTTTGACTTTTTCGTAAGGGGGGGTGCTTACGCATTTTTTCAAAATTTCAAAAACGGTCAAAAAACACTTTTGGGCCTAGGAACGCCTGGAAACGTTACAAAAACATGTCAGGACTCTCGGCAGAGCTTAAATATGCCAAAAAAAAAGACTTTTGAGAAAAGTCCATTTTTGACTTTTTCTTAAGGGGGGGTGCTTACGCATTTTTTCAAAATTTCAAAAACGGTCAAAAAACACTTTTGGAACAAGGAGCGCCTGGAAACGTTCCAAAAACATGTCAGGACTCTCGGCAGAGCCCAAATATAAGAAAAAAGTTGACTTTTGAGAAAAGTCCATTTTTGACTTTTTCGTAAGGGGGGGTGCTTACGCATTTTTTCAAAATTTCAAAAACGGTCAAAAAACACTTTTGGAACAAGGAGCGCCTGGAAACGTTCCAAAAACATGTCAGGACTCTCCACAGAGCCCAAATATGCTTAAAAAGTTGACTTTTGAGAAAAGTCCATTTTTGACTTTTTCGTAAGGGGGGGGTGCTTACGCATTTTTTCAAAATTTCAAAAACGGTCAAAAAACACTTTTGGAACAAGGAGCGCCTGGAAACGTTCCAAAAACATGTCAGGACTCTCGGCAGAGCCCAAATATAAGAAAAAAGTTGACTTTTGAGAAAAGTCCATTTTTGACTTTTTCGTAAGGGGGGGTGCTTACGCATTTTTTCAAAATTTCAAAAACGGTCAAAAAACACTTTTGGAACAAGGAGCGCCTGGAAACGTTCCAAAAACATGTCAGGACTCTCAGCAGAGCCCAAATATGCTAAAAAAGTTGACTTTTGAGAAAAGTCCATTTTTGACTTTTTCGTAAGGGGGGGTGCTTACGCATTTTTTCAAAATTTCAAAAACGGTCAAAAAACACTTTTGGGCCTAGGAACGCCTGGAAACGTTCCAAAAACATGTCAGGACTCTCGGCAGAGCCCAAATATGCCAAAAAATTTGACTTTTGAGAAAAGTCAATTTTTGACTTTTTCGTAAGGGGGGGTGCTTACACATTTTTTCAAAATTTCAAAAACGGTCAAAAAACATTTTTGGAATAAGGAGCGCCTGGAAACGTTCCAAAAACATGTCAGGACTCTCGGCAGAGCCCAAATATAAGAAAAAAGTTGACTTTTGAGAAAAGTCAATTTTTGACTTTTTCGTAAGGGGGGGTGCTTACGCATTTTTTCAAAATTTCAAAAACGGTCAAAAAACACTTTTGGAACAAGGAGCGCCTGGAAACGTTCCAAAAACATGTCAGGACTCTCGGCAGAGCCCAAATATAAGAAAAGGTTTGACTTTTGAGAAAAGTCCATTTTTGACTTTTTCGTAAGGGGGGGTGCTTACGCATTTTTTCAAAATTTCAAAAACGGTCAAAAATCACTTTTGGGCCCAGGAACGCCTGGAAACTTTCCAAAAACATGTCAGGACTCTCGGCAGAGCCCAAATATGCCAAAAAATTTGACTTTTGAGAAAAGTCCATTTTTGACTTTTTTCGTAAGGGGGGGTGCTTACACATTTTTTCAAAATTTCAAAAACGGTCAAAAAACACTTTTGGAACAAGGAGCGCCTGGAAACTTTCCAAAAACATGTCAGGACTCTCGGCAGAGCCCAAATATGCTAAAAATGTTGACTTTTGAGAAAAGTCAATTTTTGACTTTTTCGTAAGGGGGGGGGGTGCTTACGCATTTTTTCAAAATTTCAAAAACGGTCAAAAAACACTTTTGGAACAAGGAGCGCCTGGAAACGTTCCAAAAACATGTCAGGACTCTCGGCAGTGCCCAAATATTCTAAAAAAGTTGACTTTTGAGAAAACTCAATTTTTGACTTTTTCGTAAGGGGGGGTGCTTACGCATTTTTTCAAAATTTCAAAAACGGTCAAAAAACACTTTTGGGCCTAGGAACGCCTGGAAACGTTCCAAAAACATGTCAGGACTCTCGGCAGAGCTTAAATATGCCAAAAAAAAAGACTTTTGAGAAAAGTCCATTTTTGACTTTTTCTTAAGGGGGGGTGCTTACGCATTTTTTCAAAATTTCAAAAACGGTCAAAAAACACTTTTGGATCAAGGAGCGCCTGGAAACGTTCCAAAAACATGTCAGGACTCTCGGCAGAGCCCAAATATAAGAAAAAAGTTGACTTTTGAGAAAAGTCAATTTTTGACTTTTTCGTAAGGGGGGGTGCTTACGCATTTTTTCAAAATTTCAAAAACGGTCTAAAAACACTTTTGGAAAAAGGAGCGCCTGGAAACGTTCCAAAAACATGTCAGGACTCTCGGCAGAGCCCAAATATAAGAAAAGGTTTGACTTTTGAGAAAAGTCCATTTTTGACTTTTTCGTAAGGGGGGGTGCTTACACATTTTTTCAAAATTTCAAAAACGGTCAAAAAACACGTTTGGAACAAGGAGCGCCTGGAAACGTTCCAAAAACATGTCAGGACTCTCGGCAGATCCCAAATATAAGAAAAAAGTTGACTTTTGAGAAAAGTCAATTTTTGACTTTTTCGTAAGGGGGGGTGCTTACGCATTTTTTCAAAATTTCAAAAACGGTCTAAAAACACTTTTGGAAAAAGGAGCGCCTGGAAACGTTCCAAAAACATGTCAGGACTCTCGGCAGAGCCCAAATATAAGAAAAGGTTTGACTTTTGAGAAAAGTCCATTTTTGACTTTTTCGTAAGGGGGGGTGCTTACACATTTTTTCAAAATTTCAAAAACGGTCAAAAAACACGTTTGGAACAAGGAGCGCCTGGAAACGTTCCAAAAACATGTCAGGACTCTCGGCAGAGCCCAAATATGCTAAAAAAGTTGACTTTTGAGAAAAGTCAATTTTTGACTTTTTCGTAAGGGGGGGTGCTTACGCATTTTCTCAAAATTTCAAAAACGGTCAAAAAAAACTTTTGGAACAAGGAGCGTCTGGAAACGTTCCAAAAACATGTCAGGACTCTCGGCAGAGCCTAAATATAAGAAAAAAGTTGACTTTTGAGAAAAGTCAATTTTTGACTTTTTCGTAAGGGGGGGTGCTTACGCATTTTTTCAAAATTTCAAAAACGGTCAAAAAACACTTTTGGAACAAGGAGCGCCTGGAAACGTTCCAAAAACATGTCAGGACTCTCGGCAGAGCCCAAATATAAGAAAAAAGTTGACTTTTGAGAAAACTCAATTTTTGACTTTTTCGTAAGGGGGGGTCCTTACGCATTCTTTCAAAATTTCAAAAACGGTCAAAAAACACTTTTGGAACAAGGAGCGCCTGGAAACGTTCCAAAAACATGTCAGGACTCTCGGCAGAGCCCAAATATGCTAAAAAAGTTGACTTTTGAGAAAAGTCCATTTTTGACTTTTTCGTAAGGGGGGGTGCTTACGCATTTTTTCAAAATTTCAAAAACGGTCAAAAAACACTTTTGGAACAAGGAGCGCCTGGAAACGTTCCAAAAACATGTCAGGACTCTCGGCAGAGCCCAAATATAAGAAAAGGTTTGATTTTTGAGAAAAGTCCATTTTTGACTTTTTCGTAAGGGGGGGTGCTTACACATTTTTTCAAAATTTCAAAAACGGTCAACAAACACTTTTGGAACAAGGAGCGCCTGGAAACTTTCCAAAAACATGTCAGGACTCTCGGCAGAGCCCAAATATGCTAAAAAAGTTGACTTTTGAGAAAAGTCCATTTTTGACTTTTTCGTAAGGGTGGGGTGCCTACACATTTTTTCAAAATTTCAAAAACGGTCAAAAAACACTTTTGGAACAAGGAGCGCCTGGAAACGTTCCAAAAACATGTCAGGACTCTCGGCAGAGTTCAAATATCCTAAAAAAGTTGACTTTTGAGAAAAGTCAAATTTTGACTTTTTCGTAAGGGGGGGTGCTTACGCATTTTTTCAAAATTTCAAAAACGGTCTAAAAACACTTTTGGAACAAGGAGCGCCTGGAAACGTTCCAAAAACATGTCAGGACTCTCGGCAGAGCCCAAATATGCCAAAAAATTTGACTTTTGAGAAAAGTCAATTTTTGACTTTTTCGTAAGGGGGGGTGCTTACGCATTTTTTCAAAATTTCAAAAACGGTCTAAAAACATTTTTGGAATAAGGAGCGCCTGGAAACGTTCCAAAAACATGTCAGGACTCTCGGCAGAGCACAAATATAAGAAAAAAGTTGACTTTTGAGAAAAGTCAATTTTTGACTTTTTCGTAAGGGGGGGTGCTTACGCATTTTTTCAAAATTTCAAAAACGGTCAAAAAACACTTTTGGAACAAGGAGCTCCTGGAAACGTTCCAAAAACATGTCAGGACTCTCGGCAGAGCCCAAATATAAGAAAAGGTTTGACTTTTGAGAAAAGTCCATTTTTGACTTTTTCGTAAGGGGGGGTGCTTACGCATTTTTTCAAAATTTCAAAAACGGTCAAAAAACACTTTTGGGCCTAGGAACGCCTGGAAACGTTCCAAAAACATGTCAGGACTCTCGGCAGAGCCTAAATATGCTAAAAAAGTTGACTTTTGAGAAAAGTCGATTTTTGACTTTTTCGTAAGGGGGGGTGCTTACGCATTTTTTCAAAATTTCAAAAACGGTCAAAAAACACTTTTGGAACAAGGAGCGCCTGGAAACGTTCCAAAAACATGTCAGGACTCTCGGCAGAGCCCAAATATAAGAAAAAAGTTGACTTTTGAGAAAAGTCAATTTTTGACTTTTTCGTAAGGGGGGGTGCTTACGCATTTTTTCAAAATTTCAAAAACGGTCAAAAAACACTTTTGGAACAAGGAGCGCCTGGAAACGTTCCAAAAACATGTCAGGACTCTCGGCAGAGTTCAAATATCCTAAAAAAGTTGACTTTTGAGAAAAGTCAAATTTTGACTTTTTCGTAAGGGGGGGTGCTTACGCATTTTTTCAAAATTTCAAAAACGGTCTAAAAACACTTTTGGAACAAGGAGCGCCTGGAAACGTTCCAAAAACATGTCAGGACTCTCGGCAGAGCCCAAATATGCTAAAAAAGTTGACTTTTGAGAAAAGTCCATTTTTGACTTTTTCGTAAGGGGGGGTGCTTACGCATTTTTTCAAAATTTCAAAAACGGTCAAAAAACACTTTTGGAACAAGGAGCGCCTGGAAACGTTCCAAAAACATGTCAGGACTCTCGGCAGAGTTCAAATATCCTAAAAAAGTTGACTTTTGAGAAAAGTCAAATTTTGACTTTTTCGTAAGGGGGGGTGCTTACGCATTTTTTCAAAATTTCAAAAACGGTCTAAAAACACTTTTGGAACAAGGAGCGCCTGGAAACGTTCCAAAAACATGTCAGGACTCTCGGCAGAGCCCAAATATAAGAAAAAAGTTGACTTTTGAGAAAAGTCCATTTTTGACTTTTTCGTAAGGGGGGGTGCTTACGCATTTTTTCAAAATTTCAAAAACGGTCAAAAAAACATTTTTGGAATAAGGAGCGCCTGGAAACGTTCCAAAAACATGTCAGGACTCTCGGCAGAGCCCAAATATAAGAAAAAAGTTGACTTTTGAGAAAAGTCCATTTTTGACTTTTTCGTAAGGGGGGGTGCTTACGCATTTTTTCAAAATTTCAAAAACGGTCAAAAAACACTTTTGGAACAAGGAGCGCCTGGAAACGTTCCAAAAACATGTCAGGACTCTCGGCAGAGCCTAAATATGCCCAAAAATTTGACTTTTGAGAAAAGTCAATTTTTGACTTTTTCGTAAGGGGGGTGCTTACGCATTTTTTCAAAATTTCAAAAACGGTCAAAAAACACTTTTGGAACAAGGAGCGCCTGGAAACGTTCCAAAAACATGTCAGGACTCTCGGCAGAGTTCAAATATCCTAAAAAAGTTTACTTTTGAGAAAAGTCAAATTTTGACTTTTTCGTAAGGGGGGGTGCTTACGCATTTTTTCAAAATTTCAAAAACGGTCAAAAAACACTTTTGGAACAAGGAGCGCCTGGAAACGTTCCAAAAACATGTCAGGACTCTCGGCAGAGTTCAAATATCCTAAAAAAGTTGACTTTTGAGAAAAGTCAAATTTTGACTTTTTCGTAAGGGGGGGTGCTTACGCATTTTTTCAAAATTTCAAAAACGGTCTAAAAACACTTTTGGAACAAGGAGCGCCTGGAAACGTTCCAAAAACATGTCAGGACTCTCGGCAGAGTTCAAATATCCTAAAAAAGTTGACTTTTGAGAAAAGTCAAATTTTGACTTTTTCGTAAGGGGGGGTGCTTACGCATTTTTTCAAAATGTCAAAAACGGTCAAAAAACATTTTTGGAATAAGGAGCGCCTGGAAACGTTCCAAAAACATGTCAAGACTCTCGGCAGAGTTCAAATATCCTAAAAAAGTTTACTTTTGAGAAAAGTCAAATTTTGACTTTTTCGTAAGGGGGGGTGCTTACGCATTTTTTCAAAATTTCAAAAACGGTCAAAAAACACTTTTGGAACAAGGAGCGCCTGGAAACGTTCCAAAAACATGTCAAGACTCTCGGCAGAGTTCAAATATCCTAAAAAAGTTTACTTTTGAGAAAAGTCAAATTTTGACTTTTTAGTAAGGGGGGGTGCTTACGCATTTTTTCAAAATTTCAAAAACGGTCTAAAAACACTTTTGGAACAAGGAGCGAATGGAAACGTTCCAAAAACATGTCAGGACTCTCGGCAGAGCCCAAATATGCTAAAAAAGTTGACTTTTGAGAAAAGTCCATTTTTGACTTTTTCGTAAGGGGGGGTGCTTACGCATTTTTTCAAAATTTCAAAAACAGTCAACAAACACTTTTGGAACAAGGAGCGCCTGGAAACGTTCCAAAAACATGTCAGGACTCTCGGCAGAGCCCAAATATAAGAAAAAAGTTGACTTTTGAGAAAAGTCCATTTTTGACTTTTTCGTAAGGGGGGGTGCTTACGCATTTTTTCAAAATGTCAAAAACGGTCAAAAAACATTTTTGGAATAAGGAGCGCCTGGAAACGTTCCAAAAACATGTCAAGACTCTCGGCAGAGTTCAAATATCCTAAAAAAGTTTACTTTTGAGAAAAGTCAAATTTTGACTTTTTCGTAAGGGGGGGTGCTTACGCATTTTTTCAAAATTTCAAAAACGTTCAAAAAACACTTTTGGAACAAGGAGCGCCTGGAAACGTTCCAAAAACATGTCAAGACTCTCGGCAGAGTTCAAATATCCTAAAAAAGTTTACTTTTGAGAAAAGTCAAATTTTGACTTTTTAGTAAGGGGGGGTGCTTACGCATTTTTTCAAAATTTCAAAAACGGTCTAAAAACACTTTTGGAACAAGGAGCGAATGGAAACGTTCCAAAAACATGTCAGGACTCTCGGCAGAGCCCAAATATGCTAAAAAAGTTGACTTTTGAGAAAAGTCCATTTTTGACTTTTTCGTAAGGGGGGGTGCTTACGCATTTTTTCAAAATTTCAAAAACAGTCAACAAACACTTTTGGAACAAGGAGCGCCTGGAAACGTTCCAAAAACATGTCAGGACTCTCGGCAGAGCCCAAATATAAGAAAAAAGTTGACTTTTGAGAAAAGTCCATTTTTGACTTTTTCGTAAGGGGGGGTGCTTACGCATTTTTTCAAAATGTCAAAAACGGTCAAAAAACATTTTTGGAATAAGGAGCGCCTGGAAACGTTCCAAAAACATGTCAAGACTCTCGGCAGAGTTCAAATATCCTAAAAAAGTTTACTTTTGAGAAAAGTCAAATTTTGACTTTTTCGTAAGGGGGGGTGCTTACGCATTTTTTCAAAATTTCAAAAACGTTCAAAAAACACTTTTGGAACAAGGAGCGCCTGGAAACGTTCCAAAAACATGTCAAGACTCTCGGCAGAGTTCAAATATCCTAAAAAATTTTACTTTTGAGAAAAGTCAAATTTTGACTTTTTAGTAAGGGGGGGTGCTTACGCATTTTTTCAAAATTTCAAAAACGGTCTAAAAACACTTTTGGAACAAGGAGCGAATGGAAACGTTCCAAAAACATGTCAGGACTCTCGGCAGAGCCCAAATATGCTAAAAAAGTTGACTTTTGAGAAAAGTCCATTTTTGACTTTTTCGTAAGGGGGGGTGCTTACGCATTTTTTCAAAATTTCAAAAACAGTCAACAAACACTTTTGGAACAAGGAGCGCCTGGAAACGTTCCAAAAACATGTCAGGACTCTCGGCAGAGCCCAAATATAAGAAAAAAGTTGACTTTTGAGAAAAGTCCATTTTTGACTTTTTCGTAAGGGGGGGTGCTTACGCATTTTTTCAAAATTTCAAAAACGGTCAAAAAACACTTTTGGAACAAGGAGCGCCTGGAAACGTTCCAAAAACATGTCAGGACTCTCGGCAGAGTTCAAATATCCTAAAAAAGTTGACTTTTGAGAAAAGTCAAATTTTGACTTTTTCGTAAGGGGGGGTGCTTACGCATTTTTTCAAAATTTCAAAAACGGTCTAAAAACACTTTTGGAACAAGGAGCGCCTGGAAACGTTCCAAAAACATGTCAGGACTCTCGGCAGAGTTCAAATATCCTAAAAAAGTTGACTTTTGAGAAAAGTCAAATTTTGACTTTTTCGTAAGGGGGGGTGCTTACGCATTTTTTCAAAATGTCAAAAACGGTCAAAAAACATTTTTGGAATAAGGAGCGCCTGGAAACGTTCCAAAAACATGTCAAGACTCTCGGCAGAGTTCAAATATCCTAAAAAAGTTTACTTTTGAGAAAAGTCAAATTTTGACTTTTTCGTAAGGGGGGGTGCTTACGCATTTTTTCAAAATTTCAAAAACGGTCAAAAAACACTTTTGGAACAAGGAGCGCCTGGAAACGTTCCAAAAACATGTCAAGACTCTCGGCAGAGTTCAAATATCCTAAAAAAGTTTACTTTTGAGAAAAGTCAAATTTTGACTTTTTAGTAAGGGGGGGTGCTTACGCATTTTTTCAAAATTTCAAAAACGGTCTAAAAACACTTTTGGAACAAGGAGCGAATGGAAACGTTCCAAAAACATGTCAGGACTCTCGGCAGAGCCCAAATATGCTAAAAAAGTTGACTTTTGAGAAAAGTCCATTTTTGACTTTTTCGTAAGGGGGGGTGCTTACGCATTTTTTCAAAATTTCAAAAACAGTCAACAAACACTTTTGGAACAAGGAGCGCCTGGAAACGTTCCAAAAACATGTCAGGACTCTCGGCAGAGCCCAAATATAAGAAAAAAGTTGACTTTTGAGAAAAGTCCATTTTTGACTTTTTCGTAAGGGGGGGTGCTTACGCATTTTTTCAAAATGTCAAAAACGGTCAAAAAACATTTTTGGAATAAGGAGCGCCTGGAAACGTTCCAAAAACATGTCAAGACTCTCGGCAGAGTTCAAATATCCTAAAAAAGTTTACTTTTGAGAAAAGTCAAATTTTGACTTTTTCGTAAGGGGGGGTGCTTATGCATTTTTTCAAAATTTCAAAAACGTTCAAAAAACACTTTTGGAACAAGGAGCGCCTGGAAACGTTCCAAAAACATGTCAAGACTCTCGGCAGAGTTCAAATATCCTAAAAAAGTTTACTTTTGAGAAAAGTCAAATTTTGACTTTTTAGTAAGGGGGGGTGCTTACGCATTTTTTCAAAATTTCAAAAACGGTCTAAAAACACTTTTGGAACAAGGAGCGAATGGAAACGTTCCAAAAACATGTCAGGACTCTCGGCAGAGCCCAAATATGCTAAAAAAGTTGACTTTTGAGAAAAGTCCATTTTTGACTTTTTCGTAAGGGGGGGTGCTTACGCATTTTTTCAAAATTTCAAAAACAGTCAACAAACACTTTTGGAACAAGGAGCGCCTGGAAACGTTCCAAAAACATGTCAGGACTCTCGGCAGAGCCCAAATATAAGAAAAAAGTTGACTTTTGAGAAAAGTCCATTTTTGACTTTTTCGTAAGGGGGGGTGCTTACGCATTTTTTCAAAATGTCAAAAACGGTCAAAAAACATTTTTGGAATAAGGAGCGCCTGGAAACGTTCCAAAAACATGTCAAGACTCTCGGCAGAGTTCAAATATCCTAAAAAAGTTTACTTTTGAGAAAAGTCAAATTTTGACTTTTTCGTAAGGGGGGGTGCTTACGCATTTTTTCAAAATTTCAAAAACGTTCAAAAAACACTTTTGGAACAAGGAGCGCCTGGAAACGTTCCAAAAACATGTCAAGACTCTCGGCAGAGTTCAAATATCCTAAAAAAGTTTACTTTTGAGAAAAGTCAAATTTTGACTTTTTAGTAAGGGGGGGTGCTTACGCATTTTTTCAAAATTTCAAAAACGGTCTAAAAACACTTTTGGAACAAGGAGCGAATGGAAACGTTCCAAAAACATGTCAGGACTCTCGGCAGAGCCCAAATATGCTAAAAAAGTTGACTTTTGAGAAAAGTCCATTTTTGACTTTTTCGTAAGGGGGGGTGCTTACGCATTTTTTCAAAATTTCAAAAACAGTCAACAAACACTTTTGGAACAAGGAGCGCCTGGAAACGTTCCAAAAACATGTCAGGACTCTCGGCAGAGCCCAAATATAAGAAAAAAGTTGACTTTTGAGAAAAGTCCATTTTTGACTTTTTCGTAAGGGGGGGTGCTTACGCATTTTTTCAAAATTTCAAAAACGGTCAAAAAACACTTTTGGGCCTAGGAACGCCTGGAAACGTTCCAAAAACATGTCAGGACTCTCGGCAGAGCCCAAATATGCCAAAAAATTTGACTTTTGAGAAAAGTCAATTTTTGACTTTTTCGTAAGGGGGGGTGCTTACGCATTTTTTCAAAATTTTAAAAACGGTCAAAAAACATTTTTGGAATAAGGAGCGCCTGGAAACGTTCCAAAAACATGTCAGGACTCTCGGCAGAGCCCAAATATAAGAAAAAAGTTGACTTTTGAGAAAAGTCAATTTTTGACTTTTTCGTAAGGGGGGGTGCTTACGCATTTTTTCAAAATTTCAAAAACGGTCAAAAAACACTTTTGGAACAAGGAACGCCTGGAAATGTTCCAAAAACATGTCAGGACTCTCCACAGAGCCCAAATATGCTAAAAAAGTTGACTTTTGAGAAAAGTCCATTTTTGACTTTTTCGTAAGGGGGTGCTTACGCATTTTTTCAAAATTTCAAAAACGGTCAAAAAACACTTTTGGAACAAGGAGCGCCTGGAAACGTTCCAAAAACATGTCAGGACTCTCGGCAGAGCCCAAATATGCTAAAAAAGTTGACTTTTGAGAAAAGTCCATTTTTGACTTTTTCGTAAGGGGGGGTGCTTACGCATTTTTTCAAAATTTCAAAAACGGTCAAAAAACACTTTTGGAACAAGGAGCGCCTGGAAACGTTCCAAAAACATGTCAGGACTCTCGGCAGAGCCCAAATATAAGAAAAGGTTTGACTTTTGAGAAAAGTCCATTTTTGACTTTTTCGTAAGGGGGGGTGCTTACACATTTTTTCAAAATTTCAAAAACGGTCAAAAAACACTTTTGGAACAAGGAGCGCCTGGAAACGTTCCAAAAACATGTCAGGACTCTCGGCAGAGCCCAAATATAAGAAAAAAGTTGACTTTTGAGAAAACTCAATTTTTGACTTTTTCGTAAGGGGGGGTCCTTACGCATTCTTTCAAAATTTCAAAAACGGTCAAAAAACACTTTTGGAACAAGGAGCGCCTGGAAACGTTCCAAAAACATGTCAGGACTCTCGGCAGAGCCCAAATATGCTAAAAAAGTTGACTTTTGAGAAAAGTCCATTTTTGACTTTTTCGTAAGGGGGGGTGCTTACGCATTTTTTCAAAATTTCAAAAACGGTCAAAAAACACTTTTGGAACAAGGAGCGCCTGGAAACGTTCCAAAAACATGTCAGGACTCTCGGCAGAGCCCAAATATGCTAAAAATGTTGACTTTTGAGAAAAGTCCATTTTTGACTTTTTCGTAAGGGGGGGTGCTTACGCATTTTTTCAAAATTTCAAAAACGGTCTAAAAACACTTTTCGAACAAGGAGCGCCTGGAAACGTTCCAAAAACATGTCAGGACTCTCGGCAGAGCCCAAATATGCTAAAAAAGTTGACTTTTGAGAAAAGTCCATTTTTGACTTTTTCGTAAGGGGGGGTGCCTACACATTTTTTCAAAATTTCAAAAACGGTCAAAAAACACTTTTTTGAACAAGGAGCGCCTGGAAACGTTCCAAAAACATGTCAGGACTCTCGGCAGAGCCTAAATATGCCCAAAAATTTGACTTTTGAGAAAAGTCAATTTTTGACTTTTTCGTAAGGGGGGTGCTTACGCATTTTTTCAAAATTTCAAAAACGGTCAAAAAACACTTTTGGAACAAGGAGCGCCTGGAAACGTTCCAAAAACATGTCAGGACTCTCGGCAGAGTTCAAATATCCTAAAAAAGTTGACTTTTGAGAAAAGTCAAATTTTGACTTTTTCGTAAGGGGGGGTGCTTACGCATTTTTTCAAAATTTCAAAAACGGTCTAAAAACACTTTTGGAACAAGGAGCGCCTGGAAACGTTCCAAAAACATGTCAGGACTCTCGGCAGAGCCCAAATATGCCAAAAAATTTGACTTTTGAGAAAAGTCAATTTTTGACTTTTTCGTAAGGGGGGGTGCCTACACATTTTTTCAAAATTTCAAAAACGGTCAAAAAACACTTTTGGAACAAGGAGCGCCTGGAAACGTTCCAAAAACATGTCAGGACTCTCGGCAGAGTTCAAATATCCTAAAAAAGTTGACTTTTGAGAAAAGTCAAATTTTGACTTTTTCGTAAGGGGGGGTGCTTACGCATTTTTTCAAAATTTCAAAAACGGTCTAAAAACACTTTTGGAACAAGGAGCGCCTGGAAACGTTCCAAAAACATGTCAGGACTCTCGGCAGAGCCCAAATATGCCAAAAAATTTGACTTTTGAGAAAAGTCAATTTTTGACTTTTTCGTAAGGGGGGGTGCTTACGCATTTTCTCAAAATTTCAAAAACGGTCAAAAAAAACTTTTGGAACAAGGAGCGTCTGGAAACGTTCCAAAAACATGTCAGGACTCTCGGCAGAGCCTAAATATAAGAAAAAAGTTGACTTTTGAGAAAAGTCCATTTTTGACTTTTTCGTAAGGGGGGGTGCTTACGCATTTTTTCAAAATTTCAAAAACGGTCAAAAAACACTTTTGGAACAAGGAGCGCCTGGAAACGTTCCAAAAACATGTCAGGACTCTCGGCAGAGCCCAAATATAAGAAAAAAGTTGACTTTTGAGAAAACTCAATTTTTGACTTTTTCGTAAGGGGGGGTCCTTACGCATTCTTTCAAAATTTCAAAAACGGTCAAAAAACACTTTTGGAACAAGGAGCGCCTGGAAACGTTCCAAAAACATGTCAGGACTCTCGGCAGAGCCCAAATATGCTAAAAAAGTTGACTTTTGAGAAAAGTCCATTTTTGACTTTTTCGTAAGGGGGGGTGCTTACGCATTTTTTCAAAATTTCAAAAACGGTCAAAAAACACTTTTGGAACAAGGAGCGCCTGGAAACGTTCCAAAAACATGTCAGGACTCTCGGCAGAGCCCAAATATGCTAAAAATGTTGACTTTTGAGAAAAGTCCATTTTTGACTTTTTCGTAAGGGGGGGTGCTTACGCATTTTTTCAAAATTTCAAAAACGGTCTAAAAACACTTTTCGAACAAGGAGCGCCTGGAAACGTTCCAAAAACATGTCAGGACTCTCGGCAGAGCCCAAATATGCTAAAAAAGTTGACTTTTGAGAAAAGTCCATTTTTGACTTTTTCGTAAGGGGGGGTGCCTACACATTTTTTCAAAATTTCAAAAACGGTCAAAAAACACTTTTTTGAACAAGGAGCGCCTGGAAACGTTCCAAAAACATGTCAGGACTCTCGGCAGAGCCTAAATATGCCCAAAAATTTGACTTTTGAGAAAAGTCAATTTTTGACTTTTTCGTAAGGGGGGTGCTTACGCATTTTTTCAAAATTTCAAAAACGGTCAAAAAACACTTTTGGAACAAGGAGCGCCTGGAAACGTTCCAAAAACATGTCAGGACTCTCGGCAGAGTTCAAATATCCTAAAAAAGTTGACTTTTGAGAAAAGTCAAATTTTGACTTTTTCGTAAGGGGGGGTGCTTACGCATTTTTTCAAAATTTCAAAAACGGTCTAAAAACACTTTTGGAACAAGGAGCGCCTGGAAACGTTCCAAAAACATGTCAGGACTCTCGGCAGAGCCCAAATATGCCAAAAAATTTGACTTTTGAGAAAAGTCAATTTTTGACTTTTTCGTAAGGGGGGGTGCTTACGCATTTTCTCAAAATTTCAAAAACGGTCAAAAAAAACTTTTGGAACAAGGAGCGTCTGGAAACGTTCCAAAAACATGTCAGGACTCTCGGCAGAGCCTAAATATAAGAAAAAAGTTGACTTTTGAGAAAAGTCCATTTTTGACTTTTTCGTAAGGGGGGGTGCTTACGCATTTTTTCAAAATTTCAAAAACGGTCAAAAAACACTTTTGGAACAAGGAGCGCCTGGAAACGTTCCAAAAACATGTCAGGACTCTCGGCAGAGCCCAAATATAAGAAAAAAGTTGACTTTTGAGAAAACTCAATTTTTGACTTTTTCGTAAGGGGGGGTCCTTACGCATTCTTTCAAAATTTCAAAAACGGTCAAAAAACACTTTTGGAACAAGGAGCGCCTGGAAACGTTCCAAAAACATGTCAGGACTCTCGGCAGAGCCCAAATATGCTAAAAAAGTTGACTTTTGAGAAAAGTCCATTTTTGACTTTTTCGTAAGGGGGGGTGCTTACGCATTTTTTCAAAATTTCAAAAACGGTCAAAAAACACTTTTGGAACAAGGAGCGCCTGGAAACGTTCCAAAAACATGTCAGGACTCTCGGCAGAGCCCAAATATGCTAAAAATGTTGACTTTTGAGAAAAGTCCATTTTTGACTTTTTCGTAAGGGGGGGTGCTTACGCATTTTTTCAAAATTTCAAAAACGGTCTAAAAACACTTTTCGAACAAGGAGCGCCTGGAAACGTTCCAAAAACATGTCAGGACTCTCGGCAGAGCCCAAATATGCTAAAAAAGTTGACTTTTGAGAAAAGTCCATTTTTGACTTTTTCGTAAGGGGGGGTGCCTACACATTTTTTCAAAATTTCAAAAACGGTCAAAAAACACTTTTTTGAACAAGGAGCGCCTGGAAACGTTCCAAAAACATGTCAGGACTCTCGGCAGAGCCTAAATATGCCCAAAAATTTGACTTTTGAGAAAAGTCAATTTTTGACTTTTTCGTAAGGGGGGTGCTTACGCATTTTTTCAAAATTTCAAAAACGGTCAAAAAACACTTTTGGAACAAGGAGCGCCTGGAAACGTTCCAAAAACATGTCAGGACTCTCGGCAGAGTTCAAATATCCTAAAAAAGTTGACTTTTGAGAAAAGTCAAATTTTGACTTTTTCGTAAGGGGGGGTGCTTACGCATTTTTTCAAAATTTCAAAAACGGTCTAAAAACACTTTTGGAACAAGGAGCGCCTGGAAACGTTCCAAAAACATGTCAGGACTCTCGGCAGAGCCCAAATATGCCAAAAAATTTGACTTTTGAGAAAAGTCAATTTTTGACTTTTTCGTAAGGGGGGGGTGCCTACACATTTTTTCAAAATTTCAAAAACGGTCAAAAAACACTTTTGGAACAAGGAGCGCCTGGAAACGTTCCAAAAACATGTCAGGACTCTCGGCAGAGTTCAAATATCCTAAAAAAGTTGACTTTTGAGAAAAGTCAAATTTTGACTTTTTCGTAAGGGGGGGTGCTTACGCATTTTTTCAAAATTTCAAAAACGGTCTAAAAACACTTTTGGAACAAGGAGCGCCTGGAAACGTTCCAAAAACATGTCAGGACTCTCGGCAGAGCCCAAATATGCCAAAAAATTTGACTTTTGAGAAAAGTCAATTTTCGTAAGGGGGGGTGCTTACGCATTTTTTCAAAATTTCAAAAACGGTCTAAAAACATTTTTGGAATAAGGAGCGCCTGGAAACGTTCCAAAAACATGTCAGGACTCTCGGCAGAGCACAAATATAAGAAAAAAGTTGACTTTTGAGAAAAGTCAATTTTTGACTTTTTCGTAAGGGGGGGTGCTTACGCATTTTTTCAAAATTTCAAAAACGGTCAAAAAACACTTTTGGAACAAGGAGCGCCTGGAAACGTTCCAAAAACATGTCAGGACTCTCGGCAGAGCCCAAATATAAGAAAAGGTTTGACTTTTGAGAAAAGTCCATTTTTGACTTTTTCGTAAGGGGGGTGCTTACGCATTTTTTCAAAATTTCAAAAACGGTCAAAAAACACTTTTGGGCCTAGGAACGCCTGGAAACGTTCCAAAAACATGTCAGGACTCTCGGCAGAGCCTAAATATGCTAAAAAAGTTGACTTTTGAGAAAAGTCGATTTTTGACTTTTTCGTAAGGGGGGGTGCTTACGCATTTTTTCAAAATTTCAAAAACGGTCAAAAAACACTTTTGGAACAAGGAGCGCCTGGAAACGTTCCAAAAACATGTCAGGACTCTCGGCAGAGCCCAAATATAAGAAAAAAGTTGACTTTTGAGAAAAGTCAATTTTTGACTTTTTCGTAAGGGGGGGTGCTTACGCATTTTTTCAAAATTTCAAAAACGGTCAAAAAACACTTTTGGAACAAGGAGCGCCTGGAAACGTTCCAAAAACATGTCAGGACTCTCGGCAGAGCCCAAATATCCTAAAAAAGTTGACTTTTGAGAAAAGTCAAATTTTGACTTTTTCGTAAGGGGGGGTGCTTACGCATTTTTTCAAAATTTCAAAAACGGTCTAAAAACACTTTTGGAACAAGGAGCGCCTGGAAACGTTCCAAAAACATGTCAGGACTCTCGGCAGAGCCCAAATATGCTAAAAAAGTTGACTTTTGAGAAAAGTCCATTTTTGACTTTTTCGTAAGGGGGGGTGCTTACGCATTTTTTCAAAATTTCAAAAACGGTCAAAAAACACTTTTGGAACAAGGAGCGCCTGGAAACGTTCCAAAAACATGTCAGGACTCTCGGCAGAGTTCAAATATCCTAAAAAAGTTGACTTTTGAGAAAAGTCAAATTTTGACTTTTTCGTAAGGGGGGGTGCTTACGCATTTTTTCAAAATTTCAAAAACGGTCTAAAAACACTTTTGGAACAAGGAGCGCCTGGAAACGTTCCAAAAACATGTCAGGACTCTCGGCAGAGCCCAAATATAAGAAAAAAGTTGACTTTTGAGAAAAGTCCATTTTTGACTTTTTCGTAAGGGGGGGTGCTTACGCATTTTTTCAAAATTTCAAAAACGGTCAAAAAACACTTTTGGAACAAGGAGCGCCTGGAAACGTTCCAAAAACATGTCAGGACTCTCGGCAGAGCCCAAATATGCTAAAAAAGTTGACTTTTGAGAAAAGTCCATTTTTGACTTTTTCGTAAGGGGGGGTGCCTACACATTTTTTCAAAATTTCAAAAACGGTCAAAAAACACTTTTTTGAACAAGGAGCGCCTGGAAACGTTCCAAAAACATGTCAGGACTCTCGGCAGAGCCCAAATATAAGAAAAAAGTTGACTTTTGAGAAAAGTCAATTTTTGACTTTTTCGTAAGGGGGGGTGCTTACGCATTTTTTCAAAATTTCAAAAACGGTCAAAAAACACTTTTGGAACAAGGAGCGCCTGGAAACGTTCCAAAAACATGTCAGGACTCTCGGCAGAGTTCAAATATCCTAAAAAAGTTGACTTTTGAGAAAAGTCAAATTTTGACTTTTTCGTAAGGGGGGGTGCTTACGCATTTTTTCAAAATTTCAAAAACGGTCTAAAAACACTTTTGGAACAAGGAGCGCCTGGAAACGTTCCAAAAACATGTCAGGACTCTCGGCAGAGCCCAAATATGCTAAAAAAGTTGACTTTTGAGAAAAGTCCATTTTTGACTTTTTCGTAAGGGGGGGTGCTTACGCATTTTTTCAAAATTTCAAAAACGGTCAAAAAACACTTTTGGAACAAGGAGCGCCTGGAAACGTTCCAAAAACATGTCAGGACTCTCGGCAGAGTTCAAATATCCTAAAAAAGTTGACTTTTGAGAAAAGTCAAATTTTGACTTTTTCGTAAGGGGGGGTGCTTACGCATTTTTTCAAAATTTCAAAAACGGTCTAAAAACACTTTTGGAACAAGGAGCGCCTGGAAACGTTCCAAAAACATGTCAGGACTCTCGGCAGAGCCCAAATATAAGAAAAAAGTTGACTTTTGAGAAAAGTCCATTTTTGACTTTTTCGTAAGGGGGGGTGCTTACGCATTTTTTCAAAATTTCAAAAACGGTCAAAAAACACTTTTGGAACAAGGAGCGCCTGGAAACGTTCCAAAAACATGTCAGGACTCTCGGCAGAGCCCAAATATGCTAAAAAAGTTGACTTTTGAGAAAAGTCAATTTTTGACTTTTTCGTAAGGGGGGGTGCTTACGCATTTTCTCAAAATTTCAAAAACGGTCAAAAAAAACTTTTGGAACAAGGAGCGTCTGGAAACGTTCCAAAAACATGTCAGGACTCTCGGCAGAGCCTAAATATAAGAAAAAAGTTGACTTTTGAGAAAAGTCCATTTTTGACTTTTTCGTAAGGGGGGGTGCTTACGCATTTTTTCAAAATTTCAAAAACGGTCAAAAAACACTTTTGGAACAAGGAGCGCCTGGAAACGTTCCAAAAACATGTCAGGACTCTCGGCAGAGCCCAAATATAAGAAAAAAGTTGACTTTTGAGAAAACTCAATTTTTGACTTTTTCGTAAGGGGGGGTCCTTACGCATTCTTTCAAAATTTCAAAAACGGTCAAAAAACACTTTTGGAACAAGGAGCGCCTGGAAACGTTCCAAAAACATGTCAGGACTCTCGGCAGAGCCCAAATATGCTAAAAAAGTTGACTTTTGAGAAAAGTCCATTTTTGACTTTTTCGTAAGGGGGGGTGCTTACGCATTTTTTCAAAATTTCAAAAACGGTCAAAAAACACTTTTGGAACAAGGAGCGCCTGGAAACGTTCCAAAAACATGTCAGGACTCTCGGCAGAGCCCAAATATGCTAAAAATGTTGACTTTTGAGAAAAGTCCATTTTTGACTTTTTCGTAAGGGGGGGTGCTTACGCATTTTTTCAAAATTTCAAAAACGGTCTAAAAACACTTTTCGAACAAGGAGCGCCTGGAAACGTTCCAAAAACATGTCAGGACTCTCGGCAGAGCCCAAATATGCTAAAAAAGTTGACTTTTGAGAAAAGTCCATTTTTGACTTTTTCGTAAGGGGGGGTGCTTACGCATTTTTTCAAAATTTCAAAAACGGTCAAAAAACACTTTTGGAACAAGGAGCGCCAGGAAACGTTCCAAAAACATGTCAGGACTCTCGGCAGAGTTCAAATATCCTAAAAAAGTTGACTTTTGAGAAAAGTCAAATTTTGACTTTTTCGTAAGGGGGGGTGCTTACGCATTTTTTCAAAATTTCAAAAACGGTCTAAAAACACTTTTGGAACAAGGAGCGCCTGGAAACGTTCCAAAAACATGTCAGGACTCTCGGCAGAGCCCAAATATGCTAAAAAAGTTGACTTTTGAGAAAAGTCCATTTTTGACTTTTTCGTAAGGGGGGGTGCCTACACATTTTTTCAAAATTTCAAAAACGGTCAAAAAACACTTTTTTGAACAAGGAGCGCCTGGAAACGTTCCAAAAACATGTCAGGACTCTCGGCAGAGCCTAAATATGCCCAAAAATTTGACTTTTGAGAAAAGTCAATTTTTGACTTTTTCGTAAGGGGGGTGCTTACGCATTTTTTCAAAATTTCAAAAACGGTCAAAAAACACTTTTGGAACAAGGAGCGCCTGGAAACGTTCCAAAAACATGTCAGGACTCTCGGCAGAGTTCAAATATCCTAAAAAAGTTGACTTTTGAGAAAAGTCAAATTTTGACTTTTTCGTAAGGGGGGGTGCTTACGCATTTTTTCAAAATTTCAAAAACGGTCTAAAAACACTTTTGGAACAAGGAGCGCCTGGAAACGTTCCAAAAACATGTCAGGACTCTCGGCAGAGCCCAAATATGCCAAAAAATTTGACTTTTGAGAAAAGTCAATTTTTGACTTTTTCGTAAGGGGGGGTGCCTACATATTTTTTCAAAATTTCAAAAACGGTCAAAAAACACTTTTGGAACAAGGAGCGCCTGGAAACGTTCCAAAAACATGTCAGGACTCTCGGCAGAGTTCAAATATCCTAAAAAAGTTGACTTTTGAGAAAAGTCAAATTTTGACTTTTTCGTAAGGGGGGGTGCTTACGCATTTTTTCAAAATTTCAAAAACGGTCTAAAAACACTTTTGGAACAAGGAGCGCCTGGAAACGTTCCAAAAACATGTCAGGACTCTCGGCAGAGCCCAAATATGCCAAAAAATTTGACTTTTGAGAAAAGTCAATTTTCGTAAGGGGGGGTGCTTACGCATTTTTTCAAAATTTCAAAAACGGTCAAAAAACACTTTTGGAACAAGGAGCGCCTGGAAACGTTCCAAAAACATGTCAGGACTCTCGGCAGAGTTCAAATATCCTAAAAAAGTTGACTTTTGAGAAAAGTCAAATTTTGACTTTTTCGTAAGGGGGGGTGCTTACGCATTTTTTCAAAATTTCAAAAACGGTCAAAAAACACTTTTGGAACAAGGAGCGCCTGGAAACGTTCCAAAAACATGTCAGGACTCTCGGCAGAGTTCAAATATCCTAAAAAAGTTGACTTTTGAGAAAAGTCAAATTTTGACTTTTTCGTAAGGGGGGGTGCTTACGCATTTTTTCAAAATTTCAAAAACGGTCTAAAAACACTTTTGGAACAAGGAGCGCCTGGAAACGTTCCAAAAAATTGTCAGGACTCTCGGCAGAGCCCAAATATAAGAAAAAAGTTGACTTTTGAGAAAAGTCCATTTTTGACTTTTTCGTAAGGGGGGGTGCTTACGCATTTTTTCAAAATTTCAAAAACGGTCAAAAAAACATTTTTGGAATAAGGAGCGCCTGGAAACGTTCCAAAAACATGTCAGGACTCTCGGCAGAGCCCAAATATAAGAAAAAAGTTTACTTTTGAGAAAAGTCCATTTTTGACTTTTTCGTAAGGGGGGGTGCTTACGCATTTTTTCAAAATTTCAAAAACGGTCAAAAAACACTTTTGGAACAAGGAGCGCCTGGAAACGTTCCAAAAACATGTCAGGACTCTCGGCAGAGCCTAAATATGCCCAAAAATTTGACTTTTGAGAAAAGTCAATTTTTGACTTTTTCGTAAGGGGGGTGCTTACGCATTTTTTCAAAATTTCAAAAACGGTCAAAAAACACTTTTGGAACAAGGAGCGCCTGGAAACGTTCCAAAAACATGTCAGGACTCTCGGCAGAGTTCAAATATCCTAAAAAAGTTGACTTTTGAGAAAAGTCAAATTTTGACTTTTTCGTAAGGGGGGGTGCTTACGCATTTTTTCAAAATTTCAAAAACGGTCTAAAAACACTTTTGGAACAAGGAGCGCCTGGAAACGTTCCAAAAACATGTCAGGACTCTCGGCAGAGCCCAAATATGCCAAAAAATTTGACTTTTGAGAAAAGTCAATTTTTGACTTTTTCGTAAGGGGGGGTGCCTACACATTTTTTCAAAATTTCAAAAACGGTCAAAAAACACTTTTGGAACAAGGAGCGCCTGGAAACGTTCCAAAAACATGTCAGGACTCTCGGCAGAGTTCAAATATCCTAAAAAAGTTGACTTTTGAGAAAAGTCAAATTTTGACTTTTTCGTAAGGGGGGGTGCTTACGCATTTTTTCAAAATTTCAAAAACGGTCTAAAAACACTTTTGGAACAAGGAGCGCCTGGAAACGTTCCAAAAACATGTCAGGACTCTCGGCAGAGCCCAAATATGCCAAAAAATTTGACTTTTGAGAAAAGTCAATTTTCGTAAGGGGGGGTGCTTACGCATTTTTTCAAAATTTCAAAAACGGTCTAAAAACATTTTTGGAATAAGGAGCGCCTGGAAACGTTCCAAAAACATGTCAGGACTCTCGGCAGAGCACAAATATAAGAAAAAAGTTGACTTTTGAGAAAAGTCAATTTTTGACTTTTTCGTAAGGGGGGGTGCTTACGCATTTTTTCAAAATTTCAAAAACGGTCAAAAAACACTTTTGGAACAAGGAGCGCCTGGAAACGTTCCAAAAACATGTCAGGACTCTCGGCAGAGCCCAAATATAAGAAAAGGTTTGACTTTTGAGAAAAGTCCATTTTTGACTTTTTCGTAAGGGGGGTGCTTACGCATTTTTTCAAAATTTCAAAAACGGTCAAAAAACACTTTTGGGCCTAGGAACGCCTGGAAACGTTCCAAAAACATGTCAGGACTCTCGGCAGAGCCTAAATATGCTAAAAAAGTTGACTTTTGAGAAAAGTCGATTTTTGACTTTTTCGTAAGGGGGGGTGCTTACGCATTTTTTCAAAATTTCAAAAACGGTCAAAAAACACTTTTGGAACAAGGAGCGCCTGGAAACGTTCCAAAAACATGTCAGGACTCTCGGCAGAGCCCAAATATAAGAAAAAAGTTGACTTTTGAGAAAAGTCAATTTTTGACTTTTTCGTAAGGGGGGGGTGCTTACGCATTTTTTCAAAATTTCAAAAACGGTCAAAAAACACTTTTGGAACAAGGAGCGCCTGGAAACGTTCCAAAAACATGTCAGGACTCTCGGCAGAGTTCAAATATCCTAAAAAAGTTGACTTTTGAGAAAAGTCAAATTTTGACTTTTTCGTAAGGGGGGGTGCTTACGCATTTTTTCAAAATTTCAAAAACGGTCTAAAAACACTTTTGGAACAAGGAGCGCCTGGAAACGTTCCAAAAACATGTCAGGACTCTCGGCAGAGCCCAAATATGCTAAAAAAGTTGACTTTTGAGAAAAGTCCATTTTTGACTTTTTCGTAAGGGGGGGTGCTTACGCATTTTTTCAAAATTTCAAAAACGGTCAAAAAACACTTTTGGAACAAGGAGCGCCTGGAAACGTTCCAAAAACATGTCAGGACTCTCGGCAGAGCCTAAATATGCCCAAAAATTTGACTTTTGAGAAAAGTCAATTTTTGACTTTTTCGTAAGGGGGGTGCTTACGCATTTTTTCAAAATTTCAAAAACGGTCAAAAAACACTTTTGGAACAAGGAGCGCCTGGAAACGTTCCAAAAACATGTCAGGACTCTCGGCAGAGTTCAAATATCCTAAAAAAGTTGACTTTTGAGAAAAGTCAAATTTTGACTTTTTCGTAAGGGGGGGTGCTTACGCATTTTTTCAAAATTTCAAAAACGGTCTAAAAACACTTTTGGAACAAGGAGCGCCTGGAAACGTTCCAAAAACATGTCAGGACTCTCGGCAGAGCCCAAATATGCCAAAAAATTTGACTTTTGAGAAAAGTCAATTTTTGACTTTTTCGTAAGGGGGGGTGCCTACACATTTTTTCAAAATTTCAAAAACGGTCAAAAAACACTTTTGGAACAAGGAGCGCCTGGAAACGTTCCAAAAACATGTCAGGACTCTCGGCAGAGTTCAAATATCCTAAAAAAGTTGACTTTTGAGAAAAGTCAAATTTTGACTTTTTCGTAAGGGGGGGTGCTTACGCATTTTTTCAAAATTTCAAAAACGGTCTAAAAACACTTTTGGAACAAGGAGCGCCTGGAAACGTTCCAAAAACATGTCAGGACTCTCGGCAGAGCCCAAATATGCCAAAAAATTTGACTTTTGAGAAAAGTCAATTTTCGTAAGGGGGGGTGCTTACGCATTTTTTCAAAATTTCAAAAACGGTCTAAAAACATTTTTGGAATAAGGAGCGCCTGGAAACGTTCCAAAAACATGTCAGGACTCTCGGCAGAGCACAAATATAAGAAAAAAGTTGACTTTTGAGAAAAGTCAATTTTTGACTTTTTCGTAAGGGGGGGTGCTTACGCATTTTTTCAAAATTTCAAAAACGGTCAAAAAACACTTTTGGAACAAGGAGCGCCTGGAAACGTTCCAAAAACATGTCAGGACTCTCGGTAGAGCCCAAATATAAGAAAAGGTTTGACTTTTGAGAAAAGTCCATTTTTGACTTTTTCGTAAGGGGGGTGCTTACGCATTTTTTCAAAATTTCAAAAACGGTCAAAAAACACTTTTGGGCCTAGGAACGCCTGGAAACGTTCCAAAAACATGTCAGGACTCTCGGCAGAGCCTAAATATGCTAAAAAAGTTGACTTTTGAGAAAAGTCGATTTTTGACTTTTTCGTAAGGGGGGGTGCTTACGCATTTTTTCAAAATTTCAAAAACGGTCAAAAAACACTTTTGGAACAAGGAGCGCCTGGAAACGTTCCAAAAACATGTCAGGACTCTCGGCAGAGCCCAAATATAAGAAAAAAGTTGACTTTTGAGAAAAGTCAATTTTTGACTTTTTCGTAAGGGGGGGGTGCTTACGCATTTTTTCAAAATTTCAAAAACGGTCAAAAAACACTTTTGGAACAAGGAGCGCCTGGAAACATTCCAAAAACATGTCAGGACTCTCGGCAGAGTTCAAATATCCTAAAAAAGTTGACTTTTGAGAAAAGTCAAATTTTGACTTTTTCGTAAGGGGGGGTGCTTACGCATTTTTTCAAAATTTCAAAAACGGTCTAAAAACACTTTTGGAACAAGGAGCGCCTGGAAACGTTCCAAAAACATGTCAGGACTCTCGGCAGAGCCCAAATATGCTAAAAAAGTTGACTTTTGAGAAAAGTCCATTTTTGACTTTTTCGTAAGGGGGGGTGCTTACGCATTTTTTCAAAATTTCAAAAACGGTCAAAAAACACTTTTGGAACAAGGAGCGCCTGGAAACGTTCCAAAAACATGTCAGGACTCTCGGCAGAGTTCAAATATCCTAAAAAAGTTGACTTTTGAGAAAAGTCAAATTTTGACTTTTTCGTAAGGGGGGGTGCTTACGCATTTTTTCAAAATTTCAAAAACGGTCTAAAAACACTTTTGGAACAAGGAGCGCCTGGAAACGTTCCAAAAACATGTCAGGACTCTCGGCAGAGCCCAAATATAAGAAAAAAGTTGACTTTTGAGAAAAGTCCATTTTTGACTTTTTCGTAAGGGGGGGTGCTTACGCATTTTTTCAAAATTTCAAAAACGGTCAAAAAACACTTTTGGAACAAGGAGCGCCTGGAAACGTTCCAAAAACATGTCAGGACTCTCGGCAGAGCCCAAATATGCTAAAAAAGTTGACTTTTGAGAAAAGTCAATTTTTGACTTTTTCGTAAGGGGGGGTGCTTACGCATTTTCTCAAAATTTCAAAAACGGTCAAAAAAAACTTTTGGAACAAGGAGCGTCTGGAAACGTTCCAAAAACATGTCAGGACTCTCGGCAGAGCCTAAATATAAGAAAAAAGTTGACTTTTGAGAAAAGTCCATTTTTGACTTTTTCGTAAGGGGGGGTGCTTACGCATTTTTTCAAAATTTCAAAAACGGTCAAAAAACACTTTTGGAACAAGGAGCGCCTGGAAACGTTCCAAAAACATGTCAGGACTCTCGGCAGAGCCCAAATATAAGAAAAAAGTTGACTTTTGAGAAAACTCAATTTTTGACTTTTTCGTAAGGGGGGGTCCTTACGCATTCTTTCAAAATTTCAAAAACGGTCAAAAAACACTTTTGGAACAAGGAGCGCCTGGAAACGTTCCAAAAACATGTCAGGACTCTCGGCAGAGCCCAAATATGCTAAAAAAGTTGACTTTTGAGAAAAGTCCATTTTTGACTTTTTCGTAAGGGGGGGTGCTTACGCATTTTTTCAAAATTTCAAAAACGGTCAAAAAACACTTTTGGAACAAGGAGCGCCTGGAAACGTTCCAAAAACATGTCAGGACTCTCGGCAGAGCCCAAATATGCTAAAAATGTTGACTTTTGAGAAAAGTCCATTTTTGACTTTTTCGTAAGGGGGGGTGCTTACGCATTTTTTCAAAATTTCAAAAACGGTCTAAAAACACTTTTCGAACAAGGAGCGCCTGGAAACGTTCCAAAAACATGTCAGGACTCTCGGCAGAGCCCAAATATGCTAAAAAAGTTGACTTTTGAGAAAAGTCCATTTTTGACTTTTTCGTAAGGGGGGGTGCTTACGCATTTTTTCAAAATTTCAAAAACGGTCAAAAAACACTTTTGGAACAAGGAGCGCCAGGAAACGTTCCAAAAACATGTCAGGACTCTCGGCAGAGTTCAAATATCCTAAAAAAGTTGACTTTTGAGAAAAGTCAAATTTTGACTTTTTCGTAAGGGGGGGTGCTTACGCATTTTTTCAAAATTTCAAAAACGGTCTAAAAACACTTTTGGAACAAGGAGCGCCTGGAAACGTTCCAAAAACATGTCAGGACTCTCGGCAGAGCCCAAATATGCTAAAAAAGTTGACTTTTGAGAAAAGTCCATTTTTGACTTTTTCGTAAGGGGGGGTGCCTACACATTTTTTCAAAATTTCAAAAACGGTCAAAAAACACTTTTTTGAACAAGGAGCGCCTGGAAACGTTCCAAAAACATGTCAGGACTCTCGGCAGAGCCTAAATATGCCCAAAAATTTGACTTTTGAGAAAAGTCAATTTTTGACTTTTTCGTAAGGGGGGTGCTTACGCATTTTTTCAAAATTTCAAAAACGGTCAAAAAACACTTTTGGAACAAGGAGCGCCTGGAAACGTTCCAAAAACATGTCAGGACTCTCGGCAGAGTTCAAATATCCTAAAAAAGTTGACTTTTGAGAAAAGTCAAATTTTGACTTTTTCGTAAGGGGGGGTGCTTACGCATTTTTTCAAAATTTCAAAAACGGTCTAAAAACACTTTTGGAACAAGGAGCGCCTGGAAACGTTCCAAAAACATGTCAGGACTCTCGGCAGAGCCCAAATATGCCAAAAAATTTGACTTTTGAGAAAAGTCAATTTTTGACTTTTTCGTAAGGGGGGGTGCCTACATATTTTTTCAAAATTTCAAAAACGGTCAAAAAACACTTTTGGAACAAGGAGCGCCTGGAAACGTTCCAAAAACATGTCAGGACTCTCGGCAGAGTTCAAATATCCTAAAAAAGTTGACTTTTGAGAAAAGTCAAATTTTGACTTTTTCGTAAGGGGGGGTGCTTACGCATTTTTTCAAAATTTCAAAAACGGTCTAAAAACACTTTTGGAACAAGGAGCGCCTGGAAACGTTCCAAAAACATGTCAGGACTCTCGGCAGAGCCCAAATATGCCAAAAAATTTGACTTTTGAGAAAAGTCAATTTTCGTAAGGGGGGGTGCTTACGCATTTTTTCAAAATTTCAAAAACGGTCTAAAAACATTTTTGGAATAAGGAGCGCCTGGAAACGTTCCAAAAACATGTCAGGACTCTCGGCAGAGCACAAATATAAGAAAAAAGTTGACTTTTGAGAAAAGTCAATTTTTGACTTTTTCGTAAGGGGGGGTGCTTACGCATTTTTTCAAAATTTCAAAAACGGTCAAAAAACACTTTTGGAACAAGGAGCGCCTGGAAACGTTCCAAAAACATGTCAGGACTCTCGGCAGAGCCCAAATATAAGAAAAGGTTTGACTTTTGAGAAAAGTCCATTTTTGACTTTTTCGTAAGGGGGGGTGCTTACGCATTTTTTCAAAATTTCAAAAACGGTCAAAAAACACTTTTGGGCCTAGGAACGCCTGGAAACGTTCCAAAAACATGTCAGGACTCTCGGCAGAGCCTAAATATGCTAAAAAAGTTGACTTTTGAGAAAAGTCGATTTTTGACTTTTTCGTAAGGGGGGGTGCTTACGCATTTTTTCAAAATTTCAAAAACGGTCAAAAAACACTTTTGGAACAAGGAGCGCCTGGAAACGTTCCAAAAACATGTCAGGACTCTCGGCAGAGCCCAAATATAAGAAAAAAGTTGACTTTTGAGAAAAGTCAATTTTTGACTTTTTCGTAAGGAGGGGTGCTTACGCATTTTTTCAAAATTTCAAAAACGGTCAAAAAACACTTTTGGAACAAGGAGCGCCTGGAAACGTTCCAAAAACATGTCAGGACTCTCGGCAGAGTTCAAATATCCTAAAAAAGTTGACTTTTGAGAAAAGTCAAATTTTGACTTTTTCGTAAGGGGGGGTGCTTACGCATTTTTTCAAAATTTCAAAAACGGTCTAAAAACACTTTTGGAACAAGGAGCGCCTGGAAACGTTCCAAAAACATGTCAGGACTCTCGGCAGAGTTCAAATATCCTAAAAAAGTTGACTTTTGAGAAAAGTCAAATTTTGACTTTTTCGTAAGGGGGGGTGCTTACGCATTTTTTCAAAATTTCAAAAACGGTCTAAAAACACTTTTGGAACAAGGAGCGCCTGGAAACGTTCCAAAAACATGTCAGGACTCTCGGCAGAGCCCAAATATAAGAAAAAAGTTGACTTTTGAGAAAAGTCCATTTTTGACTTTTTCGTAAGGGGGGGTGCTTACGCATTTTTTCAAAATTTCAAAAACGGTCAAAAAAACATTTTTGGAATAAGGAGCGCCTGGAAACGTTCCAAAAACATGTCAGGACTCTCGGCAGAGCCCAAATATAAGAAAAAAGTTGACTTTTGAGAAAAGTCCATTTTTGACTTTTTCGTAAGGGGGGGTGCTTACGCATTTTTTCAAAATTTCAAAAACGGTCAAAAAAACATTTTTGGAATAAGGAGCGCCTGGAAACGTTCCAAAAACATGTCAGGACTCTCGGCAGAGCCTAAATATGCCCAAAAATTTGACTTTTGAGAAAAGTCAATTTTTGACTTTTTCGTAAGGGGGGTGCTTACGCATTTTTTCAAAATTTCAAAAACGGTCAAAAAACACTTTTGGAACAAGGAGCGCCTGGAAATGTTCCAAAAACATGTCAGGACTCTCGGCAGAGTTCAAATATCCTAAAAAAGTTTACTTTTGAGAAAAGTCAAATTTTGACTTTTTCGTAAGGGGGGGTGCTTACGCATTTTTTCAAAATTTCAAAAACGGTCAAAAAACACTTTTGGAACAAGGAGCGCCTGGAAACGTTCCAAAAACATGTCAGGACTCTCGGCAGAGTTCAAATATCCTAAAAAAGTTGACTTTTGAGAAAAGTCAAATTTTGACTTTTTCGTAAGGGGGGGTGCTTACGCATTTTTTCAAAATTTCAAAAACGGTCTAAAAACACTTTTGGAACAAGGAGCGCCTGGAAACGTTCCAAAAACATGTCAGGACTCTCGGCAGAGCCCAAATATAAGAAAAAAGTTGACTTTTGAGAAAAGTCCATTTTTGACTTTTTCGTAAGGGGGGGTGCTTACGCATTTTCTCAAAATTTCAAAAACGGTCAAAAAAAACTTTTGGAACAAGGAGCGTCTGGAAACGTTCCAAAAACATGTCAGGACTCTCGGCAGAGCCTAAATATAAGAAAAAAGTTGACTTTTGAGAAAAGTCCATTTTTGACTTTTTCGTAAGGGGGGGTGCTTACGCATTTTTTCAAAATTTCAAAAACGGTCAAAAAACACTTTTGGAACAAGGAGCGCCTGGAAACGTTCCAAAAACATGTCAGGACTCTCGGCAGAGCCCAAATATAAGAAAAAAGTTGACTTTTGAGAAAACTCAATTTTTGACTTTTTCGTAAGGGGGGGTCCTTACGCATTCTTTCAAAATTTCAAAAACGGTCAAAAAACACTTTTGGAACAAGGAGCGCCTGGAAACGTTCCAAAAACATGTCAGGACTCTCGGCAGAGCCCAAATATGCTAAAAAAGTTGACTTTTGAGAAAAGTCCATTTTTGACTTTTTCGTAAGGGGGGGTGCTTACGCATTTTTTCAAAATTTCAAAAACGGTCAAAAAACACTTTTGGAACAAGGAGCGCCTGGAAACGTTCCAAAAACATGTCAGGACTCTCGGCAGAGCCCAAATATGCTAAAAATGTTGACTTTTGAGAAAAGTCCATTTTTGACTTTTTCGTAAGGGGGGGTGCTTACGCATTTTTTCAAAATTTCAAAAACGGTCTAAAAACACTTTTCGAACAAGGAGCGCCTGGAAACGTTCCAAAAACATGTCAGGACTCTCGGCAGAGCCCAAATATGCTAAAAAAGTTGACTTTTGAGAAAAGTCCATTTTTGACTTTTTTGTAAGAGGGGGTGCTTACGCATTTTTTCAAAATTTCAAAAACGGTCAAAAAACACTTTTGGAACAAGGAGCGCCAGGAAACGTTCCAAAAACATGTCAGGACTCTCGGCAGAGTTCAAATATCCTAAAAAAGTTGACTTTTGAGAAAAGTCAAATTTTGACTTTTTCGTAAGGGGGGGTGCTTACGCATTTTTTCAAAATTTCAAAAACGGTCTAAAAACACTTTTGGAACAAGGAGCGCCTGGAAACGTTCCAAAAACATGTCAGGACTCTCGGCAGAGCCCAAATATGCTAAAAAAGTTGACTTTTGAGAAAAGTCCATTTTTGACTTTTTCGTAAGGGGGGGTGCCTACACATTTTTTCAAAATTTCAAAAACGGTCAAAAAACACTTTTTTGAACAAGGAGCGCCTGGAAACGTTCCAAAAACATGTCAGGACTCTCGGCAGAGCCTAAATATGCCCAAAAATTTGACTTTTGAGAAAAGTCAATTTTTGACTTTTTCGTAAGGGGGGTGCTTACGCATTTTTTCAAAATTTCAAAAACGGTCAAAAAACACTTTTGGAACAAGGAGCGCCTGGAAACGTTCCAAAAACATGTCAGGACTCTCGGCAGAGTTCAAATATCCTAAAAAAGTTGACTTTTGAGAAAAGTCAAATTTTGACTTTTTCGTAAGGGGGGGTGCTTACGCATTTTTTCAAAATTTCAAAAACGGTCTAAAAACACTTTTGGAACAAGGAGCGCCTGGAAACGTTCCAAAAACATGTCAGGACTCTCGGCAAAGCCCAAATATGCCAAAAAATTTGACTTTTGAGAAAAGTCAATTTTTGACTTTTTCGTAAGGGGGGGTGCCTACATATTTTTTCAAAATTTCAAAAACGGTCAAAAAACACTTTTGGAACAAGGAGCGCCTGGAAACGTTCCAAAAACATGTCAGGACTCTCGGCAGAGTTCAAATATCCTAAAAAAGTTGACTTTTGAGAAAAGTCAAATTTTGACTTTTTCGTAAGGGGGGGTGCTTACGCATTTTTTCAAAATTTCAAAAACGGTCTAAAAACACTTTTGGAACAAGGAGCGCCTGGAAACGTTCCAAAAACATGTCAGGACTCTCGGCAGAGCCCAAATATGCCAAAAAATTTGACTTTTGAGAAAAGTCAATTTTCGTAAGGGGGGGTGCTTACGCATTTTTTCAAAATTTCAAAAACGGTCTAAAAACATTTTTGGAATAAGGAGCGCCTGGAAACGTTCCAAAAACATGTCAGGACTCTCGGCAGAGCACAAATATAAGAAAAAAGTTGACTTTTGAGAAAAGTCAATTTTTGACTTTTTCGTAAGGGGGGGTGCTTACGCATTTTTTCAAAATTTCAAAAACGGTCAAAAAACACTTTTGGAACAAGGAGCGCCTGGAAACGTTCCAAAAACATGTCAGGACTCTCGGCAGAGCCCAAATATAAGAAAAGGTTTGACTTTTGAGAAAAGTCCATTTTTGACTTTTTCGTAAGGGGGGGTGCTTACGCATTTTTTCAAAATTTCAAAAACGGTCAAAAAACACTTTTGGGCCTAGGAACGCCTGGAAACGTTCCAAAAACATGTCAGGACTCTCGGCAGAGCCTAAATATGCTAAAAAAGTTGACTTTTGAGAAAAGTCGATTTTTGACTTTTTCGTAAGGGGGGGTGCTTACGCATTTTTTCAAAATTTCAAAAACGGTCAAAAAACACTTTTGGAACAAGGAGCGCCTGGAAACGTTCCAAAAACATGTCAGGACTCTCGGCAGAGCCCAAATATAAGAAAAAAGTTGACTTTTGAGAAAAGTCAATTTTTGACTTTTTCGTAAGGAGGGGTGCTTACGCATTTTTTCAAAATTTCAAAAACGGTCAAAAAACACTTTTGGAACAAGGAGCGCCTGGAAACGTTCCAAAAACATGTCAGGACTCTCGGCAGAGTTCAAATATCCTAAAAAAGTTGACTTTTGAGAAAAGTCAAATTTTGACTTTTTCGTAAGGGGGGGTGCTTACGCATTTTTTCAAAATTTCAAAAACGGTCTAAAAACACTTTTGGAACAAGGAGCGCCTGGAAACGTTCCAAAAACATGTCAGGACTCTCGGCAGAGTTCAAATATCCTAAAAAAGTTGACTTTTGAGAAAAGTCAAATTTTGACTTTTTCGTAAGGGGGGGTGCTTACGCATTTTTTCAAAATTTCAAAAACGGTCTAAAAACACTTTTGGAACAAGGAGCGCCTGGAAACGTTCCAAAAACATGTCAGGACTCTCGGCAGAGCCCAAATATAAGAAAAAAGTTGACTTTTGAGAAAAGTCCATTTTTGACTTTTTCGTAAGGGGGGGTGCTTACGCATTTTTTCAAAATTTCAAAAACGGTCAAAAAAACATTTTTGGAATAAGGAGCGCCTGGAAACGTTCCAAAAACATGTCAGGACTCTCGGCAGAGCCCAAATATGCTAAAAAAGTTGACTTTTGAGAAAAGTCCATTTTTGACTTTTTCGTAAGGGGGGGTGCTTACGCATTTTTTCAAAATTTCAAAAACGGTCAAAAAACACTTTTGGAACAAGGAGCGCCTGGAAACGTTCCAAAAACATGTCAGGACTCTCGGCAGAGCCCAAATATGCTAAAAATGTTGACTTTTGAGAAAAGTCCATTTTTGACTTTTTCGTAAGGGGGGGTGCTTACGCATTTTTTCAAAATTTCAAAAACGGTCTAAAAACACTTTTCGAACAAGGAGCGCCTGGAAACGTTCCAAAAACATGTCAGGACTCTCGGCAGAGCCCAAATATGCTAAAAAAGTTGACTTTTGAGAAAAGTCCATTTTTGACTTTTTTGTAAGAGGGGGTGCTTACGCATTTTTTCAAAATTTCAAAAACGGTCAAAAAACACTTTTGGAACAAGGAGCGCCAGGAAACGTTCCAAAAACATGTCAGGACTCTCGGCAGAGTTCAAATATCCTAAAAAAGTTGACTTTTGAGAAAAGTCAAATTTTGACTTTTTCGTAAGGGGGGGTGCTTACGCATTTTTTCAAAATTTCAAAAACGGTCTAAAAACACTTTTGGAACAAGGAGCGCCTGGAAACGTTCCAAAAACATGTCAGGACTCTCGGCAGAGCCCAAATATGCTAAAAAAGTTGACTTTTGAGAAAAGTCCATTTTTGACTTTTTCGTAAGGGGGGGTGCCTACACATTTTTTCAAAATTTCAAAAACGGTCAAAAAACACTTTTTTGAACAAGGAGCGCCTGGAAACGTTCCAAAAACATGTCAGGACTCTCGGCAGAGCCTAAATATGCCCAAAAATTTGACTTTTGAGAAAAGTCAATTTTTGACTTTTTCGTAAGGGGGGTGCTTACGCATTTTTTCAAAATTTCAAAAACGGTCAAAAAACACTTTTGGAACAAGGAGCGCCTGGAAACGTTCCAAAAACATGTCAGGACTCTCGGCAGAGTTCAAATATCCTAAAAAAGTTGACTTTTGAGAAAAGTCAAATTTTGACTTTTTCGTAAGGGGGGGTGCTTACGCATTTTTTCAAAATTTCAAAAACGGTCTAAAAACACTTTTGGAACAAGGAGCGCCTGGAAACGTTCCAAAAACATGTCAGGACTCTCGGCAAAGCCCAAATATGCCAAAAAATTTGACTTTTGAGAAAAGTCAATTTTTGACTTTTTCGTAAGGGGGGGTGCCTACATATTTTTTCAAAATTTCAAAAACGGTCAAAAAACACTTTTGGAACAAGGAGCGCCTGGAAACGTTCCAAAAACATGTCAGGACTCTCGGCAGAGTTCAAATATCCTAAAAAAGTTGACTTTTGAGAAAAGTCAAATTTTGACTTTTTCGTAAGGGGGGGTGCTTACGCATTTTTTCAAAATTTCAAAAACGGTCTAAAAACACTTTTGGAACAAGGAGCGCCTGGAAACGTTCCAAAAACATGTCAGGACTCTCGGCAGAGCCCAAATATGCCAAAAAATTTGACTTTTGAGAAAAGTCAATTTTCGTAAGGGGGGGTGCTTACGCATTTTTTCAAAATTTCAAAAACGGTCTAAAAACATTTTTGGAATAAGGAGCGCCTGGAAACGTTCCAAAAACATGTCAGGACTCTCGGCAGAGCACAAATATAAGAAAAAAGTTGACTTTTGAGAAAAGTCAATTTTTGACTTTTTCGTAAGGGGGGGTGCTTACGCATTTTTTCAAAATTTCAAAAACGGTCAAAAAACACTTTTGGAACAAGGAGCGCCTGGAAACGTTCCAAAAACATGTCAGGACTCTCGGCAGAGCCCAAATATAAGAAAAGGTTTGACTTTTGAGAAAAGTCCATTTTTGACTTTTTCGTAAGGGGGGGTGCTTACGCATTTTTTCAAAATTTCAAAAACGGTCAAAAAACACTTTTGGGCCTAGGAACGCCTGGAAACGTTCCAAAAACATGTCAGGACTCTCGGCAGAGCCTAAATATGCTAAAAAAGTTGACTTTTGAGAAAAGTCGATTTTTGACTTTTTCGTAAGGGGGGGTGCTTACGCATTTTTTCAAAATTTCAAAAACGGTCAAAAAACACTTTTGGAACAAGGAGCGCCTGGAAACGTTCCAAAAACATGTCAGGACTCTCGGCAGAGCCCAAATATAAGAAAAAAGTTGACTTTTGAGAAAAGTCAATTTTTGACTTTTTCGTAAGGAGGGGTGCTTACGCATTTTTTCAAAATTTCAAAAACGGTCAAAAAACACTTTTGGAACAAGGAGCGCCTGGAAACGTTCCAAAAACATGTCAGGACTCTCGGCAGAGTTCAAATATCCTAAAAAAGTTGACTTTTGAGAAAAGTCAAATTTTGACTTTTTCGTAAGGGGGGGTGCTTACGCATTTTTTCAAAATTTCAAAAACGGTCTAAAAACACTTTTGGAACAAGGAGCGCCTGGAAACGTTCCAAAAACATGTCAGGACTCTCGGCAGAGTTCAAATATCCTAAAAAAGTTGACTTTTGAGAAAAGTCAAATTTTGACTTTTTCGTAAGGGGGGGTGCTTACGCATTTTTTCAAAATTTCAAAAACGGTCTAAAAACACTTTTGGAACAAGGAGCGCCTGGAAACGTTCCAAAAACATGTCAGGACTCTCGGCAGAGCCCAAATATAAGAAAAAAGTTGACTTTTGAGAAAAGTCCATTTTTGACTTTTTCGTAAGGGGGGGTGCTTACGCATTTTTTCAAAATTTCAAAAACGGTCAAAAAAACATTTTTGGAATAAGGAGCGCCTGGAAACGTTCCAAAAACATGTCAGGACTCTCGGCAGAGCCCAAATATAAGAAAAAAGTTGACTTTTGAGAAAAGTCCATTTTTGACTTTTTCGTAAGGGGGGGTGCTTACGCATTTTTTCAAAATTTCAAAAACGGTCAAAAAACACTTTTGGAACAAGGAGCGCCTGGAAACGTTCCAAAAACATGTCAGGACTCTCGGCAGAGCCTAAATATGCCCAAAAATTTGACTTTTGAGAAAAGTCAATTTTTGACTTTTTCGTAAGGGGGGGTGCCTACATATTTTTTCAAAATTTCAAAAACGGTCAAAAAACACTTTTGGAACAAGGAGCGCCTGGAAACGTTCCAAAAACATGTCAGGACTCTCGGCAGAGTTCAAATATCCTAAAAAAGTTGACTTTTGAGAAAAGTCAAATTTTGACTTTTTCGTAAGGGGGGGTGCTTACGCATTTTTTCAAAATTTCAAAAACGGTCTAAAAACACTTTTGGAACAAGGAGCGCCTGGAAACGTTCCAAAAACATGTCAGGACTCTCGGCAGAGCCCAAATATGCCAAAAAATTTGACTTTTGAGAAAAGTCAATTTTCGTAAGGGGGGGTGCTTACGCATTTTTTCAAAATTTCAAAAACGGTCTAAAAACATTTTTGGAATAAGGAGCGCCTGGAAACGTTCCAAAAACATGTCAGGACTCTCGGCAGAGCACAAATATAAGAAAAAAGTTGACTTTTGAGAAAAGTCAATTTTTGACTTTTTCGTAAGGGGGGGTGCTTACGCATTTTTTCAAAATTTCAAAAACGGTCAAAAAACACTTTTGGAACAAGGAGCGCCTGGAAACGTTCCAAAAACATGTCAGGACTCTCGGCAGAGCCCAAATATAAGAAAAGGTTTGACTTTTGAGAAAAGTCCATTTTTGACTTTTTCGTAAGGGGGGGTGCTTACGCATTTTTTCAAAATTTCAAAAACGGTCAAAAAACACTTTTGGGCCTAGGAACGCCTGGAAACGTTCCAAAAACATGTCAGGACTCTCGGCAGAGCCTAAATATGCTAAAAAAGTTGACTTTTGAGAAAAGTCGATTTTTGACTTTTTCGTAAGGGGGGGTGCTTACGCATTTTTTCAAAATTTCAAAAACGGTCAAAAAACACTTTTGGAACAAGGAGCGCCTGGAAACGTTCCAAAAACATGTCAGGACTCTCGGCAGAGCCCAAATATAAGAAAAAAGTTGACTTTTGAGAAAAGTCAATTTTTGACTTTTTCGTAAGGAGGGGTGCTTACGCATTTTTTCAAAATTTCAAAAACGGTCAAAAAACACTTTTGGAACAAGGAGCGCCTGGAAACGTTCCAAAAACATGTCAGGACTCTCGGCAGAGTTCAAATATCCTAAAAAAGTTGACTTTTGAGAAAAGTCAAATTTTGACTTTTTCGTAAGGGGGGGTGCTTACGCATTTTTTCAAAATTTCAAAAACGGTCTAAAAACACTTTTGGAACAAGGAGCGCCTGGAAACGTTCCAAAAACATGTCAGGACTCTCGGCAGAGTTCAAATATCCTAAAAAAGTTGACTTTTGAGAAAAGTCAAATTTTGACTTTTTCGTAAGGGGGGGTGCTTACGCATTTTTTCAAAATTTCAAAAACGGTCTAAAAACACTTTTGGAACAAGGAGCGCCTGGAAACGTTCCAAAAACATGTCAGGACTCTCGGCAGAGCCCAAATATAAGAAAAAAGTTGACTTTTGAGAAAAGTCCATTTTTGACTTTTTCGTAAGGGGGGGTGCTTACGCATTTTTTCAAAATTTCAAAAACGGTCAAAAAAACATTTTTGGAATAAGGAGCGCCTGGAAACGTTCCAAAAACATGTCAGGACTCTCGGCAGAGCCCAAATATAAGAAAAAAGTTGACTTTTGAGAAAAGTCCATTTTTGACTTTTTCGTAAGGGGGGGTGCTTACGCATTTTTTCAAAATTTCAAAAACGGTCAAAAAACACTTTTGGAACAAGGAGCGCCTGGAAACGTTCCAAAAACATGTCAGGACTCTCGGCAGAGCCTAAATATGCCCAAAAATTTGACTTTTGAGAAAAGTCAATTTTTGACTTTTTCGTAAGGGGGGTGCTTACGCATTTTTTCAAAATTTCAAAAACGGTCAAAAAACACTTTTGGAACAAGGAGCGCCTGGAAACGTTCCAAAAACATGTCAGGACTCTCGGCAGAGTTCAAATATCCTAAAAAAGTTTACTTTTGAGAAAAGTCAAATTTTGACTTTTTCGTAAGGGGGGGTGCTTACGCATTTTTTCAAAATTTCAAAAACGGTCAAAAAACACTTTTGGAACAAGGAGCGCCTGGAAACGTTCCAAAAACATGTCAGGACTCTCGGCAGAGTTCAAATATCCTAAAAAAGTTGACTTTTGAGAAAAGTCAAATTTTGACTTTTTCGTAAGGGGGGGTGCTTACGCATTTTTTCAAAATTTCAAAAACGGTCTAAAAACACTTTTGGAACAAGGAGCGCCTGGAAACGTTCCAAAAACATGTCAGGACTCTCGGCAGAGCCCAAATATAAGAAAAAAGTTGACTTTTGAGAAAAGTCCATTTTTGACTTTTTCGTAAGGGGGGGTGCTTACGCATTTTCTCAAAATTTCAAAAACGGTCAAAAAAAACTTTTGGAACAAGGAGCGTCTGGAAACGTTCCAAAAACATGTCAGGACTCTCGGCAGAGCCTAAATATAAGAAAAAAGTTGACTTTTGAGAAAAGTCCATTTTTGACTTTTTCGTAAGGGGGGGTGCTTACGCATTTTTTCAAAATTTCAAAAACGGTCAAAAAACACTTTTGGAACAAGGAGCGCCTGGAAACGTTCCAAAAACATGTCAGGACTCTCGGCAGAGCCCAAATATAAGAAAAAAGTTGACTTTTGAGAAAACTCAATTTTTGACTTTTTCGTAAGGGGGGGTCCTTACGCATTCTTTCAAAATTTCAAAAACGGTCAAAAAACACTTTTGGAACAAGGAGCGCCTGGAAACGTTCCAAAAACATGTCAGGACTCTCGGCAGAGCCCAAATATGCTAAAAAAGTTGACTTTTGAGAAAAGTCCATTTTTGACTTTTTCGTAAGGGGGGGTGCTTACGCATTTTTTCAAAATTTCAAAAACGGTCAAAAAACACTTTTGGAACAAGGAGCGCCTGGAAACGTTCCAAAAACATGTCAGGACTCTCGGCAGAGCCCAAATATGCTAAAAATGTTGACTTTTGAGAAAAGTCCATTTTTGACTTTTTCGTAAGGGGGGGTGCTTACGCATTTTTTCAAAATTTCAAAAACGGTCTAAAAACACTTTTCGAACAAGGAGCGCCTGGAAACGTTCCAAAAACATGTCAGGACTCTCGGCAGAGCCCAAATATGCTAAAAAAGTTGACTTTTGAGAAAAGTCCATTTTTGACTTTTTCGTAAGGGGGGGTGCTTACGCATTTTTTCAAAATTTCAAAAACGGTCAAAAAACACTTTTGGAACAAGGAGCGCCAGGAAACGTTCCAAAAACATGTCAGGACTCTCGGCAGAGTTCAAATATCCTAAAAAAGTTGACTTTTGAGAAAAGTCAAATTTTGACTTTTTCGTAAGGGGGGGTGCTTACGCATTTTTTCAAAATTTCAAAAACGGTCTAAAAACACTTTTGGAACAAGGAGCGCCTGGAAACGTTCCAAAAACATGTAAGGACTCTCGGCAGAGCCCAAATATGCTAAAAAAGTTGACTTTTGAGAAAAGTCCATTTTTGACTTTTTCGTAAGGGGGGGTGCCTACACATTTTTTCAAAATTTCAAAAACGGTCAAAAAACACTTTTTTGAACAAGGAGCGCCTGGAAACGTTCCAAAAACATGTCAGGACTCTCGGCAGAGCCTAAATATGCCCAAAAATTTGACTTTTGAGAAAAGTCAATTTTTGACTTTTTCGTAAGGGGGGTGCTTACGCATTTTTTCAAAATTTCAAAAACGGTCAAAAAACACTTTTGGAACAAGGAGCGCCTGGAAACGTTCCAAAAACATGTCAGGACTCTCGGCAGAGTTCAAATATCCTAAAAAAGTTGACTTTTGAGAAAAGTCAAATTTTGACTTTTTCGTAAGGGGGGGTGCTTACGCATTTTTTCAAAATTTCAAAAACGGTCTAAAAACACTTTTGGAACAAGGAGCGCCTGGAAACGTTCCAAAAACATGTCAGGACTCTCGGCAGAGCCCAAATATGCCAAAAAATTTGACTTTTGAGAAAAGTCAATTTTTGACTTTTTCGTAAGGGGGGGTGCCTACATATTTTTTCAAAATTTCAAAAACGGTCAAAAAACACTTTTGGAACAAGGAGCGCCTGGAAACGTTCCAAAAACATGTCAGGACTCTCGGCAGAGTTCAAATATCCTAAAAAAGTTGACTTTTGAGAAAAGTCAAATTTTGACTTTTTCGTAAGGGGGGGTGCTTACGCATTTTTTCAAAATTTCAAAAACGGTCTAAAAACACTTTTGGAACAAGGAGCGCCTGGAAACGTTCCAAAAACATGTCAGGACTCTCGGCAGAGCCCAAATATGCCAAAAATTTGACTTTTGAGAAAAGTCAATTTTCGTAAGGGGGGGTGCTTACGCATTTTTTCAAAATTTCAAAAACGGTCAAAAAAACATTTTTGGAATAAGGAGCGCCTGGAAACGTTCCAAAAACATGTCAGGACTCTCGGCAGAGCCCAAATATAAGAAAAAAGTTGACTTTTGAGAAAAGTCCATTTTTGACTTTTTCGTAAGGGGGGGTGCTTACGCATTTTTTCAAAATTTCAAAAACGGTCAAAAAACACTTTTGGAACAAGGAGCGCCTGGAAACGTTCCAAAAACATGTCAGGACTCTCGGCAGAGCCTAAATATGCCCAAAAATTTGACTTTTGAGAAAAGTCAATTTTTGACTTTTTCGTAAGGGGGGTGCTTACGCATTTTTTCAAAATTTCAAAAACGGTCAAAAAACACTTTTGGAACAAGGAGCGCCTGGAAACGTTCCAAAAACATGTCAGGACTCTCGGCAGAGTTCAAATATCCTAAAAAAGTTTACTTTTGAGAAAAGTCAAATTTTGACTTTTTCGTAAGGGGGGGTGCTTACGCATTTTTTCAAAATTTCAAAAACGGTCAAAAAACACTTTTGGAACAAGGAGCGCCTGGAAACGTTCCAAAAACATGTCAGGACTCTCGGCAGAGTTCAAATATCCTAAAAAAGTTGACTTTTGAGAAAAGTCAAATTTTGACTTTTTCGTAAGGGGGGGTGCTTACGCATTTTTTCAAAATTTCAAAAACGGTCTAAAAACACTTTTGGAACAAGGAGCGCCTGGAAACGTTCCAAAAACATGTCAGGACTCTCGGCAGAGCCCAAATATAAGAAAAAAGTTGACTTTTGAGAAAAGTCCATTTTTGACTTTTTCGTAAGGGGGGGTGCTTACGCATTTTCTCAAAATTTCAAAAACGGTCAAAAAAAACTTTTGGAACAAGGAGCGTCTGGAAACGTTCCAAAAACATGTCAGGACTCTCGGCAGAGCCTAAATATAAGAAAAAAGTTGACTTTTGAGAAAAGTCCATTTTTGACTTTTTCGTAAGGGGGGGTGCTTACGCATTTTTTCAAAATTTCAAAAACGGTCAAAAAACACTTTTGGAACAAGGAGCGCCTGGAAACGTTCCAAAAACATGTCAGGACTCTCGGCAGAGCCCAAATATAAGAAAAAAGTTGACTTTTGAGAAAACTCAATTTTTGACTTTTTCGTAAGGGGGGGTCCTTACGCATTCTTTCAAAATTTCAAAAACGGTCAAAAAACACTTTTGGAACAAGGAGCGCCTGGAAACGTTCCAAAAACATGTCAGGACTCTCGGCAGAGCCCAAATATGCTAAAAAAGTTGACTTTTGAGAAAAGTCCATTTTTGACTTTTTCGTAAGGGGGGGTGCTTACGCATTTTTTCAAAATTTCAAAAACGGTCAAAAAACACTTTTGGAACAAGGAGCGCCTGGAAACGTTCCAAAAACATGTCAGGACTCTCGGCAGAGCCCAAATATGCTAAAAATGTTGACTTTTGAGAAAAGTCCATTTTTGACTTTTTCGTAAGGGGGGGTGCTTACGCATTTTTTCAAAATTTCAAAAACGGTCTAAAAACACTTTTCGAACAAGGAGCGCCTGGAAACGTTCCAAAAACATGTCAGGACTCTCGGCAGAGCCCAAATATGCTAAAAAAGTTGACTTTTGAGAAAAGTCCATTTTTGACTTTTTCGTAAGGGGGGGTGCTTACGCATTTTTTCAAAATTTCAAAAACGGTCAAAAAACACTTTTGGAACAAGGAGCGCCAGGAAACGTTCCAAAAACATGTCAGGACTCTCGGCAGAGTTCAAATATCCTAAAAAAGTTGACTTTTGAGAAAAGTCAAATTTTGACTTTTTCGTAAGGGGGGGTGCTTACGCATTTTTTCAAAATTTCAAAAACGGTCTAAAAACACTTTTGGAACAAGGAGCGCCTGGAAACGTTCCAAAAACATGTAAGGACTCTCGGCAGAGCCCAAATATGCTAAAAAAGTTGACTTTTGAGAAAAGTCCATTTTTGACTTTTTCGTAAGGGGGGGTGCCTACACATTTTTTCAAAATTTCAAAAACGGTCAAAAAACACTTTTTTGAACAAGGAGCGCCTGGAAACGTTCCAAAAACATGTCAGGACTCTCGGCAGAGCCTAAATATGCCCAAAAATTTGACTTTTGAGAAAAGTCAATTTTTGACTTTTTCGTAAGGGGGGTGCTTACGCATTTTTTCAAAATTTCAAAAACGGTCAAAAAACACTTTTGGAACAAGGAGCGCCTGGAAACGTTCCAAAAACATGTCAGGACTCTCGGCAGAGTTCAAATATCCTAAAAAAGTTGACTTTTGAGAAAAGTCAAATTTTGACTTTTTCGTAAGGGGGGGTGCTTACGCATTTTTTCAAAATTTCAAAAACGGTCTAAAAACACTTTTGGAACAAGGAGCGCCTGGAAACGTTCCAAAAACATGTCAGGACTCTCGGCAGAGCCCAAATATGCCAAAAAATTTGACTTTTGAGAAAAGTCAATTTTTGACTTTTTCGTAAGGGGGGGTGCCTACATATTTTTTCAAAATTTCAAAAACGGTCAAAAAACACTTTTGGAACAAGGAGCGCCTGGAAACGTTCCAAAAACATGTCAGGACTCTCGGCAGAGTTCAAATATCCTAAAAAAGTTGACTTTTGAGAAAAGTCAAATTTTGACTTTTTCGTAAGGGGGGGTGCTTACGCATTTTTTCAAAATTTCAAAAACGGTCTAAAAACACTTTTGGAACAAGGAGCGCCTGGAAACGTTCCAAAAACATGTCAGGACTCTCGGCAGAGCCCAAATATGCCAAAAATTTGACTTTTGAGAAAAGTCAATTTTCGTAAGGGGGGGTGCTTACGCATTTTTTCAAAATTTCAAAAACGGTCTAAAAACATTTTTGGAATAAGGAGCGCCTGGAAACGTTCCAAAAACATGTCAGGACTCTCGGCAGAGCCCAAATATGCTAAAAAAGTTGACTTTTGAGAAAAGTCCATTTTTGACTTTTTCGTAAGGGGGGGTGCTTACGCATTTTTTCAAAATTTCAAAAACGGTCAAAAAACACTTTTGGAACAAGGAGCGCCTGGAAACGTTCCAAAAACATGTCAGGACTCTCGGCAGAGCCCAAATATGCTAAAAATGTTGACTTTTGAGAAAAGTCCATTTTTGACTTTTTCGTAAGGGGGGGTGCTTACGCATTTTTTCAAAATTTCAAAAACGGTCTAAAAACACTTTTCGAACAAGGAGCGCCTGGAAACGTTCCAAAAACATGTCAGGACTCTCGGCAGAGCCCAAATATGCTAAAAAAGTTGACTTTTGAGAAAAGTCCATTTTTGACTTTTTCGTAAGGGGGGGTGCTTACGCATTTTTTCAAAATTTCAAAAACGGTCAAAAAACACTTTTGGAACAAGGAGCGCCAGGAAACGTTCCAAAAACATGTCAGGACTCTCGGCAGAGTTCAAATATCCTAAAAAAGTTGACTTTTGAGAAAAGTCAAATTTTGACTTTTTCGTAAGGGGGGGTGCTTACGCATTTTTTCAAAATTTCAAAAACGGTCTAAAAACACTTTTGGAACAAGGAGCGCCTGGAAACGTTCCAAAAACATGTAAGGACTCTCGGCAGAGCCCAAATATGCTAAAAAAGTTGACTTTTGAGAAAAGTCCATTTTTGACTTTTTCGTAAGGGGGGGTGCCTACACATTTTTTCAAAATTTCAAAAACGGTCAAAAAACACTTTTTTGAACAAGGAGCGCCTGGAAACGTTCCAAAAACATGTCAGGACTCTCGGCAGAGCCTAAATATGCCCAAAAATTTGACTTTTGAGAAAAGTCAATTTTTGACTTTTTCGTAAGGGGGGTGCTTACGCATTTTTTCAAAATTTCAAAAACGGTCAAAAAACACTTTTGGAACAAGGAGCGCCTGGAAACGTTCCAAAAACATGTCAGGACTCTCGGCAGAGTTCAAATATCCTAAAAAAGTTGACTTTTGAGAAAAGTCAAATTTTGACTTTTTCGTAAGGGGGGGTGCTTACGCATTTTTTCAAAATTTCAAAAACGGTCTAAAAACACTTTTGGAACAAGGAGCGCCTGGAAACGTTCCAAAAACATGTCAGGACTCTCGGCAGAGCCCAAATATGCCAAAAAATTTGACTTTTGAGAAAAGTCAATTTTTGACTTTTTCGTAAGGGGGGGTGCCTACATATTTTTTCAAAATTTCAAAAACGGTCAAAAAACACTTTTGGAACAAGGAGCGCCTGGAAACGTTCCAAAAACATGTCAGGACTCTCGGCAGAGTTCAAATATCCTAAAAAAGTTGACTTTTGAGAAAAGTCAAATTTTGACTTTTTCGTAAGGGGGGGTGCTTACGCATTTTTTCAAAATTTCAAAAACGGTCTAAAAACACTTTTGGAACAAGGAGCGCCTGGAAACGTTCCAAAAACATGTCAGGACTCTCGGCAGAGCCCAAATATGCCAAAAATTTGACTTTTGAGAAAAGTCAATTTTCGTAAGGGGGGGTGCTTACGCATTTTTTCAAAATTTCAAAAACGGTCTAAAAACATTTTTGGAATAAGGAGCGCCTGGAAACGTTCCAAAAACATGTCAGGACTCTCGGCAGAGCACAAATATAAGAAAAAAGTTGACTTTTGAGAAAAGTCAATTTTTGACTTTTTCGTAAGGGGGGGTGCTTACGCATTTTTTCAAAATTTCAAAAACGGTCAAAAAACACTTTTGGAACAAGGAGCGCCTGGAAACGTTCCAAAAACATGTCAGGACTCTCGGCAGAGCCCAAATATAAGAAAAGGTTTGACTTTTGAGAAAAGTCCATTTTTGACTTTTTCGTAAGGGGGGGTGCTTACGCATTTTTTCAAAATTTCAAAAACGGTCAAAAAACACTTTTGGGCCTAGGAACGCCTGGAAACGTTCCAAAAACATGTCAGGACTCTCGGCAGAGCCTAAATATGCTAAAAAAGTTGACTTTTGAGAAAAGTCGATTTTTGACTTTTTCGTAAGGGGGGGTGCTTACGCATTTTTTCAAAATTTCAAAAACGGTCAAAAAACACTTTTGGAACAAGGAGCGCCTGGAAACGTTCCAAAAACATGTCAGGACTCTCGGCAGAGCCCAAATATAAGAAAAAAGTTGACTTTTGAGAAAAGTCAATTTTTGACTTTTTCGTAAGGAGGGGTGCTTACGCATTTTTTCAAAATTTCAAAAACGGTCAAAAAACACTTTTGGAACAAGGAGCGCCTGGAAACGTTCCAAAAACATGTCAGGACTCTCGGCAGAGTTCAAATATCCTAAAAAAGTTGACTTTTGAGAAAAGTCAAATTTTGACTTTTTCGTAAGGGGGGGTGCTTACGCATTTTTTCAAAATTTCAAAAACGGTCTAAAAACACTTTTGGAACAAGGAGCGCCTGGAAACGTTCCAAAAACATGTCAGGACTCTCGGCAGAGTTCAAATATCCTAAAAAAGTTGACTTTTGAGAAAAGTCAAATTTTGACTTTTTCGTAAGGGGGGGTGCTTACGCATTTTTTCAAAATTTCAAAAACGGTCTAAAAACACTTTTGGAACAAGGAGCGCCTGGAAACGTTCCAAAAACATGTCAGGACTCTCGGCAGAGCCCAAATATAAGAAAAAAGTTGACTTTTGAGAAAAGTCCATTTTTGACTTTTTCGTAAGGGGGGGTGCTTACGCATTTTTTCAAAATTTCAAAAACGGTCAAAAAAACATTTTTGGAATAAGGAGCGCCTGGAAACGTTCCAAAAACATGTCAGGACTCTCGGCAGAGCCCAAATATAAGAAAAAAGTTGACTTTTGAGAAAAGTCCATTTTTGACTTTTTCGTAAGGGGGGGTGCTTACGCATTTTTTCAAAATTTCAAAAACGGTCAAAAAACACTTTTGGAACAAGGAGCGCCTGGAAACGTTCCAAAAACATGTCAGGACTCTCGGCAGAGCCTAAATATGCCCAAAAATTTGACTTTTGAGAAAAGTCAATTTTTGACTTTTTCGTAAGGGGGGTGCTTACGCATTTTTTCAAAATTTCAAAAACGGTCAAAAAACACTTTTGGAACAAGGAGCGCCTGGAAACGTTCCAAAAACATGTCAGGACTCTCGGCAGAGTTCAAATATCCTAAAAAAGTTTACTTTTGAGAAAAGTCAAATTTTGACTTTTTCGTAAGGGGGGGTGCTTACGCATTTTTTCAAAATTTCAAAAACGGTCAAAAAACACTTTTGGAACAAGGAGCGCCTGGAAACGTTCCAAAAACATGTCAGGACTCTCGGCAGAGTTCAAATATCCTAAAAAAGTTGACTTTTGAGAAAAGTCAAATTTTGACTTTTTCGTAAGGGGGGGTGCTTACGCATTTTTTCAAAATTTCAAAAACGGTCTAAAAACACTTTTGGAACAAGGAGCGCCTGGAAACGTTCCAAAAACATGTCAGGACTCTCGGCAGAGCCCAAATATAAGAAAAAAGTTGACTTTTGAGAAAAGTCCATTTTTGACTTTTTCGTAAGGGGGGGTGCTTACGCATTTTTTCAAAATTTCAAAAACGGTCAAAAAAACATTTTTGGAATAAGGAGCGCCTGGAAACGTTCCAAAAACATGTCAGGACTCTCGGCAGAGCCCAAATATAAGAAAAAAGTTGACTTTTGAGAAAAGTCCATTTTTGACTTTTTCGTAAGGGGGGGTGCTTACGCATTTTTTCAAAATTTCAAAAACGGTCAAAAAACACTTTTGGAACAAGGAGCGCCTGGAAACGTTCCAAAAACATGTCAGGACTCTCGGCAGAGCCTAAATATGCCCAAAAATTTGACTTTTGAGAAAAGTCAATTTTTGACTTTTTCGTAAGGGGGGTGCTTACGCATTTTTTCAAAATTTCAAAAACGGTCAAAAAACATTTTTGGAATAAGGAGCGCCTGGAAACGTTCCAAAAACATGTCAGGACTCTCGGCAGAGCCCAAATATAAGAAAAAAGTTGACTTTTGAGAAAAATCCATTTTTGACTTTTTCGTAAGGGGGGGTGCTTACGCATTTTTTCAAAATTTCAAAAACGGTCAAAAAACACTTTTGGAACAAGGAGCGCCTGGAAACGTTCCAAAAACATGTCAGGACTCTCGGCAGAGCCTAAATATGCCCAAAAATTTGACTTTTGAGAAAAGTCAATTTTTGACTTTTTCGTAAGGGGGGTGCTTACGCATTTTTTCAAAATTTCAAAAACGGTCAAAAAACATTTTTGGAATAAGGAGCGCCTGGAAACGTTCCAAAAACATGTCAAGACTCTCGGCAGAGTTCAAATATCCTAAAAAAGTTTACTTTTGAGAAAAGTCAAATTTTGACTTTTTCGTAAGGGGGGGTGCTTACGCATTTTTTCAAAATTTCAAAAACGGTCAAAAAACACTTTTGGAACAAGGAGCGCCTGGAAACGTTCCAAAAACATGTCAGGACTCTCGGCAGAGTTCAAATATCCTAAAAAAGTTGACTTTTGAGAAAAGTCAAATTTTGACTTTTTCGTAAGGGGGGGTGCTTACGCATTTTTTCAAAATTTCAAAAACGGTCAAAAAACACTTTTGGAACAAGGAGCGCCTGGAAACGTTCCAAAAACATGTCAGGACTCTCGGCAGAGTTCAAATATCCTAAAAAAGTTGACTTTTGAGAAAAGTCAAATTTTGACTTTTTCGTAAGGGGGGGTGCTTACGCATTTTTTCAAAATTTCAAAAACGGTCTAAAAACACTTTTGGAACAAGGAGCGCCTGGAAACGTTCCAAAAACATGTCAGGACTCTCGGCAGAGCCCAAATATAAGAAAAAAGTTGACTTTTGAGAAAAGTCCATTTTTGACTTTTTCGTAAGGGGGGGTGCTTACGCATTTTTTCAAAATTTCAAAAACGGTCAAAAAAACATTTTTGGAATAAGGAGCGCCTGGAAACGTTCCAAAAACATGTCAGGACTCTCGGCAGAGCCCAAATATAAGAAAAAAGTTTACTTTTGAGAAAAGTCCATTTTTGACTTTTTCGTAAGGGGGGGTGCTTACGCATTTTTTCAAAATTTCAAAAACGGTCAAAAAACACTTTTGGAACAAGGAGCGCCTGGAAACGTTCCAAAAACATGTCAGGACTCTCGGCAGAGCCTAAATATGCCCAAAAATTTGACTTTTGAGAAAAGTCAATTTTTGACTTTTTCGTAAGGGGGGTGCTTACGCATTTTTTCAAAATTTCAAAAACGGTCAAAAAACACTTTTGGAACAAGGAGCGCCTGGAAACGTTCCAAAAACATGTCAGGACTCTCGGCAGAGTTCAAATATCCTAAAAAAGTTGACTTTTGAGAAAAGTCAAATTTTGACTTTTTCGTAAGGGGGGGTGCTTACGCATTTTTTCAAAATGTCAAAAACGGTCAAAAAACATTTTTGGAATAAGGAGCGCCTGGAAACGTTCCAAAAACATGTCAAGACTCTCGGCAGAGTTCAAATATCCTAAAAAAGTTTACTTTTGAGAAAAGTCAAATTTTGACTTTTTCGTAAGGGGGGGTGCTTACGCATTTTTTCAAAATTTCAAAAACGGTCAAAAAACACTTTTGGAACAAGGAGCGCCTGGAAACGTTCCAAAAACATGTCAAGACTCTCGGCAGAGTTCAAATATCCTAAAAAAGTTTACTTTTGAGAAAAGTCAAATTTTGACTTTTTAGTAAGGGGGGGTGCTTACGCATTTTTTCAAAATTTCAAAAACGGTCTAAAAACACTTTTTGAACAAGGAGCGAATGGAAACGTTCCAAAAACATGTCAGGACTCTCGGCAGAGCCCAAATATGCTAAAAAAGTTGACTTTTGAGAAAAGTCCATTTTTGACTTTTTCGTAAGGGGGGGGTGCTTACGCATTTTTTCAAAATTTCAAAAACAGTCAACAAACACTTTTGGAACAAGGAGCGCCTGGAAACGTTCCAAAAACATGTCAGGACTCTCGGCAGAGCCCAAATATAAGAAAAAAGTTGACTTTTGAGAAAAGTCCATTTTTGACTTTTTCGTAAGGGGGGGTGCTTACGCATTTTTTCAAAATTTCAAAAACGGTCAAAAAACACTTTTGGGCCTAGGAACGCCTGGAAACGTTCCAAAAACATGTCAGGACTCTCGGCAGAGCCCAAATATGCCAAAAAATTTGACTTTTGAGAAAAGTCAATTTTTGACTTTTTCGTAAGGGGGGGTGCTTACGCATTTTTTCAAAATTTTAAAAACGGTCAAAAAACATTTTTGGAATAAGGAGCGCCTGGAAACGTTCCAAAAACATGTCAGGACTCTCGGCAGAGCCCAAATATAAGAAAAAAGTTGACTTTTGAGAAAAGTCCATTTTTGACTTTTTCGTAAGGGGGGGTGCTTACGCATTTTTTCAAAATTTCAAAAACGGTCAAAAAAAACTTTTGGAACAAGGAACGCCTGGAAATGTTCCAAAAACATGTCAGGACTCTCCACAGAGCCCAAATATGCTAAAAAAGTTGACTTTTGAGAAAAGTCCATTTTTGACTTTTTCGTAAGGGGGTGCTTACGCATTTTTTCAAAATTTCAAAAACGGTCAAAAAACACTTTTGGAACAAGGAGCGCCTGGAAACGTTCCAAAAACATGTCAGGACTCTCGGCAGAGCCCAAATATGCTAAAAAAGTTGACTTTTGAGAAAAGTCCATTTTTGAATTTTTCGTAAGGGGGGGTGCTTACGCATTTTTTCAAAATTTCAAAAACGGTCAAAAAACACTTTTGGAACAAGGAGCGCCTGGAAACGTTCCAAAAACATGTCAGGACTCTCGGCAGAGCCCAAATATAAGAAAAGGTTTGACTTTTGAGAAAAGTCCATTTTTGACTTTTTCGTAAGGGGGGGTGCTTACACATTTTTTCAAAATTTCAAAAACGGTCAAAAAACACTTTTGGAACAAGGAGCGCCTGGAAACTTTCCAAAAACATGTCAGGACTCTCGGCAGAGCCCAAATATGCTAAAAATGTTGACTTTTGAGAAAAGTCAATTTTTGACTTTTTCGTAAGGGGGGGGTGCTTACGCATTTTTTCAAAATTTCAAAAACGGTCAAAAAACACTTTTGGAACAAGGAGCGCCTGGAAACGTTCCAAAAACATGTCAGGACTCTCGGCAGTGCCCAAATATTCTAAAAAAGTTGACTTTTGAGAAAACTCAATTTTTGACTTTTTCGTAAGGGGGGGTGCTTACGCATTTTTTCAAAATTTCAAAAACGGTCAAAAAACACTTTTGGGCCTAGGAACGCCTGGAAACGTTCCAAAAACATGTCAGGACTCTCGGCAGAGCTTAAATATGCCAAAAAAAAAGACTTTTGAGAAAAGTCCATTTTTGACTTTTTCTTAAGGGGGGGTGCTTACGCATTTTTTCAAAATTTCAAAAACGGTCAAAAAACACTTTTGGAACAAGGAGCGCCTGGAAACGTTCCAAAAACATGTCAGGACTCTCGGCAGAGCCCAAATATAAGAAAAAAGTTGACTTTTGAGAAAAGTCCATTTTTGACTTTTTCGTAAGGGGGGGTGCTTACGCATTTTTTTCAAAATTTCAAAAACGGTCAAAAAACACTTTTGGAACAAGGAGCGCCTGGAAACGTTCCAAAAACATGTCAGGACTCTCGGCAGAGCCCAAATATGCTAAAAAAGTTGACTTTTGAGAAAAGTCCATTTTTGACTTTTTCGTAAGGGGGGGTGCTTACGCATTTTTTCAAAATTTCAAAAACGGTCAAAAAACACTTTTGGGCCTAGGAACGCCTGGAAACGTTCCAAAAACATGTCAGGACTCTCGGCAGAGCCCAAATATGCTAAAAAAGTTGACTTTTGAGAAAAGTCGATTTTTGACTTTTTCGTAAGGGGGGGTGCTTACGCATTTTTTCAAAATTTGAAAAACGGTCAAAAAACACTTTTGGAACAAGGAGCGCCTGGAAACGTTCCAAAAACATGTCAGGACTCTCGGCAGAGCCTAAATATGCTAAAAAAGTTTACTTTTAAGAAAAGTCGATTTTTGACTTTTTCGTAAGGGGGGGTGCTTACGCATTTTTTCAAAATTTCAAAAACGGTCAAAAAACACTTTTGGAACAAGGAGCGCCTGGAAACGTTCCAAAAACATGTCAGGACTCTCGGTAGAGCCTAAATATGCCCAAAACTTTGACTTTTGAGAAAAGTCAATTTTTGACTTTTTCGTAAGGGGGGGTGCTTACGCATTTTTTCAAAATTTCAAAAACGGTCAAAAAACACTTTTGGAACAAGGAGCGCCTGGAAACGTTCCAAAAACATGTCAGGACTCTCGGTAGAGCCTAAATATGCCCAAAACTTTGACTTTTGAGAAAAGTCAATTTTTGACTTTTTCGTAAGGGGGGGTGCTTACGCATTTTTTCAAAATTTCAAAAACGGTCAAAAAACACTTTTGGAACAAGGAGCGCCTGGAAACGTTCCAAAAACATGTCAGGACTCTCGGCAGAGCCCAAATATCCTAAAAAAGTTGACTTTTTAGAAAAGTCAATTTTTGACTTTTTCGTAAGGTAGGGTGCTTACGCATTTTTTCAAAATTTCAAAAACGGTCAAAAAACACTTTTGGAACAAGGAGCGCCTGGAAACGTTCCAAAAACATATCAGGACTCTCGGCAGAGCCCAAATATGCTAAAAAAGTTGACTTTTGAGAAAACTCAATTTTTGACTTTTTCGTAAGGGGGGGTGCTTACGCATTTTTTCAAAATGTCAAAAACGGTCAAAAAACACTTTTGGAACAAGGAGCGCCTGGAAACGTTCCAAAAACATGTCAGGACTCTCGGCAGAGCCCAAATATGCTAAAAAAGTTGACTTTTGAGAAAACTCAATTTTTGACTTTTTCGTAACGGGGGGTCCTTACGCATTTTTTCAAAATTTCAAAAACGGTCAAAAAACTCTTTTGGAACAAGGAGCGCCTGGAAATGTTCCAAAAACATGTCAGGACTCTCCACAGAGCCCAAATATGCTAAAAAAGTTGACTTTTGAGAAAATTCCATTTTTGACTTTTTCGTAAGGGGGGGAGCTTACGCATTTTTTCAAAATTTCAAAAACGGTCAAAAAACACTTTTGGAACAAAGAGCGCCTGGAAACGTTCCAAAAACATGTCAGGACTCTCGGCAGAGCCCAAATATAAGAAAATGTTGACTTTTGAGAAAAGTCAATTTTTGACTTTTTCGTAAGGGGGGGTGCTTACGCATTTTTTCAAAATTTCAAAAACGGTCAAAAAACACATTTGGAACAAGGAGCGCCTGGAAACGTTCCAAAAACATGTCAGGACTCTCGGCAGAGCCCAAATATCCTAAAAAAGTTGACTTTTGAGAAAAGTCAATTTTTGACTTTTTCGTAAGGGGGGGTGCTTACGCATTTTTTCAAAATTTGAAAAACGGTCAAAAAACACTTTTGGAACAAGGAGCGCCTGGAAACGTTCCAAAAACATGTCAGGACTCTCGGCAGAGCCCAAATATGCTAAAAAAGTTGACTTTTAAGAAAAGTCGATTTTTGACTTTTTCGTAAGGGGGGGTGCTTACGCATTTTTTCAAAATTTCAAAAACGGTCAAAAAACACTTTTGGAACAAGGAGCGCCTGGAAACGTTCCAAAAACGTCAGGACTCTCGGCAGAGCCCAAATATAAGAAAAGGTTTGACTTTTGAGAAAAGTCAATTTTTGACTTTTTCGTAAGTGGGGGTCCTTACGCATTCTTTCAAAATTTCAAAAACGGTCAAAAAACACTTTTGGAACAAGGAGCGCCTGGAAATGTTCCAAAAACATGTCAGGACTCTCCACAGAGCCCAAATATGCTAAAAAAGTTGACTTTTGAGAAAAGTCCATTTTTGACTTTTTCGTAAGGGGGGGTGCTTACGCATTTTTTCAAAATTTCAAAAACGGTCTGAAAACACTTTTGGAACAAGGAGCGCCTGGAAACGTTCCAAAAACATGTCAGGACTCTCGGCAGAGCCCAAATATAAGAAAAAAGTTGACTTTTGAGAAAAGTCAATTTTTGACTTTTTCGTAAGGGGGGGTGCTTACGCATTTTTTCAAAATTTCAAAAACGGTCAAAAAACACTTTTGGAACAAGGAGCGCCTGGAAACGTTCCAAAAACATGTCAGGACTCTCGGCAGAGCCTAAATATGCAAAAAAATTTGACTTTTGAGAAAACTCAATTTTTGACTTTTTCGTAAGGGGGGGTGCTTACGCATTTTTTCAAAATTTCAAAAACGGTCAAAAAACACTTTTGGAACAAGGAGCGCCTGGAAACGTTCCAAAAACATGTCAGGACTCTCGGCAGAGCCCAAATATGCTAAAAAAGTTGACTTTTGAGAAAACTCAATTTTTGACTTTTTCGTAAGGGGGGGTCCTTACGCATTTTTTCAAAAATATCAAAAACGGTCAAAAAACACTTTTGGAACAAGGAGCGCCTGGAAATGTTCCAAAAACATGTCAGGACTCTCCACAGAGCCCAAATATGCTAAAAAAGTTGACTTTTGAGAAAAGTCAATTTTTGACTTTTTCGTAAGGGGGGGGTCCTTACGCATTTTTTCAAAATTTCAAAAACGGTCTAAAAACACTTTTGGAACAAGGAGCGCCTGGAAATGTTCCAAAAACATGTCAGGACTCTCCACAGAGCCCAAATATGCTAAAAAAGTTGACTTTTGAGAAAATTACATTTTTGACTTTTTCGTAAGGGGGGGAGCTTACGCATTTTTTCAAAATTTCAAAAACGGTCAAAAAACACTTTTGGAACAAAGAGCGCCTGGAAACGTTCCAAAAACATGTCAGGACTCTCGGCAGAGCCCAAATATCCTAAAAAAGTTGACTTTTGAGAAAAGTCCATTTTTGACTTTTTCGTAAGGGGGGGTGCTTACGCATTTTTTCAAAATTTGAAAAACGGTCAAAAAACACTTTTGGAACAAGGAGCGCCTGGAAACGTTCCAAAAACATGTCAGGACTCTCGGCAGAGCCCAAATATGCTAAAAAAGTTGACTTTTAAGAAAAGTTGATTTTTGACTTTTTCGTAAGGGGGGGTGCTTACGCATTTTTTCAAAATTTCAAAAACGGTCAAAAAACACTTTTGGAACAAGGAGCGCCTGGAAACGTTCCAAAAACGTCAGGACTCTCGGCAGAGCCCAAATATAAGAAAAGGTTTGACTTTTGAGAAAAGTCCATTTTTGACTTTTTCATAAGGCGGGGTGCTTACGCATTTTTTCAAAATTTCAAAAACGGTCAAAAAACACTTTTGGAACAAGGAGCGCCTGGAAACGTTCCAAAAACATGTCAGGACTCTCGGCAGAGCCCAAATATAAGAAAAAAGTTGACTTTCGAGATAAGTCAATTTTTGACTTTTTCGTAAGGGGGGGTGCTTACGCATTTTTTCAAAATTTCAAAAACGGTCAAAAAACACTTTTGGAACAAGGAGCGCCTGGAAATGTTCCAAAAACATGTCAGGACTCTCCACAGAGCCCAAATATGCTAAAAAAGTTGACTTTTGAGAAAAGTCCATTTTTGACTTTTTCGTAAGGGGGGGTGCTTACGCATTTTTTCAAAATTTCAAAAACGGTCAAAAAATACTTTTGGAACAAGGAGCGCCTGGAAACGTTCCAAAAACATGTCAGTACTCTTGGCAGAGCCCAAATATGCTAAAAAAGTTGACTTTTGAGAAAAGTCAATTTTTGACTTTTTCGTAAGGGGGGGTGCTTACGCATTTTTTCAAAATTTCAAAAACGGTCAAAAAACACTTTTGGAACAAGGAGCGCCTGGAAACTTTCCAAAAACATGTCAGGACTCTCGGCAGAGCCCAAATATAAGAAAAAAGTTGACTTTTGAGAAAACTCAATTTTTGACTTTTTCGTAAGGGGGGGTGCTTACGCATTTTTTCAAAATTTCAAAAACGGTCAAAAAACACTTTTGGAACAAGGAGCGCCTGGAAACGTTCCAAAAACATGTCAGGACTCTCGGCAGAGCCCAAATATAAGAAAAAAGTTGACTTTTGAGATAAGTCAATTTTTGACTTTTTCGTAAGGGGGGGTGCTTACGCATTTTTTCAAAATTTCAAAAACGGTCTAAAAACACTTTTGGAACAAGGAGCGCCTGGAAACTTTCCAAAAACATGTCAGGACTCTCGGCAGAGCCTAAATATGCCAAAAAATTTGACTTTTGAGAAAAGTCAATTTTTGACTTTTTCGTAAGGGGGGGTGCTTACGCATTTTTTCAAAATTTCAAAAACGGTCAAAAAACACTTTTGGAACAAGGAGCGCCTGGAAACGTTCCAAAAACATGTCAGGACTCTCGGCAGAGCCCAAATATGCTAAAAAAGTTGACTTTTGAGAAAACTCAATTTTTGACTTTTTCGTAAGGGGGGGTCCTTACGCATTTTTTCAAAATTTCAAAAACGGTCAAAAAACACTTTTGGAACAAGGAGCGCCTGGAAATGTTCCAAAAACATGTCAGGACTCTCGGCAGAGCCCAAATATGCTAAAAAAGTTGACTTTTGAGAAAAGTCCATTTTTGACTTTTTCGTAAGGGGGGGTGCTTACGCATTTTTTCAAAATTTCAAAAACGGTCAAAAAACACATTTGGAACAAGGAGCGCCTGGAAACGTTCCAAAAACATGTCAGGACTCTCGGCAGAGCCCAAATATAAGAAAAAAAGTTGACTTTTGAGAAAAGTCAATTTTTGACTTTTTCGTAAGGGGGGGTGCTTACGCATTTTTTTAAAATTTGAAAAACGGTCAAAAAACACTTTTGGAACAAGGAGCGCCTGGAAACGTTCCAAAAACATGTCAGGACTCTCGGCAGAGCCCAAATATGCTAAAAAAGTTGACTTTTAAGAAAAGTCGATTTTTGACTTTTTCGTAAGGGGGGGTGCTTACGCATTTTTTCAAAATTTCAAAAACGGTCAAAAAACACTTTTGGAACAAGGAGCGCCTGGAAACGTTCCAAAAACGTCAGGACTCTCGGCAGAGCCCAAATATAAGAAAAGGTTTGACTTTTGAGAAAAGTTAATTTTTGACTTTTTCGTAAGGGGGGGTGCTTACGCATTTTTTCAAAATTTCAAAAACGGTCAAAAAACACTTTTGGGCCTAGGAACGCCTGGAAACGTTCCAAAAACATGTCAGGACTCTCGGCAGAGCCCAAATATAAGAAAAAAGTTGACTTTTGAGAAAAGTCCATTTTTGACTTTTTCGTAAGGGGGGTGCTTACGCATTTTTTCAAAATTTCAAAAACGGTCAAAAAACACTTTTTGAACAAGGAGCGCCTGGAAACGTTCCAAAAACATGTCAGGACTCTCGGCAGAGCCCAAATATAAGAAAAGGTTTGACTTTTGAGAAAAGTCCATTTTTGACTTTTTCGTAAGGGGGGGTGCTTACGCATTTTTCCAAAATTTCAAAAACGGTCAAAAAACACTTTTGGGCCTAGGAACGCCTGGAAACGTTCCAAAAACATGTCAGGACTCTCGGCAGAGCCCAAATATGCTAAAAAAATTGACTTTTGAGAAAAGTCCATTTTTGACTTTTTCGTAAGGGGGGGTGCTTACGCATTTTTTCAAAATTTCAAAAACGGTCAAAAAACACTTTTGGAACAAGGAGCGCCTGGAAACGTTCCAAAAACATGTCAGGACTCTCGGCAGAGCCTAAATATGCCCAAAAATTTGACTTTTGAGAAAAGTCAATTTTTGACTTTTTCGTAAGGGGGGGTGCTTACGCATTTTTTCAAAATTTCAAAAACGGTCAAAAAACACTTTTGGAACAAGGAGCGCCTGGAAACGTTCCAAAAACATGTCAGGACTCTCGGCAGAGCCCAAATATCCTAAAAAAGTTGACTTTTGAGAAAAGTCCATTTTTGACTTTTTCGTAAGGGGGGGTGCTTACGCATTTTTTCAAAATTTGAAAAACGGTCAAAAAACACTTTTGGAACAAGGAGCGCCTGGAAACGTTCCAAAAACATGTCAGGACGCTCGGCAGAGCCCAAATATGCTAAAAAAGTTGACTTTTAAGAAAAGTCGATTTTTGACTTTTTCGTAAGGGGGGGTGCTTACGCATTTTTTCAAAATTTCAAAAACGGTCAAAAAACACTTTTGGAACAAGGAGCGCCTGGAAACGTTCCAAAAACGTCAGGACTCTCGGCAGAGCCCAAATATAAGAAAAGGTTTGACTTTTGAGAAAAGTCCATTTTTGACTTTTTCATAAGGGGAGGTGCTTACGCATTTTTTCAAAATTTCAAAAACGGTCAAAAAACACTTTTGCAACAAGGAGCGCCTGGAAACGTTCCAAAAACATGTCAGGACTCTCGGCAGAGCCCAAATATAAGAAAAAAGTTGACTTTCGAGATAAGTCAATTTTTGACTTTTTCGTAAGGGGGGGTGCTTACGCATTTTTTCAAAATTTCAAAAACGGTCAAAAAACACTTTTGGAACAAGGAGCGCCTGGAAATGTTCCAAAAACATGTCAGGACTCTCCACAGAGCCCAAATATGCTAAAAAAGTTGACTTTTGAGAAAAGTCCATTTTTGACTTTTTCGTAAGGGGGGGTGCTTACGCATTTTTTCAAAATTTCAAAAACGGTCAAAAAACACTTTTGGAACAAGGAGCGCCTGGAAATGTTCCAAAAACATGTCAGGACTCTCCACAGAGCCCAAATATGCTAAAAAAGTTGACTTTTGAGAAAATTCCATTTTTGACTTTTTCGTAAGGGGGGGTCCTTACGCATTTTTTCAAAATTTCAAAAACGGTCAAAAAACACTTTTGGAACAAAGAGCGCCTGGAAACGTTCCAAAAACATGTCAGGACTCTCGGCAGAGCCCAAATATAAGAAAAAAGTTGACTTTTGAGAAAAGTCCATTTTTGACTTTTTCGTAAGGGGGGGTGCTTACGCATTTTTTCAAAATTTCAAAAACGGTCAAAAAATACTTTTGGAACAAGGAGCGCCTGGAAACGTTCCAAAAACATGTCAGGACTCTCGGCAGAGCCCAAATATGCCAAAAAATTTGACTTTTGAGAAAAGTCAATTTTTGACTTTTTCGTAAGGGGGGGTGCTTACGCATTTTTTCAAAATTTCAAAAACGGTCAAAAAACACTTTTGGAACAAGGAGCGCCTGGAAACGTTCCAAAAACATGTCAGGACTCTCGGCAGAGTTCAAATATCCTAAAAAAGTTGACTTTTGAGAAAAGTCAAATTTTGACTTTTTCGTAAGGGGGGGTGCTTACGCATTTTTTCAAAATTTCAAAAAACGGTCTAAAAACACTTTTGGAACAAGGAGCGCCTGGAAACGTTCCAAAAACATGTCAGGACTCTCGGCAGAGCCCAAATATAGGAAAAAAGTTGACTTTTGAGAAAAGTCCATTTTTGACTTTTTCGTAAGGGGGGGTGCTTACGCATTTTTTCAAAATTTCAAAAACGGTCAAAAAACATTTTTGGAATAAGGAGCGCCTGGAAACGTTCCAAAAAAATGTCAGGACTCTCGGCAGAGCCCAAATATAAGAAAAAAGTTGACTTTTGAGAAAAGTCCATTTTTGACTTTTTCGTAAGGGGGGGTGCTTACGCATTTTTTTAAAATTTGAAAAACGGTCAAAAAACACTTTTGGAACAAGGAGCGCCTGGAAACGTTCCAAAAACATGTCAGGACTCTCGGCAGAGCCCAAATATGCTAAAAAAGTTGACTTTTAAGAAAAGTCGATTTTTGACTTTTTCGTAAGGGGGGGTGCTTACGCATTTTTTCAAAATTTCAAAAACGGTCAAAAAACACTTTTGGAACAAGGAGCGCCTGGAAACGTTCCAAAAACGTCAGGACTCTCGGCAGAGCCCAAATATAAGAAAAGGTTTGACTTTTGAGAAAAGTTAATTTTTGACTTTTTCGTAAGGGGGGGTGCTTACGCATTTTTTCAAAATTTCAAAAACGGTCAAAAAACACTTTTGGGCCTAGGAACGCCTGGAAACGTTCCAAAAACATGTCAGGACTCTCGGCAGAGCCCAAATATAAGAAAAAAGTTGACTTTTGAGAAAAGTCCATTTTTGACTTTTTCGTAAGGGGGGTGCTTACGCATTTTTTCAAAATTTCAAAAACGGTCAAAAAACACTTTTTGAACAAGGAGCGCCTGGAAACGTTCCAAAAACATGTCAGGACTCTCGGCAGAGCCCAAATATAAGAAAAGGTTTGACTTTTGAGAAAAGTCCATTTTTGACTTTTTCGTAAGGGGGGGTGCTTACGCATTTTTCCAAAATTTCAAAAACGGTCAAAAAACACTTTTGGGCCTAGGAACGCCTGGAAACGTTCCAAAAACATGTCAGGACTCTCGGCAGAGCCCAAATATGCTAAAAAAATTGACTTTTGAGAAAAGTCCATTTTTGACTTTTTCGTAAGGGGGGGTGCTTACGCATTTTTTCAAAATTTCAAAAACGGTCAAAAAACACTTTTGGAACAAGGAGCGCCTGGAAACGTTCCAAAAACATGTCAGGACTCTCGGCAGAGCCTAAATATGCCCAAAAATTTGACTTTTGAGAAAAGTCAATTTTTGACTTTTTCGTAAGGGGGGGTGCTTACGCATTTTTTCAAAATTTCAAAAACGGTCAAAAAACACTTTTGGAACAAGGAGCGCCTGGAAACGTTCCAAAAACATGTCAGGACTCTCGGCAGAGCCCAAATATCCTAAAAAAGTTGACTTTTGAGAAAAGTCCATTTTTGACTTTTTCGTAAGGGGGGGTGCTTACGCATTTTTTCAAAATTTGAAAAACGGTCAAAAAACACTTTTGGAACAAGGAGCGCCTGGAAACGTTCCAAAAACATGTCAGGACGCTCGGCAGAGCCCAAATATGCTAAAAAAGTTGACTTTTAAGAAAAGTCGATTTTTGACTTTTTCGTAAGGGGGGGTGCTTACGCATTTTTTCAAAATTTCAAAAACGGTCAAAAAACACATTTGGAACAAGGAGCGCCTGGAAACGTTCCAAAAACATGTCAGGACTCTCGGCAGAGCCCAAATATAAGAAAAAAAGTTGACTTTTGAGAAAAGTCAATTTTTGACTTTTTCGTAAGGGGGGGTGCTTACGCATTTTTTTAAAATTTGAAAAACGGTCAAAAAACACTTTTGGAACAAGGAGCGCCTGGAAACGTTCCAAAAACATGTCAGGACTCTCGGCAGAGCCCAAATATGCTAAAAAAGTTGACTTTTAAGAAAAGTCGATTTTTGACTTTTTCGTAAGGGGGGGTGCTTACGCATTTTTTCAAAATTTCAAAAACGGTCAAAAAACACTTTTGGAACAAGGAGCGCCTGGAAACGTTCCAAAAACGTCAGGACTCTCGGCAGAGCCCAAATATAAGAAAAGGTTTGACTTTTGAGAAAAGTTAATTTTTGACTTTTTCGTAAGGGGGGGTGCTTACGCATTTTTTCAAAATTTCAAAAACGGTCAAAAAACACTTTTGGGCCTAGGAACGCCTGGAAACGTTCCAAAAACATGTCAGGACTCTCGGCAGAGCCCAAATATAAGAAAAAAGTTGACTTTTGAGAAAAGTCCATTTTTGACTTTTTCGTAAGGGGGGTGCTTACGCATTTTTTCAAAATTTCAAAAACGGTCAAAAAACACTTTTTGAACAAGGAGCGCCTGGAAACGTTCCAAAAACATGTCAGGACTCTCGGCAGAGCCCAAATATAAGAAAAGGTTTGACTTTTGAGAAAAGTCCATTTTTGACTTTTTCGTAAGGGGGGGTGCTTACGCATTTTTCCAAAATTTCAAAAACGGTCAAAAAACACTTTTGGGCCTAGGAACGCCTGGAAACGTTCCAAAAACATGTCAGGACTCTCGGCAGAGCCCAAATATGCTAAAAAAATTGACTTTTGAGAAAAGTCCATTTTTGACTTTTTCGTAAGGGGGGGTGCTTACGCATTTTTTCAAAATTTCAAAAACGGTCAAAAAACACTTTTGGAACAAGGAGCGCCTGGAAACGTTCCAAAAACATGTCAGGACTCTCGGCAGAGCCTAAATATGCCCAAAAATTTGACTTTTGAGAAAAGTCAATTTTTGACTTTTTCGTAAGGGGGGGTGCTTACGCATTTTTTCAAAATTTCAAAAACGGTCAAAAAACACTTTTGGAACAAGGAGCGCCTGGAAACGTTCCAAAAACATGTCAGGACTCTCGGCAGAGCCCAAATATCCTAAAAAAGTTGACTTTTGAGAAAAGTCCATTTTTGACTTTTTCGTAAGGGGGGGTGCTTACGCATTTTTTCAAAATTTGAAAAACGGTCAAAAAACACTTTTGGAACAAGGAGCGCCTGGAAACGTTCCAAAAACATGTCAGGACGCTCGGCAGAGCCCAAATATGCTAAAAAAGTTGACTTTTAAGAAAAGTCGATTTTTGACTTTTTCGTAAGGGGGGGTGCTTACGCATTTTTTCAAAATTTCAAAAACGGTCAAAAAACACTTTTGGAACAAGGAGCGCCTGGAAACGTTCCAAAAACGTCAGGACTCTCGGCAGAGCCCAAATATAAGAAAAGGTTTGACTTTTGAGAAAAGTCCATTTTTGACTTTTTCATAAGGGGGGGTGCTTACGCATTTTTTCAAAATTTCAAAAACGGTCAAAAAACAATTTTGCAACAAGGAGCGCCTGGAAACGTTCCAAAAACATGTCAGGACTCTCGGCAGAGCCCAAATATAAGAAAAAAGTTGACTTTCGAGATAAGTCAATTTTTGACTTTTTCGTAAGGGGGGGTGCTTACGCATTTTTTCAAAATTTCAAAAACGGTCAAAAAACACTTTTGGAACAAGGAGCGCCTGGAAATGTTCCAAAAACATGTCAGGACTCTCCACAGAGCCCAAATATGCTAAAAAAGTTGACTTTTGAGAAAAGTCCATTTTTGACTTTTTCGTAAGGGGGGGTGCTTACGCATTTTTTCAAAATTTCAAAAACGGTCAAAAAACACTTTTGGAACAAGGAGCGCCTGGAAATGTTCCAAAAACATGTCAGGACTCTCCACAGAGCCCAAATATGCTAAAAAAGTTGACTTTTGAGAAAATTCCATTTTTGACTTTTTCGTAAGGGGGGGTCCTTACGCATTTTTTCAAAATTTCAAAAACGGTCAAAAAACACTTTTGGAACAAAGAGCGCCTGGAAACGTTCCAAAAACATGTCAGGACTCTCGGCAGAGCCCAAATATAAGAAAAAAGTTGACTTTTGAGAAAAGTCCATTTTTGACTTTTTCGTAAGGGGGGGTGCTTACGCATTTTTTCAAAATTTCAAAAACGGTCAAAAAACACTTTTGGAACAAGGAGCGCCTGGAAACGTTCCAAAAACATGTCAGGACTCTCGGCAGAGCCCAAATATGCCAAAAAATTTGACTTTTGAGAAAAGTCAATTTTTGACTTTTTCGTAAGGGGGGGTGCTTACGCATTTTTTCAAAATTTCAAAAACGGTCAAAAAACACTTTTGGAACAAGGAGCGCCTGGAAACGTTCCAAAAACATGTCAGGACTCTCGGCAGAGTTCAAATATCCTAAAAAAGTTGACTTTTGAGAAAAGTCAAATTTTGACTTTTTCGTAAGGGGGGGTGCTTACGCATTTTTTCAAAATTTCAAAAAACGGTCTAAAAACACTTTTGGAACAAGGAGCGCCTGGAAACGTTCCAAAAACATGTCAGGACTCTCGGCAGAGCCCAAATATGCTAAAAAAGTTGACTTTTGAGAAAAGTCCATTTTTGACTTTTTCGTAAGGGGGGGTGCTTACGCATTCTTTCAAAATTTCAAAAACGGTCAAAAAACACTTTTGGAACAAGGAGCGCCTGGAAACGTTCCAAAAACATGTCAGGACTCTCGGCAGAGCCCAAATATATGAAAAAAGTTGACTTTTGAGAAAAGTCCATTTTTGACTTTTTCGTAAGGGGGGGTGCTTACGCATTTTTTCAAAATTTCAAAAACGGTCAAAAAACATTTTTGGAATAAGGAGCGCCTGGAAACGTTCCAAAAAAATGTCAGGACTCTCGGCAGAGCCCAAATATAAGAAAAAAGTTGACTTTTGAGAAAAGTCCATTTTTGACTTTTTCGTAAGGGGGGGTGCTTACGCATTTTTTCAAAATTTCAAAAACGGTCAAAAAACACTTTTGGGCCTAGGAACGCCTGGAAACGTTCCAAAAACATGTCAGGACTCTCGGCAGAGCCCAAATATGCCCAAAAATTTGACTTTTGAGAAAAGTCAATTTTTGACTTTTTCGTAAGGGGGGGTGCTTACGCATTTTTTCAAAATTTCAAAAACGGTCAAAAAACATTTTTGGAAAAAGGAGCGCCTGGAAACGTTTCAAAAACATGTCAGGACTCTCGGCAGAGCCCAAATATAAGAAAAAAGTTGACTTTTGAGAAAAGTCAATTTTTGACTTTTTCGTAAGGGGGGGTGCTTACGCATTTTTTCAAAATTTCAAAAACGGTCAAAAAACACTTTTGGAACAAGGAGCGCCTGGAAACGTTCCAAAAACATGTCAGGACTCTCGGCAGAGCCTAAATATGCCCAAAAATTTGACTTTTGAGAAAAGTCAATTTTTGACTTTTTCGTAAGGGGGGGTGCTTAAGCATTTTTTCAAAATTTCAAAAACGGTCAAAAAACATTTTTGGAATAAGGAGCGCCTGGAAACGTTCCAAAAACATGTCAGGACTCTCGGCAGAGCCCAAATATAAGAAAAAAGTTGACTTTTGAGAAAAGTCCATTTTTGACTTTTTCGTAAGGGGGGGTGCTTACGCATTTTTTCAAAATTTCAAAAACAGTCAACAAACACGTTTGGAACAAGGAGCGCCTGGAAACGTTCCAAAAACATGTCAGGACTCTCGGCAGAGCCCAAATATGCTAAAAAAGTTGACTTTTGAGAAAAGTCCATTTTTGACTTTTTCGTAAGGGGGGGTGCTTACGCATTTTTTCAAAATTTCAAAAACGGTCAAAAAACATTTTTGGAATAAGGAGCGCCTGGAAACGTTCCAAAAACATGTCAGGACTCTCGGCAGAGCCCAAATATAAGAAAAAAGTTGACTTTTGAGAAAAGTCCATTTTTGACTTTTTCGTAAGGGGGGGTGCTTACGCATTTTTTCAAAATTTCAAAAACGGTCAAAAAACACTTTTGGAACAAGGAGCGCCTGGAAACGTTCCAAAAACATGTCAGGACTCTTGGCAGAGCCTAATTATGCCCAAAAATTTGACTTTTGAGAAAAGTCAATTTTTGACTTTTTCATAAGGGGGGGTGCTTACGCATTTTTTCAAAATTTCAAAAACGTTAAAAAAACACTTTTGGGCTTAGGAGCGCCTGGAAACGTTCCAAAAACATGTCAGGACTCTCGGCAGAGCCCAAATATGCCAAAAAATTTGACTTTTGAGAAAAGTAAATTTTTGACTTTTTCGTAAGGGGGGGTGCTTACGCATTTTTTCAAAATGTCAAAAACGGTCAAAAAACATTTTTGGAATAAGGAGCGCCTGGAAACGTTCCAAAAACATGTCAGGACTCTCGGCAGAGCCCAAATATAAGAAAAAAGTTGACTTTTGAGAAAAGTCCATTTTTGACTTTTTCGTATGGGGGGTGCTTACGCATTTTTTCAAAATTTCAAAAACGGTCAAAAAACACTTTTGGAACAAGGAGCGCCTGGAAACGTTCCAAAAACATGTCAGGACTCTCGGCAGAGCCCAAATATAAGAAAAGTTTTGACTTTTGAGAAAAGTCCATTTTTGACTTTTTCGTAAGGGGGGGTGCTTACGCATTTTTTCAAAATTTCAAAAACGGTCAAAAAACACTTTTGGGCCTAGGAACGCCTGGAAACGTTCCAAAAACATGTCAGGACTCTCGGCAGAGCCCAAATATGCTAAAAAAGTTGACTTTTGAGAAAAGTCAATTTTTGACTTTTTCGTAAGGGGGGGTGCTTACGCATTTTTTCAAAATTTCAAAAACGGTCAAAAAACACTTTTGGAACAAGGACCGCCTGGAAACGTTCCAAAAACATGTCAGGACTCTCGGCAGAGCCCAAATATAAGAAAAAAGTAGACTTTTGAGAAAAGTCAATTTTTGACTTTTTCGTAAGGGGGGGTGCTTACGCATTTTTTCAAAATTTCAAAAACGGTCAAAAAACACTTTTGGAACAAGGAGCGCCTGGAAACGTTCCAAAAACATGTCAGGACTCTCGGCAGAGTTCAAATATCCTAAAAATTTGACTTTTGAGAAAAGTCAATTTTTGACTTTTTCGTAAGGGAGGGTGCTTACGCATTTTTTCAAAATTTCAAAAACGGTCAAAAAACATTTTTGGAATAAGGAGCGCCTGGAAACGTTCCAAAAACTTGTCAGGACTCTCGGCAGAGCCCAAATATAAGAAAAAAGTTGACTTTTGAGAAAAGTCAATTTTTGACTTTTTCGTAAGGGGGGGTGCTTACGAATTTTTTCAAAATTTCAAAAACGGTCAAAAAACACTTTTGGAACAAGGAGCGCCTGGAAACGTTCCAAAAACATGTCAGGACTCTCGGCAGAGCCCAAATATAAGAAAAGGTTTGACTTTTGAGAAAAGTCCATTTTTGACTTTTTCGTAAGGGGGGGTGCTTACGCATTTTTTCAAAATTTCAAAAACGGTCAAAAAACACTTTTGGAACAAGGAGCGCCTGGAAACGTTCCAAAAACATGTCAGGACTCTCGGCAGAGCCCAAATATGCCAAAAAATTTGACTTTTGAGAAAAGTCCATTTTTGACTTTTTCGTAAGGGGGGGTGCTTACGCATTTTTTCAAAATTTCAAAAACGGTCAAAAAACTCTTTTGGAACAAGGAGCGCCTGGAAACGTTCCAAAAACATGTCAGGACTCTCGGCAGAGCCCAAATATGCTAAAAAAGTTGACTTTTGAGAAAAGTCCATTTTTGACTTTTTCGTAAGGGGGGGTGCTTACGCATTTTTTCAAAATTTCAAAAACGGTCAACAAACACTTTTGGAACAAGGAGCGCCTGGAAACGTTCCAAAAACATGTCAGGACTCTCGGCAGAGCCCAAATATATGAAAAAAGTTGACTTTTGAGAAAAGTCCATTTTTGACTTTTTCGTAAGGGGGGGTGCTTACGCATTTTTTCAAAATTTCAAAAACGGTCAAAAAACACTTTTGGGCCTAGGAACGCCTGGAAACATTCCAAAAACATAACAGGACTCTCGGCAGAGCCCAAATATGCCAAAAAATTTGACTTTTGAGAAAAGTCAATTTTTGACTTTTTCGTAAGGGGGGTGCTTACGCATTTTTTCAAAATTTCAAAAACGGTCAAAAAACATTTTTGGAACAAGGAGCGCCTGGAAACGTTCCAAAAACATGTCAGGACTCTCGGCAGAGCCCAAATATAAGAAAAAAGTTGACTTTTGAGAAAAGTCAATTTTTGACTTTTTCGTAAGGGGGGGTGCTTATGGAAATTTTTTCAAAATTTCAAAAACGGTCAAAAAACACTTTTGGAACAAGGAGCGCCTGGAAACGTTCCAAAAACATGTCAGGACTCTCGGCAGAGCCCAAATATAAGAAAAGGTTTGACTTTTGAGAAAAGTCCATTTTTGACTTTTTCGTAAGGGGGGGTGCTTACGCATTTTTTCAAAATTTCAAAAACGGTCAAAAAACACTTTTGGGCCTAGGAGCGCCTGGAAACGTTCCAAAAACATGTCAGGACTCTCGGCAGAGTTCAAATATCCTAAAAATGTTGACTTTTGAGAAAAGTCCAATTTTGACTTTTTCGTAAGGGGGGGGTGCTTACGCATTTTTTCAAAATTTCAAAAACGGTCTAAAAACACTTTTGGAACAAGGAGCGCCTGGAAACGTTCCAAAAACATGTCAGGACTCTCGGCAGAGCCCAAATATGCTAAAAAAGTTGACTTTTGAGAAAAGTCCATTTTTGACTTTTTCGTAAGGGGGGGTGCTTATGCATTTTTTCAAAATTTCAAAAACAGTCAACAAACACTTTTGGAACAAGGAGCGCCTGGAAACGTTCCAAAAACATGTCAGGACTCTCGGCAGAGCCCAAATATAAGAAAAGGTTTGACTTTTGAGAAAAGTCCATTTTTGACTTTTTCGTAAGGGGGGGTGCTTACGCATTTTTTCAAAATTTCAAAAACGGTCAAAAAACACTTTTGGGCCTAGGAACGCCTGGAAACGTTCCAAAAACATGTCAGGACTCTCGGCAGAGCCCAAATATGCTAAAAAAGTTGACTTTTGAGAAAAGTCCATTTTTGACTTTTTCGTAAGGGGGGGTGCTTACGCATTTTTTCAAAATTTCAAAAACGGTCAAAAAACACTTTTGGAACAAGGAGCGCCTGGAAACGTTCCAAAAACATGTCAGGACTCTCGGCAGAGCCCAAATATAAGAAAAAAGTAGACTTTTGAGAATAGTCCATTTTTGACTTTTTCGTAAGGGAGGGTGCTTACGCATTTTTTCAAAATTTCAAAAACGGTCTAAAAACACTTTTGGAACAAAGAGCGCCTGGAAACTTTCCAAAAACATGTCAGGACTCTCGGCAGAGCCCAAATATGCTAAAAAAGTTGACTTTTGAGAAAAGTCCATTTTTGACTTTTTCGTAAGGGGGGGTGCTTACGCATTTTTTCAAAATTTCAAAAACGGTCAAAAAACTCTTTTGGAACAAGGAGCGCCTGGAAACGTTCCAAAAACATGTCAGGACTCTCGGCAGAGTTCAAATATCCTAAAAAAGTTGACTTTTGAGAAAAGTCCAATTTTGACTTTTTCGTAAGGGGGGGTGCTTAAGCATTTTTTCAAAATTTCAAAAACGGTCAAAAAACATTTTTGGAATAAGGAGCGCCTGGAAACGTTCCAAAAACATGTCAGGACTCTCGGCAGAGCCCAAATATAAGAAAAAAGTTGACTTTTGAGAAAAGTCCATTTTTGACTTTTTCGTAAGGGGGGGTGCTTACGCATTTTTTCAAAATTTCAAAAACAGTCAACAAACACGTTTGGAACAAGGAGCGCCTGGAAACGTTCCAAAAACATGTCAGGACTCTCGGCAGAGCCCAAATATGCTAAAAAAGTTGACTTTTGAGAAAAGTCCATTTTTGACTTTTTCGTAAGGGGGGGTGCTTACGCATTTTTTCAAAATTTCAAAAACGGTCAAAAAACATTTTTGGAATAAGGAGCGCCTGGAAACGTTCCAAAAACATGTCAGGACTCTCGGCAGAGCCCAAATATAAGAAAAAAGTTGACTTTTGAGAAAAGTCCATTTTTGACTTTTTCGTAAGGGGGGGTGCTTACGCATTTTTTCAAAATTTCAAAAACGGTCAAAAAACACTTTTGGAACAAGGAGCGCCTGGAAACGTTCCAAAAACATGTCAGGACTCTTGGCAGAGCCTAATTATGCCCAAAAATTTGACTTTTGAGAAAAGTCAATTTTTGACTTTTTCATAAGGGGGGGTGCTTACGCATTTTTTCAAAATTTCAAAAACGTTAAAAAAACACTTTTGGGCTTAGGAACGCCTGGAAACGTTCCAAAAACATGTCAGGACTCTCGGCAGAGCCCAAATATGCAAAAAAATTTGACTTTTGAGAAAAGTCAATTTTTGACTTTTTCGTAAGGGGGGGGTGCTTACGCATTTTTTCAAAATTTCAAAAACGGTCAAAAAACATTTTTGGAATAAGGAGCGCCTGGAAACGTTCCAAAAACATGTCAGGACTCTCGGCAGAGCCCAAATATGCCAAAAAATTTGACTTTTGAGAAAAGTAAATTTTTGACTTTTTCGTAAGGGGGGGTGCTTACGCATTTTTTCAAAATGTCAAAAACGGTCAAAAAACATTTTTGGAATAAGGAGCGCCTGGAAACGTTCCAAAAACATGTCAGGACTCTCGGCAGAGCCCAAATATAAGAAAAAAGTTGACTTTTGAGAAAAGTCCATTTTTGACTTTTTCGTATGGGGGGTGCTTACGCATTTTTTCAAAATTTCAAAAACGGTCAAAAAACACTTTTGGAACAAGGAGCGCCTGGAAACGTTCCAAAAACATGTCAGGACTCTCGGCAGAGCCCAAATATAAGAAAAGTTTTGACTTTTGAGAAAAGTCCATTTTTGACTTTTTCGTAAGGGGGGGTGCTTACGCATTTTTTCAAAATTTCAAAAACGGTCAAAAAACACTTTTGGGCCTAGGAACGCCTGGAAACGTTCCAAAAACATGTCAGGACTCTCGGCAGAGCCCAAATATGCTAAAAAAGTTGACTTTTGAGAAAAGTCAATTTTTGACTTTTTCGTAAGGGGGGGTGCTTACGCATTTTTTCAAAATTTCAAAAACGGTCAAAAAACACTTTTGGAACAAGGACCGCCTGGAAACGTTCCAAAAACATGTCAGGACTCTCGGCAGAGCCCAAATATAAGAAAAAAGTAGACTTTTGAGAAAAGTCAATTTTTGACTTTTTCGTAAGGGGGGGTGCTTACGCATTTTTTCAAAATTTCAAAAACGGTCAAAAAACACTTTTGGAACAAGGAGCGCCTGGAAACGTTCCAAAAACATGTCAGGACTCTCGGCAGAGTTCAAATATCCTAAAAATTTGACTTTTGAGAAAAGTCAATTTTTGACTTTTTCGTAAGGGAGGGTGCTTACGCATTTTTTCAAAATTTCAAAAACGGTCAAAAAACATTTTTGGAATAAGGAGCGCCTGGAAACGTTCCAAAAACTTGTCAGGACTCTCGGCAGAGCCCAAATATAAGAAAAAAGTTGACTTTTGAGAAAAGTCAATTTTTGACTTTTTCGTAAGGGGGGGTGCTTACGAATTTTTTCAAAATTTCAAAAACGGTCAAAAAACACTTTTGGAACAAGGAGCGCCTGGAAACGTTCCAAAAACATGTCAGGACTCTCGGCAGAGCCCAAATATAAGAAAAGGTTTGACTTTTGAGAAAAGTCCATTTTTGACTTTTTCGTAAGGGGGGGTGCTTACGCATTTTTTCAAAATTTCAAAAACGGTCAAAAAACACTTTTGGAACAAGGAGCGCCTGGAAACGTTCCAAAAACATGTCAGGACTCTCGGCAGAGCCCAAATATGCCAAAAAATTTGACTTTTGAGAAAAGTCCATTTTTGACTTTTTCGTAAGGGGGGGTGCTTACGCATTTTTTCAAAATTTCAAAAACGGTCAAAAAACTCTTTTGGAACAAGGAGCGCCTGGAAACGTTCCAAAAACATGTCAGGACTCTCGGCAGAGCCCAAATATGCTAAAAAAGTTGACTTTTGAGAAAAGTCCATTTTTGACTTTTTCGTAAGGGGGGGTGCTTACGCATTTTTTCAAAATTTCAAAAACGGTCAACAAACACTTTTGGAACAAGGAGCGCCTGGAAACGTTCCAAAAACATGTCAGGACTCTCGGCAGAGCCCAAATATATGAAAAAAGTTGACTTTTGAGAAAAGTCCATTTTTGACTTTTTCGTAAGGGGGGGTGCTTACGCATTTTTTCAAAATTTCAAAAACGGTCAAAAAACACTTTTGGGCCTAGGAACGCCTGGAAACATTCCAAAAACATAACAGGACTCTCGGCAGAGCCCAAATATGCCAAAAAATTTGACTTTTGAGAAAAGTCAATTTTTGACTTTTTCGTAAGGGGGGTGCTTACGCATTTTTTCAAAATTTCAAAAACGGTCAAAAAACATTTTTGGAACAAGGAGCGCCTGGAAACGTTCCAAAAACATGTCAGGACTCTCGGCAGAGCCCAAATATAAGAAAAAAGTTGACTTTTGAGAAAAGTCAATTTTTGACTTTTTCGTAAGGGGGGGTGCTTATGGAAATTTTTTCAAAATTTCAAAAACGGTCAAAAAACACTTTTGGAACAAGGAGCGCCTGGAAACGTTCCAAAAACATGTCAGGACTCTCGGCAGAGCCCAAATATAAGAAAAGGTTTGACTTTTGAGAAAAGTCCATTTTTGACTTTTTCGTAAGGGGGGGTGCTTACGCATTTTTTCAAAATTTCAAAAACGGTCAAAAAACACTTTTGGGCCTAGGAGCGCCTGGAAACGTTCCAAAAACATGTCAGGACTCTCGGCAGAGTTCAAATATCCTAAAAATGTTGACTTTTGAGAAAAGTCCAATTTTGACTTTTTCGTAAGGGGGGGGTGCTTACGCATTTTTTCAAAATTTCAAAAACGGTCTAAAAACACTTTTGGAACAAGGAGCGCCTGGAAACGTTCCAAAAACATGTCAGGACTCTCGGCAGAGCCCAAATATGCTAAAAAAGTTGACTTTTGAGAAAAGTCCATTTTTGACTTTTTCGTAAGGGGGGGTGCTTATGCATTTTTTCAAAATTTCAAAAACAGTCAACAAACACTTTTGGAACAAGGAGCGCCTGGAAACGTTCCAAAAACATGTCAGGACTCTCGGCAGAGCCCAAATATAAGAAAAGGTTTGACTTTTGAGAAAAGTCCATTTTTGACTTTTTCGTAAGGGGGGGTGCTTACGCATTTTTTCAAAATTTCAAAAACGGTCAAAAAACACTTTTGGGCCTAGGAACGCCTGGAAACGTTCCAAAAACATGTCAGGACTCTCGGCAGAGCCCAAATATGCTAAAAAAGTTGACTTTTGAGAAAAGTCCATTTTTGACTTTTTCGTAAGGGGGGGTGCTTACGCATTTTTTCAAAATTTCAAAAACGGTCAAAAAACACTTTTGGAACAAGGAGCGCCTGGAAACGTTCCAAAAACATGTCAGGACTCTCGGCAGAGCCCAAATATAAGAAAAAAGTAGACTTTTGAGAATAGTCCATTTTTGACTTTTTCGTAAGGGAGGGTGCTTACGCATTTTTTCAAAATTTCAAAAACGGTCTAAAAACACTTTTGGAACAAAGAGCGCCTGGAAACTTTCCAAAAACATGTCAGGACTCTCGGCAGAGCCCAAATATGCTAAAAAAGTTGACTTTTGAGAAAAGTCCATTTTTGACTTTTTCGTAAGGGGGGGTGCTTACGCATTTTTTCAAAATTTCAAAAACGGTCAAAAAACTCTTTTGGAACAAGGAGCGCCTGGAAACGTTCCAAAAACATGTCAGGACTCTCGGCAGAGTTCAAATATCCTAAAAAAGTTGACTTTTGAGAAAAGTCCAATTTTGACTTTTTCGTAAGGGGGGGGGGTGCTTACGCATTTTTTCAAAATTTCAAAAACGGTCTAAAAACACTTTTGGAACAAGGAGCGCCTGGAAACGTTCAAAAAACATGTCAGGACTCTCGGCAGAGCCCAAATATGCTAAAAAAGTTGACTTTTGAGAAAAGTCCATTTTTGACTTTTTCGTAAGGGGGGGTGCTTACGCATTTTTTCAAAATTTCAAAAACGGTCAAAAAACATTTTTGGAATAAGGAGCGCCTGGAAACGTTCCAAAAACATGTCAGGACTCCCGGCAGAGCCCAAATATAAGAAAAAAGTTGACTTTTGAGAAAAGTCCATTTTTGACTTTTTCGTAAGGGGGGGTGCTTACGCATTTTTTCAAAATTTCAAAAACGGTCAAAAAACATTTTTGGAATAAGGAGCGCCTGGAAACGTTCCAAAAACATGTCAGAACTCTCGGCAGAGCCCAAATATAAGAAAAAAGTTGACTTTTGAGAAAAGTCCATTTTTGACTTTTTCGTAAGGGGGGGTGCTTACGCATTTTTTCAAAATTTCAAAAACGGTCAAAAAAGACTTTTGGGCCTAGGAACGCCTGGAAACGTTCCAAAAACATGTCAGGACTCTCGGCAGAGCCCAAATATAAGAAAAAAGTTGACTTTTGAGAAAAGTCCATTTTTGACTTTTTCGTAAGGGGGGGTGCTTACGCATTTTTTCAAAATTTCAAAAACGGTCAAAAAACATTTTTGGAATAAGGAGCGCCTGGAAACGTTCCAAAAACATGTCAGGACTCTCGGCAGAGCCCAAATATAAGAAAAAAGTTGACTTTTGAGAAAAGTCCATTTTTGACTTTTTCGTAAGGGGGGTGCTTACGCATTTTTTCAAAATTTCAAAAACGGTCAAAAAACACTTTTGGAACAAGGAGCGCCTGGAAACGTTCCAAAAACATGTCAGGACTCTCGGCAGAGCCCAAATATAAGAAAAGGTTTGACTTTTGAGAAAAGTCCATTTTTGACTTTTTCGTAAGGGGGGGTGCTTACGCATTTTTTCAAAATTTCAAAAACGGTCAAAAAACACTTTTGGGCCTAGGAACGCCTGGAAACGTTCCAAAAACATGTCAGGACTCTCGGCAGAGCCCAAATATGCTAAAAAAGTTGACTTTTGAGAAAAGTCCATTTTTGACTTTTTCGTAAGGGGGGGTGCTTACGCAATTTTTCAAAATTTCAAAAACGGTCAAAAAACACTTTTGGAACAAGGAGCGCCTGGAAACGTTCCAAAAACATGTCAGGACTCTCGACAGAGCCCAAATATGCTAAAAAAGTTGACTTTTGAGAAAAGTCCATTTTTGACTTTTTCGTAAGGGGGGGTGCTTACGCAATTTTTCAAAATTTCAAAAACGGTCAAAAAACACTTTTGGAACAAGGAGCGCCTGGAAACATTCCAAAAACATGTCAGGACTCTCGGCAGAGCCCAAATATGCTAAAAAAGTTGACTTTTGAGAAAAGTCCATTTTTGACTTTTTCGTAAGGGGGGGTGCTTACGCATTTTTTCAAAATTTCAAAAACGGTCAAAAAACATTTTTGGAATAAGGAGCGCCTGGAAACGTTCCAAAAACATGTCAGGACTCTCGGCAGAGCCCAAATATAAGAAAAGGTTTGACTTTTGAGAAAAGTCCATTTTTAACTTTTTCGTAAGGGGGGGTGCTTACGCATTTTTTCAAAATTTCAAAAACGGTCAAAAAACACTTTTGGGCCTAGGAACGCCTGGAAACGTTCCAAAAACATGTCAGGACTCTCGGCAGAGCACAAATATGCCAAAAAATTTGACTTTTGAGAAAAGTCAATTTTTGACTTTTTCGTAAGGGGGGGTGCTTACGCATTTTTTCAAAATTTCAAAAACGGTCTAAAAACATTTTTGGGCCTAGGAACGCCTGGAAACTTTCCAAAAACATGTCAGGACTCTCGGCAGAGCCCAAATTGCCAAAAAATTTGACTTTTGAGAAAAGTCAATTTTTGACTTCTTCGTAAGGGGGGGTGCTTACGCATTTTTTCAAAATTTCAAAAACGGTCAAAAAACACTTTTGGAACAAGGAGCACCTGGAAACGTTCCAAAAACGTCAGGACTCTCGGCAGAGCCCAAATATAAGAAAAGGTTTGACTTTTGAGAAAAGTCCATTTTTGACTTTTTCGTAAGGGGGGGGGGGGGTGCTTACGCATTTTTTCAAAATTTCAAAAACGGTCAAAAAACACTTTTGGGCCTAGGAACGCCTGGAAACGTTCCAAAAACATGTCAGGACTCTCGGCAGAGCCCAAATATAAGAAAAGGTTTGACTTTTGAGAAAAGTCCATTTTTGACTTTTTCGTAAGGGGGGGTGCTTACGCATTTTTTCAAAATTTCAAAAACGGTCAAAAAACACTTTTGGAAAAAGGAGCGCCTGGAAACGTTCCAAAAACATGTCAGGACTCTCGGCAGAGCCCAAATATCCTAAAAAAGTTGACTTTTGAGAAAAGTCAATTTTTGACTTTTTCGTAAGGGGGGGTGCTTACGCATTTTTTCAAAATTTGAAAAACGGTCAAAAAACACTTTTGGAACAAGGAGCGCCTGGAAACGTTCCAAAAACATGTCAGGACTCTCGGCAGAGCCTAAATATGCTAAAAAAGTTGACTTTTAAGAAAAGTCGATTTTTGACTTTTTCGTAAGGGGGGGTCCTTACGCATTCTTTCAAAATTTCAAAAACGGTCAAAAAACACTTTTGGAACAAGGAGCGCCTGGAAATGTTCCAAAAACATGTCAGGACTCTCCACAGAGCCCAAATATGCTAAAAAAGTTGACTTTTGAGAAAAGTCCATTTTTGACTTTTTCATAAGGGGGGGTGCTTACGCATTTTTTCAAAATTTGAAAAACGGTCAAAAAACACTTTTGGAACAAGGAGCGCCTGGAAACGTTCCAAAAACATGTCAGGACTCTCGGCAGAGCCCAAATATAAGAAAAAAGTTGACTTTTGAGAAAAGTCAATTTTTGACTTTTTCGTAAGGGGGGGTGCTTACGCATTTTTTCAAAATTTCAAAAACGGTCAAAAAACACTTTTGGAACAAGGAGCGCCTGGAAACGTTCCAAAAACATGTCAGGACTCTCGGTAGAGCCTAAATATGCCCAAAAATTTGACTTTTGAGAAAAGTCCATTTTTGACTTTTTCGTAAGGGGGGGTGCTTACGCATTTTTTCAAAATTTCAAAAACGGTCAAAAAACACTTTTGGAACAAGGAGCGCCTGGAAACGTTCCAAAAACATGTCAGGACTCTCGGCAGAGCCCAAATATAAGAAAAAAGTTGACTTTTGAGAAAAGTCAATTTTTGACTTTTTCGTAAGGGGGGGTGCTTACGCATTTTTTCAAAATTTCAAAAACGGTCAAAAAACACTTTTGGAACAAGGAGCGCCTGGAAACGATCCAAAAACATGTCAGGACTCTCGGCAGAGCCCAAATATGCTAAAAAACTTGACTTTTGACAAAAGTCAATTTTTGACTTTTTCGTAAGGGGGGGTCCTTACGCATTCTTTCAAAATTTCAAAAACGGTCAAAAAACACTTTTGGAACAAGGAGCGCCTGGAAACGTTCCAAAAACATGTCAGGACTCTCGGCAGAGCCTAAATATGCCCAAAAATTTGACTTTTGAGAAAAGTCAATTTTTGACTTTTTCGTAAGGGGGGGTGCTTACGCATTTTTTCAAAATTTCAAAAACGGTCAAAAAACACTTTTGGAACAAGGAGCGCCTGGAAACGTTCCAAAAACATGTCAGGACTCTCGGCAGAGCCCAAATATGCTAAAAAAGTTGACTTTTGAGAAAACTCAATTTTTGACTTTTTCGTAAGGGGGGGTGCTTACGCATTTTTTCAAAATTTCAAAAACGGTCAAAAAACACTTTTGGAACAAGGAGCGCCTGGAAACGTTCCAAAAACATGTCAGGACTCTCGGCAGAGCCCAAATATAAGAAAAGGTTTGACTTTTGAGAAAAGTCCATTTTTGACTTTTTCGTAAGGGGGGGTGCTTACGCATTTTTTCAAAATTTCAAAAACGGTCAAAAAACACTTTTGGGCCTAGGAACGCCTGGAAACGTTCCAAAAACATGTCAGGACTCTCGGCAGAGCCCAAATATGCTAAAAAAGTTGACTTTTGAGAAAAGTCCATTTTTGACTTTTTCGTAAGGGGGGGTGCTTACGCAATTTTTCAAAATTTCAAAAACGGTCAAAAAACACTTTTGGAACAAGGAGCGCCTGGAAACGTTCCAAAAACATGTCAGGACTCTCGGCAGAGCCCAAATATGCTAAAAAAGTTGACTTTTGAGAAAAGTCCATTTTTGACTTTTTCGTAAGGGGGGGTGCTTACGCATTTTTTCAAAATTTCAAAAACGGTCAAAAAACATTTTTGGAATAAGGAGCGCCTGGAAACGTTCCAAAAACATGTCAGGACTCTCGGCAGAGCCCAAATATAAGAAAAAAGTTGACTTTTGAGAAAAGTCCATTTTTAACTTTTTCGTAAGGGGGGGTGCTTACGCATTTTTTCAAAATTTCAAAAACGGTCAAAAAACACTTTTGGGCCTAGGAACGCCTGGAAACGTTCCAAAAACATGTCAGGACTCTCGGCAGAGCACAAATATGCCAAAAAATTTGACTTTTGAGAAAAGTCAATTTTTGACTTTTTCGTAAGGGGGGGTGCTTACGCATTTTTTCAAAATTTCAAAAACGGTCTAAAAACATTTTTGGGCCTAGGAACGCCTGGAAACTTTCCAAAAACATGTCAGGACTCTCGGCAGAGCCCAAATTGCCAAAAAATTTGACTTTTGAGAAAAGTCAATTTTTGACTTCTTCGTAAGGGGGGGTGCTTACGCATTTTTTCAAAATTTCAAAAACGGTCAAAAAACACTTTTGGAACAAGGAGCACCTGGAAACGTTCCAAAAACGTCAGGACTCTCGGCAGAGCCCAAATATAAGAAAAGGTTTGTCTTTTGAGAAAAGTCCATTTTTGACTTTTTCGTAAGGGGGGGGGGGGGTGCTTACGCATTTTTTCAAAATTTCAAAAACGGTCAAAAAACATTTTTGGAATAAGGAGCGCCTGGAAACGTTCCAAAAACACGTCAGGACTCTCGGCAGAGCCCAAATATAAGAAAAAAGTAGACTTTTGAGAATAGTCCATTTTTGACTTTTTCGTAAGGGAGGGTGCTTACGCATTTTTCCAAAATTTCAAAAACGGTCAAAAAACATTTTTGGAACAAAGAGCGCCTGGAAACTTTCCAAAAACATGTCAGGACTCTCGGCAGAGCCCAAATATGCTAAAAAAGTTGACTTTTGAGAAAAGTCCATTTTTGACTTTTTCGTAAGGGGGGGTGCTTACGCATTTTTTCAAAATTTCAAAAACGGTCAAAAAACTCTTTTGGAACAAGGAGCGCCTGGAAACGTTCCAAAAACATGTCAGGACTCTCGGCAGAGTTCAAATATCCTAAAAAAGTTGACTTTTGAGAAAAGTCCAATTTTGACTTTTTCGTAAGGGGGGGGGGGTGCTTACGCATTTTTTCAAAATTTCAAAAACGGTCTAAAAACACTTTTGGAACAAGGAGCGCCTGGAAACGTTCCAAAAACATGTCAGGACTCTCGGCAGAGCCCAAATATAAGAAAAAAGTTGACTTTTGAGAAAAGTCAATTTTTGACTTTTTCGTAAGGGGGGTGCTTACGCATTTTTTCAAAATTTCAAAAACGGTCAAAAAACACTTTTGGAACAAGGAGCGCCTGGAAACGTTCCAAAAACATGTCAGGACTCTCGGCAGAGCCCAAATATAAGAAAAGGTTTGACTTTTGAGAAAATTCCATTTTTGACTTTTTCGTAAGGGGGGGTGCTTACGCATTTTTTCAAAATTTCAAAAACGGTCAAAAAACACTTTTGGGCCTAGGAACGCCTGGAAACGTTCCAAAAACATGTCAGGACTCTCGGCAGAGCCCAAATATGCTAAAAAAGTTGACTTTTGAGAAAAGTCCATTTTTGACTTTTTCGTAAGGGGGGGTGCTTACGCAATTTTTCAAAATTTCAAAAACGGTCAAAAAACACTTTTGGAACAAGGAGCGCCTGGAAACATTCCAAAAACATGTCAGGACTCTCGGCAGAGCCCAAATATGCTAAAAAAGTTGACTTTTGAGAAAAGTCCATTTTTGACTTTTTCGTAAGGGGGGGTGCTTACGCATTTTTTCAAAATTTCAAAAACGGTCAAAAAACATTTTTGGAATAAGGAGCGCCTGGAAACGTTCCAAAAACATGTCAGGACTCTCGGCAGAGCCCAAATATAAGAAAAAAGTTGACTTTTGAGAAAAGTCCATTTTTAACTTTTTCGTAAGGGGGGGTGCTTACGCATTTTTTCAAAATTTCAAAAACGGTCAAAAAACACTTTTGGGCCTAGGAACGCCTGGAAACGTTCCAAAAACATGTCAGGACTCTCGGCAGAGCACAAATATGCCAAAAAATTTGACTTTTGAGAAAAGTCAATTTTTGACTTTTTCGTAAGGGGGGGTGCTTACGCATTTTTTCAAAATTTCAAAAACGGTCTAAAAACATTTTTGGGCCTAGGAACGCCTGGAAACTTTCCAAAAACATGTCAGGACTCTCGGCAGAGCCCAAATTGCCAAAAAATTTGACTTTTGAGAAAAGTCAATTTTTGACTTCTTCGTAAGGGGGGGTGCTTACGCATTTTTTCAAAATTTCAAAAACGGTCAAAAAACACTTTTGGAACAAGGAGCACCTGGAAACGTTCCAAAAACGTCAGGACTCTCGGCAGAGCCCAAATATAAGAAAAGGTTTGACTTTTGAGAAAAGTCCATTTTTGACTTTTTCGTAAGGGGGGGGGGGGGGGGGTGCTTACGCATTTTTTCAAAATTTCAAAAACGGTCAAAAAACACTTTTGGGCCTAGGAACGCCTGGAAACGTTCCAAAAACATGTCAGGACTCTCGGCAGAGACCAAATATAAGAAAAGGTTTGACTTTTGAGAAAAGTCCATTTTTTACTTTTTCGTAAGGGGGGGTGCTTACGCATTTTTTCAAAATTTCAAAAACGGTCAAAAAACACTTTTGGGCCTAGGAACGCCTGGAAACGTTCCAAAAACATGTCAGGACTCTCGGCAGAGCCCAAATATGCTAAAAAAGTTGACTTTTGAGAAAAGTCGATTTTTGACTTTTTCGTAAGGGGGGGTGCTTACGCATTTTTTCAAAATTTCAAAAACGGTCAAAAAACACTTTTGGAAAAAGGAGCGCCTGGAAACGTTCCAAAAACATGTCAGGACTCTCGGCAGAGCCCAAATATCCTAAAAAAGTTGACTTTTGAGAAAAGTCAATTTTTGACTTTTTCGTAAGGGGGGGTGCTTACGCATTTTTTCAAAATATCAAAAACGGTCAAAAAACACTTTTGGAACAAGGAGCGCCTGGAAATGTTCCAAAAACATGTCAGGACTCTCCACAGAGCCCAAATATGCTAAAAAAGTTGACTTTTGAGAAAATTACATTTTTGACTTTTTCGTAAGGGGGGGAGCTTACGCATTTTTTCAAAATTTCAAAAACGGTCAAAAAACACTTTTGGAACAAAGAGCGCCTGGAAACGTTCCAAAAACATGTCAGGACTCTCGGCAGAGCCCAAATATAAGAAAAAAGTTGACTTTTGAGAAAAGTCAATTTTTGACTTTTTCGTAAGGGGGGGTGCTTACGCATTTTTTCAAAATTTTAAAAACGGTCAAAAAACACTTTTGGAACAAGGAGCGCCTGGAAACGTTCCAAAAACATGTCAGGACTCTCGGCAGAGCCTAAATATGCCCAAAAATTTGACTTTTGAGAAAAGTCAATTTTTGACTTTTTCGTAAGGGGGGGTGCTTACGCATTTTTTCAAAATTTCAAAAACGGTCAAAAAACACTTTTGGAACAAGGAGCGCCTGGAAACGTTCCAAAAACATGTCAGGACTCTCGGCAGAGCCCAAATATCCTAAAAAATTTGACTTTTGAGAAAAGTCCATTTTTGACTTTTTCGTAAGGGGGGGTGCTTACGCATTTTTTCAAAATTTGAAAAACGGTCAAAAAACACTTTTGGAACAAGGAGCGCCTGGAAACGTTCCAAAAACATGTCAGGACTCTCGGCAGAGCCCAAATATGCTAAAAAAGTTGACTTTTGAGAAAAGTCAATTTTTGACTTTTTCGTAAGGGGGGGTGCTTACGCATTTTTTCAAAATTTCAAAAACGGTCAAAAAACACTTTTGGAACAAGGAGCGCCTGGAAACGTTCCAAAAACATGTCAGGACTCTCGGCAGAGCCTAAATATGCCCAAAAATTTGACTTTTGAGAAAAGTCCATTTTTGACTTTTTCGTAAGGGGGGGTGCTTACGCATTTTTTCAAAATTTCAAAAACGGTCAAAAAACACTTTTGGAACAAGGAGCGCCTGGAAACGTTCCAAAAACATGTCAGGACTCTCGGCAGAGCCCAAATATAAGAAAAAAGTTGACTTTTGAGAAAAGTCAATTTTTGACTTTTTCGTAAGGGGGGGTGCTTACGCATTTTTTCAAAATTTCAAAAACGGTCAAAAAACACTTTTGGAACAAGGAGCGCCTGGAAACGATCCAAAAACATGTCAGGACTCTCGGCAGAGCCCAAATATGCTAAAAAACTTGACTTTTGACAGAAGTCAATTTTTGACTTTTTCGTAAGGGGGGGTCCTTACGCATTCTTTCAAAATTTCAAAAACGGTCAAAAAACACTTTTGGAACAAGGAGCGCCTGGAAACGTTCCAAAAACATGTCAGGACTCTCGGCAGAGCCTAAATATGCCAAAAAATTTGACTTTTGAGAAAAGTCAATTTTTGACTTTTTCGTAAGGGGGGGTGCTTACGCATTTTTTCAAAATTTCAAAAACGGTCAAAAAACACTTTTGGAACAAATAGCGCCTGGAAACGTTCCAAAAACATGTCAGGACTCTCGGCAGAGCCCAAATATGCTAAAAAAGTTGACTTTTGAGAAAACTCAATTTTTGACTTTTTCGTAAGGGGGGGTCCTTACGCATTTTTTCAAAATATCAAAAACGGTCAAAAAACACTTTTGGAACAAGGAGCGCCTGGAAATGTTCCAAAAACATGTCAGGACTCTCCACAGAGCCCAAATATGCTAAAAAAGTTGACTTTTGAGAAAAGTCCATTTTTGACTTTTTCGTAAGGGGGGGTGCTTACGCATTTTTTCAAAATTTCAAAAACGGTCAAAAAACACTTTTGGAACAAGGAGCGCCTGGAAACGTTCCAAAAACATGTCAGTACTCTCGGCAGAGCCCAAATATGCTAAAAAAGTTGACTTTTGAGAAAACTCAATTTTTGACTTTTTCGTAAGGGGGGGTGCTTACGCATTTTTTCAAAATTTCAAAAACGGTCAAAAAACACTTTTGGAACAAGGAGCGCCTGGAAATGTTCCAAAAACATGTCAGGACTCTCCACAGAGCCCAAATATGCTAAAAAAGTTGACTTTTGAGAAAAGTCCATTTTTGACTTTTTCGTAAGGGGGGGTGCTTACGCATTTTTTCAAAATTTCAAAAACGGTCAAAAAACACTTTTGGAACAAGGAGCGCCTGGAAATGTTCCAAAAACATGTCAGGACTCTCCACAGAGCCCAAATATGCTAAAAAAGTTGACTTTTGAGAAAATTCCATTTTTGACTTTTTCGTAAGGGGGGGTCCTTACGCATTTTTTCAAAATTTCAAAAACGGTCAAAAAACACTTTTGGAACAAAGAGCGCCTGGAAACGTTCCAAAAACATGTCAGGACTCTCGGCAGAGCCCAAATATAAGAAAAAAGTTGACTTTTGAGAAAAGTCAATTTTTGACTTTTTCGTAAGGGGGGGTGCTTACGCATTTTTTCAAAATTTCAAAAACGGTCAAAAAACACTTTTGGAACAAGGAGCGCCTGGAAACGTTCCAAAAACATGTCAGGACTCTCGGCAGAGCCCAAATATGCTAAAAAACTTGACTTTTGAGAAAAGTCAAATTTTGACTTTTTCGTAAGGGGGGGTGCTTACGCATTTTTTCAAAATTTCAGAAACGGTCAAAAAACACTTTTGGGCCTAGGAACGCCTGGAAACGTTCCAAAAACATGTCAGGACTCTCGGCAGAGCCCAAATATAAGAAAAAAGTTGACTTTTGAGAAAACTCAATTTTTGACTTTTTCGTAAGGGGGGGTGCTTACGCATTTTTTCAAAATTTCAAAAACGGTCAAAAAACACTTTTGGAACAAGGAGCGCCTGGAAACGTTCCAAAAACATGTCAGGACTCTCGGCAGAGCCTAAATATGCCAAAAAATTTGACTTTTGAGAAAAGTCAATTTTTGACTTTTTCGTAAGGGGGGGTGCTTACGCATTTTTTCAAAATTTCAAAAACGGTCAAAAAACACTTTTGGAACAAAGAGCGCCTGGAAACGTTCCAAAAACATGTCAGGACTCTCGGCAGAGCCCAAATATGCTAAAAAAGTTGACTTTTGCGAAAACTCAATTTTTGACTTTTTCGTAAGGGGGGGTCCTTACGCATTTTTTCAAAATTTCAAAAACGGTCAAAAAACACTTTTGGAACAAGGAGCGCCTGGAAACGTTCCAAAAACATGTCAGGACTCTCGGCAGAGCCCAAATATAAGAAAAAAAGTTGACTTTTGAGAAAAGTCAATTTTTGACTTTTTCGTAAGGGGGGGTGCTTACGCATTTTTTTAAAATTTGAAAAACGGTCAAAAAACACTTTTGGAACAAGGAGCGCCTGGAAACGTTCCAAAAACATGTCAGGACTCTCGGCAGAGCCCAAATATGCTAAAAAAGTTGACTTTTAAGAAAAGTCGATTTTTGACTTTTTCGTAAGGGGGGGTGCTTACGCATTTTTTCAAAATTTCAAAAACGGTCAAAAAACACTTTTGGAACAAGGAGCGCCTGGAAACGTTCCAAAAACGTCAGGACTCTCGGCAGAGCCCAAATATAAGAAAAGGTTTGACTTTTGAGAAAAGTTAATTTTTGACTTTTTCGTAAGGGGGGGTGCTTACGCATTTTTTCAAAATTTCAAAAACGGTCAAAAAACACTTTTGGGCCTAGGAACGCCTGGAAACGTTCCAAAAACACGTCAGGACTCTCGGCAGAGCCCAAATATAAGAAAAAAGTTGACTTTTGAGAAAAGTCCATTTTTGACTTTTTCGTAAGGGGAGTGCTTACGCATTTTTTCAAAATTTCAAAAACGGTCAAAAAACACTTTTTGAACAAGGAGCGCCTGGAAACGTTCCAAAAACATGTCAGGACTCTCGGCAGAGCCCAAATATAAGAAAAGGTTTGACTTTTGAGAAAAGTCCATTTTTGACTTTTTCGTAAGGGGGGGTGCTTCCGCATTTTTCCAAAATTTCAAAAACGGTCAAAAAACACTTTTGGGCCTAGGAACGCCTGGAAACGTTCCAAAAACATGTCAGGACTCTCGGCAGAGCCCAAATATGCTAAAAAAATTGACTTTTGAGAAAAGTCCATTTTTGACTTTTTCGTAAGGGGGGGTGCTTACGCATTTTTTCAAAATTTCAAAAACGGTCAAAAAACACTTTTGGAACAAGGAGCGCCTGGAAACGTTCCAAAAACATGTCAGGACTCTCGGCAGAGCCTAAATATGCCCAAAAATTTGACTTTTGAGAAAAGTCAATTTTTGACTTTTTCGTAAGGGGGGGTGCTTACGCATTTTTTCAAAATTTCAAAAACGGTCAAAAAACACTTTTGGAACAAGGAGCGCCTGGAAACGTTCCAAAAACATGTCAGGACTCTCGGCAGAGCCCAAATATCCTAAAAAAGTTGACTTTTGAGAAAAGTCCATTTTTGACTTTTTCGTAAGGGGGGGTGCTTACGCATTTTTTCAAAATTTGAAAAACGGTCAAAAAACACTTTTGGAACAAGGAGCGCCTGGAAACGTTCCAAAAACGTCAGGACTCTCGGCAGAGCCCAAATATAAGAAAAAAGTTGACTTTCGAGATAAGTCAATTTTTGACTTTTTCGTAAGGGGGGGTGCTTACGCATTTTTTCAAAATTTCAAAAACGGTCAAAAAACACTTTTGGAACAAGGAGCGCCTGGAAATGTTCCAAAAACATGTCAGGACTCTCCACAGAGCCCAAATATGCTAAAAAAGTTGACTTTTGAGAAAAGTCCATTTTTGACTTTTTCGTAAGGGGGGGTGCTTACGCATTTTTTCAAAATTTCAAAAACGGTCAAAAAACACTTTTGGAACAAGGAGCGCCTGGAAATGTTCCAAAAACATGTCAGGACTCTCCACAGAGCCCAAATATGCTAAAAAAGTTGACTTTTGAGAAAATTCCATTTTTGACTTTTTCGTAAGGGGGGGTCCTTACGCATTTTTTCAAAATTTCAAAAACGGTCAAAAAACACTTTTGGAACAAAGAGCGCCTGGAAACGTTCCAAAAACATGTCAGGACTCTCGGCAGAGCCCAAATATAAGAAAAAAGTTGACTTTTGAGAAAAGTCAATTTTTGACTTTTTCGTAAGGGGGGGTGCTTACGCATTTTTTCAAGATTTCAAAAACGGTCAAAAAACACTTTTGGAACAAGGAGCGCCTGGAAACGTTCCAAAAACATGTCAGGACTCTCGGCAGAGCCCAAATATGCTAAAAAACTTGACTTTTGAGAAAAGTCAAATTTTGACTTTTTCGTAAGGGGGGGTGCTTACGCATTTTTTCAAAATTTCAGAAACGGTCAAAAAACACTTTTGGGCCTAGGAACGCCTGGAAACGTTCCAAAAACATGTCAGGACTCTCGGCAGAGCCTAAATATGCTAAAAAAGTTGACTTTTGAGAAAAGTCAATTTTTGACTTTTTCGTAAGGGGGGGTGCTTACGCATTTTTTCAAAATTTCAAAAACGGTCAAAAAACACTTTTGGAACAAGGAGCGCCTGGAAACGTTCCAAAAACATGTCAGGACTCTCGGCAGAGCCCAAATATAAGAAAAAAGTTGACTTTTGAGAAAACTCAATTTTTGACTTTTTCGTAAGGGGGGGTGCTTACGCATTTTTTCAAAATTTCAAAAACGGTCAAAAAACACTTTTGGAACAAGGAGCGCCTGGAAACGTTCCAAAAACATGTCAGGACTCTCGGCAGAGACCAAATATAAGAAAAAAGTAGACTTTTGAGATAAGTCAATTTTTGACTTTTTCGTAAGGGGGGGTGCTTACGCATTTTTTCAAAATTTCAAAAACGGTCTGAAAACACTTTTGGAACAAGGAGCGCCTGGAAACTTTCCAAAAACATGTCAGGACTCTCGGCAGAGCCCAAATATGCTAAAAAACTTGACTTTTGACAAAAGTCAATTTTTGACTTTTTTGTAAGGGGGGGTCCTTACGCATTCTTTCAAAATTTCAAAAACGGTCAAAAAACACTTTTGGAACAAGGAGCGCCTGGAAACGTTCCAAAAACATGTCAGGACTCTCGGTAGAGCCTAAATATGCCCAAAAATTTGACTTTTGAGAAAAGTCCATTTTTGACTTTTTCGTAAGGGGGGGTGCTTACGCATTTTTTCAAAATTTCAAAAACGGTCAAAAAACACTTTTGGAACAAGGAGCGCCTGGAAACGTTCCAAAAACATGTCAGGACTCTCGGCAGAGCCCAAATATAAGAAAAAAGTTGACTTTTGAGAAAAGTCAATTTTTGACTTTTTCGTAAGGGGGGGTGCTTACGCATTTTTTCAAAATTTCAAAAACGGTCAAAAAACACTTTTGGAACAAGGAGCGCCTGGAAACGATCCAAAAACATGTCAGGACTCTCGGCAGAGCCCAAATATGCTAAAAAACTTGACTTTTGACAAAAGTCAATTTTTGACTTTTTCGTAAGGGGGGGTCCTTACGCATTCTTTCAAAATTTCAAAAACGGTCAAAAAACACTTTTGGAACAAGGAGCGCCTGGAAACGTTCCAAAAACATGTCAGGACTCTCGGCAGAGCCTAAATATGCCCAAAAATTTGACTTTTGAGAAAAGTCAATTTTTGACTTTTTCGTAAGGGGGGGTGCTTACGCATTTTTTCAAAATTTCAAAAACGGTCAAAAAACACTTTTGGAACAAGGAGCGCCTGGAAACGTTCCAAAAACATGTCAGGACTCTCGGCAGAGCCCAAATATGCTAAAAAAGTTGACTTTTGAGAAAACTCAATTTTTGACTTTTTCGTAAGGGGGGGTCCTTACGCATTTTTTCAAAATATCAAAAACGGTCAAAAAACACTTTTGGAACAAGGAGCGCCTGGAAATGTTCCAAAAACATGTCAGGACTCTCCACAGAGCCCAAATATGCTAAAAAAGTTGACTTTTGAGAAAATTACATTTTTGACTTTTTCGTAAGGGGGGGAGCTTACGCATTTTTTCAAAATTTCAAAAACGGTCAAAAAACACTTTTGGAACAAAGAGCGCCTGGAAACGTTCCAAAAACATGTCAGGACTCTCGGCAGAGCCCAAATATAAGAAAAAAGTTGACTTTTGAGAAAAGTCAATTTTTGACTTTTTCGTAAGGGGGGGTGCTTACGCATTTTTTCAAAATTTCAAAAACGGTCAAAAAACACTTTTGGAACAAGGAGCGCCTGGAAACGTTCCAAAAACATGTCAGGACTCTCGGCAGAGCCTAAATATGCCCAAAAATTTGACTTTTGAGAAAAGTCAATTTTTGACTTTTTCGTAAGGGGGGGTGCTTACGCATTTTTTCAAAATTTCAAAAACGGTCAAAAAACACTTTTGGAACAAGGAGCGCCTGGAAACGTTCCAAAAACATGTCAGGACTCTCGGCAGAGCCCAAATATCCTAAAAAAGTTGACTTTTGAGAAAAGTCCATTTTTGACTTTTTCGTAAGGGGGGGTGCTTACGCATTTTTTCAAAATTTGAAAAACGGTCAAAAAACACTTTTGGAACAAGGAGCGCCTGGAAACGTTCCAAAAACATGTCAGGACTCTCGGCAGAGCCCAAATATAAGAAAAAAGTTGACTTTTGAGAAAAGTCAATTTTTGACTTTTTCGTAAGGGGGGGTGCTTACGCATTTTTTCAAAATTTCAAAAACGGTCAAAAAACACTTTTGGAACAAGGAGCGCCTGGAAACGTTCCAAAAACATGTCAGGACTCTCGGCAGAGCCTAAATATGCCCAAAAATTTGACTTTTGAGAAAAGTCCATTTTTGACTTTTTCGTAAGGGGGGGTGCTTACGCATTTTTTCAAAATTTCAAAAACGGTCAAAAAACACTTTTGGAACAAGGAGCGCCTGGAAACGTTCCAAAAACATGTCAGGACTCTCGGCAGAGCCCAAATATAAGAAAAAAGTTGACTTTTGAGAAAAGTCAATTTTTGACTTTTTCGTAAGGGGGGGTGCTTACGCATTTTTTCAAAATTTCAAAAACGGTCAAAAAACACTTTTGGAACAAGGAGCGCCTGGAAACGATCCAAAAACATGTCAGGACTCTCGGCAGAGCCCAAATATGCTAAAAAACTTGACTTTTGACAGAAGTCAATTTTTGACTTTTTCGTAAGGGGGGGTCCTTACGCATTCTTTCAAAATTTTAAAAACGGTCAAAAAACACTTTTGGAACAAGGAGCGCCTGGAAACGTTCCAAAAACATGTCAGGACTCTCGGCAGAGCCTAAATATGCCAAAAAATTTGACTTTTGAGAAAAGTCAATTTTTGACTTTTTCGTAAGGGGGGGTGCTTACGCATTTTTTCAAAATTTCAAAAACGGTCAAAAAACACTTTTGGAACAAATAGCGCCTGGAAACGTTCCAAAAACATGTCAGGACTCTCGGCAGAGCCCAAATATGCTAAAAAAGTTGACTTTTGAGAAAACTCAATTTTTGACTTTTTCGTAAGGGGGGGTCCTTACGCATTTTTTCAAAATATCAAAAACGGTCAAAAAACACTTTTGGAACAAGGAGCGCCTGGAAATGTTCCAAAAACATGTCAGGACTCTCCACAGAGCCCAAATATGCTAAAAAAGTTGACTTTTGAGAAAAGTCCATTTTTGACTTTTTCGTAAGGGGGGGTGCTTACGCATTTTTTCAAAATTTCAAAAACGGTCAAAAAACACTTTTGGAACAAGGAGCGCCTGGAAACGTTCCAAAAACATGTCAGTACTCTCGGCAGAGCCCAAATATGCTAAAAAAGTTGACTTTTGAGAAAACTCAATTTTTGACTTTTTCGTAAGGGGGGGGTCCTTACGCATTTTTTCAAAATTTCAAAAACGGTCTAAAAACACTTTTGGAACAAGGAGCGCCTGGAAATGTTCCAAAAACATGTCAGGACTCTCGGCAGAGCCCAAATATGCTAAAAAAGTTGACTTTTGAGAAAATTACATTTTTGACTTTTTCGTAAGGGGGGGAGCTTACGCATTTTTTCAAAATTTCAAAAACGGTCAAAAAACACTTTTGGAACAAAGAGCGCCTGGAAACGTTCCAAAAACATGTCAGGACTCTCGGCAGAGCCCAAATATAAGAAAAAAGTTGACTTTTGAGAAAAGTCAATTTTTGACTTTTTCGTAAGGGGGGGTGCTTACGCATTTTTTCAAAATTTCAAAAACGGTCAAAAAACACTTTTGGAACAAGGAGCGCCTGGAAACGTTCCAAAAACATGTCAGGACTCTCGGCAGAGCCTAAATATGCCCAAAAATTTGACTTTTGAGAAAAGTCAATTTTTGACTTTTTCGTAAGGGGGGGTGCTTACGCATTTTTTCAAAATTTCAAAAACGGTCAAAAAACACTTTTGGAACAAGGAGCGCCTGGAAACGTTCCAAAAACATGTCAGGACTCTCGGCAGAGCCCAAATATCCTAAAAAAGTTGACTTTTGAGAAAAGTCCATTTTTGACTTTTTCGTAAGGGGGGGTGCTTACGCATTTTTTCAAAATTTCAAAAACGGTCAAAAAACACTTTTGGAACAAGGAGCGCCTGGAAACGTTCCAAAAACATGTCAGGACTCTCGGCAGAGCCCAAATATGCTAAAAAAGTTGACTTTTAAGAAAAGTCCATTTTTGACTTTTTCGTAAGGGGGGGTGCTTACGCATTTTTTCAAAATTTCAAAAACGGTCAAAAAACACTTTTGGAACAAGGAGCGCCTGGAAACGTTCCAAAAACGTCAGGACTCTCGGCAGAGCCCAAATATAAGAAAAGGTTTGACTTTTGAGAAAAGTCCATTTTTGACTTTTTCATAAGGCGGGGTGCTTACGCATTTTTTCAAAATTTCAAAAACGGTCAAAAAACACTTTTGGAACAAGGAGCGCCTGGAAACGTTCCAAAAACATGTCAGGACTCTCGGCAGAGCCCAAATATAAGAAAAAAGTTGACTTTCGAGATAAGTCAATTTTTGACTTTTTCGTAAGGGGGGGTGCTTACGCATTTTTTCAAAATTTCAAAAACGGTCAAAAAACACTTTTGGAACAAGGAGCGCCTGGAAATGTTCCAAAAACATGTCAGGACTCTCCACAGAGCCCAAATATGCTAAAAAAGTTGACTTTTGAGAAAAGTCCATTTTTGACTTTTTCGTAAGGGGGGGTGCTTACGCATTTTTTCAAAATTTCAAAAACGGTCAAAAAACACTTTTGGAACAAGGAGCGCCTGGAAATGTTCCAAAAACATGTCAGGACTCTCCACAGAGCCCAAATATGCTAAAAAAGTTGACTTTTGAGAAAAGTCAAATTTTGACTTTTTCGTAAGGGGGGGTGCTTACGCATTTTTTCAAAATTTCAGAAACGGTCAAAAAACACTTTTGGGCCTAGGAACGCCTGGAAACGTTCCAAAAACATGTCAGGACTCTCGGCAGAGCCCAAATATAAGAAAAAAGTTGACTTTTGAGAAAACTCAATTTTTGACTTTTTCGTAAGGGGGGGTGCTTACGCATTTTTTCAAGATTTCAAAAACGGTCAAAAAACACTTTTGGAACAAGGAGCGCCTGGAAACGTTCCAAAAACATGTCAGGACTCTCGGCAGAGCCTAAATATGCCAAAAAATTTGACTTTTGAGAAAAGTCAATTTTTGACTTTTTCGTAAGGGGGGGTGCTTACGCATTTTTTCAAAATTTCAAAAACGGTCAAAAAACACTTTTGGAACAAAGAGCGCCTGGAAACGTTCCAAAAACATGTCAGGACTCTCGGCAGAGCCCAAATATGCTAAAAAAGTTGACTTTTGCGAAAACTCAATTTTTGACTTTTTCGTAAGGGGGGGTCCTTACGCATTTTTTCAAAATTTCAAAAACGGTCAAAAAACACTTTTGGAACAAGGAGCGCCTGGAAATGTTCCAAAAACATGTCAGGACTCTCGGCAGAGCCCAAATATGCTAAAAAAGTTGACTTTTGAGAAAAGTCCATTTTTGACTTTTTCGTAAGGGGGGGTGCTTACGCATTTTTTCAAAATTTCAAAAACGGTCAAAAAACACATTTGGAACAAGGAGCGCCTGGAAACGTTCCAAAAACATGTCAGGACTCTCGGCAGAGCCCAAATATGCTAAAAAAGTTGACTTTTAAGAAAAGTCGATTTTTGACTTTTTCGTAAGGGGGGGTGCTTACGCATTTTTTCAAAATTTCAAAAACGGTCAAAAAACACTTTTGGAACAAGGAGCGCCTGGAAACGTTCCAAAAACGTCAGGACTCTCGGCAGAGCCCAAATATAAGAAAAGGTTTGACTTTTGAGAAAAGTTAATTTTTGACTTTTTCGTAAGGGGGGGTGCTTACGCATTTTTTCAAAATTTCAAAAACGGTCAAAAAACACTTTTGGGCCTAGGAACGCCTGGAAACGTTCCAAAAACACGTCAGGACTCTCGGCAGAGCCCAAATATAAGAAAAAAGTTGACTTTTGAGAAAAGTCCATTTTTGACTTTTTCGTAAGGGGGGTGCTTACGCATTTTTTCAAAATTTCAAAAACGGTCAAAAAACACTTTTTGAACAAGGAGCGCCTGGAAACGTTCCAAAAACATGTCAGGACTCTCGGCAGAGCCCAAATATAAGAAAAGGTTTGACTTTTGAGAAAAGTCCATTTTTGACTTTTTCGTAAGGGGGGGTGCTTCCGCATTTTTCCAAAATTTCAAAAACGGTCAAAAAACACTTTTGGGCCTAGGAACGCCTGGAAACGTTCCAAAAACATGTCAGGACTCTCGGCAGAGCCCAAATATGCTAAAAAAATTGACTTTTGTGAAAAGTCCATTTTTGACTTTTTCGTAAGGGGGGGTGCTTACGCATTTTTTCAAAATTTCAAAAACGGTCAAAAAACACTTTTGGAACAAGGAGCGCCTGGAAACGTTCCAAAAACATGTCAGGACTCTCGGCAGAGCCTAAATATGCCCAAAAATTTGACTTTTGAGAAAAGTCAATTTTTGACTTTTTCGTAAGGGGGGGTGCTTACGCATTTTTTCAAAATTTCAAAAACGGTCAAAAAACACTTTTGGAACAAGGAGCGCCTGGAAACGTTCCAAAAACATGTCAGGACTCTCGGCAGAGCCCAAATATCCTAAAAAAGTTGACTTTTGAGAAAAGTCCATTTTTGACTTTTTCGTAAGGGGGGGTGCTTACGCATTTTTTCAAAATTTGAAAAACGGTCAAAAAACACTTTTGGAACAAGGAGCGCCTGGAAACGTTCCAAAAACGTCAGGACTCTCGGCAGAGCCCAAATATAAGAAAAAAGTTGACTTTCGAGATAAGTCAATTTTTGACTTTTTCGTAAGGGGGGGTGCTTACGCATTTTTTCAAAATTTCAAAAACGGTCAAAAAACACTTTTGGAACAAGGAGCGCCTGGAAATGTTCCAAAAACATGTCAGGACTCTCCACAGAGCCCAAATATGCTAAAAAAGTTGACTTTTGAGAAAAGTCCATTTTTGACTTTTTCGTAAGGGGGGGTGCTTACGCATTTTTTCAAAATTTCAAAAACGGTCAAAAAACACTTTTGGAACAAGGAGCGCCTGGAAATGTTCCAAAAACATGTCAGGACTCTCCACAGAGCCCAAATATGCTAAAAAAGTTGACTTTTGAGAAAAGTCAAATTTTGACTTTTTCGTAAGGGGGGGTGCTTACGCATTTTTTCAAAATTTCAGAAACGGTCAAAAAACACTTTTGGGCCTAGGAACGCCTGGAAACGTTCCAAAAACATGTCAGGACTCTCGGCAGAGCCCAAATATAAGAAAAAAGTTGACTTTTGAGAAAACTCAATTTTTGACTTTTTCGTAAGGGGGGGTGCTTACGCATTTTTTCAAGATTTCAAAAACGGTCAAAAAACACTTTTGGAACAAGGAGCGCCTGGAAACGTTCCAAAAACATGTCAGGACTCTCGGCAGAGCCCAAATATGCTAAAAAATTTGACTTTTGAGAAAAGTCCATTTTTGACTTTTTCGTAAGGGGGGGTGCTTACGCATTTTTTCAAAATTTCAAAAACGGTCAAAAAACACTTTTGGAACAAGGAGCGCCTGGAAATGTTCCAAAAACATGTCAGGACTCTCCACAGAGCCCAAATATGCTAAAAAAGTTGACTTTTGAGAAAAGTCAAATTTTGACTTTTTCGTAAGGGGGGGTGCTTACGCATTTTTTCAAAATTTCAGAAACGGTCAAAAAACACTTTTGGGCCTAGGAACGCCTGGAAACGTTCCAAAAACATGTCAGGACTCTCGGCAGAGCCCAAATATAAGAAAAAAGTTGACTTTTGAGAAAACTCAATTTTTGACTTTTTCGTAAGGGGGGGTGCTTACGCATTTTTTCAAGATTTCAAAAACGGTCAAAAAACACTTTTGGAACAAGGAGCGCCTGGAAACGTTCCAAAAACATGTCAGGACTCTCGGCAGAGCCCAAATATGCTAAAAAATTTGACTTTTGAGAAAAGTCAAATTTTGACTTTTTCGTAAGGGGGGGTGCTTACGCATTTTTTCAAAATTTCAGAAACGGTCAAAAAACACTTTTGGGCCTAGGAACGCCTGGAAACGTTCCAAAAACATGTCAGGACTCTCGGCAGAGCCTAAATATGCTAAAAAAGTTGACTTTTGAGAAAAGTCAATTTTTGACTTTTTCGTAAGGGGGGGTGCTTACGCATTTTTTCAAAATTTCAAAAACGGTCAAAAAACACTTTTGGAATAAGGAGCGCCTGGAAACGTTCCAAAAACATGTCAGGACTCTCGGCAGAGCCCAAATATAAGAAAAAAGTTGACTTTTGAGAAAACTCAATTTTTGACTTTTTCGTAAGGGGGGGTGCTTACGCATTTTTTCAAAATTTCAAAAACGGTCAAAAAACACTTTTGGAACAAGGAGCGCCTGGAAACGTTCCAAAAACATGTCAGGACTCTCGGCAGAGCCCAAATATAAGAAAAAAGTAGACTTTTGAGATAAGTCAATTTTTGACTTTTTCGTAAGGGGGGGTGCTTACGCATTTTTTCAAAATTTCAAAAACGGTCTGAAAACACTTTTGGAACAAGGAGCGCCTGGAAACTTTCCAAAACATGTCAGGACTCTCGGCAGAGCCCAAATATGCTAAAAAACTTGACTTTTGACAAAAGTCAATTTTTGACTTTTTCGTAAGGGGGGGTCCTTACGCATTCTTTCAAAATTTCAAAAACGGTCAAAAAACACTTTTGGAACAAGGAGCGCCTGGAAACGTTCCAAAAACATGTCAGGACTCTCGGCAGAGCCTAAATATGCCAAAAAATTTGACTTTTGAGAAAAGTCAATTTTTGACTTTTTCGTAAGGGGGGGTGCTTACGCATTTTTTCAAAATTTGAAAAACGGTCAAAAAACACTTTTGGAACAAGGAGCGCCTGGAAACGTTCCAAAAACATGTTAGGACTCTCGGCAGAGCCCAAATATGCTAAAAAAGTTGACTTTTGAGAAAACTCAATTTTTGACTTTTTCGTAAGGGGGGGTCCTTACGCATTTTTTCAAAATTTCAAAAACGGTCAAAAAACACTTTTGGAACAAGGAGCGCCTGGAAATGTTCCAAAAACATGTCAGGACTCTCCACAGAGCCCAAATATGCTAAAAAAGTTGACTTTTGAGAAAAGTCCATTTTTGACTTTTTCGTAAGGGGGGGTGCTTACGCATTTTTTCAAAATTTCAAAAACGGTCAAAAAACACTTTTGGAACAAGGAGCGCCTGGAAACGTACCAAAAACATGTCAGGACTCTCGGCAGAGCCCAAATATGCTAAAAAAGTTGACTTTTGAGAAAACTCAATTTTTGACTTTTTCGTAAGGGGGGGTGCTTACGCATTATTTCAAAATTTCAAAAACGGTCAAAAAACACTTTTGGAACAAGGAGCGCCTGGAAATGTTCCAAAAACATGTCAGGACTCTCCACAGAGCCCAAATATGCTAAAAAAGTTGACTTTTGAGAAAAGTCCATTTTTGACTTTTTCGTAAGGGGGGTGCTTACGCATTTTTTCAAAATTTCAAAAACGGTCAAAAAACACTTTTGGAACAAGGAGCGCCTTTAAACGGTCCAAAAACATGTCAGGACTCTCGGCAGAGCCCAAATATATGAAAAATGTTGACTTTTGAGAAAAGTCCATTTTTGACTTTTTCGTAAGGGGGGTGCTTACGCATTTTTTCAAAATTTCAAAAACGGTCAAAAAACACTTTTGGAACAAGGAGCGCCTTTAAACGGTCCAAAAACATGTCAGGACTCTCGGCAGAGTTCAAATATCCTAAAAAAGTTGACTTTTGAGAAAAGTCAAATTTTGACTTTTTCGTAAGGGGGGGGTGCTTAAGCATTTTTTCAAAATTTCAAAAACGGTCAAAAAACACTTTTGGAACAAGGAGCGCCTGGAAACGTTCCAAAAACATGTCAGGACTCTCGGCAGAGCCTAAATATGCCAAAAAATTTGACTTCTGAGAAAAGTCAATTTTTGACTTTTTCATAAGGGGGGGTGCTTACGCATTTTTTCAAAATTTCAAAAACGGTCAAAAAACACGTTTGGAACAAGGAGCGCCTGGAAACATTCCAAAAACATGTCAGGACTCTCAGCAGAGCCCAAATATGCTAAAAAAGTTGACTTTTGAGAAAAGTCCATTTTTGACTTTTTCGTAAGGGGGGGGTGCTTACGCATTTTTTCAAAATTTCAAAAACGGTCAAAAAACACTTTTGGAACAAGGAGCGCCTGGAAACGTTCCAAAAACATGTCAGGACTCTCGGCAGAGCCCAAATATGCTAAAAAAGTTGACTTTTGAGAAAAGTCCATTTTTGACTTTTTCGTAAGGGGGGGTGCTTACGCATTTTTTCAAAATTTCAAAAACGGTCAAAAAACACTTTTGGAACAAGGAGCGACTGGAAACGTTCCAAAAACATGTCAGGACTCTCGGCAGAGCCCAAATATGCTAAAAAAGTTGACTTTTGAGAAAACTCAATTTTTGACTTTTTCGTAAGGGGGGGTGCTTACGCATTTTTTCAAAATTTCAAAAACGGTCAAAAAACACTTTTGGAACAAGGAGCGCCTGGAAACGTTCCAAAAACATGTCAGGACTCTGGGCAGAGCCCAAATATAAGAAAAAAGTTGACTTTTGAGAAAAGTCCATTTTTGACTTTTTCGTAAGGGGGGGTGCTTAAGCATTTTTTCAAAATTTCAAAAACGGTCAAAAAACACTTTTGGAACAAGGAGCGCCTGGAAACGTTCCAAAAACATGTCAGGACTCTCGGCAGAGCCCAAATATAAGAAAAGGTTTGACTTTTGAGAAAAGTCCATTTTTGACTTTTTCGTAAGGGGGGGTGCTTACGCATTTTTTCAAAATTTCAAAAACGGTCAAAAAACACTTTTGGGCCTAGGAACGCCTGGAAACGTTCCAAAAACATGTCAGGACTCTCGGCAGAGCCCAAATATGCTAAAAAAGTTGACTTTTGAGAAAAGTCAATTTTTGACTTTTTCGTAAGGGGGGGTGCTTACGCATTTTATCAAAATTTCAAAAACGGTCAAAAAACACTTTTGGAACAAGGAGCGCCTGGAAACGTTCCAAAAACATGTCAGGACTCACGGCAGAGTTCAAATATCCTAAAAAAGTTGACTTTTGAGAAAAGTCAAATTTTGACTTTTTCGTAAGGGGGGGTGCTTACGCATTTTTTCAAAATTTCAAAAACGGTCAAAAAACACTTTTGGAACAAGGAGCGCCTGGAAACGTTCCAAAAACATGTCAGGACTCTCGGCAGAGCCCAAATATATGAAAAAAGTTGACTTTTGAGAAAAGTCAATTTTTGACTTTTTCGTAAGGGGGGTGCTTACGCATTTTTTCAAAATTTCAAAAACGGTCAAAAAACACTTTTGGAACAAGGAGCGCCTGGAAACGTTCCAAAAACATGTCAGGACTCTCGGCAGAGCCCAAATATAAGAAAAGGTTTGACTTTTGAGAAAAGTCCATTTTTGACTTTTTCGTAAGGGGGGGTGCTTACGCATTTTATCAAAATTTCAAAAACGGTCAAAAAACACTTTTGGAACAAGGAGCGCCTGGAAACGTTCCAAAAACATGTCAGGACTCTCGGCAGAGTTCAAATATCCTAAAAAAGTTGACTTTTGAGAAAAGTCCATTTTTGACTTTTTCGTAAGGGGGGGTGCTTACGCATTTTTTCAAAATTTCAAAAAGGTCTAAAAACACTTTTGGAACAAGGAGCGCCTGGAAACGTTCCAAAAACATGTCAGGACTCTCAGCAGAGCCTAAATATGCCCAAAAATTTGACTTTTGAGAAAAGTCCATTTTTGACTTTTTCGTAGGGGGGGTCCTTACGCATTTTTTCAAAATTTCAAAATCGGTCAAAAAACACGTTTGGAACAAGGAGCGCCTGGAAACGTTCCAAAAACATGTCAGGACTCTCGGCAGAGTTCAAATATCCTAAAAAAGTTGACTTTTGAGAAAAGTCCATTTTTGACTTTTTCGTAAGGGGGGGTGCTTACGCATTTTTTCAAAATTTCAAAAAGGTCTAAAAACACTTTTGGAACAAGGAGCGCCTGGAAACGTTCCAAAAACATGTCAGGACTCTCAGCAGAGCCTAAATATGCCCAAAAATTTGACTTTTGAGAAAAGTCCATTTTTGACTTTTTCGTAAGGGGGGGTGCTTACGCATTTTTTCAAAATTTCAAAAACGGTTATAAAACACTTTTGGAACAATGAGCACCTGGAAACGTTCCAAAAACATGTCAGGACTCTCGGCAGAGCCCAAATATCCTAAAAAAGTTGACTTTTGAGAAAAGTCAATTTTTGACTTTTTCGTAAGGGGGGGTGCTTACGCATTTTTTCAAAATTTCAAAAACGGTCAAAAAACACTTTTGGAACAAGGAGCGCCTGGAAACGTTCCAAAAACATGTCAGGACTCTCGGCAGAGCCCAAATATAAGAAAAGGTTTGACTTTTGAGAAAAGTCCATTTTTGACTTTTTCGTAAGGGGGGGTGCTTACGCATTTTTTCAAAATTTCAAAAACGGTCAAAAAACACTTTTGGGCCTAGGAACGCCTGGAAACGTTCCAAAAACATGTCAGGACTCTCGGCAGAGCCCAAATATGCTAAAAAAGTTGACTTTTGAGAAAAGTCAATTTTTGACTTTTTCGTAAGGGGGGGTGCTTACGCATTTTATCAAAATTTCAAAAACGGTCAAAAAACACTTTTGGAACAAGGAGCGCCTGGAAACGTTCCAAAAACATGTCAGGACTCTCGGCAGAGTTCAAATATCCTAAAAAAGTTGACTTTTGAGAAAAGTCAAATTTTGACTTTTTCGTAAGGGGGGGTGCTTACGCATTTTTTCAAAATTTCAAAAACGGTCAAAAAACACTTTTTGAACAAGGAGCGCCTGGAAACGTTCCAAAAACATGTCAGGACTCTCGGCAGAGCCCAAATATATGAAAAAAGTTGACTTTTGAGAAAAGTCAATTTTTGACTTTTTCGTAAGGGGGGTGCTTACGCATTTTTTCAAAATTTCAAAAACGGTCAAAAAACACTTTTGGAACAAGGAGCGCCTGGAAACGTTCCAAAAACATGTCAGGACTCTCGGCAGAGCCCAAATATAAGAAAAAAGTTGACTTTTGAGAAAAGTCCATTTTTGACTTTTTCGTAAGGGGGGGTGTTTACGCATTTTTTCAAAATTTCAAAAACGGTCAAAAAACACTTTTGGAACAAGGAGCGCCTGGAAACGTTCCAAAAACATGTCAGGACTCTCGGCAGAGCCCAAATATAAGAAAAGGTTTGACTTTTGAGAAAAGTCCATTTTTGACTTTTTCGTAAGGGGGGGTGCTTACGCATTTTTTCAAAATTTCAAAAACGGTCAAAAAACACTTTTGGGCCTAGGAATGCCTGGAAACGTTCCAAAAACATGTCAGGACTCTCGGCAGAGCCCAAATATGCTAAAAAAGTTGACTTTTGAGAAAAGTCCATTTTTGACTTTTTCGTAAGGGGGGGTGCTTACGCATTTTTTCAAAATTTCAAAAACGGTCAAAAAACACTTTTGGAACAAGGAGCGCCTGGAAACGTTCCAAAAACATGTCAGGACTCTCGGCAGAGCCCAAATATAAGACAAAAGCTGACTTTTGAGAAAAGTCGATTTTTGACTTTTTCGTAAGGGGGGGTGCTTACGCATTCTTTCAAAATTTCAAAAACGGTCAAAAAACACTTTTGGAACAAGGAGCGCCTGGAAACGTTCCAAAAACATGTCAGGACTCTCGGCAGAGCCTAAATATGCCAAAAAATTTGACTTTTGAGAAAAGTCAATTTTTGACTTTTTCGTAAGGGGGGGTGCTTACGCATTTTTTCAAAATTTCAAAAACGGTCAAAAAACACTTTTGGAACAAGGAGCGCCTGGAAACGTTCCAAAAACATGTCAGGACTCTCGGCAGAGCCCAAATATACTAAAAAAGTTGACTTTTGAGAAAACTCAATTTTTGACTTTTTCGTTAGGGGGGGTCCTGACGCATTTTTTCAAAATTTCAAAAACGGTCAAAAAACACTTTTGGAACAAGGAGCGCCTGGAAATGTTCCAAAAACATGTCAGGACTCTCCACAGAGCCCAAATATGCTAAAAATGTTGACTTTTGAGAAAAGTCCATTTTTGACTTTTTCGTAAGGGGGGGTGCTTACGCATTTTTTCAAAATTTCAAAAACGGTCAAAAAACACTTTTGGAACAAAGAACGCCTGGAAACGTTCCAAAAACATGTCAGGACTCTCGGCAGAGCCCAAATATAAGAAAAAAGTTGACTTTTGAGAAAAGTCAATTTTTGAATTTTTCGTAAGGAGGGGTGCTTACGCATTTTTTCAAAATTTCAAAAACGGTCAAAAAACACTTTTGGAACAAGGAGCGCCTGGAAACGTTCCAAAAACATGTCAGGACTCTCGGCAGAGCCTAAATATGGCCAAAAATTTGACTTTTGAGAAAAGTCAATTTTTGACTTTTTCGTAGGGGGGGTCCTTACGCATTTTTTCAAAATTTCAAAATCGGTCAAAAAACACTTTTGGAACAAGGAGCGCCTGGAAACGTTCCAAAAACATGTCAGGACTCTCGGCAGAGCCCAAATATCCTAGAGAAGTTGACTTTTGAGAAAAGTCAATTTTTGACTTTTTCGTAAGGGGGGGTGCTTACGCATTTTTTCAAAATTTCAAAAACGGTCAAAAAACACTTTTGGAACAAGGAGCGCCTGGAAACGTTCCAAAAACATGTCAGGACTCTCGGCAGAGCCCAAATATAAGAAAAGGTTTGACTTTTGAGAAAAGTCCATTTTTGACTTTTTCGTAAGGGGGGGTGCTTACGCATTTTTTCAAAAATTCAAAAACGGTCAAAAAACACTTTTGGGCCTAGGAACGCCTGGAAACGTTCCAAAAACATGTCAGGACTCTCGGCAGAGCCCAAATATGCTAAAAAAGTTGACTTTTGAGAAAAGTCCATTTTTGACTTTTTCGTAAGGGGGGGTGCTTACGCATTTTTTCAAAATTTCAAAAACGGTCAAAAAACACTTTTGGGCCTAGGAACGCCTGGAAACATTCCAAAAACATGTCAGGACTCTCGGCAGAGCCCAAATATGCTAAAAAAGTTGACTTTTGAGAAAAGTCCATTTTTGACTTTTTCGTAAGGGGGGGTGCTTACGCATTTTTTCAAAATTTCAAAAACGGTCTAAAAACACTTTTGGAACAAGGAGCGCCTGGAAACGCTCCAAAAACATGTCAGGACTCTCGGCAGAGCCCAAATATGCTAAAAAACTTGACTTTTGAGAAAAGTCCATTTTTGACTTTTTCGTAAGGGGGGGTGCTTACGCATTTTTTCAAAATTTCAAAAACGGTTATAAAACACTTTTGGAACAAGGAGCGCCTGGAAACGTTCCAAAAACATGTCAGGACTCTCGGCAGAGCCCAAATATCCTAAAAAAGTTGACTTTTGAGAAAAGTCAATTTTTGACTTTTTCGTAAGGGGGGGTGCTTACGCATTTTTTCAAAATTTCAAAAACGGTCAAAAAACACTTTTGGAACAAGGAGCGCCTGGAAACGTTCCAAAAACATGTCAGGACTCTCGGCAGAGCCCAAATATAAGAAAAGGTTTGACTTTTGAGAAAAGTCCATTTTTGACTTTTTCGTAAGGGGGGGTGCTTACGCATTTTTTCAAAATTTCAAAAACGGTCAAAAAACACTTTTGGGCCTAGGAACGCCTGGAAACGTTCCAAAAACATGTCAGGACTCTCGGCAGAGCCCAAATATGCTAAAAAAGTTGACTTTTGAGAAAAGTCCATTTTTGACTTTTTCGTAAGGGGGGGTGCTTACGCATTTTTTCAAAATTTCAAAAACGGTCAAAAAACACTTTTGGAACAAGGAGCGCCTGGAAACGTTCCAAAAACATGTCAGGACTCTAGGCAGAGCCCAAATATATGAAAAAAGTTGACTTTTGAGAAAAGTCCATTTTTGACTTTTTCGTAAGGGGGGTGCTTACACATTTTTTCAAAATTTCAAAAACGGTCAAAAAACACTTTTGGAACAAGGAGCGCCTGGAAACGTTCCAAAAACATGTCAGGACTCTCGGCAGAGCCTAAATATGGCCAAAAATTTGACTTTTGAGAAAAGTCAATTTTTGACTTTTTCGTAGGGGGGGTCCTTACGCATTTTTTCAAAATTTCAAAATCGGTCAAAAAACACTTTTGGAACAAGGAGCGCCTGGAAACGTTCCAAAAACATGTCAGGACTCTCGGCAGAGCCCAAATATCCTAGAGAAGTTGACTTTTGAGAAAAGTCAATTTTTGACTTTTTCGTAAGGGGGGGTGCTTACGCATTTTTTCAAAATTTCAAAAACGGTCAAAAAACACTTTTGGAACAAGGAGCGCCTGGAAACGTTCCAAAAACATGTCAGGACTCTCGGCAGAGCCCAAATATAAGAAAAGGTTTGACTTTTGAGAAAAGTCCATTTTTGACTTTTTCGTAAGGGGGGGTGCTTACGCATTTTTTCAAAAATTCAAAAACGGTCAAAAAACACTTTTGGGCCTAGGAACGCCTGGAAACGTTCCAAAAACATGTCAGGACTCTCGGCAGAGCCCAAATATGCTAAAAAAGTTGACTTTTGAGAAAAGTCCATTTTTGACTTTTTCGTAAGGGGGGGTGCTTACGCATTTTTTCAAAATTTCAAAAACGGTCAAAAAACACTTTTGGGCCTAGGAACGCCTGGAAACATTCCAAAAACATGTCAGGACTCTCGGCAGAGCCCAAATATGCTAAAAAAGTTGACTTTTGAGAAAAGTCCATTTTTGACTTTTTCGTAAGGGGGGGTGCTTACGCATTTTTTCAAAATTTCAAAAACGGTCTAAAAACACTTTTGGAACAAGGAGCGCCTGGAAACGCTCCAAAAACATGTCAGGACTCTCGGCAGAGCCCAAATATGCTAAAAAACTTGACTTTTGAGAAAAGTCCATTTTTGACTTTTTCGTAAGGGGGGGTGCTTACGCATTTTTTCAAAATTTCAAAAACGGTTATAAAACACTTTTGGAACAAGGAGCGCCTGGAAACGTTCCAAAAACATGTCAGGACTCTCGGCAGAGCCCAAATATCCTAAAAAAGTTGACTTTTGAGAAAAGTCAATTTTTGACTTTTTCGTAAGGGGGGGTGCTTACGCATTTTTTCAAAATTTCAAAAACGGTCAAAAAACACTTTTGGAACAAGGAGCGCCTGGAAACGTTCCAAAAACATGTCAGGACTCTCGGCAGAGCCCAAATATAAGAAAAGGTTTGACTTTTGAGAAAAGTCCATTTTTGACTTTTTCGTAAGGGGGGGTGCTTACGCATTTTTTCAAAATTTCAAAAACGGTCAAAAAACACTTTTGGGCCTAGGAACGCCTGGAAACGTTCCAAAAACATGTCAGGACTCTCGGCAGAGCCCAAATATGCTAAAAAAGTTGACTTTTGAGAAAAGTCCATTTTTGACTTTTTCGTAAGGGGGGGTGCTTACGCATTTTTTCAAAATTTCAAAAACGGTCAAAAAACACTTTTGGAACAAGGAGCGCCTGGAAACGTTCCAAAAACATGTCAGGACTCTAGGCAGAGCCCAAATATATGAAAAAAGTTGACTTTTGAGAAAAGTCCATTTTTGACTTTTTCGTAAGGGGGGTGCTTACACATTTTTTCAAAATTTCAAAAACGGTCAAAAAACACTTTTGGAACAAAGAGCGCCTTTAAACGGTCCAAAAACATGTCAGGACTCTCGGCAGAGTTCAAATATCCTAAAAAAGTTTACTTTTGAGAAAAGTCAAATTTTGACTTTTTCGTAAGGGGGGGTGCTTACGCATTTTTTCAAAATTTCAAAAACGGTCAAAAAACACTTTTGGAACAAAGAGCGCCTGGAAACGTTCCAAAAACATGTCAGGACTCTCGGCAGAGCCCAAATATAAGAAAAAAGTTGACTTTTGAGAAAAGTCAATTTTTGAATTTTTCGTAAGGGGGGGTGCTTACGCATTTTTTCAAAATTTCAAAAAGGTCTAAAAACACTTTTGGAACAAGGAGCGCCTGGAAACGTTCCAAAAACATGCCAGGACTCTCAGCAGAGCCTAAATATGCCCAAAAATTTGACTTTTGAGAAAAGTCCATTTTTGACTTTTTCGTAAGGGGGGGTGCTTACGCATTTTTTCAAAATTTCAAAAACGGTTATAAAACACTTTTGGAACAATGAGCACCTGGAAACGTTCCAAAAACATGTCAGGACTCTCGGCAGAGCCCAAATATCCTAAAAAAGTTGACTTTTGAGAAAAGTCAATTTTTGACTTTTTCGTAAGGGGGGGTGCTTACGCATTTTTTCAAAATTTCAAAAACGGTCAAAAAACACTTTTGGAACAAGGAGCGCCTGGAAACGCTCCAAAAACATGTCAGGACTCTCGGCAGAGCCCAAATATAAGAAAAGGTTTGACTTTTGAGAAAAGTCCATTTTTGACTTTTTCGTAAGGGGGGGTGCTTACGCATTTTTTCAAAATTTCAAAAACGGTCAAAAAACACTTTTGGGCCTAGGAACGCCTGGAAACGTTCCAAAAACATGTCAGGACTCTCGGCAGAGCCCAAATATGCTAAAAAAGTTGACTTTTGAGAAAAGTCAATTTTTGACTTTTTCGTAAGGGGGGGTGCTTACGCATTTTATCAAAATTTCAAAAACGGTCAAAAAACACTTTTGGAACAAGGAGCGCCTGGAAACGTTCCAAAAACATGTCAGGACTCTCGGCAGAGTTCAAATATCCTAAAAAAGTTGACTTTTGAGAAAAGTCAAATTTTGACTTTTTCGTAAGGGGGGGTGCTTACGCATTTTTTCAAAATTTCAAAAACGGTCAAAAAACACTTTTTGAACAAGGAGCGCCTGGAAACGTTCCAAAAACATGTCAGGACTCTCGGCAGAGCCCAAATATATGAAAAAAGTTGACTTTTGAGAAAAGTCAATTTTTGACTTTTTCGTAAGGGGGGTGCTTACGCATTTTTTCAAAATTTCAAAAACGGTCAAAAAACACTTTTGGAACAAGGAGCGCCTGGAAACGTTCCAAAAACATGTCAGGACTCTCGGCAGAGCCCAAATATAAGAAAAGGTTTGACTTTTTAGAAAAGTCCATTTTTGACTTTTTCGTAAGGGGGGGTGCTTACGCATTTTTTCAAAATTTCAAAAACGGTCAAAAAACACTTTTGGGCCTAGGAATGCCTGGAAACGTTCCAAAAACATGTCAGGACTCTCGGCAGAGCCCAAATATGCTAAAAAAGTTGACTTTTGAGAAAAGTCCATTTTTGACTTTTTTGTAAGGGGGGGTGCTTACGCATTTTTTCAAAATTTCAAAAACGGTCAAAAAACACTTTTGGAACAAGGAGCGCCTGGAAACGTTCCAAAAACATGTCAGGACTCTCGGCAGAGCCCAAATATAAGACAAAAGCTGACTTTTGAGAAAAGTCGATTTTTGACTTTTTCGTAAGGGGGGGTGCTTACGCATTCTTTCAAAATTTCAAAAACGGTCAAAAAACACTTTTGGAACAAGGAGCGCCTGGAAACGTTCCAAAAACATGTCAGGACTCTCGGCAGAGCCTAAATATGCCAAAAAATTTGACTTTTGAGAAAAGTCAATTTTTGACTTTTTCGTAAGGGGGGGTGCTTACGCATTTTTTCAAAATTTCAAAAACGGTCAAAAAACACTTTTGGAACAAGGAGCGCCTGGAAACGTTCCAAAAACATTTCAGGACTCTCGGCAGAGCCCAAATATACTAAAAAAGTTGACTTTTGAGAAAACTCAATTTTTGACTTTTTCGTTAGGGGGGGTCCTGACGCATTTTTTCAAAATTTCAAAAACGGTCAAAAAACACTTTTGGAACAAGGAGCGCCTGGAAATGTTCCAAAAACATGTCAGGACTCTCCACAGAGCCCAAATATGCTAAAAATGTTGACTTTTGAGAAAAGTCCATTTTTGACTTTTTCGTAAGGGGGGGTGCTTACGCATTTTTTCAAAATTTCAAAAACGGTCAAAAAACACTTTTGGAACAAAGAACGCCTGGAAACGTTCCAAAAACATGTCAGGACTCTCGGCAGAGCCCAAATATAAGAAAAAAGTTGACTTTTGAGAAAAGTCAATTTTTGAATTTTTCGTAAGGAGGGGTGCTTACGCATTTTTTCAAAATTTCAAAAACGGTCAAAAAACACTTTTGGAACAAGGAGCGCCTGGAAACGTTCCAAAAACATGTCAGGACTCTCGGCAGAGCCTAAATATGGCCAAAAATTTGACTTTTGAGAAAAGTCAATTTTTGACTTTTTCGTAGGGGGGGTCCTTACGCATTTTTTCAAAATTTCAAAATCGGTCAAAAAACACGTTTGGAACAAGGAGCGCCTGGAAACGTTCCAAAAACATGTCAGGACTCTCGGCAGAGTTCAAATATCCTAAAAAAGTTGACTTTTGAGAAAAGTCCATTTTTGACTTTTTCGTAAGGGGGGGTGCTTACGCATTTTTTCAAAATTTCAAAAACGGTCAAAAAACACTTTTGGAACAAAGAGCGCCTGGAAACGTTCCAAAAACATGTCAGGACTCTCGGCAGAGCCCAAATATAAGAAAAAAGTTGACTTTTGAGAAAAGTCAATTTTTGAATTTTTCGTAAGGGGGGGTGCTTACGCATTTTTTCAAAATTTCAAAAAGGTCTAAAAACACTTTTGGAACAAGGAGCGCCTGGAAACGTTCCAAAAACATGTCAGGACTCTCAGCAGAGCCTAAATATGCCCAAAAATTTGACTTTTGAGAAAAGTCCATTTTTGACTTTTTCGTAAGGGGGGGTGCTTACGCATTTTTTCAAAATTTCAAAAACGGTTATAAAACACTTTTGGAACAATGAGCACCTGGAAACGTTCCAAAAACATGTCAGGACTCTCGGCAGAGCCCAAATATCCTAAAAAAGTTGACTTTTGAGAAAAGTCAATTTTTGACTTTTTCGTAAGGGGGGGTGCTTACGCATTTTTTCAAAATTTCAAAAACGGTCAAAAAACACTTTTGGAACAAGGAGCGCCTGGAAACGCTCCAAAAACATGTCAGGACTCTCGGCAGAGCCCAAATATAAGAAAAGGTTTGACTTTTGAGAAAAGTCCATTTTTGACTTTTTCGTAAGGGGGGGTGCTTACGCATTTTTTCAAAATTTCAAAAACGGTCAAAAAACACTTTTGGGCCTAGGAACGCCTGGAAACGTTCCAAAAACATGTCAGGACTCTCGGCAGAGCCCAAATATGCTAAAAAAGTTGACTTTTGAGAAAAGTCAATTTTTGACTTTTTCGTAAGGGGGGGTGCTTACGCATTTTATCAAAATTTCAAAAACGGTCAAAAAACACTTTTGGAACAAGGAGCGCCTGGAAACGTTCCAAAAACATGTCAGGACTCTCGGCAGAGTTCAAATATCCTAAAAAAGTTGACTTTTGAGAAAAGTCAAATTTTGACTTTTTCGTAAGGGGGGGTGCTTACGCATTTTTTCAAAATTTCAAAAACGGTCAAAAAACACTTTTTGAACAAGGAGCGCCTGGAAACGTTCCAAAAACATGTCAGGACTCTCGGCAGAGCCCAAATATATGAAAAAAGTTGACTTTTGAGAAAAGTCAATTTTTGACTTTTTCGTAAGGGGGGTGCTTACGCATTTTTTCAAAATTTCAAAAACGGTCAAAAAACACTTTTGGAACAAGGAGCGCCTGGAAACGTTCCAAAAACATGTCAGGACTCTCGGCAGAGCCCAAATATAAGAAAAAAGTTGACTTTTGAGAAAAGTCCATTTTTGACTTTTTCGTAAGGGGGGGTGTTTACGCATTTTTTCAAAATTTCAAAAACGGTCAAAAAACACTTTTGGAACAAGGAGCGCCTGGAAACGTTCCAAAAACATGTCAGGACTCTCGGCAGAGCCCAAATATAAGAAAAGGTTTGACTTTTTAGAAAAGTCCATTTTTGACTTTTTCGTAAGGGGGGGTGCTTACGCATTTTTTCAAAATTTCAAAAACGGTCAAAAAACACTTTTGGGCCTAGGAATGCCTGGAAACGTTCCAAAAACATGTCAGGACTCTCGGCAGAGCCCAAATATGCTAAAAAAGTTGACTTTTGAGAAAAGTCCATTTTTGACTTTTTTGTAAGGGGGGGTGCTTACGCATTTTTTCAAAATTTCAAAAACGGTCAAAAAACACTTTTGGAACAAGGAGCGCCTGGAAACGTTCCAAAAACATGTCAGGACTCTCGGCAGAGCCCAAATATAAGACAAAAGCTGACTTTTGAGAAAAGTCGATTTTTGACTTTTTCGTAAGGGGGGGTGCTTACGCATTCTTTCAAAATTTCAAAAACGGTCAAAAAACACTTTTGGAACAAGGAGCGCCTGGAAACGTTCCAAAAACATGTCAGGACTCTCGGCAGAGCCTAAATATGCCAAAAAATTTGACTTTTGAGAAAAGTCAATTTTTGACTTTTTCGTAAGGGGGGGTGCTTACGCATTTTTTCAAAATTTCAAAAACGGTCAAAAAACACTTTTGGAACAAGGAGCGCCTGGAAACGTTCCAAAAACATGTCAGGACTCTCGGCAGAGCCCAAATATACTAAAAAAGTTGACTTTTGAGAAAACTCAATTTTTGACTTTTTCGTTAGGGGGGGTCCTGACGCATTTTTTCAAAATTTCAAAAACGGTCAAAAAACACTTTTGGAACAAGGAGCGCCTGGAAATGTTCCAAAAACATGTCAGGACTCTCCACAGAGCCCAAATATGCTAAAAATGTTGACTTTTGAGAAAAGTCCATTTTTGACTTTTTCGTAAGGGGGGGTGCTTACGCATTTTTTCAAAATTTCAAAAACGGTCAAAAAACACTTTTGGAACAAAGAACGCCTGGAAACGTTCCAAAAACATGTCAGGACTCTCGGCAGAGCCCAAATATAAGAAAAAAGTTGACTTTTGAGAAAAGTCAATTTTTGAATTTTTCGTAAGGAGGGGTGCTTACGCATTTTTTCAAAATTTCAAAAACGGTCAAAAAACACTTTTGGAACAAGGAGCGCCTGGAAACGTTCCAAAAACATGTCAGGACTCTCGGCAGAGCCTAAATATGGCCAAAAATTTGACTTTTGAGAAAAGTCAATTTTTGACTTTTTCGTAGGGGGGGTCCTTACGCATTTTTTCAAAATTTCAAAATCGGTCAAAAAACACTTTTGGAACAAGGAGCGCCTGGAAACGTTCCAAAAACATGTCAGGACTCTCGGCAGAGCCCAAATATCCTAGAAAAGTTGACTTTTGAGAAAAGTCAATTTTTGACTTTTTCGTAAGGGGGGGTGCTTACGCATTTTTTCAAAATTTCAAAAACGGTCAAAAAACACTTTTGGAACAAGGAGCGCCTGGAAACGTTCCAAAAACATGTCAGGACTCTCGGCAGAGCCCAAATATAAGAAAAGGTTTGACTTTTGAGAAAAGTCCATTTTTGACTTTTTCGTAAGGGGGGGTGCTTACGCATTTTTTCAAAAATTCAAAAACGGTCAAAAAACACTTTTGGGCCTAGGAACGCCTGGAAACGTTCCAAAAACATGTCAGGACTCTCGGCAGAGCCCAAATATGCTAAAAAAGTTGACTTTTGAGAAAAGTCCATTTTTGACTTTTTCGTAAGGGGGGGTGCTTACGCATTTTTTCAAAATTTCAAAAACGGTCAAAAAACACTTTTGGGCCTAGGAACGCCTGGAAACATTCCAAAAACATGTCAGGACTCTCGGCAGAGCCCAAATATGCTAAAAAAGTTGACTTTTGAGAAAAGTCCATTTTTGACTTTTTCGTAAGGGGGGGTGCTTACGCATTTTTTCAAAATTTCAAAAACGGTCTAAAAACACTTTTGGAACAAGGAGCGCCTGGAAACGCTCCAAAAACATGTCAGGACTCTCGGCAGAGCCCAAATATGCTAAAAAACTTGACTTTTGAGAAAAGTCCATTTTTGACTTTTTCGTAAGGGGGGGTGCTTACGCATTTTTTCAAAATTTCAAAAACGGTTATAAAACACTTTTGGAACAAGGAGCGCCTGGAAACGTTCCAAAAACATGTCAGGACTCTCGGCAGAGCCCAAATATCCTAAAAAAGTTGACTTTTGAGAAAAGTCAATTTTTGACTTTTTCGTAAGGGGGGGTGCTTACGCATTTTTTCAAAATTTCAAAAACGGTCAAAAAACACTTTTGGAACAAGGAGCGCCTGGAAACGTTCCAAAAACATGTCAGGACTCTCGGCAGAGCCCAAATATAAGAAAAGGTTTGACTTTTGAGAAAAGTCCATTTTTGACTTTTTCGTAAGGGGGGGTGCTTACGCATTTTTTCAAAATTTCAAAAACGGTCAAAAAACACTTTTGGGCCTAGGAACGCCTGGAAACGTTCCAAAAACATGTCAGGACTCTCGGCAGAGCCCAAATATGCTAAAAAAGTTGACTTTTGAGAAAAGTCCATTTTTGACTTTTTCGTAAGGGGGGGTGCTTACGCATTTTTTCAAAATTTCAAAAACGGTCAAAAAACACTTTTGGAACAAGGAGCGCCTGGAAACGTTCCAAAAACATGTCAGGACTCTAGGCAGAGCCCAAATATATGAAAAAAGTTGACTTTTGAGAAAAGTCCATTTTTGACTTTTTCGTAAGGGGGGTGCTTACACATTTTTTCAAAATTTCAAAAACGGTCAAAAAACACTTTTGGAACAAAGAGCGCCTTTAAACGGTCCAAAAACATGTCAGGACTCTCGGCAGAGTTCAAATATCCTAAAAAAGTTGACTTTTGAGAAAAGTCAAATTTTGACTTTTTCGTAAGGGGGGGTGCTTACGCATTTTTTCAAAATTTCAAAAACGGTCAAAAAACACTTTTGGAACAAAGAGCACCTGGAAACGTTCCAAAAACATGTCAGGACTCTCGGCAGAGCCCAAATATAAGAAAAAAGTTGACTTTTGAGAAAAGTCAATTTTTGAATTTTTCGTAAGGGGGGGTGCTTACGCATTTTTTCAAAATTTCAAAAACGGTCAAAAAACACTTTTGGAACAAGGAGCGCCTGGAAACGTTCCAAAAACATGTCAGGACTCTCGGCAGAGCCCAAATATAAGAAAAGGTTTGACTTTTGAGAAAAGTCCATTTTTGACTTTTTCGTAAGGGGGGGTGCTTACGCATTTTTTCAAAATTTCAAAAACGGTCAAAAAACACTTTTGGAACAAGGAGCGCCTGGAAACGTTCCAAAAACATGTCAGGACTCTCGGCAGAGCCCAAATATAAGACAAAAGCTGATTTTTGAGAAAAGTCGATTTTTGACATTTTCGTAAGGGGGGGTGCTTACGCATTTTTTCAAAATTTCAAAAACGGTCTAAAAACACTTTTGGAACAAGGAGCGCCTGGAAACGTTCCAAAAACATGTCAGGACTCTCGGCAGAGCCCAAATATAAGACAAAAGCTGATTTTTGAGAAAAGTCAATTTTTGACTTTTTCGTAAGGGGGGGTCCTTACGCATTCTTTCAAAATTTCAAAAACGGTCAAAAAACACTTTTGGAACAAGGAGCGCCTGGAAACGTTCCAAAAACATGTCAGGACTCTCGGCAGAGCCTAAATATGCCAAAAAATTTGACTTTTGAGAAAAGTCAATTTTTGACTTTTTCGTAAGGGGGGGTGCTTACGCATTTTTTCAAAATTTCAAAAACGGTCAAAAAACACTTTTGGAACAAGGAGCGCCTGGAAACGTTCCAAAAACATGTTAGGACTCTCGGCAGAGCCCAAATATGCTAAAAAAGTTGACTTTTGAGAAAACTCAATTTTTGACTTTTTCGTAAGGGGGGGTCCTTACGCATTTTTTCAAAATTTCAAAAACGGTCAAAAAACACTTTTGGAACAAGGAGCGCCTGGAAATGTCCAAAAACATGTCAGGACTCTCCACAGAGCCCAAATATGCTAAAAAAGTTGACTTTTGAGAAAAGTCCATTTTTGACTTTTTCGTAAGGGGGGGTGCTTATGCATTTTTTCAAAATTTCAAAAACGGTCAAAAAACACTTTTGGAACAAGGAGCGCCTGGAAACGTTCCAAAAACATGTCAGGACTCTCGGCAGAGCCCAAATATAAGAAAAAAGTTGACTTTTGAGAAAAGTCCATTTTTGACTTTTTCGTAAGGGGGGGTGCTTACGCAATTTTTCAAAATTTCAAAAACGGTCAAAAAACACTTTTGGAACAAGGAGCGCCTGGAAACGTTCCAAAAACATGTCAGGACTCTTGGCAGAGCCCAAATATAAGAAAAGGTTTGACTTTTGAGAAAAGTCCATTTTTGACTTTTTCGTAAGGGGGGGTGCTTACGCATTTTTTCAAAATTTCAAAAACGGTCAAAAAACACTTTTGGGCCTAGGAACGCCTGGAAACGTTCCAAAAACATGTCAGGACTCTCGGCAGAGCCCAAATATGCTAAAAAACTTGACTTTTGAGAAAAGTCCATTTTTGACTTTTTCGTAAGGGGGGGTCCTCACGCATTCTTTCAAAATTTCAAAAACGGTCAAAAAACACTTTTGGAACAAGGAGCGCCTGGAAACGTTCCAAAAACATGTCAGGACTCTCGGCAGAGCCCAAATATGCTAAAAAAGTTGACTTTTGAGAAAACTCAATTTTTGACTTTTTTGTAAGGGGGGGTCCTTACGCATTTTTTCAAAATTTCAAAAACGGTCAAAAAACACTTTTGGAACAAGGAGCGCCTGGAAATGTCCAAAAACATGTCAGGACTCTCCACAGAGCCCAAATATGCTAAAAAAGTTGACTTTTGAGAAAAGTCCATTTTTGACTTTTTCGTAAGGGGGGGTGCTTACGCATTTTTTCAAAATTTCAAAAACGGTCAAAAAACACTTTTGGAACAAAGAGCGCCTGGAAACGTTCCAAAAACATGTCAGGACTCTCGGCAGAGCCCAAATATAAGAAAAAAGTTGACTTTTGAGAAAAGTCCATTTTTGACTTTTTCGTAAGGGGGGGTGCTTACGCATTTTTTCAAAATTTCAAAAACGGTCAAAAAACACTTTTGGAACAAGGAGCGCCTGGAAACGTTCCAAAAACATGTCAGGACTCTCGGCAGAGCCTAAATATGCCCAAAAATTTGACTTTTGAGAAAAGTCAATTTTTGACTTTTTTGTAAGGGGGGGTGCTTACGCATTTTTTCAAAATTTCAAAAACGGTCAAAAAACACTTTTGGAACAAGGAGCGCCTGGAAACGTTCCAAAAACATGTCAGGACTCTCGGCAGAGCCCAAATATAAGAAAAAAGTTGACTTTTGAGAAAAGTCCATTTTTGACTTTTTCGTAAGGGGGGTGCTTACGCATTTTTTCAAAACTTCAAAAACGGTCAAAAAACACTTTTGGGCCTAGGAATGCCTGGAAACGTTCCAAAAACATGTCAGGACTCTCGGCAGAGCCCAAATATGCTAAAAAAGTTGACTTTTGAGAAAAGTCAATTTTTGACTTTTTCGTAAGGGGGGGTGCTTACGCATTTTTTCAAAATTTCAAAAACGGTCAAAAAACACTTTTGGAACAAGGAGCGCCTGGAAACGTTCCAAAAACATGTCAGGACTCTCGGCAGAGCCCAAATATCCTAAAAAAGTTGACTTTTGAGAAAAGTCCATTTTTGACTTTTTCGTAAGGGGGGGTGCTTACGCATTTTTTCAAAATTTCAAAAACGGTCAAAAAACACTTTTGGAACAAGGAGCGCCTGGAAATGTCCAAAAACATGTCAGGACTCTCCACAGAGCCCAAATATGCTAAAAAAGTTGACTTTTGAGAAAAGTCCATTTTTGACTTTTTCGTAAGGGGGGGTGCTTACGCATTTTTTCAAAATTTCAAAAACGGTCAAAAAACACTTTTGGGCCTAGGAACGCCTGGAAACGTTCCAAAAACATGTCAGGACTCTCGGCAGAGCCCAAATATGCTAAAAAAGTTGACTTTTGAGAAAAGTCCATTTTTGACTTTTTCGTAAGGGGGGGTGCTTACGCATTTTTTCAAAATTTCAAAAACGGTCAAAAAACACTTTTGGAACAAGGAGCGCCTGGAAACGTTCCAAAAACATGTCAGGACTCTCGGCAAAGCCCAAATATATGAAAAAAGTTGACTTTTGAGAAAAGTCAATTTTTGACTTTTTCGTAAGGGGGGTGCTTACGCATTTTTTCAAAATTTCAAAAACGGTCAAAAAACACTTTTGGAACAAGGAGCGCCTGGAAACGTTCCAAAAACATGTCAGGACTCTCGGCAGAGCCTAAATATGCCAAAAAATTTGACTTTTGAGAAAAGTCAATTTTTGACTTTTTCGTAAGGGGGGGTGCTTACGCATTTTTTCAAAATTTCAAAAACGGTCAAAAAACACTTTTGGAACAAGGAGCGCCTGGAAACGTTCCAAAAACATGTCAGGACTCTCGGCAGAGCCCAAATATGCTAAAAAAGTTGACTTTTGAGAAAACTCAATTTTTGACTTTTTCGTAAGGGGGGGTCCTTACGCATTTTTTCAAATTTTCAAAAACGGTCAAAAAACACTTTTGGAACAAGGAGCGCCTGGAAATGTTCCAAAAACATGTCAGGACTCTCCACAGAGCCCAAATATGCTAAAAAAGTTGACTTTTGAGAAAAGTCCATTTTTGACTTTTTCGTAAGGGGGGGTGCTTACGCATTTTTCAAAATTTCAAAAACGGTCAAAAAACACTTTTGGAACAAAGAGCGCCTGGAAACGTTCCAAAAACATGTCAGGACTTCCGGCAGAGCCCAAATATAAGAAAAAAGTTGACTTTTGAGAAAAGTCAATTTTTGACTTTTTCGTAAGGGGGGGTGCTTACGCATTTTTTCAAAATTTCAAAAACGGTCAAAAAACACTTTTGGAACAAGGAGCGCCTGGAAACGTTCCAAAAACATGTCAGGACTCTCGGCAGAGCCTAAATATGCCCAAAAATTTGACTTTTGAGAAAAGTCAATTTTTGACTTTTTCGTAAGGGGGGGTGCTTACGCATTTTTTCAAAATTTCAAAAACGGTCAAAAAACACTTTTGGAACAAGGAGCGCCTGGAAACGTTCCAAAAACATGTCAGGACTCTCGGCAGAGCCCAAATATCCTAAAAAAGTTGACTTTTGAGAAAAGTCAATTTTTGACTTTTTCGTAAGGGGGGGTGCTTACGCATTTTTTCAAAATTTCAAAAACGGTCAAAAAACACTTTTGGAACAAGGAGCGCCTGGAAACGTTCCAAAAACATGTCAGGACTCTCGGCAGAGCCCAAATATAAGAAAAGGTTTGACTTTTGAGAAAAGTCCATTTTTGACTTTTTCGTAAGGGGGGGTGCTTACGCATTTTTTCAAAATTTCAAAAACGGTCAAAAAACACTTTTGGGCCTAGGAACGCCTGGAAACGTTCCAAAAACATGTCAGGACTCTCGGCAGAGCCCAAATATGCTAAAAAAGTTGACTTTTGAGAAAAGTCCATTTTTGACTTTTTCGTAAGGGGGGGTGCTTACGCATTTTTTCAAAATTTCAAAAACGGTCAAAAAACACTTTTGGAACAAAGAGCGCCTGGAAACGTTCCAAAAACATGTCAGGACTCTCGGCAGAGCCCAAATATAAGACAAAAGCTGACTTTTGAGAAAAGTCCATTTTTGACTTTTTCGTAAGGGGGGGTGCTTACGCATTTTTTCAAAATTTCAAAAACAGTCAACAAACACTTTTGGAACAAGGAGCGCCTGGAAACGTTCCAAAAACATGTCAGGACTCTCGGCAGAGCCCAAATATATGAAAAAAGTTGACTTTTGAGAAAAGTCAAATTTTGACTTTTTCGTAAGGGGGGGTGCTTACGCATTTTTTCAAAATTTCAAAAACAGTCAACAAACACTTTTGGAACAAGGAGCGCCTGGAAACGTTCCAAAAACATGTCAGGACTCTCGGCAGAGCCCAAATATATGAAAAAAGTTGACTTTTGAGAAAAGTCAATTTTTGACTTTTTCGTAAGGGGGGGTCCTTACGCATTTTTTCAAAATTTCAAAAACGGTCAAAAAACATTTTTGGAATAAGGAGCGCCTGGAAACGTTCCAAAAACATGTCAGGACTCCCGGCAGAGCCCAAATATAAGAAAAAAGTTGACTTTTGAGAAAAGTCCATTTTTTACTTTTTCGTAAGGGGGGGTGCTTACGCATTTTTTCAAAATTTCAAAAACGGTCAAAAAACACTTTTGGAACAAGGAGCGCCTGGAAACGTTCCAAAAACATGTCAGGACTCTCGGCAGAGCCCAAATATAAGAAAAGGTTTGACTTTTGAGAAAAGTCCATTTTTGACTTTTTCGTAAGGGGGGGTGCTTAAGCATTTTTTCAAAATTTCAAAAACGGTCAAAAAACACTTTTGGGCCTAGGAACGCCTGGAAACGTTCCAAAAACATGTCAGGACTCTCGGCAGAGCCCAAATATGCTAAAAAAGTTGACTTTTGAGAAAAGTCCATTTTTGACTTTTTCGTAAGGGGGGGTACTTACGCATTTTTTCAAAATTTCAAAAACGGTCAACAAACACTTTTGGAACAAGGAGCGCCTGGAAACGTTCCAAAAACATGTCAGGACTCTCGGCAGAGCCCAAATATAAGACAAAAGCTGATTTTTGAGAAAAGTCGATTTTTGACTTTTTCGTAAGGGGGGGTGCTTACGCATTCTTTCAAAATTTCAAAAACGGTCAAAAAACACTTTTGGAACAAGGAGCGCCTGGAAACGTTCCAAAAACATGTCAGGACTCTCGGCAGAGCCTAAATATGCCAAAAAATTTGACTTTTGAGAAAAGTCAATTTTTGACTTTTTCGTAAGGGGGGGTGCTTACGCATTTTTTCAAAATTTCAAAAACGGTCAAAAAACACTTTTGGAACAAGGAGCGCCTGGAAACGTTCCAAAAACATGTTAGGACTCTCCACAGAGCCCAAATATGCTAAAAAAGTTGACTTTTGAGAAAAGTCCATTTTTGACTTTTTCGTAAGGGGGGGTGCTTACGCATTTTTCAAAATTTCAAAAACGGTCAAAAAACACTTTTGGAACAAGGAGCGCCTGGAAACGTTCCAAAAACATGTCAGGACTCTCGGCAGAGCCCAAATATGCTAAAAAAGTTGACTTTTGAGAAAACTCAATTTTTGACTTTTTTGTAAGGGGGGGTCCTTACGCATTTTTTCAAAATTTCAAAAACGGTCAAAAAACACTTTTGGAACAAGGAGCGCCTGGAAATGTCCAAAAACATGTCAGGACTCTCCACAGAGCCCAAATATGCTAAAAAAGTTGACTTTTGAGAAAAGTCCATTTTTGACTTTTTCGTAAGGGGGGGTGCTTACGCATTTTTTCAAAATTTCAAAAACGGTCAAAAAACACTTTTGGAACAAAGAGCGCCTGGAAACGTTCCAAAAACATGTCAGGACTCTCGGCAGAGCCCAAATATAAGAAAAAAGTTGACTTTTGAGAAAAGTCAATTTTTGACTTTTTCGTAAGGGGGGGTGCTTACGCATTTTTTCAAAATTTCAAAAACGGTCAAAAAACACTTTTGGAACAAGGAGCGCCTGGAAACGTTCCAAAAACATGTCAGGACTCTCGGCAGAGCCTAAATATGCCCAAAAATTTGACTTTTGAGAAAAGTCAATTTTTGACTTTTTTGTAAGGGGGGGTGCTTACGCATTTTTTCAAAATTTCAAAAACGGTCAAAAAACACTTTTGGAACAAGGAGCGCCTGGAAACGTTCCAAAAACATGTCAGGACTCTCGGCAGAGCCCAAATATAAGAAAAAAGTTGACTTTTGAGAAAAGTCCATTTTTGACTTTTTCGTAAGGGGGGTGCTTACGCATTTTTTCAAAACTTCAAAAACGGTCAAAAAACACTTTTGGGCCTAGGAATGCCTGGAAACGTTCCAAAAACATGTCAGGACTCTCGGCAGAGCCCAAATATGCTAAAAAAGTTGACTTTTGAGAAAAGTCAATTTTTGACTTTTTCGTAAGGGGGGGTGCTTACGCATTTTTTCAAAATTTCAAAAACGGTCAAAAAACACTTTTGGAACAAGGAGCGCCTGGAAACGTTCCAAAAACATGTCAGGACTCTCGGCAGAGCCCAAATATCCTAAAAAAGTTGACTTTTGAGAAAAGTCCATTTTTGACTTTTTCGTAAGGGGGGGTGCTTACGCATTTTTTCAAAATTTCAAAAACGGTCAAAAAACACTTTTGGAACAAGGAGCGCCTGGAAATGTCCAAAAACATGTCAGGACTCTCCACAGAGCCCAAATATGCTAAAAAAGTTGACTTTTGAGAAAAGTCCATTTTTGACTTTTTCGTAAGGGGGGGTGCTTACGCATTTTTTCAAAATTTCAAAAATGGTCAAAAAACACTTTTGGGCCTAGGAACGCCTGGAAACGTTCCAAAAACATGTCAGGACTCTCGGCAGAGCCCAAATATGCTAAAAAAGTTGACTTTTGAGAAAAGTCCATTTTTGACTTTTTCGTAAGGGGGGGTGCTTACGCATTTTTTCAAAATTTCAAAAACGGTCAAAAAACACTTTTGGAACAAGGAGCGCCTGGAAACGTTCCAAAAACATGTCAGGACTCTCGGCAAAGCCCAAATATATGAAAAAAGTTGACTTTTGAGAAAAGTCAATTTTTGACTTTTTCGTAAGGGGGGTGCTTACGCATTTTTTCAAAATTTCAAAAACGGTCAAAAAACACTTTTGGAACAAGGAGCGCCTGGAAACGTTCCAAAAACATGTCAGGACTCTCGGCAGAGCCTAAATATGCCAAAAAATTTGATTTTTGAGAAAAGTCAATTTTTGACTTTTTCGTAAGGGGGGGTGCTTACGCATTTTTTCAAAATTTCAAAAACGGTCAAAAAACACTTTTGGAACAAGGAGCGCCTGGAAACGTTCCAAAAACATGTCAGGACTCTCGGCAGAGCCCAAATATGCTAAAAAAGTTGACTTTTGAGAAAACTCAATTTTTGACTTTTTCGTAAGGGGGGGTCCTTACGCATTTTTTCAAATTTTCAAAAACGGTCAAAAAACACTTTTGGAACAAGGAGCGCCTGGAAATGTTCCAAAAACATGTCAGGACTCTCCACAGAGCCCAAATATGCTAAAAAAGTTGACTTTTGAGAAAAGTCCATTTTTGACTTTTTCGTAAGGGGGGGTGCTTACGCATTTTTCAAAATTTCAAAAACGGTCAAAAAACACTTTTGGAACAAAGAGCGCCTGGAAACGTTCCAAAAACATGTCAGGACTTCCGGCAGAGCCCAAATATAAGAAAAAAGTTGACTTTTGAGAAAAGTCAATTTTTGACTTTTTCGTAAGGGGGGGTGCTTACGCATTTTTTCAAAATTTCAAAAACGGTCAAAAAACACTTTTGGAACAAGGAGCGCCTGGAAACGTTCCAAAAACATGTCAGGACTCTCGGCAGAGCCTAAATATGCCCAAAAATTTGACTTTTGAGAAAAGTCAATTTTTGACTTTTTCGTAAGGGGGGGTGCTTACGCATTTTTTCAAAATTTCAAAAACGGTCAAAAAACACTTTTGGAACAAGGAGCGCCTGGAAACGTTCCAAAAACATGTCAGGACTCTCGGCAGAGCCCAAATATCCTAAAAAAGTTGACTTTTGAGAAAAGTCAATTTTTGACTTTTTCGTAAGGGGGGGTGCTTACGCATTTTTTCAAAATTTCAAAAACGGTCAAAAAACACTTTTGGAACAAGGAGCGCCTGGAAACGTTCCAAAAACATGTCAGGACTCTCGGCAGAGCCCAAATATAAGAAAAGGTTTGACTTTTGAGAAAAGTCCATTTTTGACTTTTTCGTAAGGGGGGGTGCTTACGCATTTTTTCAAAATTTCAAAAACGGTCAAAAAACACTTTTGGGCCTAGGAACGCCTGGAAACGTTCCAAAAACATGTCAGGACTCTCGGCAGAGCCCAAATATGCTAAAAAAGTTGACTTTTGAGAAAAGTCCATTTTTGACTTTTTCGTAAGGGGGGGTGCTTACGCATTTTTTCAAAATTTCAAAAACGGTCAAAAAACACTTTTGGAACAAAGAGCGCCTGGAAACGTTCCAAAAACATGTCAGGACTCTCGGCAGAGCCCAAATATAAGACAAAAGCTGACTTTTGAGAAAAGTCCATTTTTGACTTTTTCGTAAGGGGGGGTGCTTACGCATTTTTTCAAAATTTCAAAAACAGTCAACAAACACTTTTGGAACAAGGAGCGCCTGGAAACGTTCCAAAAACATGTCAGGACTCTCGGCAGAGCCCAAATATATGAAAAAAGTTGACTTTTGAGAAAAGTCAAATTTTGACTTTTTCGTAAGGGGGGGTGCTTACGCATTTTTTCAAAATTTCAAAAACAGTCAACAAACACTTTTGGAACAAGGAGCGCCTGGAAACGTTCCAAAAACATGTCAGGACTCTCGGCAGAGCCCAAATATATGAAAAAAGTTGACTTTTGAGAAAAGTCAATTTTTGACTTTTTCGTAAGGGGGGGTCCTTACGCATTTTTTCAAAATTTCAAAAACGGTCAAAAAACATTTTTGGAATAAGGAGCGCCTGGAAACGTTCCAAAAACATGTCAGGACTCCCGGCAGAGCCCAAATATAAGAAAAAAGTTGACTTTTGAGAAAAGTCCATTTTTTACTTTTTCGTAAGGGGGGGTGCTTACGCATTTTTTCAAAATTTCAAAAACGGTCAAAAAACACTTTTGGAACAAGGAGCGCCTGGAAACGTTCCAAAAACATGTCAGGACTCTCGGCAGAGCCCAAATATAAGAAAAGGTTTGACTTTTGAGAAAAGTCCATTTTTGACTTTTTCGTAAGGGGGGGTGCTTAAGCATTTTTTCAAAATTTCAAAAACGGTCAAAAAACACTTTTGGGCCTAGGAACGCCTGGAAACGTTCCAAAAACATGTCAGGACTCTCGGCAGAGCCCAAATATGCTAAAAAAGTTGACTTTTGAGAAAAGTCCATTTTTGACTTTTTCGTAAGGGGGGGTACTTACGCATTTTTTCAAAATTTCAAAAACGGTCAACAAACACTTTTGGAACAAGGAGCGCCTGGAAACGTTCCAAAAACATGTCAGGACTCTCGGCAGAGCCCAAATATAAGACAAAAGCTGATTTTTGAGAAAAGTCGATTTTTGACTTTTTCGTAAGGGGGGGTGCTTACGCATTCTTTCAAAATTTCAAAAACGGTCAAAAAACACTTTTGGAACAAGGAGCGCCTGGAAACGTTCCAAAAACATGTCAGGACTCTCGGCAGAGCCTAAATATGCCAAAAAATTTGACTTTTGAGAAAAGTCAATTTTTGACTTTTTCGTAAGGGGGGGTGCTTACGCATTTTTTCAAAATTTCAAAAACGGTCAAAAAACACTTTTGGAACAAGGAGCGCCTGGAAACGTTCCAAAAACATGTTAGGACTCTCGGCAGAGCCCAAATATGCTAAAAAAGTTGACTTTTGAGAAAACTCAATTTTTGACTTTTTCGTAAGGGGGGGTCCTTACGCATTTTTTCAAAATTTCAAAAACGGTCAAAAGACACTTTTGGAACAAGGAGCGCCTGGAAATGTCCAAAAACATGTCAGGACTCTCCACAGAGCCCAAATATGCTAAAAAAGTTGACTTTTGAGAAAAGTCCATTTTTGACTTTTTCGTAAGGGGGGGTACTTACGCATTTTTTCAAAATTTCAAAAACGGTCAAAAAACACTTTTGGAACAAAGAGCGCCTGGAAACGTTCCAAAAACATGTCAGGACTCTCGGCAGAGCCCAAATATAAGAAAAAAGTTGACTTTTGAGAAAAGTCAATTTTTGACTTTTTCGTAAGGGGGGGTGCTTACGCATTTTTTCAAAATTTCAAAAACGGTCAAAAAACACTTTTGGAACAAGGAGCGCCTGGAAACGTTCCAAAAACATGTCAGGACTCTCGGCAGAGCCTAAATATGCCCAAAAATTTGACTTTTGAGAAAAGTCAATTTTTGACTTTTTTGTAAGGGGGGGTGCTTACGCATTTTTTCAAAATTTCAAAAACGGTCAAAAAACACTTTTGGAACAAGGAGCGCCTGGAAACGTTCCAAAAACATGTCAGGACTCTCGGCAGAGCCCAAATATAAGAAAAAATTTGACTTTTGAGAAAAGTCCATTTTTGACTTTTTCGTAAGGGGGGGTGCTTACGCATTTTTTCAAAATTTCAAAAACGGTCAAAAAACACTTTTGGGCCTAGGAATGCCTGGAAACGTTCCAAAAACATGTCAGGACTCTCGGCAGAGCCCAAATATGCTAAAAAAGTTGACTTTTGAGAAAAGTCCATTTTTGACTTTTTCGTAAGTGGGGGTGCTTACGCATTCTTTCAAAATTTCAAAAACGGTCAAAAAACACTTTTGGAACAAGGAGCGCCTGGAAACGTTCCAAAAACATGTCAGGACTCTCGGCAGAGCCTAAATATGCCAAAAAATTTGACTTTTGAGAAAAGTCAATTTTTGACTTTTTCGTAAGGGGGGGTGCTTACGCATTTTTTCAAAATTTCAAAAACGGTCAAAAAACACTTTTGGAACAAGGAGCGCCTGGAAACGTTCCAAAAACATGTCAGGACTCTCGGCAGAGCCCAAATATAAGAAAAGGTTTGACTTTTGAGAAAAGTCCATTTTTGACTTTTTCGTAAGGGGGGGTGCTTACGCATTTTTTCAAAATTTCAAAAACGGTCAAAAAACACTTTTGGAACAAGGAGCGCCTGGAAACGTTCCAAAAACATGTCAGGACTCTCGGCAGAGCCCAAATATGCTAAAAAAGTTGACTTTTGAGAAAACTCAATTTTTGACTTTTTCGTAAGGGGGGGTCCTTACGCATTTTTTCAAATTTTCAAAAACGGTCAAAAAACACTTTTGGAACAAGGAGCGCCTGGAAATGTTCCAAAAACATGTCAGGACTCTCCACAGAGCCCAAATATGCTAAAAAAGTTGACTTTTGAGAAAAGTCCATTTTTGACTTTTTCGTAAGGGGGGGTGCTTACGCATTTTTTCAAAATTTCAAAAACGGTCAAAAAACACTTTTGGAACAAAGAGCGCCTGGAAACGTTCCAAAAACATGTCAGGACTTCCGGCAGAGCCCAAATATAAGAAAAAAGTTGACTTTTGAGAAAAGTCAATTTTTGACTTTTTCGTAAGGGGGGGTGCTTACGCATTTTTTCAAAATTTCAAAAACGGTCAAAAAACACTTTTGGAACAAGGAGCGCCTGGAAACGTTCCAAAAACATGTCAGGACTCTCGGCAGAGCCTAAATATGCCCAAAAATTTGACTTTTGAGAAAAGTCAATTTTTGACTTTTTCGTAAGGGGGGGTGCTTACGCATTTTTTCAAAATTTCAAAAACGGTCAAAAAACACTTTTGGAACAAGGAGCGCCTGGAAACGTTCCAAAAACATGTCAGGACTCTCGGCAGAGCCCAAATATGCTAAAAAAGTTGACTTTTGAGAAAACTCAATTTTTGACTTTTTCGTAAGGGGGGGTCCTTACGCAATTTTTCAAAATTTCAAAAACGGTCAAAAAACACTTTTGGAACAAGGAGCGCCTGGAAACGTTCCAAAAACATGTCAGGACTCTCGGCAGAGCCCAAATATGCTAAAAAAGTTGACTTTTGAGAAAAGTCCATTTTTGACTTTTTCGTAAGTGGGGGTGCTTACGCATTCTTTCAAAATTTCAAAAACGGTCAAAAAACACTTTTGGAACAAGGAGCGCCTGGAAACGTTCCAAAAACATGTCAGGACTCTCGGCAGAGCCTAAATATGCCAAAAAATTTGACTTTTGAGAAAAGTCAATTTTTGACTTTTTCGTAAGGGGGGGTGCTTACGCATTTTTTCAAAATTTCAAAAACGGTCTAAATACACTTTTGGAACAAGGAGCGCCTGGAAACGTTCCAAAAACATGTCAGGACTCTCGGCAGAGCCCAAATATGCTAAAAAACTTGACTTTTGAGAAAAGTCAATTTTTGACTTTTTCGTAAGGGGGGGTCCTTACGCATTCTTTCAAAATTTCAAAAACGGTCAAAAAACACTTTTGGAACAAGGAGCGCCTGGAAACGTTCCAAAAACATGTCAGGACTCTCGGCAGAGCCTAAATATGCCAAAAAATTTGACTTTTGAGAAAAGTCAATTTTTGACTTTTTCGTAAGGGGGGGTGCTTACGCATTTTTTCAAAATTTCAAAAACGGTCAAAAAACACTTTTGGAACAAGGAGCGCCTGGAAACGTTCCAAAAACATGTCAGGACTCTCGGCAGAGCCCAAATATGCTAAAAAAGTTGACTTTTGAGAAAACTCAATTTTTGACTTTTTCGTAAGGGGGGGTCCTTACGCATTTTTTCAAAATTTCAAAAACGGTCAAAAAACACTTTTGGAACAAGGAGCGCCTGGAAATGTCCAAAAACATGTCAGGACTCTCCACAGAGCCCAAATATGCTAAAAAAGTTGACTTTTGAGAAAAGTCCATTTTTGACTTTTTCGTAAGGGGGGGTGCTTACGCATTTTTTCAAAATTTCAAAAACGGTCAAAAAACACTTTTGGAACAAAGAGCGCCTGGAAACGTTCCAAAAACATGTCAGGACTCTCGGCAGAGCCCAAATATAAGAAAAAAGTTGACTTTTGAGAAAAGTCAATTTTTGACTTTTTCGTAAGGGGGGGTGCTTACGCATTTTTTCAAAATTTCAAAAACGGTCAAAAAACACTTTTGGAACAAGGAGCGCCTGGAAACGTTCCAAAAACATGTCAGGACTCTCGGCAGAGCCCAAATATATGAAAAAAGTTGACTTTTGAGAAAAGTCCATTTTTGACTTTTTCGTAAGGGGGGTGCTTACGTATTTTTTCAAAATTTCAAAAACGGTCAAAAAACACTTTTGGAACAAGGAGCGCCTGGAAACGTTCCAAAAACATGTCAGGACTCTCGGCAGAGCCCAAATATATGAAAAAAGTTGACTTTTGAGAAAAGTCCATTTTTGACTTTTTCGTAAGGGGGGTGCTTACGTATTTTTTCAAAATTTCAAAAACGGTCAAAAAACACTTTTGGAACAAGGAGCGCCTGGAAACGTTCCAAAAACATGTCAGGACTCTCGGCAGAGCCCAAATATATGAAAAAAGTTGACTTTTGAGAAAAGTCAATTTTTGACTTTTTCGTAAGGGGCGTGCTTACGCATTTTTTCAAAATTTCAAAAACGGTCAAAAAACACTTTTGGAACAAGGAGCGCCTGGAAACGTTCCAAAAACATGTCAGGACTCTCGGCAGAGCCTAAATATGCCAAAAAATTTGACTTCTGAGAAAAGTCAATTTTTGACTTTTTCATAAGGGGGGTGCTTACGCATTTTTTCAAAATTTCAAAAACGGTCAAAAAACACGTTTGGAACAAGGAGCGCCTGGAAACGTTCCAAAAACATGTCAGGACTCTCGGCAGAGCCCAAATATGCTAAAAAAGTTGACTTTTGAGAAAACTCAATTTTTGACTTTTTCGTAAGGGGGGGTGCTTACGCATTTTTTCAAAATTTCAAAAACGGTCAAAAAACACTTTTGGAACAAGGAGCGCCTGGAAACGTTCCAAAAACATGTCAGGACTCTCGGCAGAGCCCAAATATATGAAAAAAGTTGACTTTTGAGAAAAGTCCATTTTTGACTTTTTCGTAAGGGGGGGTGCTTACGCATTTTTTCAAAATTTCAAAAACGGTCAAAAAACACTTTTGGAACAAGGAGCGCCTGGAAACGTTCCAAAAACATGTCAGGACTCTCGGCAAAGCCCAAATATAAGAAAAGGTTTGACTTTTGAGAAAAGTCCATTTTTGACTTTTTCGTAAGGGGGGGTGCTTAAGCATTTTTTCAAAATTTCAAAAACGGTCAAAAAACACTTTTGGGCCTAGGAACGCCTGGAAACGTTCCAAAAACATGTCAGGACTCTCGGCAGAGCCCAAATATGCTAAAAAAGTTGACTTTTGAGAAAAGTCCATTTTTGACTTTTTCGTAAGGGGGGGTGCTTACGCATTTTTTCAAAATTTCAAAAACGCTCAAAAAACACTTTTGGAACAAGGAGCGCCTGGAAACGTTCCAAAAACATGTCAGGACTCTCGGCAGAGCCCAAATATGCTAAAAAAGTTGACTTTTGAGAAAACTCAATTTTTGACTTTTTCGTAAGGGGGGGTCCTTACGCATTTTTTCAAATTTTCAAAAACGGTCAAAAAACACTTTTGGAACAAGGAGCGCCTGGAAATGTTCCAAAAACATGTCAGGACTCTCCACAGAGCCCAAATATGCTAAAAAAGTTGACTTTTGAGAAAACTCAATTTTTGACTTTTTCGTAAGGGGGGTGCTTACGTATTTTTTCAAAATTTCAAAAACGGTCAAAAAACACTTTTGGAACAAGGAGCGCCTGGAAACGTTCCAAAAACATGTCAGGACTCTCGGCAGAGCCCAAATATATGAAAAAAGTTGACTTTTGAGAAAAGTCAATTTTTGACTTTACGTAAGGGGCGTGCTTACGCATTTTTTCAAAATTTCAAAAACGGTCAAAAAACACTTTTGGAACAAGGAGCGCCTGGAAACGTTCCAAAAACATGTCAGGACTCTCGGCAGAGCCTAAATATGCCAAAAAATTTGACTTCTGAGAAAAGTCAATTTTTGACTTTTTCATAAGGGGGGTGCTTACGCATTTTTTCAAAATTTCAAAAACGGTCAAAAAACACGTTTGGAACAAGGAGCGCCTGGAAACGTTCCAAAAACATGTCAGGACTCTCGGCAGAGCCCAAATATGCTAAAAAAGTTGACTTTTGAGAAAACTCAATTTTTGACTTTTTCGTAAGGGGGGGTGCTTACGCATTTTTTCAAAATTTCAAAAACGGTCAAAAAACACTTTTGGAACAAGGAGCGCCTGGAAACGTTCCAAAAACATGTCAGGACTCTCGGCAGAGCCCAAATATATGAAAAAAGTTGACTATTGAGAAAAGTCAATTTTTGACTTTTTCGTAAGGGGGGGTGCTTACGCATTTTTTCAAAATTTCAAAAACGGTCGAAAAACACTTTTGGAACAAGGAGCGCCTGGAAACATTCCAAAAACATGTCAGGACTCCCGGCAGAGCCCAAATATAAGAAAAAAGTTGACTTTTGAGAAAAGTCCATTTTTGACTTTTTCGTAAGGGGGGGTGCTTACGCATTTTTTCAAAATTTCAAAAACGGTCAAAAAACACTTTTGGAACAAGGAGCGCCTGGAAACGTTCCAAAAACATGTCAGGACTCTCGGCAAAGCCCAAATATAAGAAAAGGTTTGACTTTTGAGAAAAGTCCATTTTTGACTTTTTCGTAAGGGGGGGTGCTTAAGCATTTTTTCAAAATTTCAAAAACGGTCAAAAAACACTTTTGGGCCTAGGAGCGCCTGGAAACGTTCCAAAAACATGTCAGGACTCTCGGCAGAGCCTAAATATGCCCAAAAATTTGACTTTTGAGAAAAGTCAATTTTTGACTTTTTCGTAAGGGGGGGTGCTTACGCATTTTTTCAAAATTTCAAAAACGGTCAAAAAACACTTTTGGAACAAGGAGCGCCTGGAAACGTTCCAAAAACATGTCAGGACTCTCGGCAGAGCCCAAATATGCTAAAAAAGTTGACTTTTGAGAAAACTCAATTTTTGACTTTTTCGTAAGGGGGGGTCCTTACGCATTTTTTCAAAATTTCAAAAACGGTCAAAAAACACTTTTGGAACAAGGAGCGCCTGGAAATGTTCCAAAAACATGTCAGGACTCTCCACAGAGCCCAAATATGCTAAAAAAGTTGACTTTTGAGAAAAGTCCATTTTTGACTTTTTCGTAAGGGGGGGTGCTTACGCATTTTTTCAAAATTTCAAAAACGGTCAAAAAACACTTTTGGAACAAAGAGCGCCTGGAAACGTTCCAAAAACATGTCAGGACTCTCGGCAGAGCCCAAATATAAGAAAAAAGTTGACTTTTGAGAAAAGTCAATTTTTGACTTTTTCGTAAGGGGGGGTGCTTACGCATTTTTTCAAAATTTCAAAAACGGTCAAAAAACACTTTTGGAACAAGGAGCGCCTGGAAACGTTCCAAAAACATGTCAGGACTCTCGGCAGAGCCTAAATATGCCCAAAAATTTGACTTTTGAGAAAAGTCAATTTTTGACTTTTTTGTAAGGGGGGGTGCTTACGCATTTTTTCAAAATTTCAAAAACGGTCAAAAAACACTTTTGGGCCTAGGAATGCCTGGAAACGTTCCAAAAACATGTCAGGACTCTCGGCAGAGCCCAAATATGCTAAAAAAGTTGACTTTTGAGAAAAGTCCATTTTTGACTTTTTCGTAAGTGGGGGTGCTTACGCATTCTTTCAAAATTTCAAAAACGGTCAAAAAACACTTTTGGAACAAGGAGCGCCTGGAAACGTTCCAAAAACATGTCAGGACTCTCGGAAGAGCCTAAATATGCCAAAAAATTTGACTTTTGAGAAAAGTCAATTTTTGACTTTTTCGTAAGGGGGGGTGCTTACGCATTTTTTCAAAATTTCAAAAACGGTCTAAAAACACTTTTGGAACAAGGAGCGCCTGGAAACGTTCCAAAAACATGTCAGGACTCTCGGCAGAGCCCAAATATGCTAAAAAACTTGACTTTTGAGAAAAGTCAATTTTTGACTTTTTCGTAAGGGGGGGTCCTTACGCATTCTTTCAAAATTTCAAAAACGGTCAAAAAACACTTTTGGAACAAGGAGCGCCTGGAAACGTTCCAAAAACATGTCAGGACTCTCGGCAGAGCCTAAATATGCCAAAAAATTTGACTTTTGAGAAAAGTCAATTTTTGACTTTTTCGTAAGGGGGGGTGCTTACGCATTTTTTCAAAATTTCAAAAACGGTCAAAAAACACTTTTGGAACAAGGAGCGCCTGGAAACGTTCCAAAAACATGTCAGGACTCTCGGCAGAGCCCAAATATGCTAAAAAAGTTGACTTTTGAGAAAACTCAATTTTTGACTTTTTCGTAAGGGGGGGTCCTTACGCATTTTTTCAAAATTTCAAAAACGGTCAAAAAACACTTTTGGAACAAGGAGCGCCTGGAAATGTCCAAAAACATGTCAGGACTCTCCACAGAGCCCAAATATGCTAAAAAAGTTGACTTTTGAGAAAAGTCCATTTTTGACTTTTTCGTAAGGGGGGGTGCTTACGCATTTTTTCAAAATTTCAAAAACGGTCAAAAAACACTTTTGGAACAAAGAGCGCCTGGAAACGTTCCAAAAACATGTCAGGACTCTCGGCAGAGCCCAAATATAAGAAAAAAGTTGACTTTTGAGAAAAGTCAATTTTTGACTTTTTCGTAAGGGGGGGTGCTTACGCATTTTTTCAAAATTTCAAAAACGGTCAAAAAACACTTTTGGAACAAGGAGCGCCTGGAAACGTTCCAAAAACATGTCAGGACTCTCGGCAGAGCCCAAATATATGAAAAAAGTTGACTTTTGAGAAAAGTCCATTTTTGACTTTTTCGTAAGGGGGGTGCTTACGTATTTTTTCAAAATTTCAAAAACGGTCAAAAAACACTTTTGGAACAAGGAGCGCCTGGAAACGTTCCAAAAACATGTCAGGACTCTCGGCAGAGCCCAAATATATGAAAAAAGTTGACTTTTGAGAAAAGTCAATTTTTGACTTTTTCGTAAGGGGCGTGCTTACGCATTTTTTCAAAATTTCAAAAACGGTCAAAAAACACTTTTGGAACAAGGAGCGCCTTTAAACGGTCCAAAAACATGTCAGGACTCTCGGCAGAGTTCAAATATCCTAAAAAAGTTGACTTTTGAGAAAAGTCAAATTTTGACTTTTTCGTAAGGGGGGGTGCTTACGCATTTTTTCAAAATTTCAAAAACGGTCAAAAAACACTTTTGGAACAAGGAGCGCCTGGAAACGTTCCAAAAACATGTCAGGACTCTCGGCAGAGCCCAAATATATGAAAAAAGTTGACTTTTGAGAAAAGTCAATTTTTGACTTTTTCGTAAGGGGCGTGCTTAAGCATTTTTTCAAAATTTCAAAAACGGTCAAAAAACACTTTTGGAACAAGGAGCGCCTGGAAACGTTCCAAAAACATGTCAGGACTCTCGGCAGAGCCTAAATATGCCAAAAAATTTGACTTCTGAGAAAAGTCAATTTTTGACTTTTTCATAAGGGGGGGTGCTTACGCATTTTTTCAAAATTTCAAAAACGGTCAAAAAACACGTTTGGAACAAGGAGCGCCTGGAAACGTTCCAAAAACATGTCAGGACTCTCGGCAGAGCCCAAATATGCTAAAAAAGTTGACTTTTGAGAAAACTCAATTTTTGACTTTTTCGTAAGGGGGGGTCCTTACGCATTTTTTCAAAATTTCAAAAACGGTCAAAAAACACTTTTGGAACAAGGAGCGCCTGGAAACGTTCCAAAAACATGTCAGGACTCTCGGCAGAGCCCAAATATAAGAAAAAAATTGACTTTTGAGAAAAGTCCATTTTTGACTTTTTCGTAAGGGGGGGTGCTTACGCATTTTTTCAAAATTTCAAAAACGGTCGAAAAACACTTTTGGAACAAGGAGCGCCTGGAAACGTTCCAAAAACATGTCAGGACTCTCGGCAGAGCCCAAATATGCTAAAAAAGTTGACTTTTGAGAAAAGTCCATTTTTGACTTTTTCGTAAGGGGGGGTGCTTACGCATTTTTTCAAAATTTCAAAAACAGTCAACAAACACTTTTGGAACAAGGAGCGCCTGGAAACGTTCCAAAAACATGTCAGGACTCTCGGCAGAGCCCAAATATATGAAAAAAGTTGACTTTTGAGAAAAGTCAATTTTTGACTTTTTCGTAAGGGGGGGTCCTTACGCATTTTTTCAAAATTTCAAAAACGGTCAAAAAACATTTTTGGAATAAGGAGCGCCTGGAAACGTTCCAAAAACATGTCAGGACTCCCGGCAGAGCCCAAATATAAGAAAAAAGTTGACTTTTGAGAAAAGTCCATTTTTGACTTTTTCGTAAGGGGGGGTGCTTACGCATTTTTTCAAAATTTCAAAAACGGTCAAAAAACACTTTTGGAACAAGGAGCGCCTGGAAACGTTCCAAAAACATGTCAGGACTCTCGGCAGAGCCCAAATATAAGAAAAGGTTTGACTTTTGAGAAAAGTCCATTTTTGACTTTTTCGTAAGGGGGGGTGCTTACGCATTTTTTCAAAATTTCAAAAACGGTCAAAAAACACTTTTGGGCCTAGGAACGCCTGGAAACGTTCCAAAAACATGTCAGGACTCTCGGCAGAGCCCAAATATGCTAAAAAAGTTGACTTTTGAGAAAAGTCCATTTTTGACTTTTTCGTAAGGGGGGGTGCTTACGCATTTTTTCAAAATCTCAAAAACGGTCAAAAAACACTTTTGGAACAAGGAGCGCCTGGAAACGTTCCAAAAACATGTCAGGACTCTCGGCAGAGCCCAAATATATGAAAAAAGTTGACTTTTGAGAAAAGTCAATTTTTGACTTTTTCGTAAGGGGGGGTGCTTACGCATTTTTTCAAAATTTCAAAAACGGTCAAAAAACACTTTTGGAACAAGGAGCGCCTGGAAACGTTCCAAAAACATGTTAGGACTCTCGGCAGAGCCCAAATATGCTAAAAAAGTTGACTTTTGAGAAAACTCAATTTTTGACTTTTTCGTAAGGGGGGGTCCTTACGCATTTTTTCAAAATTTCAAAAACGGTCAAAAAACACTTTTGGAACAAGGAGCGCCTGGAAATGTCCAAAAACATGTCAGGACTCTCCACAGAGCCCAAATATGCTAAAAAAGTTGACTTTTGAGAAAAGTCCATTTTTGACTTTTTCGTAAGGGGGGGTACTTACGCATTTTTTCAAAATTTCAAAAACGGTCAAAAAACACTTTTGGAACAAGGAGCGCCTGGAAACGTTCCAAAAACATGTCAGGACTCTCGGCAGAGCCTAAATATGCCAAAAAATTTGACTTTTGAGAAAAGTCAATTTTTGACTTTTTCGTAAGGGGGGGTGCTTACGCATTTTTTCAAAATTTCAAAAACGGTCAAAAAACACTTTTGGAACAAGGAGCGCCTGGAAACGTTCCAAAAACATGTCAGGACTCTCGGCAGAGCCTAAATATGCCCAAAAATTTGACTTTTGAGAAAAGTCAATTTTTGACTTTTTTGTAAGGGGGGGTGCTTACGCATTTTTTCAAAATTTCAAAAACGGTCAAAAAACACTTTTGGAACAAGGAGCGCCTGGAAACGTTCCAAAAACATGTCAGGACTCTCGGCAGAGCCCAAATATAAGAAAAAAGTTGACTTTTGAGAAAAGTCCATTTTTGACTTTTTCGTAAGGGGGGGTGCTTACGCATTTTTTCAAAATTTCAAAAACGGTCAAAAAACACTTTTGGGCCTAGGAATGCCTGGAAACGTTCCAAAAACATGTCAGGACTCTCGGCAGAGCCCAAATATGCTAAAAAAGTTGACTTTTGAGAAAAGTCCATTTTTGACTTTTTCGTAAGGGGGGGTGCTTACGCATTCTTTCAAAATTTCAAAAACGGTCAAAAAACACTTTTGGAACAAGGAGCGCCTGGAAATGTTCCAAAAACATGTCAGGACTCTCCACAGAGCCCAAATATGCTAAAAAAGTCGACTTTTGAGAAAAGTCCATTTTTGACTTTTTCGTAAGGGGGGGTGCTTACGCATTTTTTCAAAATTTCAAAAACGGTCAACAAACACTTTAGGAACAAAGAGCGCCTGGAAACGTTCCAAAAACATGTCAGGACTCTCGGCAGAGCCCAAATATAAGAAAAAAGTTGACTTTTGAGAGAAGTCAATTTTTGACTTTTTCGTAAGGGGGTGTGCTTACGCATTTTTTCAAAATTTCAAAAACGGTCAAAAAACACTTTTGGAACAAGGAGCGCCTGGAAACGTTCCAAAAACATGTCAGGACTCTCGGCAGAGCCCAAATATAAGAAAAGGTTTGACTTTTGAGAAAAGTCCATTTTTGACTTTTTCGTAAGGGGGGGTGCTTACGCATTTTTTCAAAATTTCAAAAACGGTCAAAAAACACTTTTGGGCCTAGGAATGCCTGGAAACGTTCCAAAATCATGTCAGGACTCTCGGCAGAGCCCAAATATGCTAAAAAAGTTGACTTTTGAGAAAAGTCCATTTTTGACTTTTTCGTAAGGGGGGGTGCTTACGCATTTTTTCAAAATTTCAAAAATGGTCAAAAAACACTTTTGGAACATGGAGCGCCTGGAAACGTTCCAAAAACATGTCAGGACTCTCGGCAGAGCCCAAATATAAGACAAAAGCTGACTTTTGAGAAAAGTCCATTTTTGACTTTTTCGTAAGGGGGGGTGCTTACGCATTTTTTCAAAATTTCAAAAACGGTCAAAAAACACTTTTGGAACAAGGAGCGCCTGGAAACGTTCCAAAAACATGTCAGGACTCTCGGCAGAGCCCAAATATAAGACAAAAGCTGATTTTTGAGAAAAGTCGATTTTTGACTTTTTCGTAAGGGGGGGTGCTTACGCATTTTTTCAAAATTTCAAAAACGGTCTAAAAACACTTTTGGAACAAGGAGCGCCTGGAAACGTTCCAAAAACATGTCAGGACTCTCGGCAGAGCCCAAATATGCTAAAAAACTTGACTTTTGAGAAAAGTCAATTTTTGACTTTTTCGTAAGGGGGGGTCCTTACGCATTCTTTCAAAATTTCAAAAACGGTCAAAAAACACTTTTGGAACAAGGAGCGCCTGGAAACGTTCCAAAAACATGTCAGGACTCTCGGCAGAGCCTAAATATGCCAAAAAATTTGAGTTTTGAGAAAAGTCCATTTTTGACTTTTTCGTAAGGGGGGGTGCTTACGCATTTTTTCAAAATTTCAAAAACGGTCAATAAACACTTTTGGAACAAGGAGCGCCTGGAAACGTTCCAAAAACATGTCAGGACTCTCGGCAGAGCCCAAATATGCTAAAAAACTTGACTTTTGAGAAAAGTCAATTTTTGACTTTTTCGTAAGGGGGGGTCCTTACGCATTCTTTCAAAATTTCAAAAACGGTCAAAAAACACTTTTGGAACAAGGAGCGCCTGGAAACGTTCCAAAAACATGTCAGGACTCTCGGCAGAGCCTAAATATGCCAAAAAATTTGACTTTTGAGAAAAGTCAATTTTTGACTTTTTCGTAAGGGGGGGTGCTTACGCATTTTTTCAAAATTTCAAAAACGGTCAAAAAACACTTTTGGAACAAGGAGCGCCTGGAAACGTTCCAAAAACATGTCAGGACTCTCGGCAGAGCCCAAATATGCTAAAAAAGTTGACTTTTGAGAAAACTCAATTTTTGACTTTTTCGTAAGGGGGGGTCCTTACGCATTTTTTCAAAATTTCAAAAACGGTCAAAAAACACTTTTGGAACAAGGAGCGCCTGGAAATGTCCAAAAACATGTCAGGACTCTCCACAGAGCCCAAATATGCTAAAAAAGTTGACTTTTGAGAAAAGTCCATTTTTGACTTTTTCGTAAGGGGGGGTGCTTACGCATTTTTTCAAAATTTCAAAAACGGTCAAAAAACACTTTTGGAACAAAGAGCGCCTGGAAACGTTCCAAAAACATGTCAGGACTCTCGGCAGAGCCCAAATATAAGAAAAAAGTTGACTTTTGAGAAAAGTCAATTTTTGACTTTTTCGTAAGGGGGGGTGCTTACGCATTTTTTCAAAATTTCAAAAACGGTCAAAAAACACTTTTGGAACAAGGAGCGCCTGGAAACGTTCCAAAAACATGTCAGGACTCTCGGCAGAGCCTAAATATGCCCAAAAATTTGACTTTTGAGAAAAGTCAATTTTTGACTTTTTTGTAAGGGGGGGTGCTTACGCATTTTTTCAAAATTTCAAAAACGGTCAAAAAACACTTTTGGAACAAGGAGCGCCTGGAAACGTTCCAAAAACATGTCAGGACTCTCGGCAGAGCCTAAATATGCCAAAAAATTTGACTTTTGAGAAAAGTCAATTTTTGACTTTTTCGTAAGGGGGGGTGCTTACGCATTTTTTCAAAATTTCAAAAACGGTCAAAAAACACTTTTGGAACAAGGAGCGCCTGGAAACGTTCCAAAAACATGTCAGGACTCTCGGCAGAGCCCAAATATGCTAAAAAAGTTGACTTTTGAGAAAAGTCAATTTTTGACTTTTTCGTAAGGGGGGGTCCTTACGCATTTTTTCAAAATTTCAAAAACGGTCAACAAACACTTTAGGAACAAAGAGCGCCTGGAAACGTTCCAAAAACATGTCAGGACTCTCGGCAGAGCCTAAATATGCCCAAAAATTTGACTTTTGAGAAAAGTCAATTTTTGACTTTTTTGTAAGGGGGGGTGCTTACGCATTTTTTCAAAATTTCAAAAACGGTCAAAAAACACTTTTGGGCCTAGGAATGCCTGGAAACGTTCCAAAAACATGTCAGGACTCTCGGCAGAGCCCAAATATGCTAAAAAAGTTGACTTTTGAGAAAAGTCCATTTTTGACTTTTTCGTAAGTGGGGGTGCTTACGCATTCTTTCAAAATTTCAAAAACGGTCAAAAAACACTTTTGGAACAAGGAGCGCCTGGAAACGTTCCAAAAACATGTCAGGACTCTCGGCAGAGCCTAAATATGCCAAAAAATTTGACTTTTGAGAAAAGTCAATTTTTGACTTTTTCGTAAGGGGGGGTGCTTACGCATTTTTTCAAAATTTCAAAAACGGTCTAAAAACACTTTTGGAACAAGGAGCGCCTGGAAACGTTCCAAAAACATGTCAGGACTCTCGGCAGAGCCCAAATATGCTAAAAAACTTGACTTTTGAGAAAAGTCAATTTTTGACTTTTTCGTAAGGGGGGGTCCTTACGCATTCTTTCAAAATTTCAAAAACGGTCAAAAAACACTTTTGGAACAAGGAGCGCCTGGAAACGTTCCAAAAACATGTCAGGACTCTCGGCAGAGCCTAAATATGCCAAAAAATTTGACTTTTGAGAAAAGTCAATTTTTGACTTTTTCGTAAGGGGGGGTGCTTACGCATTTTTTCAAAATTTCAAAAACGGTCAAAAAACACTTTTGGAACAAGGAGCGCCTGGAAACGTTCCAAAAACATGTCAGGACTCTCGGCAGAGCCCAAATATGCTAAAAAAGTTGACTTTTGAGAAAACTCAATTTTTGACTTTTTCGTAAGGGGGGGTCCTTACGCATTTTTTCAAAATTTCAAAAACGGTCAAAAAACACTTTTGGAACAAGGAGCGCCTGGAAATGTCCAAAAACATGTCAGGACTCTCCACAGAGCCCAAATATGCTAAAAAAGTTGACTTTTGAGAAAAGTCCATTTTTGACTTTTTCGTAAGGGGGGGTGCTTACGCATTTTTTCAAAATTTCAAAAACGGTCAAAAAACACTTTTGGAACAAAGAGCGCCTGGAAACGTTCCAAAAACATGTCAGGACTCTCGGCAGAGCCCAAATATAAGAAAAAAGTTGACTTTTGAGAAAAGTCAATTTTTGACTTTTTCGTAAGGGGGGGTGCTTACGCATTTTTTCAAAATTTCAAAAACGGTCAAAAAACACTTTTGGAACAAGGAGCGCCTGGAAACGTTCCAAAAACATGTCAGGACTCTCGGCAGAGCCCAAATATATGAAAAAAGTTGACTTTTGAGAAAAGTCCATTTTTGACTTTTTCGTAAGGGGGGTGCTTACGTATTTTTTCAAAATTTCAAAAACGGTCAAAAAACACTTTTGGAACAAGGAGCGCCTGGAAACGTTCCAAAAACATGTCAGGACTCTCGGCAGAGCCCAAATATATGAAAAAAGTTGACTTTTGAGAAAAGTCAATTTTTGACTTTTTCGTAAGGGGCGTGCTTACGCATTTTTTCAAAATTTCAAAAACGGTCAAAAAACACTTTTGGAACAAGGAGCGCCTTTAAACGGTCCAAAAACATGTCAGGACTCTCGGCAGAGTTCAAATATCCTAAAAAAGTTGACTTTTGAGAAAAGTCAAATTTTGACTTTTTCGTAAGGGGGGGTGCTTACGCATTTTTTCAAAATTTCAAAAACGGTCAAAAAACACTTTTGGAACAAGGAGCGCCTGGAAACGTTCCAAAAACATGTCAGGACTCTCGGCAGAGCCCAAATATATGAAAAAAGTTGACTTTTGAGAAAAGTCAATTTTTGACTTTTTCGTAAGGGGCGTGCTTACGCATTTTTTCAAAATTTCAAAAACGGTCAAAAAACACTTTTGGAACAAGGAGCGCCTGGAAACGTTCCAAAAACATGTCAGGACTCTCGGCAGAGCCTAAATATGCCAAAAAATTTGACTTTTGAGAAAAGTCAATTTTTGACTTTTTTGTAAGGGGGGGTGCTTACGCATTTTTTCAAAATTTCAAAAACGGTCAAAAAACACTTTTGGAACAAGGAGCGCCTGGAAACGTTCCAAAAACATGTCAGGACTCTCGGCAGAGCCTAAATATGCCAAAAAATTTGACTTTTGAGAAAAGTCAATTTTTGACTTTTTCGTAAGGGGGGGTGCTTACGCATTTTTTCAAAATTTCAAAAACGGTCAAAAAACACTTTTGGAACAAGGAGCGCCTGGAAACGTTCCAAAAACATGTCAGGACTCTCGGCAGAGCCCAAATATGCTAAAAAAGTTGACTTTTGAGAAAAGTCCATTTTTGACTTTTTCGTAAGGGGGGGTGCTTACGCATTTTTTCAAAATTTCAAAAATGGTCAAAAAACACTTTTGGAACATGGAGCGCCTGGAAACGTTCCAAAAACATGTCAGGACTCTCGGCAGAGCCCAAATATAAGACAAAAGCTGACTTTTGAGAAAAGTCCATTTTTGACTTTTTCGTAAGGGGGGGTGCTTACGCATTTTTCAAAATTTCAAAAACGGTCAAAAAACACTTTTGGAACAAGGAGCGCCTGGAAACGTTCCAAAAACATGTCAGGACTCTCGGCAGAGCCCAAATATAAGACAAAAGCTGATTTTTGAGAAAAGTCGATTTTTGACTTTTTCGTAAGGGGGGGTGCTTACGCATTTTTTCAAAATTTCAAAAACGGTCTAAAAACACTTTTGGAACAAGGAGCGCCTGGAAACGTTCCAAAAACATGTCAGGACTCTCGGCAGAGCCCAAATATGCTAAAAAACTTGACTTTTGAGAAAAGTCCATTTTTGACTTTTTCGTAAGGGGGGGTCCTTACGCATTCTTTCAAAATTTCAAAAACGGTCAAAAAACACTTTTGGAACAAGGAGCGCCTGGAAACGTTCCAAAAACATGTCAGGACTCTCGGCAGAGCCCAAATATGCTAAAAAAGTTGACTTTTGAGAAAAGTCCATTTTTGACTTTTTCGTAAGGGGGGGTGCTTACGCATTTTTTCAAAATTTCAAAAACAGTCAACAAACACTTTTGGAACAAGGAGCGCCTGGAAACGTTCCAAAAACATGTCAGGACTCTCGGCAGAGCCCAAATATATGAAAAAAGTTGACTTTTGAGAAAAGTCAATTTTTGACTTTTTCGTAAGGGGGGGTCCTTACGCATTTTTTCAAAATTTCAAAAACGGTCAAAAAACATTTTTGGAATAAGGAGCGCCTGGAAACGTTCCAAAAACATGTCAGGACTCCCGGCAGAGCCCAAATATAAGAAAAAAGTTGACTTTTGAGAAAAGTCCATTTTTGACTTTTTCGTAAGGGGGGGTGCTTACGCATTTTTTCAAAATTTCAAAAACGGTCAAAAAACACTTTTGGAACAAGGAGCGCCTGGAAACGTTCCAAAAACATGTCAGGACTCTCGGCAGAGCCCAAATATAAGAAAAGGTTTGACTTTTGAGAAAAGTCCATTTTTGACTTTTTCGTAAGGGGGGGTGCTTACGCATTTTTTCAAAATTTCAAAAACGGTCAAAAAACACTTTTGGGCCTAGGAACGCCTGGAAACGTTCCAAAAACATGTCAGGACTCTCGGCAGAGCCCAAATATGCTAAAAAAGTTGACTTTTGAGAAAAGTCCATTTTTGACTTTTTCGTAAGGGGGGGTGCTTACGCATTTTTTCAAAATCTCAAAAACGGTCAAAAAACACTTTTGGAACAAGGAGCGCCTGGAAACGTTCCAAAAACATGTCAGGACTCTCGGCAGAGCCCAAATATATGAAAAAAGTTGACTTTTGAGAAAAGTCAATTTTTGACTTTTTCGTAAGGGGGGGTGCTTACGCATTTTTTCAAAATTTCAAAAACGGTCAAAAAACACTTTTGGAACAAGGAGCGCCTGGAAACGTTCCAAAAACATGTTAGGACTCTCGGCAGAGCCCAAATATGCTAAAAAAGTTGACTTTTGAGAAAACTCAATTTTTGACTTTTTCGTAAGGGGGGGTCCTTACGCATTTTTTCAAAATTTCAAAAACGGTCAAAAAACACTTTTGGAACAAGGAGCGCCTGGAAATGTCCAAAAACATGTCAGGACTCTCCACAGAGCCCAAATATGCTAAAAAAGTTGACTTTTGAGAAAAGTCCATTTTTGACTTTTTCGTAAGGGGGGGTACTTACGCATTTTTTCAAAATTTCAAAAACGGTCAAAAAACACTTTTGGAACAAGGAGCGCCTGGAAACGTTCCAAAAACATGTCAGGACTCTCGGCAGAGCCTAAATATGCCAAAAAATTTGACTTTTGAGAAAAGTCAATTTTTGACTTTTTCGTAAGGGGGGGTGCTTACGCATTTTTTCAAAATTTCAAAAACGGTCAAAAAACACTTTTGGAACAAGGAGCGCCTGGAAACGTTCCAAAAACATGTCAGGACTCTCGGCAGAGCCTAAATATGCCCAAAAATTTGACTTTTGAGAAAAGTCAATTTTTGACTTTTTTGTAAGGGGGGGTGCTTACGCATTTTTTCAAAATTTCAAAAACGGTCAAAAAACACTTTTGGAACAAGGAGCGCCTGGAAACGTTCCAAAAACATGTCAGGACTCTCGGCAGAGCCCAAATATAAGAAAAAAGTTGACTTTTGAGAAAAGTCCATTTTTGACTTTTTCGTAAGGGGGGGTGCTTACGCATTTTTTCAAAATTTCAAAAACGGTCAAAAAACACTTTTGGGCCTAGGAATGCCTGGAAACGTTCCAAAAACATGTCAGGACTCTCGGCAGAGCCCAAATATGCTAAAAAAGTTGACTTTTGAGAAAAGTCCATTTTTGACTTTTTCGTAAGGGGGGGTGCTTACGCATTCTTTCAAAATTTCAAAAACGGTCAAAAAACACTTTTGGAACAAGGAGCGCCTGGAAATGTTCCAAAAACATGTCAGGACTCTCCACAGAGCCCAAATATGCTAAAAAAGTTGACTTTTGAGAAAAGTCCATTTTTGACTTTTTCGTAAGGGGGGGTGCTTACGCATTTTTTCAAAATTTCAAAAACGGTCAACAAACACTTTAGGAACAAAGAGCGCCTGGAAACGTTCCAAAAACATGTCAGGACTCTCGGCAGAGCCCAAATATAAGAAAAAAGTTGACTTTTGAGAGAAGTCAATTTTTGACTTTTTCGTAAGGGGGTGTGCTTACGCATTTTTTCAAAATTTCAAAAACGGTCAAAAAACACTTTTGGAACAAGGAGCGCCTGGAAACGTTCCAAAAACATGTCAGGACTCTCGGCAGAGCCCAAATATAAGAAAAGGTTTGACTTTTGAGAAAAGTCCATTTTTGACTTTTTCGTAAGGGGGGGTGCTTACGCATTTTTTCAAAATTTCAAAAACGGTCAAAAAACACTTTTGGGCCTAGGAATGCTTGGAAACGTTCCAAAATCATGTCAGGACTCTCGGCAGAGCCCAAATATGCTAAAAAAGTTGACTTTTGAGAAAAGTCCATTTTTGACTTTTTCGTAAGGGGGGGTGCTTACGCATTTTTTCAAAATTTCAAAAATGGTCAAAAAACACTTTTGGAACATGGAGCGCCTGGAAACGTTCCAAAAACATGTCAGGACTCTCGGCAGAGCCCAAATATAAGACAAAAGCTGACTTTTGAGAAAAGTCCATTTTTGACTTTTTCGTAAGGGGGGGTGCTTACGCATTTTTCAAAATTTCAAAAACGGTCAAAAAACACTTTTGGAACAAGGAGCGCCTGGAAACGTTCCAAAAACATGTCAGGACTCTCGGCAGAGCCCAAATATAAGACAAAAGCTGATTTTTGAGAAAAGTCGATTTTTGACTTTTTCGTAAGGGGGGGTGCTTACGCATTTTTTCAAAATTTCAAAAACGGTCTAAAAACACTTTTGGAACAAGGAGCGCCTGGAAACGTTCCAAAAACATGTCAGGACTCTCGGCAGAGCCCAAATATGCTAAAAAACTTGACTTTTGAGAAAAGTCCATTTTTGACTTTTTCGTAAGGGGGGGTCCTTACGCATTCTTTCAAAATTTCAAAAACGGTCAAAAAACACTTTTGGAACAAGGAGCGCCTGGAAACGTTCCAAAAACATGTCAGGACTCTCGGCAGAGCCTAAATATGCCAAAAAATTTGACTTTTGAGAAAAGTCAATTTTTGACTTTTTCGTAAGGGGGGGTGCTTACGCATTTTTTCAAAATTTCAAAAACGGTCAAAAAACACTTTTGGAACAAGGAGCGCCTGGAAACGTTCCAAAAACATGTCAGGACTCTCGGCAGAGCCCAAATATGCTAAAAAAGTTGACTTTTGAGAAAACTCAATTTTTGACTTTTTCGTAAGGGGGGGTCCTTACGCATTTTTTCAAAATTTCAAAAACGGTCAAAAAACACTTTTGGAACAAGGAGCGCCTGGAAATGTCCAAAAACATGTCAGGACTCTCCACAGAGCCCAAATATGCTAAAAAAGTTGACTTTTGAGAAAAGTCCATTTTTGACTTTTTCGTAAGGGGGGGTGCTTACGCATTTTTTCAAAATTTCAAAAACGGTCAAAAAACACTTTTGGAACAAAGAGCGCCTGGAAACGTTCCAAAAACATGTCAGGACTCTCGGCAGAGCCCAAATATAAGAAAAAAGTTGACTTTTGAGAAAAGTCAATTTTTGACTTTTTCGTAAGGGGGGGTGCTTACGCATTTTTTCAAAATTTCAAAAACGGTCAAAAAACACTTTTGGAACAAGGAGCGCCTGGAAACGTTCCAAAAACATGTCAGGACTCTCGGCAGAGCCTAAATATGCCCAAAAATTTGACTTTTGAGAAAAGTCAATTTTTGACTTTTTTGTAAGGGGGGGTGCTTACGCATTTTTTCAAAATTTCAAAAACGGTCAAAAAACACTTTTGGAACAAGGAGCGCCTGGAAACGTTCCAAAAACATGTCAGGACTCTCGGCAGAGCCTAAATATAGCAAAAAATTTGACTTTTGAGAAAAGTCAATTTTTGACTTTTTCGTAAGGGGGGGTGCTTACGCATTTTTTCAAAATTTCAAAAACGGTCAAAAAACACTTTTGGAACAAGGAGCGCCTGGAAACGTTCCAAAAACATGTCAGGACTCTCGGCAGAGCCCAAATATGCTAAAAAAGTTGACTTTTGAGAAAAGTCAATTTTTGACTTTTTCGTAAGGGGGGGTCCTTACGCATTTTTTCAAAATTTCAAAAACGGTCAACAAACACTTTAGGAACAAAGAGCGCCTGGAAACGTTCCAAAAACATGTCAGGACTCTCGGCAGAGCCCAAATATAAGACAAAAGCTGACTTTTGAGAAAAGTCCATTTTTGACTTTTTCGTAAGGGGGGGTGCTTACGCATTTTTTCAAAATTTCAAAAACGGTCAAAAAACACTTTTGGAACAAGGAGCGCCTGGAAACGTTCCAAAAACATGTCAGGACTCTCGGCAGAGCCCAAATATAAGACAAAAGCTGATTTTTGAGAAAAGTCGATTTTTGACTTTTTCGTAAGGGGGGGTGCTTACGCATTTTTTCAAAATTTCAAAAACGGTCTAAAAACACTTTTGGAACAAGGAGCGCCTGGAAACGTTCCAAAAACATGTCAGGACTCTCGGCAGAGCCCAAATATGCTAAAAAACTTGAGTTTTGAGAAAAGTCAATTTTTGACTTTTTCGTAAGGGGGGGTCCTTACGCATTCTTTCAAAATTTCAAAAACGGTCAAAAAACACTTTTGGAACAAGGAGCGCCTGGAAACGTTCCAAAAACATGTCAGGACTCTCGGCAGAGCCTAAATATGCCAAAAAATTTGAGTTTTGAGAAAAGTCAATTTTTGACTTTTTCGTAAGGGGGGGTGCTTACGCATTTTTTCAAAATTTCAAAAACGGTCAAAAAACACTTTTGGAACAAGGAGCGCCTGGAAACGTTCCAAAAACATGTCAGGACTCTCGGCAGAGCCCAAATATGCTAAAAAACTTGACTTTTGAGAAAAGTCAATTTTTGACTTTTTCGTAAGGGGGGGTCCTTACGCATTCTTTCAAAATTTCAAAAACGGTCAAAAAACACTTTTGGAACAAGGAGCGCCTGGAAACGTTCCAAAAACATGTCAGGACTCTCGGCAGAGCCTAAATATGCCAAAAAATTTGACTTTTGAGAAAAGTCAATTTTTGACGTTTTTGTAAGGGGGGGTGCTTACGCATTTTTTCAAAATTTCAAAAACGGTCAAAAAACACTTTTGGAACAAGGAGCGCCTGGAAACGTTCCAAAAACATATCAGGACTCTCGGCAGAGCCCAAATATAAGAAAAAAATTGACTTTTGAGAAAAGTCCATTTTTGACTTTTTCGTAAGGGGGGGTGATTACGCATTTTTTCAAAATTTCAAAAACGGTCAAAAAACACTTTTGGGCCTAGGAATGCCTGGAAACGTTCCAAAAACATGTCAGGACTCTCGGCAGAGCCCAAATATGCTAAAAAAGTTGACTTTTGAGAAAAGTCGATTTTTGACTTTTTCGTAAGGGGGGGTGCTTACGCATTTTTTCAAAATTTCAAAAACGGTCAAAAAACACTTTTGGAACAAGGAGCGCCTGGAAACGTTCCAAAAACATGTCAGGACTCTCGGCAGAGCCCAAATATGCTAAAAAAGTTGACTTTTGAGAAAACTCAATTTTTGACTTTTTCGTAAGGGGGGGTCCTTACGCATTTTTTCAAAATTTCAAAAACGGTCAAAAAACACTTTTGGAACAAGGAGCGCCTGGAAATGTTCCAAAAACATGTCAGGACTCTCCACAGAGCCTCAATATGCTAAAAAAGTTGACTTTTGAGAAAAGTCCATTTTTGACTTTTTCGTAAGGGGGGGTGCTTACGCATTTTTTCAAAATTTCAAAAACGGTCAAAAAACACTTTTGGAACAAAGAGCGCCTGGAAACGTTACAAAATTATGTCAGGACTCTCGGCAGAGCCCAAATATAAGAAAAAAGTTGACTTTTGAGAAAAGTCAATTTTTGACTTTTTCGTAAGGGGGGGTGCTTACGCATTTTTTCAAAATTTCAAAAACGGTCAAAAAACACTTTTGGAACAAGGAGCACCTGGAAACGTTCCAAAAACATGTCAGGACTCTCGGCAGAGCCTAAATATGCCCAAAAATTTGACTTTTGAGAAAAGTCCATTTTTGACTTTTTCGTAAGGGGGGGTGCTTACGCATTTTTTCAAAATTTCAAAAACGGTCAAAAAACACTTTTGGAACAAGGAGCGCCTGGAAACGTTCCAAAAACATGTCAGGACTCCGGCAGAGCCCAAATATAAGACAAAAGCTGATTTTTGAGAAAAGTCGATTTTTGACTTTTTCGTAAGGGGGGGTGCTTACGCATTTTTTCAATATTTCAAAAACGGTCAAAAAACACTTTTGGAACAAGGAGCACCTGGAAATGTTCCAAAAACATGTCAGTACTCTCCACAGAGCCCAAATATGCTAAAAAAGTTGACTTTTGAGAAAAGTCCATTTTTGACTTTTTCGTAAGGGGGGGTGCTTACGCATTTTTTCAAAATTTCAAAAAATGTCAACAAACACTTTAGGAACAAAGAGCGCCTGGAAACGTTCCAAAAACATGTCAGGACTCTCGGCAGAGCCCAAATATAAGAAAAAAGTTGACTTTTGAGAGAAGTCAATTTTTGACTTTTTCGTAAGGGGGTGTGCTTACGCATTTTTTCAAAATTTCAAAAACGGTCAAAAAACACTTTTGGAACAAGGAGCGCCTGGAAACGTTCCAAAAACATGTCAGGACTCTTGGCAGAGCCTAAATATGCCCAAAAATTTGACTTTTGAGAAAAGTCCATTTTTGACTTTTTCGTAAGGGGGGGTGCTTACGCATTTTTTCAAAATTTCAAAAACGGTCAAAAAACACTTTTGGAACAAGGAGCGCCTGGAAACGTTCCAAAAACATGTCAGGACTCTCGGCAGAGCCCAAATATCCTAAAAAAGTTGACTTTTGAGAAAAGTCCATTTTTGACTTTTTCGTAAGGGGGGGTGCTTACGCAATTTTTCAAAATTTCAAAAACGGTCAAAAAACACTTTTGGAACAAGGAGCGCCTGGAAACGTTCCAAAAACATGTCAGGACTCTCGGCAGAGCCCAAATATAAGAAAAGGTTTGACTTTTGAGAAAAGTCCATTTTTGACTTTTTCGTAAGGGGGGGTGCTTACGCATTTTTTCAAAATTTCAAAAACGGTCAAAAAACACTTTTGGGCCTAGGAATGCCTGGAAACGTTCCAAAATCATGTCAGGACTCTCGGCAGAGCCCAAATATGCTAAAAAAGTTGACTTTTGAGAAAAGCCCATTTTTGACTTTTTCGTAAGGGGGGGTGCTTACGCATTTTTTCAAAATTTCAAAAATGGTCAAAAAACACTTTTGGAACAAGGAGCGCCTGGAAACGTTCCAAAAACATGTCAGGACTCTCGGCAGAGCCCAAATATAAGACAAAAGCTGACTTTTGAGAAAAGTCCATTTTTGACTTTTTCGTAAGGGGGGGTGCTTACGCATTTTTTCAAAATTTGAAAAACGGTCAAAAAACACTTTTGGAACAAGGAGCGCCTGGAAATGTCCAAAAACATGTCAGGACTCTCCACAGAGCTCAAATATGCTAAAAAAGTTGACTTTTGAGAAAAGTCCATTTTTGACTTTTTCGTAAGGGGGGGTGCTTACGCATTTTTTCAAAATTTCAAAAACGGTCAAAAAACACTTTTGGAACAAGGAGCGCCTGGAAACGTTCCAAAAACATGTTAGGACTCTCGGCAGAGCCCAAATATAAGAAAAAAGTTGACTTTTGAGAAAAGTCCATTTTTGACTTTTTCGTAAGGGGGGGAGCTTACGCATTTTTTCAAAATTTCAAAAACGGTCAAAAAACACTTTTGGAACAAGGAGCGCCTGGAAACGTTCCAAAAACATGTCAGGACTCTCGGCAGAGCCCAAATATAAGACAAAAGCTGACTTTTGAGAAAAGTCGATTTTTGACTTTTTCGTAAGGGGGGGTGCTTACGCATTCTTTCAAAATTTCAAAAACGGTCAAAAAACACTTTTGGAACAAGGAGCGCCTGGAAACGTTCCAAAAACATGTCAGGACTCTCGGCAGAGCCTAAATATGCCAAAAATTTTGACTTTTGAGAAAAGTCCATTTTTGACTTTTTCGTAAGGGGGGGTGATTACGCATTTTTTCAAAATTTCAAAAACGGTCAAAAAACACTTTTGGGCCTAGGAATGCCTGGAAACGTTCCAAAAACATGTCAGGACTCTCGGCAGAGCCCAAATATGCTAAAAAAGTTGACTTTTGAGAAAAGTCGATTTTTGACTTTTTCGTAAGGGGGGGTGCTTACGCATTTTTTCAAAATTTCAAAAACGGTCAAAAAACACTTTTGGAACAAGGAGCGCCTGGAAACGTTCCAAAAACATGTCAGGACTCTCGGCAGAGCCCAAATATGCTAAAAAAGTTGACTTTTGAGAAAACTCAATTTTTGACTTTTTCGTAAGGGGGGGTCCTTACGCATTTTTTCAAAATTTCAAAAACGGTCAAAAAACACTTTTGGAACAAGGAGCGCCTGGAAATGTTCCAAAAACATGTCAGGACTCTCCACAGAGCCTCAATATGCTAAAAAAGTTGACTTTTGAGAAAAGTCCATTTTTGACTTTTTCGTAAGGGGGGGTGCTTACGCATTTTTTCAAAATTTCAAAAACGGTCAAAAAACACTTTTGGAACAAAGAGCGCCTGGAAACGTTACAAAAACATGTCAGGACTCTCGGCAGAGCCCAAATATAAGAAAAAAGTTGACTTTTGAGAAAAGTCAATTTTTGACTTTTTCGTAAGGGGGGGTGCTTACGCATTTTTTCAAAATTTCAAAAACGGTCAAAAAACACTTTTGGAACAAGGAGCACCTGGAAACGTTCCAAAAACATGTCAGGACTCTCGGCAGAGCCTAAATATGCCCAAAAATTTGACTTTTGAGAAAAGTCCATTTTTGACTTTTTCGTAAGGGGGGGTGCTTACGCATTTTTTCAAAATTTCAAAAACGGTCAAAAAACACTTTTGGAACAAGGAGCGCCTGGAAACGTTCCAAAAACATGTCAGGACTCCGGCAGAGCCCAAATATAAGACAAAAGCTGATTTTTGAGAAAAGTCGATTTTTGACTTTTTCGTAAGGGGGGGTGCTTACGCAATTTTTCAAAATTTCAAAAACGGTCAAAAAACACTTTTGGAACAAGGAGCGCCTGGAAACGTTCCAAAAACATGTCAGGACTCTCGGCAGAGCCCAAATATAAGAAAAGGTTTGACTTTTGAGAAAAGTCCATTTTTGACTTTTTCGTAAGGGGGGGTGCTTACGCATTTTTTCAAAATTTCAAAAACGGTCAAAAAACACTTTTGGGCCTAGGAACGCCTGGAAACGTTCCAAAAACATGTCAGGACTCTCGGCAGAGCCCAAATATGCTAAAAAAGTTGACTTTTGAGAAAAGTCCATTTTTGACTTTTTCGTAAGGGGGGGTGCTTACGCATTTTTTCAAAATTTCAAAAACGGTCAAAAAACACTTTTGGAACAAGGAGCGCCTGGAAACGTTCCAAAAACATGTCAGGACTCTCGGCAGAGCCCAAATATAAGACAAAAGCTGATTTTTGAGAAAAGTCGATTTTTGACTTTTTCGTAAGGGGGGGTCCTTACGCATTCTTTCAAAATTTCAAAAACGGTCAAAAAACACTTTTGGAACAAGGAGCGCCTGGAAACGTTCCAAAAACATGTCAGGACTCTCGGCAGAGCCTAAATATGCCAAAAAATTTGACTTTTGAGAAAAGTCAATTTTTGACTTTTTCGTAAGGGGGGGTGCTTACGCATTTTTTCAAAATTTCAAAAACGATCAAAAAACACTTTTGGAACAAGGAGCGCCTGGAAACGTTCCAAAAACATGTCAGGACTCTCGGCAGAGCCCAAATATGCTAAAAAAGTTGACTTTTGAGAAAACTCAATTTTTGACTTTTTCGTAAGGGGGGGTCCTTACGCATTTTTTCAAAATTTGAAAAACGGTCAAAAAACACTTTTGGAACAAGGAGCGCCTGGAAATGTCCAAAAACATGTCAGGACTCTCCACAGAGCCCAAATATGCTAAAAAAGTTGACTTTTGAGAAAAGTCCATTTTTGACTTTTTCGTAAGGGGGGGTGCTTACGCATTTTTTCAAAATTTCAAAAACGGTCAAAAAACACTTTTGGAACAAAGAGCGCCTGGAAACGTTCCAAAAACATGTCAGGACTCTCGGCAGAGCCCAAATATAAGAAAAAAGTTGACTTTTGAGAAAAGTCAATTTTTGACTTTTTCGTAAGGGGGGGTGCTTACGCATTTTTTCAAAATTTCAAAAACGGTCAAAAAACACTTTTGGAACAAGGAGCGCCTGGAAACGTTCCAAAAACATGTCAGGACTCTCGGCAGAGCCTAAATATGCCCAAAAATTTGACTTTTGAGAAAAGTCAATTTTTGACTTTTTTGTAAGGGGGTTGCTTACGCATTTTTTCAAAATTTCAAAAACGGTCAAAAAACACTTTTGGAACAAAGAGCGCCTGGAAACGTTCCAAAAACATGTCAGGACTCTCGGCAGAGCCCAAATATAAGAAAAAAGTTGACTTTTGAGAAAAGTCCATTTTTGACTTTTTCGTAAGGGGGGGAGCTTACGCATTTTTTCAAAATTTCAAAAACGGTCAAAAAACACTTTTGGAACAAGGAGCGCCTGGAAACGTTCCAAAAACATGTCAGGACTCTCGGCAGAGCCCAAATATAAGACAAAAGCTGACTTTTGAGAAAAGTCGATTTTTGACTTTTTCGTAAGGGGGGGTGCTTACGCATTCTTTCAAAATTTCAAAAACGGTCAAAAAACACTTTTGGAACAAGGAGCGCCTGGAAACGTTCCAAAAACATGTCAGGACTCTCGGCAGAGCCTAAATATGCCAAAAATTTTGACTTTTGAGAAAAGTCAATTTTTGACGTTTTTGTAAGGGGGGGTGCTTACGCATTTTTTCAAAATTTCAAAAACGGTCAAAAAACACTTTTGGAACAAGGAGCGCCTGGAAACGTTCCAAAAACATGTCAGGACTCTCGGCAGAGCCCAAATATAAGACAAAAGCTGATTTTTGAGAAAAGTCGATTTTTGACTTTTTCGTAAGGGGGGGTCCTTACGCATTCTTTCAAAATTTCAAAAACGGTCAAAAAACACTTTTGGAACAAGGAGCGCCTGGAAACGTTCCAAAAACATGTCAGGACTCTCGGCAGAGCCTAAATATGCCAAAAAATTTGACTTTTGAGAAAAGTCAATTTTTGACTTTTTCGTAAGGGGGGGTGCTTACGCATTTTTTCAAAATTTCAAAAACGATCAAAAAACACTTTTGGAACAAGGAGCGCCTGGAAACGTTCCAAAAACATGTCAGGACTCTCGGCAGAGCCCAAATATGCTAAAAAAGTTGACTTTTGAGAAAACTCAATTTTTGACTTTTTCGTAAGGGGGGGTCCTTACGCATTTTTTCAAAATTTGAAAAACGGTCAAAAAACACTTTTGGAACAAGGAGCGCCTGGAAATGTCCAAAAACATGTCAGGACTCTCCACAGAGCCCAAATATGCTAAAAAAGTTGACTTTTGAGAAAAGTCCATTTTTGACTTTTTCGTAAGGGGGGGTGCTTACGCATTTTTTCAAAATTTCAAAAACGGTCAAAAAACACTTTTGGAACAAAGAGCGCCTGGAAACGTTCCAAAAACATGTCAGGACTCTCGGCAGAGCCCAAATATAAGAAAAAAGTTGACTTTTGAGAAAAGTCAATTTTTGACTTTTTTGTAAGGGGGGGTGCTTACGCATTTTTTCAAAATTTCAAAAACGGTCAAAAAATACTTTTGGAACAAGGAGCGCCTGGAAACGTTCCAAAAACATGTCAGGACTCTCGGCAGAGCCCAAATATAAGAAAAAAGTTGACTTTTGAGAAAAGTCCATTTTTGACTTTTTCGTAAGGGGGGGAGCTTACGCATTTTTTCAAAATTTCAAAAACGGTCAAAAAACACTTTTGGAACAAGGAGCGCCTGGAAACGTTCCAAAAACATGTCAGGACTCTCGGCAGAGCCCAAATATAAGACAAAAGCTGACTTTTGAGAAAAGTCGATTTTTGACTTTTTCGTAAGGGGGGGTGCTTACGCATTCTTTCAAAATTTCAAAAACGGTCAAAAAACACTTTTGGAACAAGGAGCGCCTGGAAACGTTCCAAAAACATGTCAGGACTCTCGGCAGAGCCTAAATATGCCAAAAATTTTGACTTTTGAGAAAAGTCCATTTTTGACTTTTTCGTAAGGGGGGGTGATTACGCATTTTTTCAAAATTTCAAAAACGGTCAAAAAACACTTTTGGGCCTAGGAATGCCTGGAAACGTTCCAAAAACATGTCAGGACTCTCGGCAGAGCCTAAATATGCCAAAAATTTTGACTTTTGAGAAAAGTCCATTTTTGACTTTTTCGTAAGGGGGGGTGATTACGCATTTTTTCAAAATTTCAAAAACGGTCAAAAAACACTTTTGGGCCTAGGAATGCCTGGAAACGTTCCAAAAACATGTCAGGACTCTCCACAGAGCCCAAATATGCTAAAAAAGTTGACTTTTGAGAAAAGTCCATTTTTGACTTTTTCGTAAGGGGGGGTGCTTACGCATTTTTTCAAAATTTCAAAAACGGTCAAAAAACACTTTTGGAACAAAGAGCGCCTGGAAACGTTCCAAAAACATGTCAGGACTCTCGGCAGAGCCTAAATATGCCCAAAAATTTGACTTTTGAGAAAAGTCAATTTTTGACGTTTTTGTAAGGGGGGGTGCTTACGCATTTTTTCAAAATTTCAAAAACGGTCAAAAAACACTTTTGGAACAAGGAGCGCCTGGAAACGTTCCAAAAACATGTCAGGACTCTCGGCAGAGCCCAAATATAAGAAAAAAGTTGACTTTTGAGAAAAGTCCATTTTTGACTTTTTCGTAAGGGGGGGTGCTTACGCATTTTTTCAAAATTTCAAAAACGGTCAAAAAACACTTTTGGGCCTAGGAATGCCTGGAAACGTTCCAAAAACATGTCAGGACTCTCGGCAGAGCCCAAATATGCTAAAAAAGTTGACTTTTGAGAAAAGTCGATTTTTGACTTTTTCGTAAGGGGGGTGCTTACGCATTTTTTCAAAATTTCAAAAACGGTCAAAAAACACTTTTGGGCCTAGGAACGCCTGGAAACGTTCCAAAAAAATGTCAGGACTCTCGGCAGAGCCCAAATATGCTAAAAAAGTTGACTTTTGAGAAAAGTCCATTTTTGACTTTTTCGTAAGGGGGGGTCCTTACGCATTTTTTCAAAATTTCAAAAACGGTCAAAAAACACTTTTGGAACAAGGAGCGCCTGGAAATGTTCCAAAAACATGTCAGGACTCTCCACAGAGCCCCAATATGCTAAAAAAGTTGACTTTTGAGAAAAGTCCATTTTTGACTTTTTCGTAAGGGGGGGTGCTTACGCATTTTTTCAAAATTTCAAAAACGGTCAAAAAACACTTTTGGAACAAAGAGCGCCTGGAAACGTTCCAAAAACATGTCAGGACTCTCGGCAGAGCCCAAATATAAGAAAAAAGTTGACTTTTGAGAAAAGTCAATTTTTGACTTTTTCGTAAGGGGGGGTGCTTACGCATTTTTTCAAAATTTCAAAAACGGTCAAAAAACACTTTTGGAACAAGGAGCGCCTGGAAACGTTCCAAAAACATGTCAGGACTCTCGGCAGAGCCTAAATATGCCCAAAAATTTGACTTTTGAGAAAAGTCAATTTTTGACTTTTTCGTAAGGGGGGGTGCTTACGCATTTTTTCAAAATTTCAAAAACGGTCAAAAAAAACTTTTGGAACAAGGAGCGCCTGGAAACGTTCCAAAAACATGTCAGGACTCTCGGCAGAGCCCAAATATGCTAAAAAAGTTGATTTATGAGAAAACTCAATTTTTGACTTTTTCGTAAGGGGGGGTCCTTACGCATTTTTTCAAAATTTCAAAAACGGTCAAAAAACACTTTTGGAAGAAGGAGCGCCTGGAAATGTCCAAAAACATGTCAGGACTCTCCACAGAGCCCAAATATGCTAAAAAAGTTGACTTTTGAGAAAAGTCCATTTTTGACTTTTTCGTAAGGGGGGGTGCTTACGCATTTTTTCAAAATTTCAAAAACGGTCAAAAAACACTTTTGGAACAAGGAGCGCCTGGAAACGTTCCAAAAACATGTCAGGACTCTCGGCAGAGCCCAAATATAAGACAAAAGCTGACTTTTGAGAAAAGTCGATTTTTGACTTTTTCGTAAGGGGGGGTGCTTACGCATTTTTTCAAAATTTCAAAAACGGTCAAAAAACACTTTTGGAACAAGGAGCGCCTGGAAACGTTCCAAAAACATGTCAGGACTCTCGGCAGAGCCCAAATATAAGAAAAAAGTTGACTTTTGAGAAAAGTCCATTTTTGACTTTTTCGTAACGGGGGGTGCTTACGCATTTTTTCAAAATTTCAAAAACGGTCAAAAAACACTTTTGGAACAAGGAGCGCCTGGAAACGTTCCAAAAACATGTCAGGACTCTCGGCAGAGCCCAAATATGCTAAAAAAGTTGACTTTTGAGAAAAGTCAATTTTTGACTTTTTCGTAAGGGGGGGTGCTTACGCATTTTTTCAAAATTTCAAAAACGGTCAAAAAACACTTTTGGAACAAGGAGCGCCTGGAAACGTTCCAAAAACATGTCAGGACTCTCGGCAGAGCCCAAATATAAGAAAAAAGTTGACTTTTGAGAAAAGTCAAATTTTGACTTTTTCGTAAGGGGGGGTGCTTACGCATTTTTTCAAAATTTCAAAAACGGTCAAAAAACACTTTTGGAACAAGGAGCGCCTGGAAACGTTCCAAAAACATGTCAGGACTCTCGGCAGAGCCCAAATATAAGACAAAAGCTGACTTTTGAGAAAAGTCGATTTTTGACTTTTTCGTAAGGGGGGGTCCTTACGCATTCTTTCAAAATTTCAAAAACGGTCAAAAAACACTTTTGGAACAAGGAGCGCCTGGAAACGTTCCAAAAACATGTCAGGACTCTCGGCAGAGCCTAAATATGCCAAAAAATTTGAATTTTGAGAAAAGTCAATTTTTGACTTTTTCGTAAGGGGGGGTGCTGACGCATTTTTTCAAAATTTCAAAAGCGGTCAAAAAACACTTTTGGAATAAGAGGCGCCTGGAAATGTTCCAAAAACATGTCAGGACTCTCGGCAGAGCCCAAATATGCTAAAAAAGTTGACTTTTGAGAAAACTCAATTTTTGACTTTTTCGTAAGGGGGGGGTCCTTACGCATTTTTTCAAAATTTCAAAAACGGTCAAAAAACACTTTTGGAACAAGGAGCGCCTGGAAATGTTCCAAAAACATGTCAGGACTCTCCACAGAGCCCAAATATGCTAAAAAAGTTGACTTTTGAGAAAACTCAATTTTTGACTTTTTCGTAAGGGGGGGAGCTTACGCATTTTTTCAAAATTTCAAAAACGGTCAAAAAACACTTTTGGAACAAGGAGCGCCTGGAAACGTTCCAAAAACATGTCAGGACTCTCGGCAGAGCCCAAATATAAGAAAAGGTTTGACTTTTGAGAAAAGTCCATTTTTGACTTTTTCGTAAGGGGGGGTGCTTACGCATTTTTTCAAAATTTCAAAAACGGTCAAAAAACACTTTTGGGCCTAGGAACGCCTGGAAACGTTCCAAAAAAATGTCAGGACTCTCGGCAGAGCCCAAATATGCTAAAAAAGTTGACTTTTGAGAAAACTCAATTTTTGACTTTTTCGTAAGGGGGGGTCCTTACGCATTTTTTCAAAATTTCAAAAACGGTCAAAAAACACTTTTGGAACAAGGAACGCCTGGAAACGTTCCAAAAACATGTCAGGACTCTCGGCAGAGCCCAAATATAAGAAAAGGTTTGACTTTTGAGAAAAGTCCATTATTGACTTTTTCGTAAGGGGGGGTGCTTACGCATTTTTTCAAAATTTCAAAAACGGTCAAAAAACACTTTTGGGCCTAGGAACGCCTGGAAACGTTCCAAAAAAATGTCAGGACTCTCGGCAGAGCCCAAATATGCTAAAAAAGTTGACTTTTGAGAAAAGTCCATTTTTGACTTTTTCGTAAGGGGGGGTGCTTACGCATTTTTTCAAAATTTCAAAAACGGTCAAAAAACACTTTTGGAACAAGGAGCGCCTGGAAACGTTCCAAAAACATGTCAGTACTCTCGGCAGAGCCCAAATATAAGAAAAAAGTTGACTTTTGAGAAAAGTCAATTTTTGACTTTTTCGTAAGGGGGGGTGCTTACGCATTTTTTCAAAATTTCAAAAACGGTCAAAAAACACTTTTGGAACAAGGAGCGCCTGGAAACGTTCCAAAAACATGTCAGGACTCTCGGCAGAGCCCAAATATAAGAAAAAAGCTGACTTTTGAGAAAAGTCGATTTTTGACTTTTTCGTAAGGGGGGGTGCTTACACATTCTTTCAAAATTTCAAAAACGGTCAAAAAACACTTTTGGAACAAGGAGCGCCTGGAAACGTTCCAAAAACATGTCAGGACTCTCGGCAGAGCCCAAATATAAGACAAAAGCTGACTTTTGAGAAAAGTCGATTTTTGACTTTTTCGTAAGGGGGGGTCCTTACGCATTCTTTCAAAATTTCAAAAACGGTCAAAAAACACTTTTGGAACAAGGAGCGCCTGGAAACGTTCCAAAAACATGTCAGGACTCTCGGCAGAGCCTAAATATGCCAAAAAATTTGACTTTTGAGAAAAGTCAATTTTTGACTTTTTCGTAAGGGGGGGTGCTGACGCATTTTTTCAAAATTTCAAAAGCGGTCAAAAAACACTTTTGGAATAAGAGGCGCCTGGAAACGTTCCAAAAACATGTCAGGACTCTCGGCAGAGCCCAAATATGCTAAAAAAGTTGACTTTTGAGAAAACTCAATTTTTGACTTTTTCGTAAGGGGGGGTCCTTACGCATTTTTTCAAAATTTCAAAAACGGTCAAAAAACACTTTTGGAACAAGGAGCGCCTGGAAATGTTCCAAAAACATGTCAGGACTCTCCACAGAGCCCAAATATGCTAAAAAAGTTGACTTTTGAGAAAACTCAATTTTTGACTTTTTCGTAAGGGGGGGAGCTTACGCATTTTTTCAAAATTTCAAAAACGGTCAAAAAACACTTTTGGAACAAGGAGCGCCTGGAAACGTTCCAAAAACATGTCAGGACTCTCGGCAGAGCCCAAATATAAGAAAAGGTTTGACTTTTGAGAAAAGTCCATTATTGACTTTTTCGTAAGGGGGGGTGCTTACGCATTTTTTCAAAATTTCAAAAACGGTCAAAAAACACTTTTGGGCCTAGGAACGCCTGGAAACGTTCCAAAAAAATGTCAGGACTCTCGGCAGAGCCCAAATATGCTAAAAAAGTTGACTTTTGAGAAAAGTCCATTTTTGACTTTTTCGTAAGGGGGGGTGCTTACGCATTTTTTCAAAATTTCAAAAACGGTCAAAAAACACTTTTGGAACAAGGAGCGCCTGGAAACGTTCCAAAAACATGTCAGGACTCTCGGCAGAGCCCAAATATAAGAAAAAAGTGGACTTTTGAGAAAAGTCAAATTTTGACTTTTTCGTAAGGGGGGGTGCTTACGCATTTTTTCAAAATTTCAAAAACGGTCAAAAAACACTTTTGGAACAAGGAGCGCCTGGAAACGTTCCAAAAACATGTCAGGACTCTCGGCAGAGCCCAAATATATGAAAAAAGTTGACTTTTGAGAAAAGTCAATTTTTGACTTTTTCGTAAGGGGGGTGCTTACGCATTTTTTCAAAATTTCAAAAACGGTCAAAAAACACGTTTGGAACAAGGAGCGCCTGGAAACGTTCCAAAAACATGTCAGGACTCTCGGCAGAGCCCAAATATGCTAAAAAAGTTGACTTTTGAGAAAACTCAATTTTTGACTTTTTCGTAAGGGGGGGTCCTTACGCATTTTTTCAAAATTTCAAAAACGGTCAAAAAACACTTTTGGAACAAGGAGCGCCTGGAAACGTTCCAAAAACATGTCAGGACTCTCGGCAGAGCCCAAATATAAGAAAAAAGTTGACTTTTGAGAAAAGTCCATTTTTGACTTTTTCGTAAGGGGGGGTGCTTACGCATTTTTTCAAAATTTCAAAAACGGTCAAAAAACACTTTTGGAACAAGGAGCGCCTGGAAACGTTCCAAAAACATGTCAGGACTCTCGGCAGAGCCCAAATATGCTAAAAAAGTTGACTTTTGAGAAAAATCAATTTTTGACTTTTTCGTAAGGGGGGGTGCTTACGCATTTTTTCAAAATTTCAAAAACGGTCAAAAAACACTTTTGGAACAAGGAGCGCCTGGAAATGTTCCAAAAACATGTCAGGACTCTCCACAGAGCCCAAATATGCTAAAAAATTTGACTTTTGAGAAAAGTCCATTTTTGACTTTTTCGTAAGGGGGGGTGCTTACGCATTTTTTCAAAATTTCAAAAACGGTCAAAAAACACTTTTGGAACAAGGAGCGCCTGGAAACGTTCCAAAAACATGTCAGGACTCTCGGCAGAGCCCAAATATGCTAAAAAAGTTGACTTTTGAGAAAACTCAATTTTTGACTTTTTCGTAAGGGGGGGTGCTTACGCATTTTTTCAAAATTTCAAAAACGGTCAAAAAACACTTTTGGAACAAGGAGCGCCTGGAAACGTTCCAAAAACATGTCAGGACTCTCCGCAGAGCCCAAATATGCTAAAAAAGTTGACTTTTGAGAAAACTCAATTTTTGACTTTTTCGTAAGGGGGGGTCCTTAAGCATTTTTTCAAAATTTCAAAAACGGTCAAAAAACACTTTTGGAACAAGGAGCGCCTGGAAACGTTCCAAAAACATGTCAGGACTCTCGGCAGAGCCCAAATATAAGAAAAAAGTTGACTTTTGAGAAAAGTCAATTTTTGACTTTTTCGTAAGGGGGGGTGCTTACGCATTTTTTCAAAATTTCAAAAACGGTCAAAAAACACTTTTGGAACAAGGAGCGCCTGGAAACGTTCCAAAAACATGTCAGGACTCTCGGCAGAGCCCAAATATAAGAAAAAAGTTGACTTTTGAGAAAAGTCAAATTTTGACTTTTTCGTAAGGGGGGGTGCTTACGCATTTTTTCAAAATTTCAAAAACGGTCAAAAAACACTTTTAGAACAAGGAGCGCCTGGAAACATTCCAAAAACATGTCAGGACTCTCGGCAGAGCCCAAATATGCTATAAAAGTTGACTTTTGAGAAAAGTCCATTTTTGACTTTTTCGTAAGGGGGGGTGCTTACGCATTTTTTCAAAATTTCAAAAACGGTCAAAAAACACTTTTGGGCCTAGGAACGCCTGGAAACGTTCCAAAAAAATGTCAGGACTCTCGGCAGAGCCCAAATATGCTAAAAAAGTTGACTTTTGAGAAAACTCAATTTTTGACTTTTTCGTAAGGGGGGGTCCTTACGCATTTTTTCAAAATTTCAAAAACGGTCAAAAAACACTTTTGGAACAAGGAGCGCCTGGAAACGTTCCAAAAACATGTTAGGACTCTCGGCAGAGCCCAAATATGCTAAAAAAGTTGACTTTTGAGAAAACTCAATTTTTGACTTTTTCGTAAGGGGGGGTCCTTACGCATTTTTTCAAAATTTCAAAAACGGTCAAAAAACACTTTTGGAACAAGGAGCGCCTGGAAACGTTCCAAAAAAATGTCAGGACTCTCGGCAGAGCCAAAATATAAGAAAAAAGTTGACTTTTGAGAAAAGTCCATTTTTGACTTTTTCGTAAGGGGGGGTGCTTACGCATTTTTTCAAAATTTCAAAAACGGTCAAAAAACACTTTTGGAACAAGGAGCGCCTGGAAACGTTCCAAAAACATGTCAGGACTCTCGGCAGAGCCCAAATATAAGAAAAGGTTTGACTTTTGAGAAAAGTCCATTTTTGACTTTTTCGTAAGGGGGGGTGCTTACGCATTTTTTCAAAATTTCAAAAACGGTCAAAAAACACTTTTGGGCCTAGGAACGCCTGGAAACGTTCCAAAAAAATGTCAGGACTCTCGGCAGAGCCCAAATATGCTAAAAAAGTTGACTTTTGAGAAAAGTCCATTTTTGACTTTTTCGTAAGGGGGGGTGCTTACGCATTTTTTCAAAATTTCAAAAACGGTCAAAAAACACTTTTGGAACAAGGAGCGCCTGGAAACGTTCCAAAAACATGTCAGTACTCTCGGCAGAGCCCAAATATAAGAAAAAAGTTGACTTTTGAGAAAACTCAATTTTTGACTTTTTCGTAAGGGGGGGGTCCTTACGCATTTTTTCAAAATTTCAAAAACGGTCAAAAAACACTTTTGGAACAAGGAGCGCCTGGAAATGTTCCAAAAACATGTCAGGACTCTCCACAGAGCCCAAATATGCTAAAAAAGTTGACTTTTGAGAAAACTCAATTTTTGACTTTTTCGTAAGGGGGGGAGCTTACGCATTTTTTCAAAATTTCAAAAACGGTCAAAAAACACTTTTGGAACAAGGAGCGCCTGGAAACGTTCCAAAAACATGCCAGGACTCTCGGCAGAGCCCAAATATAAGAAAAGGTTTGACTTTTGAGAAAAGTCCATTTTTGACTTTTTCGTAAGGGGGGGTGCTTACGCATTTTTTCAAAATTTCAAAAACGGTCAAAAAACACTTTTGGGCCTAGGAACGCCTGGAAACGTTCCAAAAAAATGTCAGGACTCTCGGCAGAGCCCAAATATGCTAAAAAAGTTGACTTTTGAGAAAACTCAATTTTTGACTTTTTCGTAAGGGGGGGTCCTTACGCATTTTTTCAAAATTTCAAAAACGGTCAAAAAACACTTTTGGAACAAGGAGCGCCTGGAAACGTTCCAAAAACATGTCAGGACTCTCGGCAGAGCCCAAATATAAGAAAAGGTTTGACTTTTGAGAAAAGTCCATTATTGACTTTTTCGTAAGGGGGGGTGCTTACGCATTTTTTCAAAATTTCAAAAACGGTCAAAAAACACTTTTGGGCCTAGGAACGCCTGGAAACGTTCCAAAAAAATGTCAGGACTCTCGGCAGAGCCCAAATATGCTAAAAAAGTTGACTTTTGAGAAAAGTCCATTTTTGACTTTTTCGTAAGGGGGGGTGCTTACGCATTTTTTCAAAATTTCAAAAACGGTCAAAAAACACTTTTGGAACAAGGAGCGCCTGGAAACGTTCCAAAAACATGTCAGTACTCTCGGCAGAGCCCAAATATAAGAAAAAAGTTGACTTTTGAGAAAAGTCAATTTTTGACTTTTTCGTAAGGGGGGGTGCTTACGCATTTTTTCAAAATTTCAAAAACGGTCAAAAAACACTTTTGGAACAAGGAGCGCCTGGAAACGTTCCAAAAACATGTCAGGACTCTCGGCAGAGCCCAAATATAAGAAAAAAGTGGACTTTTGAGAAAAGTCAAATTTTGACTTTTTCGTAAGGGGGGGTGCTTACGCATTTTTTCAAAATTTCAAAAACGGTCAAAAAACACTTTTGGAACAAGGAGCGCCTGGAAACGTTCCAAAAACATGTCAGGACTCTCGGCAGAGCCCAAATATATGAAAAAAGTTGACTTTTGAGAAAAGTCAATTTTTGACTTTTTCGTAAGGGGGGTGCTTACGCATTTTTTCAAAATTTCAAAAACGGTCAAAAAACACTTTTGGAACAAGGAGCGCCTGGAAACGTTCCAAAAACATGTCAGGACTCTCGGCAGAGCCTAAATATGCCAAAAAATTTGACTTTTGAGAAAAGTCAATTTTTGACTTTTCGTAAGGGGGGGTGCTTACACATTTTTTCAAAATTTCAAAAACGGTCAAAAAACACGTTTGGAACAAGGAGCGCCTGGAAACGTTCCAAAAACATGTCAGGACTCTCGGCAGAGCCCAAATATGCTAAAAAAGTTGACTTTTGAGATAACTCAATTTTTGACTTTTTCGTAAGGGGGGGTCCTTACGCATTTTTTCAAAATTTCAAAAACGGTCAAAAAACACTTTTGGAACAAGGAGCGCCTGGAAATGTTCCAAAAACATGTCAGGACTCTCCACAGAGCCCAAATATGCTAAAAAATTTGACTTTTGAGAAAAGTCCATTTTTGACTTTTTCGTAAGGGGGGGTGCTTACGCATTTTTTCAAAATTTCAAAAACGGTCAAAAAACACTTTTGGAACAAGGAGCGCCTGGAAACGTTCCAAAAACATGTTAGGACTCTCGGCAGAGCCCAAATATGCTAAAAAAGTTGACTTTTGAGAAAACTCAATTTTTGACTTTTTCGTAAGGGGGGGTCCTTACGCATTTTTTCAAAATTTCAAAAACGGTCAAAAAACACTTTTGGAACAAGGAGCGCCTGGAAACGTTCCAAAAAAATGTCAGGACTCTCGGCAGAGCCAAAATATAAGAAAAAAGTTGACTTTTGAGAAAAGTCCATTTTTGACTTTTTCGTAAGGGGGGGTGCTTACGCATTTTTTCAAAATTTCAAAAACGGTCAAAAAACACTTTTGGAACAAGGAGCGCCTGGAAACGTTCCAAAAACATGTCAGGACTCTCGGCAGAGCCCAAATATAAGAAAAGGTTTGACTTTTGAGAAAAGTCCATTTTTGACTTTTTCGTAAGGGGGGGTGCTTACGCATTTTTTCAAAATTTGAAAAACGGTCAAAAAACACTTTTGGAACAAGGAGCGCCTGGAAACGTTCCAAAAACGTCAGGACTCTCGGCAGAGCCCAAATATAAGAAAAGGTTTGACTTTTGAGAAAAGTCCATTTTTGACTTTTTCGTAAGGGGGGGTGCTTACGCATTTTTTCAAAATTTCAAAAACGGTCAAAAAACACTTTTGGGCCTAGGAACGCCTGGAAACGTTCCAAAAAAATGTCAGGACTCTCGGCAGAGCCCAAATATGTTAAAAAAGTTGACTTTTGAGAAAAGTCCATTTTTGACTTTTTCGTAAGGGGGGGTGCTTACGCATTTTTTCAAAATTTCAAAAACGGTCAAAAAACACTTTTGGAACAAGGAGCGCCTGGAAACGTTCCAAAAACATGTCAGTACTCTCGGCAGAGCCCAAATATAAGAAAAAAGTAGACTTTTGAGAAAAGTCAATTTTTGACTTTTTCGTAAGGGGGGGTGCTTACGCATTTTTTCAAAATGTCAAAAACGGTCAAAAAACACTTTTGGAACAAGGAGCGCCTGGAAACGTTCCAAAAACATGTCAGGACTCTCGGCAGAGCCCAAATATAAGAAAAAAGTGGACTTTTGAGAAAAGTCAAATTTTGACTTTTTCGTAAGGGGGGGTGCTTACGCATTTTTTCAAAATTTCAAAAACGGTCAAAAAACACTTTTGGAACAAGGAGCGCCTGGAAACGTTCCAAAAACATGTCAGGACTCTCGGCAGAGCCCAAATATATGAAAAAAGTTTACTTTTGAGAAAAGTCAATTTTTGACTTTTTCGTAAAGGGGGGTGCTTACGCATTTTTTCAAAATTTCAAAAACGGTCAAAAAACACTTTTGGAACAAGGAGCGCCTGGAAACGTTCCAAAAACATGTCAGGACTCTCGGCAGAGCCTAAATATGCCAAAAAATTTGACTTTTGAGAAAAGTCAATTTTTGACTTTTTCGTAAGGGGGGGTGCTTACGCATTTTTTCAAAATTTCAAAAACGGTCAAAAAACACTTTTGGAACAAGGAGCGCCTGGAAACGTTCCAAAAACATGTCAGGACTCTCGGCAGAGCCCAAATATAAGAAAAGGTTTGACTTTTGAGAAAAGTCCATTTTTGACTTTTTCGTAAGGGGGGGGTGCTTACGCATTTTTTCAAAATTTCAAAAACGGTCAAAAAACACTTTTGGAACAAGGAGCGCCTGGAAGCGTTCCAAAAACATGTCAGGACTCTCGGCAGAGCCCAAATATAAGAAAAAAGTTGACTTTTGAGAAAAGTCAATTTTTGACTTTTTCGTAAGGGGGGGTGCTTACGCATTTTTTCAAAATTTAAAAAACGGTCAAAAAACACTTTTGGAACAAGGAGCGCCTGGAAACGTTCCAAAAACATGTCAGGACTCTCGGCAGAGCCCAAATATAAGAAAAAAGTGGACTTTTGAGAAAAGTCCATTTTTGACTTTTTCGTAAGGGGGGGTGCTTACGCATTTTTTCAAAATTTCAAAAACGGTCTAAAAACACTTTTGGAACAAGGAGCGCCTGGAAACATTCCAAAAACATGTCAGGACTCTCAGCAGAGCCCAAATATGCTAAAAAAGTTGACTTTTGAGAAAAGTCCATTTTTGACTTTTTCGTAAGGGGGGGTGCTTACGCATTTTTTCAAAATTTCAAAAACAGTCAACAAACACTTTTGGAACAAGGAGCGCCTGGAAACGTTCCAAAAACATGTCAGGACTCTCGGCAGAGCCCAAATATTTGAAAAAAGTTGACTTTTGAGAAAAGTCCATTTTTGACTTTTTCGTAAGGGGGGGTGCTTACGCATTTTTTCAAAATTTCAAAAACGGTCAAAAAACACTTTTGGAACAAGGAGCGCCTGGAAACGTTCCAAAAACATGTCAGGACTCTCCGCAGAGCCCAAATATGCTAAAAAAGTTGACTTTTGAGAAAACTCAATTTTTGACTTTTTCGTAAGGGGGGGTGCTTACGCATTTTTTCAAAATTTCAAAAACGGTCAAAAAACACGTTTGGAACAAGGAGCGCCTGGAAACGTTCCAAAAACATGTCAGGACTCTCGGCAGAGCCCAAATATGCTAAAAAAGTTGACATTTGAGAAAAGTCAATTTTTGACTTTTTCGTAAGGGGGGGTCCTTACGCATTTTTTCAAAATTTCAAAAACGGTCAAAAAACACTTTTGGAACAAGGAGCGCCTGGAAACGTTCCAAAAACATGTCAGGACTCTCGGCAGAGCCCAAATATAAGAAAAGGTTTGACTTTTGAGAAAAGTCCATTTTTGACTTTTTCGTAAGGGGGGGTCTTACGCATTTTTTCAAAATTTCAAAAAAGGTCAAAAAACACTTTTGGAACAAGGAGCGCCTGGAAACGTTCCAAAAACATGTCAGGACTCTCGGCAGAGCCCAAATATAAGAAAAAAGTTGACTTTTGAGAAAAGTCCATTTTTGACTTTTTCGTAAGGGGGGGTGCTTACGCATTTTTTTCAAAATTTCAAAAACAGTCAACAAACACTTTTGGAACAAGGAGCGCCTGGAAACGTTCCAAAAACATGTCAGGACTCTCGGCAGAGCCCAAATATTTGAAAAAAGTTGACTTTTGAGAAAAGTCCATTTTTGACTTTTTCGTAAGGGGGGTGCTTACGCATTCTTTCAAAATTTCAAAAACGGTCAAAAAACACTTTTGGAACAAGGAGCGCCTTTAAACGGTCCAAAAACATGTCAGGACTCTCGGCAGAGTTCAAATATCCTAAAAAAGTTGACTTTTGAGAAAAGTCAAATTTTGACTTTTTCGTAAGGGGGGGGTGCTTACGCATTTTTTCAAAATTTCAAAAACGGTCAAAAAACACTTTTGGAACAAGGAGCGCCTGGAAACGTTCCAAAAACATGTCAGGACTCTCGGCAGAGCCCAAATATATGAAAAAAGTTGACTTTTGAGAAAAGTCAATTTTTGACTTTTTCGTAAGGGGGGTGCTTACGCATTTTTTCAAAATTTCAAAAACGGTCAAAAAACACTTTTGGAACAAGGAGCGCCTGGAAACGTTCCAAAAACATGTCAGGACTCTCGGCAGAGCCTAAATATGCCAAAAAATTTGACTTTTGAGAAAAGTCAATTTTTGACTTTTTCGTAAGGGGGGGTGCTTACGCATTTTTTCAAAATTTCAAAAACGGTCAAAAAACACTTTTGGAACAAGGAGCGCCTGGAAACGTTCCAAAAACATGTCAGGACTCTCGGCAGAGCCCAAATATAAGAAAAAAGTTGACTTTTGAGAAAAGTCAATTTTTGACTTTTTCGTAAGGGGGGGTGCTTACGCATTTTTTCAAAATTTCAAAAACGGTCAAAAAACACTTTTGGAACAAGGAGCGCCTGGAAATGTTCCAAAAACATGTCAGGACTCTCCACAGAGCCCAAATATGCTAAAAAATTTGACTTTTGAGAAAACTCAATTTTTGACTTTTTCCTAAGGGGGGGTGCTTACGCATTTTTTCAAAATTTCAAAAACGGTCAAAAAACACTTTTGGAACAAGGAGCGCCTGGAAACGTTCCAAAAACATGTCAGGACTCTCCGCAGAGCCCAAATATAAGACAAAAGCTGACTTTTGAGAAAAGTCGATTTTTGACTTTTTCGTAAGGGGGGGTCCTTACGCATTCTTTCAAAATTTCAAAAACGGTCAAAAAACACTTTTGGAACAAGGAGCGCCTGGAAACGTTCCAAAAACATGTCAGGACTCTCGGCAGAGCCTAAATATGCCAAAAAATTTGACTTTTGAGAAAAGTCAATTTTTGACTTTTTCGTAAGGGGGGGTGCTGACGCATTTTTTCAAAATTTCAAAAACGGTCAAAAAACACTTTTGCAACAAGGAGCGCCTGGAAACGTTCCAAAAACATGTCAGGACTCTCGGCAGAGCCCAAATATGCTAAAAAAGTTGACTTTTGAGAAAACTCAATTTTTGACTTTTTCGTAAGGGGGGGGTCCTTACGCATTTTTTCAAAATTTCAAAAACGGTCAAAAAACACTTTTGGAACAAGGAGCGCCTGGAAACGTTCCAAAAACATGTCAGGACTCTCGGCAGAGCCCAAATATAAGAAAAGGTTTGACTTTTGAGAAAAGTCCATTTTTGACTTTTTCGTAAGGGGGGGTGCTTACGCATTTTTTCAAAATTTCAAAAACGGTCAAAAAACACTTTTGGGCCTAGGAATGCCTGGAAACGTTCCAAAAACATGTCAGGACTCTCGGCAGAGCCCAAATATGCTAAAAAAGTTGACTTTTGAGAAAAGTCCATTTTTGACTTTTTCGTAAGGGGGGGTGCTTACGCATTTTTTCAAAATTTCAAAAACGGTCAAAAAACACTTTTGGAACAAGGAGCGCCTGGAAACGTTCCAAAAACATGTCAGGACTCTCGGCAGAGCCCAAATATAAGACAAAAGCTGACTTTTGAGAAAAGTCGATTTTTGACTTTTTCGTAAGGGGGGGTGCTGACGCATTTTTTCAAAATTTCAAAAACGGTCAAAAAACACTTTTGGAACAAGGAGCGCCTGGAAACGTTCCAAAAACATGTCAGGACTCTCGGCAGAGCCCAAATATGCTAAAAAAGTTGACTTTTGAGAAAACTCAATTTTTGACTTTTTCGTAAGGGGGGGTCCTTACGCATTTTTTCAAAATTTCAAAAACGGTCAAAAAACACTTTTGGAACAAGGAGCGCCTGGAAATGTTCCAAAAACATGTCAGGACTCTCGGCAGAGCCCAAATATGCTAAAAAAGTTGACTTTTGAGAAAACTCAATTTTTGACTTTTTCGTAAGGGGGGGTCCTTACGCATTTTTTCAAAATTTCAAAAACGGTCAAAAAACACTTTTGGGCCTAGGAATGCCTGGAAACGTTCCAAAAACATGTCAGGACTCTCGGCAGAGCCCAAATATGCTAAAAAAGTTGACTTTTGAGAAAAGTCCATTTTTGACTTTTTCGTAAGGGGGGGTGCTTACGCATTTTTTCAAAATTTCAAAAACGGTCAAAAAACACTTTTGGAACAAGGAGCGCCTGGAAACGTTCCAAAAACATGTCAGGACTCTCGGCAGAGCCCAAATATAAGACAAAAGCTGACTTTTGAGAAAAGTCGATTTTTGACTTTTTCGTAAGGGGGGGTGCTGACGCATTTTTTCAAAATTTCAAAAACGGTCAAAAAACACTTTTGGAACAAGGAGCGCCTGGAAACGTTCCAAAAACATGTCAGGACTCTCGGCAGAGCCCAAATATGCTAAAAAAGTTGACTTTTGAGAAAACTCAATTTTTGACTTTTTCGTAAGGGGGGGTCCTTACGCATTTTTTCAAAATTTCAAAAACGGTCAAAAAACACTTTTGGAACAAGGAGCGCCTGGAAATGTCCAAAAACATGTCAGGACTCTCCACAGAGCCCAAATATGCTAAAAAAGTTGACTTTTGAGAAAAGTCCATTTTTGACTTTTTCGTAAGGGGGGGTGCTTACGCATTTTTTCAAAATTTCAAAAACGGTCAAAAAACACTTTTGGAACAAAGAGCGCCTGGAAACGTTCCAAAAACATGTCAGGACTCTCGGCAGAGCCCAAATATAAGAAAAAAGTTGACTTTTGAGAAAAGTCAATTTTTGACTTTTTCGTAAGGGGGGGTGCTTACGCATTTTTTCAAAATTTCAAAAACGGTCAAAAAACACTTTTGGAACAAGGAGCGCCTGGAAACGTTCCAAAAACATGTCAGGACTCTCGGCAGAGCCTAAATATGCCCAAAAATTTGACTTTTGAGAAAAGTCAATTTTTGACTTTTTTGTAAGGGGGGGTGCTTACGCATTTTTTCAAAATTTCAAAAACGGTCAAAAAACACTTTTGGAACAAGGAGCGCCTGGAAACGTTCCAAAAACATGTCAGGACTCTCGGCAGAGCCCAAATATAAGAAAAAAGTTGACTTTTGAGAAAAGTCCATTTTTGACTTTTTCGTAAGGGGGGGAGCTTACGCATTTTTTCAAAATTTCAAAAACGGTCAAAAAACACTTTTGGAACAAGGAGCGCCTGGAAACGTTCCAAAAACATGTCAGGACTCTCGGCAGAGCCTAAATATGCCCAAAAATTTGAGTTTTGAGAAAAGTCAATTTTTGACTTTTTCGTAAGGGGGGGTGCTTACGCATTTTTTCAAAATTTCAAAAACGGTCAAAAAACACTTTTGGAACAAGGAGCGCCTGGAAACGTTACAAAAACATGTCAGGACTCTCGGCAGAGCCCAAATATGCTAAAAAAGTTGACTTTTGAGAAAACTCAATTTTTGACTTTTTCGTAAGGGGGGTCCTTACGCATTTTTTCAAAATTTCAAAAACGGTCAAAAAACACTTTTGGAACAAGGAGCGCCTGGAAATGTCCAAAAACATGTCAGGACTCTCCACAGAGCCCAAATATGCTAAAAAAGTTGACTTTTGAGAAAAGTCCATTTTTGACTTTTTCGTAAGGGGGGGTGCTTACGCATTTTTTCAAAATTTCAAAAACGGTCAAAAAACACTTTTGGAACAAAGAGCGCCTGGAAACGTTCCAAAAACATGTCAGGACTCTCGGCAGAGCCTAAATATGCCCAAAAATTTGACTTTTGAGAAAAGTCAATTTTTGACGTTTTTGTAAGGGGGGGTGCTTACGCATTTTTTCAAAATTTCAAAAACGGTCAAAAAACACTTTTGGAACAAGGAGCGCCTGGAAACGTTCCAAAAACATGTCAGGACTCTCGGCAGAGCCCAAATATAAGAAAAAAGTTGACTTTTGAGAAAAGACCATTTTTGACTTTTTCGTAAGGGGGGGTGCTTACGCATTTTTTCAAAATTTCAAAAACGGTCAAAAAACACTTTTGGGCCTAGGAATGCCTGGAAACGTTCCAAAAACATGTCAGGACTCTCGGCAGAGCCCAAATATGCTAAAAAAGTTGACTTTTGAGAAAAGTCGATTTTTGACTTTTTCGTAAGGGGGGGTGCTTACGCATTTTTTCAAAATTTCAAAAACGGTCAAAAAACACTTTTGGAACAAGGAGCGCCTGGAAACGTTCCAAAAACATGTCAGGACTCTCGGCAGAGCCCAAATATGCTAAAAAAGTTGACTTTTGAGAAAACTCAATTTTTGACTTTTTCGTAAGGGGGGGTCCTTACGCATTTTTTCAAAATTTCAAAAACGGTCAAAAAACACTTTTGGAACAAGGAGCGCCTGGAAACGTTACAAAAACATGTCAGGACTCTCGGCAGAGCCCAAATATGCTAAAAAAGTTGACTTTTGAGAAAACTCAATTTTTGACTTTTTCGTAAGGGGGGTCCTTACGCATTTTTTCAAAATTTCAAAAACGGTCAAAAAACACTTTTGGAACAAGGAGCGCCTGGAAATGTCCAAAAACATGTCAGGACTCTCCACAGAGCCCAAATATGCTAAAAAAGTTGACTTTTGAGAAAAGTCCATTTTTGACTTTTTCGTAAGGGGGGGTGCTTACGCATTTTTTCAAAATTTCAAAAACGGTCAAAAAACACTTTTGGAACAAAGAGCGCCTGGAAACGTTCCAAAAACATGTCAGGACTCTCGGCAGAGCCTAAATATGCCCAAAAATTTGACTTTTGAGAAAAGTCAATTTTTGACGTTTTTGTAAGGGGGGGTGCTTACGCATTTTTTCAAAATTTCAAAAACGGTCAAAAAACACTTTTGGAACAAGGAGCGCCTGGAAACGTTCCAAAAACATGTCAGGACTCTCGGCAGAGCCCAAATATAAGAAAAAAGTTGACTTTTGAGAAAAGTCCATTTTTGACTTTTTCGTAAGGGGGGGTGCTTACGCATTTTTTCAAAATTTCAAAAACGGTCAAAAAACACTTTTGGGCCTAGGAATGCCTGGAAACGTTCCAAAAACATGTCAGGACTCTCGGCAGAGCCCAAATATGCTAAAAAAGTTGACTTTTGAGAAAAGTCGATTTTTGACTTTTTCGTAAGGGGGGTGCTTACGCATTTTTTCAAAATTTCAAAAACGGTCAAAAAACACTTTTGGGCCTAGGAACGCCTGGAAACGTTCCAAAAAAATGTCAGGACTCTCGGCAGAGCCCAAATATGCTAAAAAAGTTGACTTTTGAGAAAAGTCCATTTTTGACTTTTTCGTAAGGGGGGGTCCTTACGCATTTTTTCAAAATTTCAAAAACGGTCAAAAAACACTTTTGGAACAAGGAGCGCCTGGAAATGTTCCAAAAACATGTCAGGACTCTCCACAGAGCCCCAATATGCTAAAAAAGTTGACTTTTGAGAAAAGTCCATTTTTGACTTTTTCGTAAGGGGGGGTGCTTACGCATTTTTTCAAAATTTCAAAAACGGTCAAAAAACACTTTTGGAACAAAGAGCGCCTGGAAACGTTCCAAAAACATGTCAGGACTCTCGGCAGAGCCCAAATATAAGACAAAAGCTGACTTTTGAGAAAAGTCGATTTTTGACTTTTTCGTAAGGGGGGGTGCTTACGCATTTTTTCAAAATTTCAAAAACGGTCAAAAAACACTTTTGGAACAAGGAGCGGCTGGAAACGTTCCAAAAACATGTCAGGACTCTCGGCAGAGCCCAAATATAAGAAAAAAGTTTACTTTTGAGAAAAGTCCATTTTTGACTTTTTCGTAACGGGGGGTGCTTACGCATTTTTTCAAAATTTCAAAAACGGTCAAAAAACACTTTTGGAACAAGGAGCGCCTGGAAACGTTCCAAAAACATGTCAGGACTCTCGGCAGAGCCCAAATATGCTAAAAAAGTTGACTTTTGAGAAAAGTCAATTTTTGACTTTTTCGTAAGGGGGGGTGCTTACGCATTTTTTCAAAATTTCAAAAACGGTCAAAAAACACTTTTGGAACAAGGAGCGCCTGGAAACGTTCCAAAAACATGTCAGGACTCTCGGCAGAGCCCAAATATAAGAAAAAAGTTGACTTTTGAGAAAAGTCAAATTTTGACTTTTTCGTAAGGGGGGGTGCTTACGCATTTTTTCAAAATTTCAAAAACGGTCAAAAAACACTTTTGGAACAAGGAGCGCCTGGAAACGTTCCAAAAACATGTCAGGACTCTCGGCAGAGCCCAAATATAAGACAAAAGCTGACTTTTGAGAAAAGTCGATTTTTGACTTTTTCGTAAGGGGGGGTCCTTACGCATTCTTTCAAAATTTCAAAAACGGTCAAAAAACACTTTTGGAACAAGGAGCGCCTGGAAACGTTCCAAAAACATGTCAGGACTCTCGGCAGAGCCTAAATATGCCAAAAAATTTGACTTTTGAGAAAAGTCAATTTTTGACTTTTTCGTAAGGGGGGGTGCTGACGCATTTTTTCAAAATTTCAAAAGCGGTCAAAAAACACTTTTGGAATAAGAGGCGCCTGGAAACGTTCCAAAAACATGTCAGGACTCTCGGCAGAGCCCAAATATGCTAAAAAAGTTGACTTTTGAGAAAACTCAATTTTTGACTTTTTCGTAAGGGGGGGTCCTTACGCATTTTTTCAAAATTTCAAAAACGGTCAAAAAACACTTTTGGAACAAGGAGCGCCTGGAAATGTTCCAAAAACATGTCAGGACTCTCCACAGAGCCCAAATATGCTAAAAAAGTTGACTTTTGAGAAAACTCAATTTTTGACTTTTTCGTAAGGGGGGGAGCTTACGCATTTTTTCAAAATTTCAAAAACGGTCAAAAAACACTTTTGGAACAAGGAGCGCCTGGAAACGTTCCAAAAACATGTCAGGACTCTCGGCAGAGCCCAAATATAAGAAAAGGTTTGACTTTTGAGAAAAGTCAATTTTTGACTTTTTCGTAAGGGGGGGTGCTTACGCATTTTTTCAAAATTTCAAAAACGGTCAAAAAACACTTTTGGGCCTAGGAACGCCTGGAAACGTTCCAAAAAAATGTCAGGACTCTCGGCAGAGCCCAAATATGCTAAAAAAGTTGACTTTTGAGAAAACTCAATTTTTGACTTTTTCGTAAGGGGGGGTCCTTACGCATTTTTTCAAAATTTCAAAAACGGTCAAAAAACACTTTTGGAACAAGGAGCGCCTGGAAACGTTCCAAAAACATGTCAGGACTCTCGGCAGAGCCCAAATATAAGAAAAGGTTTGACTTTTGAGAAAAGTCCATTATTGACTTTTTCGTAAGGGGGGGTGCTTACGCATTTTTTCAAAATTTCAAAAACGGTCAAAAAACACTTTTGGAACAAGGAGCGCCTGGAAACGTTCCAAAAACATGTCAGGACTCTCGGCAGAGCCTAAATATGCCCAAAAATTTGACTTTTGAGAAAAGTCAATTTTTGACTTTTTTGTAAGGGGGGGTGCTTACGCATTTTTTCAAAATTTCAAAAACGGTCAAAAAACACTTTTGGAACAAGGAGCGCCTGGAAACGTTCCAAAAACATGTCAGGACTCTCGGCAGAGCCCAAATATAAGAAAAAAGTTGACTTTTGAGAAAAGTCCATTTTTGACTTTTTCGTAAGGGGGGGAGCTTACGCATTTTTTCAAAATTTCAAAAACGGTCAAAAAACACTTTTGGAACAAGGAGCGCCTGGAAACGTTCCAAAAACATGTCAGGACTCTCGGCAGAGCCTAAATATGCCCAAAAATTTGAGTTTTGAGAAAAGTCAATTTTTGACTTTTTCGTAAGGGGGGGTGCTTACGCATTTTTTCAAAATTTCAAAAACGGTCAAAAAACACTTTTGGAACAAGGAGCGCCTGGAAACGTTACAAAAACATGTCAGGACTCTCGGCAGAGCCCAAATATGCTAAAAAAGTTGACTTTTGAGAAAACTCAATTTTTGACTTTTTCGTAAGGGGGGTCCTTACGCATTTTTTCAAAATTTCAAAAACGGTCAAAAAACACTTTTGGAACAAGGAGCGCCTGGAAATGTCCAAAAACATGTAAGGACTCTCCACAGAGCCCAAATATGCTAAAAAAGTTGACTTTTGAGAAAAGTCCATTTTTGACTTTTTCGTAAGGGGGGGTGCTTACGCATTTTTTCAAAATTTCAAAAACGGTCAAAAAACACTTTTGGAACAAAGAGCGCCTGGAAACGTTCCAAAAACATGTCAGGACTCTCGGCAGAGCCTAAATATGCCCAAAAATTTGACTTTTGAGAAAAGTCAATTTTTGACGTTTTTGTAAGGGGGGGTGCTTACGCATTTTTTCAAAATTTCAAAAACGGTCAAAAAACACTTTTGGAACAAGGAGCGCCTGGAAACGTTCCAAAAACATGTCAGGACTCTCGGCAGAGCCCAAATATAAGAAAAAAGTTGACTTTTGAGAAAAGTCCATTTTTGACTTTTTCGTAAGGGGGGGTGCTTACGCATTTTTTCAAAATTTCAAAAACGGTCAAAAAACACTTTTGGGCCTAGGAATGCCTGGAAACGTTCCAAAAACATGTCAGGACTCTCGGCAGAGCCCAAATATGCTAAAAAAGTTGACTTTTGAGAAAAGTCGATTTTTGACTTTTTCGTAAGGGGGGGTGCTTACGCATTTTTTCAAAATTTCAAAAACGGTCAAAAAACACTTTTGGAACAAGGAGCGCCTGGAAACGTTCCAAAAACATGTCAGGACTCTCGGCAGAGCCCAAATATGCTAAAAAAGTTGACTTTTGAGAAAACTCAATTTTTGACTTTTTCGTAAGGGGGGGTCCTTACGCATTTTTTCAAAATTTCAAAAACGGTCAAAAAACACTTTTGGAACAAGGAGCGCCTGGAAACGTTACAAAAACATGTCAGGACTCTCGGCAGAGCCCAAATATGCTAAAAAAGTTGACTTTTGAGAAAACTCAATTTTTGACTTTTTCGTAAGGGGGGTCCTTACGCATTTTTTCAAAATTTCAAAAACGGTCAAAAAACACTTTTGGAACAAGGAGCGCCTGGAAATGTCCAAAAACATGTCAGGACTCTCCACAGAGCCCAAATATGCTAAAAAAGTTGACTTTTGAGAAAAGTCCATTTTTGACTTTTTCGTAAGGGGGGGTGCTTACGCATTTTTTCAAAATTTCAAAAACGGTCAAAAAACACTTTTGGAACAAAGAGCGCCTGGAAACGTTCCAAAAACATGTCAGGACTCTCGGCAGAGCCTAAATATGCCCAAAAATTTGACTTTTGAGAAAAGTCAATTTTTGACGTTTTTGTAAGGGGGGGTGCTTACGCATTTTTTCAAAATTTCAAAAACGGTCAAAAAACACTTTTGGAACAAGGAGCGCCTGGAAACGTTCCAAAAACATGTCAGGACTCTCGGCAGAGCCCAAATATAAGAAAAAAGTTGACTTTTGAGAAAAGTCCATTTTTGACTTTTTCGTAAGGGGGGGTGCTTACGCATTTTTTCAAAATTTCAAAAACGGTCAAAAAACACTTTTGGGCCTAGGAATGCCTGGAAACGTTCCAAAAACATGTCAGGACTCTCGGCAGAGCCCAAATATGCTAAAAAAGTTGACTTTTGAGAAAAGTCGATTTTTGACTTTTTCGTAAGGGGGGTGCTTACGCATTTTTTCAAAATTTCAAAAACGGTCAAAAAACACTTTTGGGCCTAGGAACGCCTGGAAACGTTCCAAAAAAATGTCAGGACTCTCGGCAGAGCCCAAATATGCTAAAAAAGTTGACTTTTGAGAAAAGTCCATTTTTGACTTTTTCGTAAGGGGGGGGTCCTTACGCATTTTTTCAAAATTTCAAAAACGGTCAAAAAACACTTTTGGAACAAGGAGCGCCTGGAAATGTTCCAAAAACATGTCAGGACTCTCCACAGAGCCCCAATATGCTAAAAAAGTTGACTTTTGAGAAAAGTCCATTTTTGACTTTTTCGTAAGGGGGGGTGCTTACGCATTTTTTCAAAATTTCAAAAACGGTCAAAAAACACTTTTGGAACAAAGAGCGCCTGGAAACGTTCCAAAAACATGTCAGGACTCTCGGCAGAGCCCAAATATAAGACAAAAGCTGACTTTTGAGAAAAGTCGATTTTTGACTTTTTCGTAAGGGGGGGTGCTTACGCATTTTTTCAAAATTTCAAAAACGGTCAAAAAACACTTTTGGAACAAGGAGCGGTTGGAAACGTTCCAAAAACATGTCAGGACTCTCGGCAGAGCCCAAATATAAGAAAAAAGTTTACTTTTGAGAAAAGTCCATTTTTGACTTTTTCGTAACGGGGGGTGCTTACGCATTTTTTCAAAATTTCAAAAACGGTCAAAAAACACTTTTGGAACAAGGAGCGCCTGGAAACGTTCCAAAAACATGTCAGGACTCTCGGCAGAGCCCAAATATGCTAAAAAAGTTGACTTTTGAGAAAAGTCAATTTTTGACTTTTTCGTAAGGGGGGGTGCTTACGCATTTTTTCAAAATTTCAAAAACGGTCAAAAAACACTTTTGGAACAAGGAGCGCCTGGAAACGTTCCAAAAACATGTCAGGACTCTCGGCAGAGCCCAAATATAAGAAAAAAGTTGACTTTTGAGAAAAGTCAAATTTTGACTTTTTCGTAAGGGGGGGTGCTTACGCATTTTTTCAAAATTTCAAAAACGGTCAAAAAACACTTTTGGAACAAGGAGCGCCTGGAAACGTTCCAAAAACATGTCAGGACTCTCGGCAGAGCCCAAATATAAGACAAAAGCTGACTTTTGAGAAAAGTCGATTTTTGACTTTTTCGTAAGGGGGGGTCCTTACGCATTCTTTCAAAATTTCAAAAACGGTCAAAAAACACTTTTGGAACAAGGAGCGCCTGGAAACGTTCCAAAAACATGTCAGGACTCTCGGCAGAGCCTAAATATGCCAAAAAATTTGACTTTTGAGAAAAGTCAATTTTTGACTTTTTCGTAAGGGGGGGTGCTGACGCATTTTTTCAAAATTTCAAAAGCGGTCAAAAAACACTTTTGGAATAAGAGGCGCCTGGAAACGTTCCAAAAACATGTCAGGACTCTCGGCAGAGCCCAAATATGCTAAAAAAGTTGACTTTTGAGAAAACTCAATTTTTGACTTTTTCGTAAGGGGGGGTCCTTACGCATTTTTTCAAAATTTCAAAAACGGTCAAAAAACACTTTTGGAACAAGGAGCGCCTGGAAATGTTCCAAAAACATGTCAGGACTCTCCACAGAGCCCAAATATGCTAAAAAAGTTGACTTTTGAGAAAACTCAATTTTTGACTTTTTCGTAAGGGGGGGAGCTTACGCATTTTTTCAAAATTTCAAAAACGGTCAAAAAACACTTTTGGAACAAGGAGCGCCTGGAAACGTTCCAAAAACATGTCAGGACTCTCGGCAGAGCCCAAATATGCTAAAAAAGTTGACTTTTGAGAAAACTCAATTTTTGACTTTTTCGTAAGGGGGGGTGCTTACGCATTTTTTCAAAATTTCAAAAACGGTCAAAAAACACTTTTGGAACAAGGAGCGCCTGGAAACGTTCCAAAAACATGTCAGGACTCTCCGCAGAGCCCAAATATGCTAAAAAAGTTGACTTTTGAGAAAACTCAATTTTTGACTTTTTCGTAAGGGGGGGTCCTTACGCATTTTTTCAAAATTTCAAAAACGGTCAAAAAACACTTTTGGAACAAGGAGCGCCTGGAAACGTTCCAAAAACATGTCAGGACTCTCGGCAGAGCCCAAATATAAGAAAAAAGTTGACTTTTGAGAAAAGTCAATTTTTGACTTTTTCGTAAGGGGGGGTGCTTACGCATTTTTTCAAAATTTCAAAAACGGTCAAAAAACACTTTTGGAACAAGGAGCGCCTGGAAACGTTCCAAAAACATGTCAGGACTCTCGGCAGAGCCCAAATATAAGAAAAAAGTTGACTTTTGAGAAAAGTCAAATTTTGACTTTTTCGTAAGGGGGGGTGCTTACGCATTTCTTCAAAATTTCAAAAACGGTCAAAAAACACTTTTAGAACAAGGAGCGCCTGGAAACATTCCAAAAACATGTCAGGACTCTCGGCAGAGCCCAAATATGCTATAAAAGTTGACTTTTGAGAAAAGTCCATTTTTGACTTTTTCGTAAGGGGGGGTGCTTACGCATTTTTTCAAAATTTCAAAAACGGTCAAAAAACACTTTTGGGCCTAGGAACGCCTGGAAACGTTCCAAAAACATGTCAGGACTCTCGGCAGAGCCCAAATATATGAAAAAAGTTGACTTTTGAGAAAAGTCAATTTTTGACTTTTTCGTAAGGGGGGTGCTTACGCATTTTTTCAAAATTTCAAAAACGGTCAAAAAACACGTTTGGAACAAGGAGCGCCTGGAAACGTTCCAAAAACATGTCAGGACTCTCGGCAGAGCCCAAATATGCTAAAAAAGTTGACTTTTGAGAAAACTCAATTTTTGACTTTTTCGTAAGGGGGGGTCCTTACGCATTTTTTCAAAATTTCAAAAACGGTCAAAAAACACTTTTGGAACAAGGAGCGCCTGGAAACGTTCCAAAAACATGTCAGGACTCTCGGCAGAGCCCAAATATAAGAAAAAAGTTGACTTTTGAGAAAAGTCAATTTTTGACTTTTTCGTAAGGGGGGGTGCTTACGCATTTTTTCAAAATTTCAAAAACGGTCAAAAAACACTTTTGGAACAAGGAGCGCCTGGAAACGTTCCAAAAACATGTCAGGACTCTCGGCAGAGCCCAAATATGCTAAAAAAGTTGACTTTTGAGAAAACTCAATTTTTGACTTTTTCGTAAGGGGGGGTGCTTACGCATTTTTTAAAAATTTCAAAAACGGTCAAAAAACACTTTTGGAACAAGGAGCGCCTGGAAATGTTCCAAAAACATGTCAGGACTCTCCACAGAGCCCAAATATGCTAAAAAATTTGACTTTTGAGAAAAGTCCATTTTTGACTTTTTCGTAAGGGGGGGTGCTTACGCATTTTTTCAAAATTTCAAAAACGGTCAAAAAACACTTTTGGAACAAGGAGCGCCTGGAAACGTTCCAAAAACATGTCAGGACTCTCGGCAGAGCCCAAATATGCTAAAAAAGTTGACTTTTGAGAAAACTCAATTTTTGACTTTTTCGTAAGGGGGGGTGCTTACGCATTTTTTCAAAATTTCAAAAACGGTCAAAAAACACTTTTGGAACAAGGAGCGCCTGGAAACGTTCCAAAAACATGTCAGGACTCTCCGCAGAGCCCAAATATGCTAAAAAAGTTGACTTTTGAGAAAACTCAATTTTTGACTTTTTCGTAAGGGGGGGTCCTTACGCATTTTTTCAAAATTTCAAAAACGGTCAAAAAACACTTTTGGAACAAGGAGCGCCTGGAAACGTTCCAAAAACATGTCAGGACTCTCGGCAGAGCCCAAATATAAGAAAAAAGTTGACTTTTGAGAAAAGTCAATTTTTGACTTTTTCGTAAGGGGGGGTGCTTACGCATTTTTTCAAAATTTCAAAAACGGTCAAAAAACACTTTTGGAACAAGGAGCGCCTGGAAACGTTCCAAAAACATGTCAGGACTCTCGGCAGAGCCCAAATATAAGAAAAAAGTTGACTTTTGAGAAAAGTCAAATTTTGACTTTTTCGTAAGGGGGGGTGCTTACGCATTTCTTCAAAATTTCAAAAACGGTCAAAAAACACTTTTAGAACAAGGAGCGCCTGGAAACATTCCAAAAACATGTCAGGACTCTCGGCAGAGCCCAAATATGCTATAAAAGTTGACTTTTGAGAAAAGTCCATTTTTGACTTTTTCGTAAGGGGGGGTGCTTACGCATTTTTTCAAAATTTCAAAAACGGTCAAAAAACACTTTTGGGCCTAGGAACGCCTGGAAACGTTCCAAAAAAATGTCAGGACTCTCGGCAGAGCCCAAATATGCTAAAAAAGTTGACTTTTGAGAAAACTCAATTTTTGACTTTTTCGTAAGGGGGGGTCCTTACGCATTTTTTCAAAATTTCAAAAACGGTCAAAAAACACTTTTGGAACAAGGAGCGCCTGGAAACGTTCCAAAAACATGTTAGGACTCTCGGCAGAGCCCAAATATGCTAAAAAAGTTGACTTTTGAGAAAACTCAATTTTTGACTTTTTCGTAAGGGGGCGTCCTTACGCATTTTTTCAAAATTTCAAAAACGGTCAAAAAACACTTTTGGAACAAGGAGCGCCTGGAAACGTTCCAAAAAAATGTCAGGACTCTCGGCAGAGCCAAAATATAAGAAAAAAGTTGACTTTTGAGAAAAGTCCATTTTTGACTTTTTCGTAAGGGGGGGTGCTTACGCATTTTTTCAAAATTTCAAAAACGGTCAAAAAACACTTTTGGAACAAGGAGCGCCTGGAAACGTTCCAAAAACATGTCAGGACTCTCGGCAGAGCCCAAATATAAGAAAAGGTTTGACTTTTGAGAAAAGTCCATTTTTGACTTTTTCGTAAGGGGGGGTGCTTACGCATTTTTTCAAAATTTCAAAAACGGTCAAAAAACACTTTTGGAACAAGGAGCGCCTGGAAACGTTCCAAAAACATGTCAGGACTCTCGGCAGAGCCCAAATATGCTAAAAAAGTTGACTTTTGAGAAAAGTCCATTTTTGACTTTTTCGTAAGGGGGGGTGCTTACGCATTTTTTCAAAATTTCAAAAACGGTCAAAAAACACTTTTGGAACAAGGAGCGCCTGGAAACGTTCCAAAAACATGTCAGTACTCTCGGCAGAGCCCAAATATAAGAAAAAAGTTGACTTTTGAGAAAACTCAATTTTTGACTTTTTCGTAAGGGGGGGTCCTTACGCATTTTTTCAAAATTTCAAAAACGGTCAAAAAACACTTTTGGAACAAGGAGCGCCTGGAAATGTTCCAAAAACATGTCAGGACTCTCCACAGAGCCCAAATATGCTAAAAAAGTTGACTTTTGAGAAAACTCAATTTTTGACTTTTTCGTAAGGGGGGGAGCTTACGCATTTTTTCAAAATTTCAAAAACGGTCAAAAAACACTTTTGGAACAAGGAGCGCCTGGAAACGTTCCAAAAACATGTCAGGACTCTCGGCAGAGCCCAAATATAAGAAAAGGTTTGACTTTTGAGAAAAGTCCATTTTTGACTTTTTCGTAAGGGGGGGTGCTTACGCATTTTTTCAAAATTTCAAAAACGGTCAAAAAACACTTTTGGGCCTAGGAACGCCTGGAAACGTTCCAAAAAAATGTCAGGACTCTCGGCAGAGCCCAAATATGCTAAAAAAGTTGACTTTTGAGAAAACTCAATTTTTGACTTTTTCGTAAGGGGGGGTCCTTACGCATTTTTTCAAAATTTCAAAAACGGTCAAAAAACACTTTTGGAACAAGGAGCGCCTGGAAACGTTCCAAAAAAATGTCAGGACTCTCGGCAGAGCCAAAATATAAGAAAAAAGTTGACTTTTGAGAAAAGTCCATTTTTGACTTTTTCGTAAGGGGGGGTGCTTACGCATTTTTTCAAAATTTCAAAAACGGTCAAAAAACACTTTTGGAACAAGGAGCGCCTGGAAACGTTCCAAAAACATGTCAGGACTCTCGGCAGAGCCCAAATATAAGAAAAGGTTTGACTTTTGAGAAAAGTCCATTTTTGACTTTTTCGTAAGGGGGGGTGCTTACGCATTTTTTCAAAATTTCAAAAACGGTCAAAAAACACTTTTGGGCCTAGGAACGCCTGGAAACGTTCCAAAAAAATGTCAGGACTCTCGGCAGAGCCCAAATATGCTAAAAAAGTTGACTTTTGAGAAAAGTCCATTTTTGACTTTTTCGTAAGGGGGGGTGCTTACGCATTTTTTCAAAATTTCAAAAACGGTCAAAAAACACTTTTGGAACAAGGAGCGCCTGGAAACGTTCCAAAAACATGTCAGTACTCTCGGCAGAGCCCAAATATAAGAAAAAAGTTGACTTTTGAGAAAACTCAATTTTTGACTTTTTCGTAAGGGGGGGTCCTTACGCATTTTTTCAAAATTTCAAAAACGGTCAAAAAACACTTTTGGAACAAGGAGCGCCTGGAAATGTTCCAAAAACATGTCAGGACTCTCGGCAGAGCCCAAATATGCTAAAAAAGTGGACTTTTGAGAAAAGTCAAATTTTGACTTTTTCGTAAGGGGGGGTGCTTACGCATTTTTTCAAAATTTCAAAAACGGTCAAAAAACACTTTTGGAACAAGGAGCGCCTGGAAACGTTCCAAAAACATGTCAGGACTCTCGGCAGAGCCCAAATATATGAAAAAAGTTGACTTTTGAGAAAAGTCAATTTTTGACTTTTTCGTAAGGGGGGTGCTTACGCATTTTTTCAAAATTTCAAAAACGGTCAAAAAACACTTTTGGAACAAGGAGCGCCTGGAAACGTTCCAAAAACATGTCAGGACTCTCGGCAGAGCCTAAATATGCCAAAAAATTTGACTTTTGAGAAAAGTCCATTTTTGACTTTTTCGTAAGGGGGGGTGCTTACGCATTTTTTTCAAAATTTCAAAAACAGTCAACAAACACTTTTGGAACAAGGAGCGCCTGGAAACGTTCCAAAAACATGTCAGGACTCTCGGCAGAGCCCAAATATTTGAAAAAAGTTGACTTTTGAGAAAAGTCCATTTTTGACTTTTTCGTAAGGGGGGTGCTTACGCATTCTTTCAAAATTTCAAAAACGGTCAAAAAACACTTTTGGAACAAGGAGCGCCTTTAAACGGTCCAAAAACATGTCAGGACTCTCGGCAGAGTTCAAATATCCTAAAAAAGTTGACTTTTGAGAAAAGTCAAATTTTGACTTTTTCGTAAGGGGGGGGTGCTTACGCATTTTTTCAAAATTTCAAAAACGGTCAAAAAACACTTTTGGAACAAGGAGCGCCTGGAAACGTTCCAAAAACATGTCAGGACTCTCGGCAGAGCCCAAATATATGAAAAAAGTTGACTTTTGAGAAAAGTCAATTTTTGACTTTTTCGTAAGGGGGGTGCTTACGCATTTTTTCAAAATTTCAAAAACGGTCAAAAAACACTTTTGGAACAAGGAGCGCCTGGAAACGTTCCAAAAACATGTCAGGACTCTCGGCAGAGCCTAAATATGCCAAAAAATTTGACTTTTGAGAAAAGTCAATTTTTGACTTTTTCGTAAGGGGGGGTGCTTACGCATTTTTTCAAAATTTCAAAAACGGTCAAAAAACACTTTTGGAACAAGGAGCGCCTGGAAACGTTCCAAAAACATGTCAGTACTCTCGGCAGAGCCCAAATATAAGAAAAAAGTAGACTTTTGAGAAAAGTCAATTTTTGACTTTTTCGTAAGGGGGGGTGCTTACGCATTTTTTCAAAATTTCAAAAACGGTCAAAAAACACTTTTGGAACAAGGAGCGCCTGGAAACGTTCCAAAAACATGTCAGGACTCTCGGCAGAGCCCAAATATAAGAAAAAAGTGGACTTTTGAGAAAAGTCAAATTTTGACTTTTTCGTAAGGGGGGGTGCTTACGCATTTTTTCAAAATTTCAAAAACGGTCAAAAAACACTTTTGGAACAAGGAGCGCCTGGAAACGTTCCAAAAACATGTCAGGACTCTCGGCAGAGCCTAAATATGCCAAAAAATTTGACTTTTGAGAAAAGTCAATTTTTGACTTTTTCGTAAGGGGGGGTGCTTACGCATTTTTTCAAAATTTCAAAAACGGTCAAAAAACACTTTTGGAACAAGGAGCGCCTGGAAACGTTCCAAAAACATGTCAGGACTCTCGGCAGAGCCCAAATATAAGAAAAGGTTTGACTTTTGAGAAAAGTCCATTTTTGACTTTTTCGTAAGGGGGGGGTGCTTACGCATTTTTTCAAAATTTCAAAAACGGTCAAAAAACACTTTTGGAACAAGGAGCGCCTGGAAGCGTTCCAAAAACATGTCAGGACTCTCGGCAGAGCCCAAATATAAGAAAAAAGTTGACTTTTGAGAAAAGTCAATTTTTGACTTTTTCGTAAGGGGGGGTGCTTACGCATTTTTTCAAAATTTCAAAAACGGTCAAAAAACACTTTTGGAACAAGGAGCGCCTGGAAACGTTCCAAAAACATGTCAGGACTCTCGGCAGAGCCCAAATATAAGAAAAAAGTTGACTTTTGAGAAAAGTCAATTTTTGACTTTTTCGTAAGGGGGGGTGCTTACGCATTTTTTCAAAATTTCAAAAACGGTCAAAAAACACTTTTGGAACAAGGAGCGCCTGGAAACGTTCCAAAAACATGTCAGGACTCTCGGCAGAGCCCAAATATAAGAAAAAAGTGGACTTTTGAGAAAAGTCCATTTTTGACTTTTTCGTAAGGGGGGGTGCTTACGCATTTTTTCAAAATTTCAAAAACGGTCAAAAAACACTTTTGGAACAAGGAGCGCCTGGAAACGTTCCAAAAACATGTCAGGACTCTCGGCAGAGCCCAAATATAAGAAAAAAGTGGACTTTTGAGAAAAGTCCATTTTTGACTTTTTCGTAAGGGGGGGTGCTTACGCATTTTTTCAAAATTTCAAAAACGGTCTAAAAACACTTTTGGAACAAGGAGCGCCTGGAAACATTCCAAAAACATGTCAGGACTCTCAGCAGAGCCCAAATATGCTAAAAAAGTTGACTTTTGAGAAAAGTCCATTTTTGACTTTTTCGTAAGGGGGGGTGCTTACGCATTTTTTCAAAATTTCAAAAACAGTCAACAAACACTTTTGGAACAAGGAGCGCCTGGAAACGTTCCAAAAACATGTCAGGACTCTCGGCAGAGCCCAAATATTTGAAAAAAGTTGACTTTTGAGAAAAGTCCATTTTTGACTTTTTCGTAAGGGGGGGTGCTTACGCATTTTTTCAAAATTTCAAAAACGGTCAAAAAACACTTTTGGAACAAGGAGCGCCTGGAAACGTTCCAAAAACATGTCAGGACTCTCCGCAGAGCCCAAATATGCTAAAAAAGTTGACTTTTGAGAAAACTCAATTTTTGACTTTTTCGTAAGGGGGGGTGCTTACGCATTTTTTCAAAATTTCAAAAACGGTCAAAAAACACGTTTGGAACAAGGAGCGCCTGGAAACGTTCCAAAAACATGTCAGGACTCTCGGCAGAGCCCAAATATGCTAAAAAAGTTGACATTTGAGAAAACTCAATTTTTGACTTTTTCGTAAGGGGGGGTCCTTACGCATTTTTTCAAAATTTCAAAAACGGTCAAAAAACACTTTTGGAACAAGGAACGCCTGGAAACGTTCCAAAAAAATGTCAGGACTCTCGGCAGAGCCCAAATATGCTAAAAAAGTTGACTTTTGAGAAAACTCAATTTTTGACTTTTTCGTAAGGGGGGGTCCTTACGCATTTTTTCAAAATTTCAAAAACGGTCAAAAAACACTTTTGGAACAAGGAGCGCCTGGAAACGTTCCAAAAACATGTTAGGACTCTCGGCAGAGCCCAAATATGCTAAAAAAGTTGACTTTTGAGAAAACTCAATTTTTGACTTTTTCGTAAGGGGGCGTCCTTACGCATTTTTTCAAAATTTCAAAAACGGTCAAAAAACACTTTTGGAACAAGGAGCGCCTGGAAACGTTCCAAAAAAATGTCAGGACTCTCGGCAGAGCCAAAATATAAGAAAAAAGTTGACTTTTGAGAAAAGTCCATTTTTGACTTTTTCGTAAGGGGGGGTGCTTACGCATTTTTTCAAAATTTCAAAAACGGTCAAAAAACACTTTTGGAACAAGGAGCGCCTGGAAACGTTCCAAAAACATGTCAGGACTCTCGGCAGAGCCCAAATATAAGAAAAGGTTTGACTTTTGAGAAAAGTCCATTTTTGACTTTTTCGTAAGGGGGGGTGCTTACGCATTTTTTCAAAATTTCAAAAACGGTCAAAAAACACTTTTGGGCCTAGGAACGCCTGGAAACGTTCCAAAAAAATGTCAGGACTCTCGGCAGAGCCCAAATATGCTAAAAAAGTTGACTTTTGAGAAAAGTCCATTTTTGACTTTTTCGTAAGGGGGGGTGCTTACGCATTTTTTCAAAATTTCAAAAACGGTCAAAAAACACTTTTGGAACAAGGAGCGCCTGGAAACGTTCCAAAAACATGTCAGTACTCTCGGCAGAGCCCAAATATAAGAAAAAAGTTGACTTTTGAGAAAACTCAATTTTTGACTTTTTCGTAAGGGGGGGTCCTTACGCATTTTTTCAAAATTTCAAAAACGGTCAAAAAACACTTTTGGAACAAGGAGCGCCTGGAAATGTTCCAAAAACATGTCAGGACTCTCCACAGAGCCCAAATATGCTAAAAAAGTTGACTTTTGAGAAAAGTCCATTTTTGACTTTTTCGTAAGGGGGGGAGCTTACGCATTTTTTCAAAATTTCAAAAACGGTCAAAAAACACTTTTGGAACAAGGAGCGCCTGGAAACGTTCCAAAAACATGTCAGGACTCTCGGCAGAGCCCAAATATAAGAAAAGGTTTGACTTTTGAGAAAAGTCCATTTTTGACTTTTTCGTAAGGGGGGGTGCTTACGCATTTTTTCAAAATTTCAAAAACGGTCAAAAAACACTTTTGGGCCTAGGAACGCCTGGAAACGTTCCAAAAAAATGTCAGGACTCTCGGCAGAGCCCAAATATGCTAAAAAAGTTGACTTTTGAGAAAACTCAATTTTTGACTTTTTCGTAAGGGGGGGTCCTTACGCATTTTTTCAAAATTTCAAAAACGGTCAAAAAACACTTTTGGAACAAGGAGCGCCTGGAAACGTTCCAAAAAAATGTCAGGACTCTCGGCAGAGCCAAAATATAAGAAAAAAGTTGACTTTTGAGAAAAGTCCATTTTTGACTTTTTCGTAAGGGGGGGTGCTTACGCATTTTTTCAAAATTTCAAAAACGGTCAAAAAACACTTTTGGAACAAGGAGCGCCTGGAAACGTTCCAAAAACATGTCAGGACTCTCGGCAGAGCCCAAATATAAGAAAAGGTTTGACTTTTGAGAAAAGTCCATTTTTGACTTTTTCGTAAGGGGGGGTGCTTACGCATTTTTTCAAAATTTCAAAAACGGTCAAAAAACACTTTTGGGCCTAGGAACGCCTGGAAACGTTCCAAAAAAATGTCAGGACTCTCGGCAGAGCCCAAATATGCTAAAAAAGTTGACTTTTGAGAAAAGTCCATTTTTGACTTTTTCGTAAGGGGGGGTGCTTACGCATTTTTTCAAAATTTCAAAAACGGTCAAAAAACACTTTTGGAACAAGGAGCGCCTGGAAACGTTCCAAAAACATGTCAGGACTCTCGGCAGAGCCCAAATATAAGAAAAGGTTTGACTTTTGAGAAAAGTCCATTATTGACTTTTTCGTAAGGGGGGGTGCTTACGCATTTTTTCAAAATTTCAAAAACGGTCAAAAAACACTTTTGGGCCTAGGAACGCCTGGAAACGTTCCAAAAAAATGTCAGGACTCTCGGCAGAGCCCAAATATGCTAAAAAAGTTGACTTTTGAGAAAAGTCCATTTTTGACTTTTTCGTAAGGGGGGGTGCTTACGCATTTTTTCAAAATTTCAAAAACGGTCAAAAAACACTTTTGGAACAAGGAGCGCCTGGAAACGTTCCAAAAACATGTCAGTACTCTCGGCAGAGCCCAAATATAAGAAAAAAGTTGACTTTTGAGAAAAGTCAATTTTTGACTTTTTCGTAAGGGGGGGTGCTTACGCATTTTTTCAAAATTTCAAAAACGGTCAAAAAACACTTTTGGAACAAGGAGCGCCTGGAAACGTTCCAAAAACATGTCAGGACTCTCGGCAGAGCCCAAATATAAGAAAAAAGTGGACTTTTGAGAAAAGTCAAATTTTGACTTTTTCGTAAGGGGGGGTGCTTACGCATTTTTTCAAAATTTCAAAAACGGTCAAAAAACACTTTTGGAACAAGGAGCGCCTGGAAACGTTCCAAAAACATGTCAGGACTCTCGGCAGAGCCCAAATATATGAAAAAAGTTGACTTTTGAGAAAAGTCAATTTTTGACTTTTTCGTAAGGGGGGTGCTTACGCATTTTTTCAAAATTTCAAAAACGGTCAAAAAACACTTTTGGAACAAGGAGCGCCTGGAAACGTTCCAAAAACATGTCAGGACTCTCGGCAGAGCCTAAATATGCCAAAAAATTTGACTTTTGAGAAAAGTCAATTTTTGACTTTTTCGTAAGGGGGGGTGCTTACACATTTTTTCAAAATTTCAAAAACGGTCAAAAAACACGTTTGGAACAAGGAGCGCCTGGAAACGTTCCAAAAACATGTCAGGACTCTCGGCAGAGCCCAAATATGCTAAAAAAGTTGACTTTTGAGAAAACTCAATTTTTGACTTTTTCGTAAGGGGGGGTCCTTACGCATTTTTTCAAAATTTCAAAAACGGTCAAAAAACACTTTTGGAACAAGGAGCGCCTGGAAATGTTCCAAAAACATGTCAGGACTCTCCACAGAGCCCAAATATGCTAAAAAATTTGACTTTTGAGAAAAGTCCATTTTTGACTTTTTCGTAAGGGGGGGTGCTTACGCATTTTTTCAAAATTTCAAAAACGGTCAAAAAACACTTTTGGAACAAGGAGCGCCTGGAAACGTTCCAAAAACATGTCAGGACTCTCGGCAGAGCCCAAATATGCTAAAAAAGTTGACTTTTGAGAAAACTCAATTTTTGACTTTTTCGTAAGGGGGGGTGCTTACGCATTTTTTCAAAATTTCAAAAACGGTCAAAAAACACTTTTGGAACAAGGAGCGCCTGGAAACGTTCCAAAAACATGTCAGGACTCTCCGCAGAGCCCAAATATGCTAAAAAAGTTGACTTTTGAGAAAACTCAATTTTTGACTTTTTCGTAAGGGGGGGTCCTTACGCATTTTTTCAAAATTTCAAAAACGGTCAAAAAACACTTTTGGAACAAGGAGCGCCTGGAAACGTTCCAAAAACATGTCAGGACTCTCGGCAGAGCCCAAATATAAGAAAAAAGTTGACTTTTGAGAAAAGTCAATTTTTGACTTTTTCGTAAGGGGGGGTGCTTACGCATTTTTTCAAAATTTCAAAAACGGTCAAAAAACACTTTTGGAACAAGGAGCGCCTGGAAACGTTCCAAAAACATGTCAGGACTCTCGGCAGAGCCCAAATATAAGAAAAAAGTTGACTTTTGAGAAAAGTCAAATTTTGACTTTTTCGTAAGGGGGGGTGCTTACGCATTTTTTCAAAATTTCAAAAACGGTCAAAAAACACTTTTGGAACAAGGAGCGCCTGGAAACATTCCAAAAACATGTCAGGACTCTCGGCAGAGCCCAAATATGCTATAAAAGTTGACTTTTGAGAAAAGTCCATTTTTGACTTTTTCGTAAGGGGGGGTGCTTACGCATTTTTTCAAAATTTCAAAAACGGTCAAAAAACACTTTTGGGCCTAGGAACGCCTGGAAACGTTCCAAAAAAATGTCAGGACTCTCGGCAGAGCCCAAATATGCTAAAAAAGTTGACTTTTGAGAAAACTCAATTTTTGACTTTTTCGTAAGGGGGGGTCCTTACGCATTTTTTCAAAATTTCAAAAACGGTCAAAAAACACTTTTGGAACAAGGAGCGCCTGGAAACGTTCCAAAAACATGTTAGGACTCTCGGCAGAGCCCAAATATGCTAAAAAAGTTGACTTTTGAGAAAACTCAATTTTTGACTTTTTCGTAAGGGGGGGTCCTTACGCATTTTTTCAAAATTTCAAAAACGGTCAAAAAACACTTTTGGAACAAGGAGCGCCTGGAAACGTTCCAAAAAAATGTCAGGACTCTCGGCAGAGCCAAAATATAAGAAAAAAGTTGACTTTTGAGAAAAGTCCATTTTTGACTTTTTCGTAAGGGGGGGTGCTTACGCATTTTTTCAAAATTTCAAAAACGGTCAAAAAACACTTTTGGAACAAGGAGCGCCTGGAAACGTTCCAAAAACATGTCAGGACTCTCGGCAGAGCCCAAATATAAGAAAAGGTTTGACTTTTGAGAAAAGTCCATTTTTGACTTTTTCGTAAGGGGGGGTGCTTACGCATTTTTTCAAAATTTCAAAAACGGTCAAAAAACACTTTTGGGCCTAGGAACGCCTGGAAACGTTCCAAAAAAATGTCAGGACTCTCGGCAGAGCCCAAATATGCTAAAAAAGTTGACTTTTGAGAAAAGTCCATTTTTGACTTTTTCGTAAGGGGGGGTGCTTACGCATTTTTTCAAAATTTCAAAAACGGTCAAAAAACACTTTTGGAACAAGGAGCGCCTGGAAACGTTCCAAAAACATGTCAGTACTCTCGGCAAAGCCCAAATATAAGAAAAAAGTTGACTTTTGAGAAAAGTCAATTTTTGACTTTTTCGTAAGGGGGGGTGCTTACGCATTTTTTCAAAATTTCAAAAACGGTCAAAAAACACTTTTGGAACAAGGAGCGCCTGGAAACGTTCCAAAAACATGTCAGGACTCTCGGCAGAGCCCAAATATAAGAAAAAAGTGGACTTTTGAGAAAAGTCAAATTTTGACTTTTTCGTAAGGGGGGGTGCTTACGCATTTTTTCAAAATTTCAAAAACGGTCAAAAAACACTTTTGGAACAAGGAGCGCCTGGAAACGTTCCAAAAACATGTCAGGACTCTCGGCAGAGCCTAAATATGCCAAAAAATTTGACTTTTGAGAAAAGTCAATTTTTGACTTTTTCGTAAGGGGGGGTGCTTACGCATTTTTTCAAAATTTCAAAAACGGTCAAAAAACACTTTTGGAACAAGGAGCGCCTGGAAACGTTCCAAAAACATGTCAGGACTCTCGGCAGAGCCCAAATATAAGAAAAGGTTTGACTTTTGAGAAAAGTCCATTTTTGACTTTTTCGTAAGGGGGGGTGCTTACGCATTTTTTCAAAATTTCAAAAACGGTCAAAAAACACTTTTGGAACAAGGAGCGCCTGGAAACGTTCCAAAAACATGTCAGGACTCTCGGCAGAGCCCAAATATAAGAAAAAAGTTGACTTTTGAGAAAAGTCAATTTTTGACTTTTTCGTAAGGGGGGGTGCTTACGCATTTTTTCAAAATTTCAAAAACGGTCAAAAAACACTTTTGGAACAAGGAGCGCCTGGAAACGTTCCAAAAACATGTCAGGACTCTCGGCAGAGCCCAAATATAAGAAAAAAGTTGACTTTTGAGAAAAGTCCATTTTTGACTTTTTCGTAAGGGGGGGTGCTTACGCATTTTTTCAAAATTTCAAAAACGGTCAAAAAACACTTTTGGAACAAGGAGCGCCTGGAAACGTTCCAAAAACATGTCAGGACTCTCGGCAGAGCCCAAATATGCTAAAAAAGTTGACTTTTGAGAAAACTCAATTTTTGACTTTTTCGTAAGGGGGGGTCCTTACGCATTTTTTCAAAATTTCAAAAACGGTCAAAAAACACTTTTGGAACAAGGAGCGCCTGGAAACGTTCCAAAAACATGTTAGGACTCTCGGCAGAGCCCAAATATGCTAAAAAAGTTGACTTTTGAGAAAACTCAATTTTTGACTTTTTCGTAAGGGGGGGTCCTTACGCATTTTTTCAAAATTTCAAAAACGGTCAAAAAACACTTTTGGAACAAGGAGCGCCTGGAAACGTTCCAAAAAAATGTCAGGACTCTCGGCAGAGCCAAAATATAAGAAAAAAGTTGACTTTTGAGAAAAGTCCATTTTTGACTTTTTCGTAAGGGGGGGTGCTTACGCATTTTTTCAAAATTTCAAAAACGGTCAAAAAACACTTTTGGAACAAGGAGCGCCTGGAAACGTTCCAAAAACATGTCAGGACTCTCGGCAGAGCCCAAATATAAGAAAAGGTTTGACTTTTGAGAAAAGTCCATTTTTGACTTTTTCGTAAGGGGGGGTGCTTACGCATTTTTTCAAAATTTCAAAAACGGTCAAAAAACACTTTTGGGCCTAGGAACGCCTGGAAACGTTCCAAAAAAATGTCAGGACTCTCGGCAGAGCCCAAATATGCTAAAAAAGTTGACTTTTGAGAAAAGTCCATTTTTGACTTTTTCGTAAGGGGGGGTGCTTACGCATTTTTTCAAAATTTCAAAAACGGTCAAAAAACACTTTTGGAACAAGGAGCGCCTGGAAACGTTCCAAAAACATGTCAGTACTCTCGGCAAAGCCCAAATATAAGAAAAAAGTTGACTTTTGAGAAAAGTCAATTTTTGACTTTTTCGTAAGGGGGGGTGCTTACGCATTTTTTCAAAATTTCAAAAACGGTCAAAAAACACTTTTGGAACAAGGAGCGCCTGGAAACGTTCCAAAAACATGTCAGGACTCTCGGCAGAGCCCAAATATAAGAAAAAAGTGGACTTTTGAGAAAAGTCAAATTTTGACTTTTTCGTAAGGGGGGGTGCTTACGCATTTTTTCAAAATTTCAAAAACGGTCAAAAAACACTTTTGGAACAAGGAGCGCCTGGAAACGTTCCAAAAACATGTCAGGACTCTCGGCAGAGCCTAAATATGCCAAAAAATTTGACTTTTGAGAAAAGTCAATTTTTGACTTTTTCGTAAGGGGGGGTGCTTACGCATTTTTTCAAAATTTCAAAAACGGTCAAAAAACACTTTTGGAACAAGGAGCGCCTGGAAACGTTCCAAAAACATGTCAGGACTCTCGGCAGAGCCCAAATATAAGAAAAGGTTTGACTTTTGAGAAAAGTCCATTTTTGACTTTTTCGTAAGGGGGGGTGCTTACGCATTTTTTCAAAATTTCAAAAACGGTCAAAAAACACTTTTGGAACAAGGAGCGCCTGGAAACGTTCCAAAAACATGTCAGGACTCTCGGCAGAGCCCAAATATAAGAAAAAAGTTGACTTTTGAGAAAAGTCAAATTTTGACTTTTTCGTAAGGGGGGGTGCTTACGCATTTTTTCAAAATTTCAAAAACGGTCAAAAAACACGTTTGGAACAAGGAGCGCCTGGAAACGTTCCAAAAACATGTCAGGACTCTCGGCAGAGCCCAAATATATGAAAAAAGTTGACTTTTGAGAAAAGTCAATTTTTGACTTTTTCGTAAGGGGGGGTGCTTACGCATTTTTTCAAAATTTCAAAAACGGTCAAAAAACACTTTTGGAACAAGGAGCGCCTGGAAACGTTCCAAAAACATGTCAGGACTCTCGGCAGAGCCCAAATATAAGAAAAAAGTTGACTTTTGAGAAAAGTCAATTTTTGACTTTTTCGTAAGGGGGGGTGCTTACGCATTTTTTCAAAATTTGAAAAACGGTCAAAAAACACTTTTGGAACAAGGAGCGCCTGGAAACGTTCCAAAAACGTCAGGACTCTCGGCAGAGCCCAAATATAAGAAAAGGTTTGACTTTTGAGAAAAGTCCATTTTTGACTTTTTCGTAAGGGGGGGTGCTTACGCATTTTTTCAAAATTTCAAAAACGGTCAAAAAACACTTTTGGGCCTAGGAACGCCTGGAAACGTTCCAAAAAAATGTCAGGACTCTCGGCAGAGCCCAAATATGTTAAAAAAGTTGACTTTTGAGAAAAGTCCATTTTTGACTTTTTCGTAAGGGGGGGTGCTTACGCATTTTTTCAAAATTTCAAAAACGGTCAAAAAACACTTTTGGAACAAGGAGCGCCTGGAAACGTTCCAAAAACATGTCAGTACTCTCGGCAGAGCCAAAATATAAGAAAAAAGTAGACTTTTGAGAAAAGTCAATTTTTGACTTTTTCGTAAGGGGGGGTGCTTACGCATTTTTTCAAAATTTCAAAAACGGTCAAAAAACACTTTTGGAACAAGGAGCGCCTGGAAACGTTCCAAAAACATGTCAGGACTCTCGGCAGAGCCTAAATATGCCAAAAAATTTGACTTTTGAGAAAAGTCAATTTTTGACTTTTTCGTAAGGGGGGGTGCTTACGCATTTTTTCAAAATTTCAAAAACGGTCAAAAAACACTTTTGGAACAAGGAGCGCCTGGAAACGTTCCAAAAACATGTCAGGACTCTCGGCAGAGCCCAAATATAAGAAAAGGTTTGACTTTTGAGAAAAGTCCATTTTTGACTTTTTCGTAAGGGGGGGGTGCTTACGCATTTTTTCAAAATTTCAAAAACGGTCAAAAAACACTTTTGGAACAAGGAGCGCCTGGAAGCGTTCCAAAAACATGTCAGGACTCTCGGCAGAGCCCAAATATAAGAAAAAAGTTGACTTTTGAGAAAAGTCAATTTTTGACTTTTTCGTAAGGGGGGGTGCTTACGCATTTTTTCAAAATTTCAAAAACGGTCAAAAAACACTTTTGGAACAAGGAGCGCCTGGAAACGTTCCAAAAACATGTCAGGACTCTCGGCAGAGCCCAAATATAAGAAAAAAGTTGACTTTTGAGAAAAGTCAATTTTTGACTTTTTCGTAAGGGGGGGTGCTTACGCATTTTTTCAAAATTTCAAAAACGGTCAAAAAACACTTTTGGAACAAGGAGCGCCTGGAAACGTTCCAAAAACATGTCAGGACTCTCGGCAGAGCCCAAATATAAGAAAAAAGTGGACTTTTGAGAAAAGTCCATTTTTGACTTTTTCGTAAGGGGGGGTGCTTACGCATTTTTTCAAAATTTCAAAAACGGTCAAAAAACACTTTTGGAACAAGGAGCGCCTGGAAACGTTCCAAAAACATGTCAGGACTCTCGGCAGAGCCCAAATATAAGAAAAAAGTGGACTTTTGAGAAAAGTCCATTTTTGACTTTTTCGTAAGGGGGGGTGCTTACGCATTTTTTCAAAATTTCAAAAACGGTCTAAAAACACTTTTGGAACAAGGAGCGCCTGGAAACATTCCAAAAACATGTCAGGACTCTCAGCAGAGCCCAAATATGCTAAAAAAGTTGACTTTTGAGAAAAGTCCATTTTTGACTTTTTCGTAAGGGGGGGTGCTTACGCATTTTTTCAAAATTTCAAAAACAGTCAACAAACACTTTTGGAACAAGGAGCGCCTGGAAACGTTCCAAAAACATGTCAGGACTCTCGGCAGAGCCCAAATATTTGAAAAAAGTTGACTTTTGAGAAAAGTCCATTTTTGACTTTTTCGTAAGGGGGGGTGCTTACGCATTTTTTCAAAATTTCAAAAACGGTCAAAAAACACTTTTGGAACAAGGAGCGCCTGGAAACGTTCCAAAAACATGTCAGGACTCTCCGCAGAGCCCAAATATGCTAAAAAAGTTGACTTTTGAGAAAACTCAATTTTTGACTTTTTCGTAAGGGGGGGTGCTTACGCATTTTTTCAAAATTTCAAAAACGGTCAAAAAACACGTTTGGAACAAGGAGCGCCTGGAAACGTTCCAAAAACATGTCAGGACTCTCGGCAGAGCCCAAATATGCTAAAAAAGTTGACATTTGAGAAAACTCAATTTTTGACTTTTTCGTAAGGGGGGGTCCTTACGCATTTTTTCAAAATTTCAAAAACGGTCAAAAAACACTTTTGGAACAAGGAACGCCTGGAAACGTTCCAAAAAAATGTCAGGACTCTCGGCAGAGCCCAAATATGCTAAAAAAGTTGACTTTTGAGAAAACTCAATTTTTGACTTTTTCGTAAGGGGGGGTCCTTACGCATTTTTTCAAAATTTCAAAAACGGTCAAAAAACACTTTTGGAACAAGGAGCGCCTGGAAACGTTCCAAAAACATGTTAGGACTCTCGGCAGAGCCCAAATATGCTAAAAAAGTTGACTTTTGAGAAAACTCAATTTTTGACTTTTTCGTAAGGGGGCGTCCTTACGCATTTTTTCAAAATTTCAAAAACGGTCAAAAAACACTTTTGGAACAAGGAGCGCCTGGAAACGTTCCAAAAAAATGTCAGGACTCTCGGCAGAGCCAAAATATAAGAAAAAAGTTGACTTTTGAGAAAAGTCCATTTTTGACTTTTTCGTAAGGGGGGGTGCTTACGCATTTTTTCAAAATTTCAAAAACGGTCAAAAAACACTTTTGGAACAAGGAGCGCCTGGAAACGTTCCAAAAACATGTCAGGACTCTTGGCAGAGCCCAAATATAAGAAAAGGTTTGACTTTTGAGAAAAGTCCATTTTTGACTTTTTCGTAAGGGGGGGTGCTTACGCATTTTTTCAAAATTTCAAAAACGGTCAAAAAACACTTTTGGGCCTAGGAACGCCTGGAAACGTTCCAAAAAAATGTCAGGACTCTCGGCAGAGCCCAAATATGCTAAAAAAGTTGACTTTTGAGAAAAGTCCATTTTTGACTTTTTCGTAAGGGGGGGTGCTTACGCATTTTTTCAAAATTTCAAAAACGGTCAAAAAACACTTTTGGAACAAGGAGCGCCTGGAAACGTTCCAAAAACATGTCAGTACTCTCGGCAGAGCCCAAATATAAGAAAAAAGTTGACTTTTGAGAAAACTCAATTTTTGACTTTTTCGTAAGGGGGGGTCCTTACGCATTTTTTCAAAATTTCAAAAACGGTCAAAAAACACTTTTGGAACAAGGAGCGCCTGGAAATGTTCCAAAAACATGTCAGGACTCTCCACAGAGCCCAAATATGCTAAAAAAGTTGACTTTTGAGAAAAGTCCATTTTTGACTTTTTCGTAAGGGGGGGAGCTTACGCATTTTTTCAAAATTTCAAAAACGGTCAAAAAACACTTTTGGAACAAGGAGCGCCTGGAAACGTTCATAAAACATGTCAGGACTCTCGGCAGAGCCCAAATATAAGAAAAGGTTTGACTTTTGAGAAAAGTCCATTTTTGACTTTTTCGTAAGGGGGGGTGCTTACGCATTTTTTCAAAATTTCAAAAACGGTCAAAAAACACTTTTGGGCCTAGGAACGCCTGGAAACGTTCCAAAAAAATGTCAGGACTCTCGGCAGAGCCCAAATATGCTAAAAAAGTTGACTTTTGAGAAAACTCAATTTTTGACTTTTTCGTAAGGGGGGGTCCTTACGCATTTTTTCAAAATTTCAAAAACGGTCAAAAAACACTTTTGGAACAAGGAGCGCCTGGAAACGTTCCAAAAAAATGTCAGGACTCTCGGCAGAGCCAAAATATAAGAAAAAAGTTGACTTTTGAGAAAAGTCCATTTTTGACTTTTTCGTAAGGGGGGGTGCTTACGCATTTTTTCAAAATTTCAAAAACGGTCAAAAAACACTTTTGGAACAAGGAGCGCCTGGAAACGTTCCAAAAACATGTCAGGACTCTCGGCAGAGCCCAAATATAAGAAAAGGTTTGACTTTTGAGAAAAGTCCATTTTTGACTTTTTCGTAAGGGGGGGTGCTTACGCATTTTTTCAAAATTTCAAAAACGGTCAAAAAACACTTTTGGGCCTAGGAACGCCTGGAAACGTTCCAAAAAAATGTCAGGACTCTCGGCAGAGCCCAAATATGCTAAAAAAGTTGACTTTTGAGAAAAGTCCATTTTTGACTTTTTCGTAAGGGGGGGTGCTTACGCATTTTTTCAAAATTTCAAAAACGGTCAAAAAACACTTTTGGAACAAGGAGCGCCTGGAAACGTTCCAAAAACATGTCAGTACTCTCGGCAGAGCCCAAATATAAGAAAAAAGTTGACTTTTGAGAAAAGTCAATTTTTGACTTTTTCGTAAGGGGGGGTGCTTACGCATTTTTTCAAAATTTCAAAAACGGTCAAAAAACACTTTTGGAACAAGGAGCGCCTGGAAACGTTCCAAAAACATGTCAGGACTCTCGGCAGAGCCCAAATATAAGAAAAAAGTGGACTTTTGAGAAAAGTCAAATTTTGACTTTTTCGTAAGGGGGGGTGCTTACGCATTTTTTCAAAATTTCAAAAACGGTCAAAAAACACTTTTGGAACAAGGAGCGCCTGGAAACGTTCCAAAAACATGTCAGGACTCTCGGCAGAGCCCAAATATATGAAAAAAGTTGACTTTTGAGAAAAGTCAATTTTTGACTTTTTCGTAAGGGGGGTGCTTACGCATTTTTTCAAAATTTCAAAAACGGTCAAAAAACACTTTTGGAACAAGGAGCGCCTGGAAACGTTCCAAAAACATGTCAGGACTCTCGGCAGAGCCTAAATATGCCAAAAAATTTGACTTTTGAGAAAAGTCAATTTTTGACTTTTTCGTAAGGGGGGGTGCTTACACATTTTTTCAAAATTTCAAAAACGGTCAAAAAACACGTTTGGAACAAGGAGCGCCTGGAAACGTTCCAAAAACATGTCAGGACTCTCGGCAGAGCCCAAATATGCTAAAAAAGTTGACTTTTGAGAAAACTCAATTTTTGACTTTTTCGTAAGGGGGGGTCCTTACGCATTTTTTCAAAATTTCAAAAACGGTCAAAAAACACTTTTGGAACAAGGAGCGCCTGGAAATGTTCCAAAAACATGTCAGGACTCTCCACAGAGCCCAAATATGCTAAAAAATTTGACTTTTGAGAAAAGTCCATTTTTGACTTTTTCGTAAGGGGGGGTGCTTACGCATTTTTTCAAAATTTCAAAAACGGTCAAAAAACACTTTTGGAACAAGGAGCGCCTGGAAACGTTCCAAAAACATGTCAGGACTCTCGGCAGAGCCCAAATATGCTAAAAAAGTTGACTTTTGAGAAAACTCAATTTTTGACTTTTTCGTAAGGGGGGGTGCTTACGCATTTTTTCAAAATTTCAAAAACGGTCAAAAAACACTTTTGGAACAAGGAGCGCCTGGAAACGTTCCAAAAACATGTCAGGACTCTCCGCAGAGCCCAAATATGCTAAAAAAGTTGACTTTTGAGAAAACTCAATTTTTGACTTTTTCGTAAGGGGGGGTCCTTACGCATTTTTTCAAAATTTCAAAAACGGTCAAAAAACACTTTTGGAACAAGGAGCGCCTGGAAACGTTCCAAAAACATGTCAGGACTCTCGGCAGAGCCCAAATATAAGAAAAAAGTTGACTTTTGAGAAAAGTCAATTTTTGACTTTTTCGTAAGGGGGGGTGCTTACGCATTTTTTCAAAATTTCAAAAACGGTCAAAAAACACTTTTGGAACAAGGAGCGCCTGGAAACGTTCCAAAAACATGTCAGGACTCTCGGCAGAGCCCAAATATAAGAAAAAAGTTGACTTTTGAGAAAAGTCAAATTTTGACTTTTTCGTAAGGGGGGGTGCTTACGCATTTTTTCAAAATTTCAAAAACGGTCAAAAAACACTTTTGGAACAAGGAGCGCCTGGAAACATTCCAAAAACATGTCAGGACTCTCGGCAGAGCCCAAATATGCTATAAAAGTTGACTTTTGAGAAAAGTCCATTTTTGACTTTTTCGTAAGGGGGGGTGCTTACGCATTTTTTCAAAATTTCAAAAACGGTCAAAAAACACTTTTGGGCCTAGGAACGCCTGGAAACGTTCCAAAAAAATGTCAGGACTCTCGGCAGAGCCCAAATATGCTAAAAAAGTTGACTTTTGAGAAAACTCAATTTTTGACTTTTTCGTAAGGGGGGGTCCTTACGCATTTTTTCAAAATTTCAAAAACGGTCAAAAAACACTTTTGGAACAAGGAGCGCCTGGAAACGTTCCAAAAACATGTTAGGACTCTCGGCAGAGCCCAAATATGCTAAAAAAGTTGACTTTTGAGAAAACTCAATTTTTGACTTTTTCGTAAGGGGGGGTCCTTACGCATTTTTTCAAAATTTCAAAAACGGTCAAAAAACACTTTTGGAACAAGGAGCGCCTGGAAACGTTCCAAAAAAATGTCAGGACTCTCGGCAGAGCCAAAATATAAGAAAAAAGTTGACTTTTGAGAAAAGTCCATTTTTGACTTTTTCGTAAGGGGGGGTGCTTACGCATTTTTTCAAAATTTCAAAAACGGTCAAAAAACACTTTTGGAACAAGGAGCGCCTGGAAACGTTCCAAAAACATGTCAGGACTCTCGGCAGAGCCCAAATATAAGAAAAGGTTTGACTTTTGAGAAAAGTCCATTTTTGACTTTTTCGTAAGGGGGGGTGCTTACGCATTTTTTCAAAATTTCAAAAACGGTCAAAAAACACTTTTGGGCCTAGGAACGCCTGGAAACGTTCCAAAAAAATGTCAGGACTCTCGGCAGAGCCCAAATATGCTAAAAAAGTTGACTTTTGAGAAAAGTCCATTTTTGACTTTTTCGTAAGGGGGGGTGCTTACGCATTTTTTCAAAATTTCAAAAACGGTCAAAAAACACTTTTGGAACAAGGAGCGCCTGGAAACGTTCCAAAAACATGTCAGTACTCTCGGCAAAGCCCAAATATAAGAAAAAAGTTGACTTTTGAGAAAAGTCAATTTTTGACTTTTTCGTAAGGGGGGGTGCTTACGCATTTTTTCAAAATTTCAAAAACGGTCAAAAAACACTTTTGGAACAAGGAGCGCCTGGAAACGTTCCAAAAACATGTCAGGACTCTCGGCAGAGCCCAAATATAAGAAAAAAGTGGACTTTTGAGAAAAGTCAAATTTTGACTTTTTCGTAAGGGGGGGTGCTTACGCATTTTTTCAAAATTTCAAAAACGGTCAAAAAACACTTTTGGAACAAGGAGCGCCTGGAAACGTTCCAAAAACATGTCAGGACTCTCGGCAGAGCCTAAATATGCCAAAAAATTTGACTTTTGAGAAAAGTCAATTTTTGACTTTTTCGTAAGGGGGGGTGCTTACGCATTTTTTCAAAATTTCAAAAACGGTCAAAAAACACTTTTGGAACAAGGAGCGCCTGGAAACGTTCCAAAAACATGTCAGGACTCTCGGCAGAGCCCAAATATAAGAAAAGGTTTGACTTTTGAGAAAAGTCCATTTTTGACTTTTTCGTAAGGGGGGGTGCTTACGCATTTTTTCAAAATTTCAAAAACGGTCAAAAAACACTTTTGGAACAAGGAGCGCCTGGAAACGTTCCAAAAACATGTCAGGACTCTCGGCAGAGCCCAAATATAAGAAAAAAGTTGACTTTTGAGAAAAGTCAATTTTTGACTTTTTCGTAAGGGGGGGTGCTTACGCATTTTTTCAAAATTTCAAAAACGGTCAAAAAACACTTTTGGAACAAGGAGCGCCTGGAAACGTTCCAAAAACATGTCAGGACTCTCGGCAGAGCCCAAATATAAGAAAAAAGTTGACTTTTGAGAAAAGTCCATTTTTGACTTTTTCGTAAGGGGGGGTGCTTACGCATTTTTTCAAAATTTCAAAAACGGTCAAAAAACACTTTTGGAACAAGGAGCGCCTGGAAACGTTCCAAAAACATGTCAGGACTCTCGGCAGAGCCCAAATATGCTAAAAAAGTTGACTTTTGAGAAAACTCAATTTTTGACTTTTTCGTAAGGGGGGGTCCTTACGCATTTTTTCAAAATTTCAAAAACGGTCAAAAAACACTTTTGGAACAAGGAGCGCCTGGAAACGTTCCAAAAACATGTTAGGACTCTCGGCAGAGCCCAAATATGCTAAAAAAGTTGACTTTTGAGAAAACTCAATTTTTGACTTTTTCGTAAGGGGGGGTCCTTACGCATTTTTTCAAAATTTCAAAAACGGTCAAAAAACACTTTTGGAACAAGGAGCGCCTGGAAACGTTCCAAAAAAATGTCAGGACTCTCGGCAGAGCCAAAATATAAGAAAAAAGTGTACTTTTGAGAAAAGTCCATTTTTGACTTTTTCGTAAGGGGGGGTGCTTACGCATTTTTTCAAAATTTCAAAAACGGTCAAAAAACACTTTTGGAACAAGGAGCGCCTGGAAACGTTCCAAAAACATGTCAGGACTCTCGGCAGAGCCCAAATATAAGAAAAGGTTTGACTTTTGAGAAAAGTCCATTTTTGACTTTTTCGTAAGGGGGGGTGCTTACGCATTTTTTCAAAATTTCAAAAACGGTCAAAAAACACTTTTGGGCCTAGGAACGCCTGGAAACGTTCCAAAAAAATGTCAGGACTCTCGGCAGAGCCCAAATATGCTAAAAAAGTTGACTTTTGAGAAAAGTCCATTTTTGACTTTTTCGTAAGGGGGGGTGCTTACGCATTTTTTCAAAATTTCAAAAACGGTCAAAAAACACTTTTGGAACAAGGAGCGCCTGGAAACGTTCCAAAAACATGTCAGTACTCTCGGCAAAGCCCAAATATAAGAAAAAAGTTGACTTTTGAGAAAAGTCAATTTTTGACTTTTTCGTAAGGGGGGGTGCTTACGCATTTTTTCAAAATTTCAAAAACGGTCAAAAAACACTTTTGGAACAAGGAGCGCCTGGAAACGTTCCAAAAACATGTCAGGACTCTCGGCAGAGCCCAAATATAAGAAAAAAGTGGACTTTTGAGAAAAGTCAAATTTTGACTTTTTCGTAAGGGGGGGTGCTTACGCATTTTTTCAAAATTTCAAAAACGGTCAAAAAACACTTTTGGAACAAGGAGCGCCTGGAAACGTTCCAAAAACATGTCAGGACTCTCGGCAGAGCCTAAATATGCCAAAAAATTTGACTTTTGAGAAAAGTCAATTTTTGACTTTTTCGTAAGGGGGGGTGCTTACGCATTTTTTCAAAATTTCAAAAACGGTCAAAAAACACTTTTGGAACAAGGAGCGCCTGGAAACGTTCCAAAAACATGTCAGGACTCTCGGCAGAGCCCAAATATAAGAAAAGGTTTGACTTTTGAGAAAAGTCCATTTTTGACTTTTTCGTAAGGGGGGGTGCTTACGCATTTTTTCAAAATTTCAAAAACGGTCAAAAAACACTTTTGGAACAAGGAGCGCCTGGAAACGTTCCAAAAACATGTCAGGACTCTCGGCAGAGCCCAAATATAAGAAAAAAGTTGACTTTTGAGAAAAGTCAAATTTTGACTTTTTCGTAAGGGGGGGTGCTTACGCATTTTTTCAAAATTTCAAAAACGGTCAAAAAACACGTTTGGAACAAGGAGCGCCTGGAAACGTTCCAAAAACATGTCAGGACTCTCGGCAGAGCCCAAATATATGAAAAAAGTTGACTTTTGAGAAAAGTCAATTTTTGACTTTTTCGTAAGGGGGGGTGCTTACGCATTTTTTCAAAATTTCAAAAACGGTCAAAAAACACTTTTGGAACAAGGAGCGCCTGGAAACGTTCCAAAAACATGTCAGGACTCTCGGCAGAGCCCAAATATAAGAAAAAAGTTGACTTTTGAGAAAAGTCAATTTTTGACTTTTTCGTAAGGGGGGGTGCTTACGCATTTTTTCAAAATTTGAAAAACGGTCAAAAAACACTTTTGGAACAAGGAGCGCCTGGAAACGTTCCAAAAACGTCAGGACTCTCGGCAGAGCCCAAATATAAGAAAAGGTTTGACTTTTGAGAAAAGTCCATTTTTGACTTTTTCGTAAGGGGGGGTGCTTACGCATTTTTTCAAAATTTCAAAAACGGTCAAAAAACACTTTTGGGCCTAGGAACGCCTGGAAACGTTCCAAAAAAATGTCAGGACTCTCGGCAGAGCCCAAATATGTTAAAAAAGTTGACTTTTGAGAAAAGTCCATTTTTGACTTTTTCGTAAGGGGGGGTGCTTACGCATTTTTTCAAAATTTCAAAAACGGTCAAAAAACACTTTTGGAACAAGGAGCGCCTGGAAACGTTCCAAAAACATGTCAGTACTCTCGGCAGAGCCAAAATATAAGAAAAAAGTAGACTTTTGAGAAAAGTCAATTTTTGACTTTTTCGTAAGGGGGGGTGCTTACGCATTTTTTCAAAATTTCAAAAACGGTCAAAAAACACTTTTGGAACAAGGAGCGCCTGGAAACGTTCCAAAAACATGTCAGGACTCTCGGCAGAGCCTAAATATGCCAAAAAATTTGACTTTTGAGAAAAGTCAATTTTTGACTTTTTCGTAAGGGGGGGTGCTTACGCATTTTTTCAAAATTTCAAAAACGGTCAAAAAACACTTTTGGAACAAGGAGCGCCTGGAAACGTTCCAAAAACATGTCAGGACTCTCGGCAGAGCCCAAATATAAGAAAAGGTTTGACTTTTGAGAAAAGTCCATTTTTGACTTTTTCGTAAGGGGGGGGTGCTTACGCATTTTTTCAAAATTTCAAAAACGGTCAAAAAACACTTTTGGAACAAGGAGCGCCTGGAAGCGTTCCAAAAACATGTCAGGACTCTCGGCAGAGCCCAAATATAAGAAAAAAGTTGACTTTTGAGAAAAGTCAATTTTTGACTTTTTCGTAAGGGGGGGTGCTTACGCATTTTTTCAAAATTTCAAAAACGGTCAAAAAACACTTTTGGAACAAGGAGCGCCTGGAAACGTTCCAAAAACATGTCAGGACTCTCGGCAGAGCCCAAATATAAGAAAAAAGTTGACTTTTGAGAAAAGTCAATTTTTGACTTTTTCGTAAGGGGGGGTGCTTACGCATTTTTTCAAAATTTCAAAAACGGTCAAAAAACACTTTTGGAACAAGGAGCGCCTGGAAACGTTCCAAAAACATGTCAGGACTCTCGGCAGAGCCCAAATATAAGAAAAAAGTGGACTTTTGAGAAAAGTCCATTTTTGACTTTTTCGTAAGGGGGGGTGCTTACGCATTTTTTCAAAATTTCAAAAACGGTCTAAAAACACTTTTGGAACAAGGAGCGCCTGGAAACATTCCAAAAACATGTCAGGACTCTCAGCAGAGCCCAAATATGCTAAAAAAGTTGACTTTTGAGAAAAGTCCATTTTTGACTTTTTCGTAAGGGGGGGTGCTTACGCATTTTTTCAAAATTTCAAAAACAGTCAACAAACACTTTTGGAACAAGGAGCGCCTGGAAACGTTCCAAAAACATGTCAGGACTCTCGGCAGAGCCCAAATATTTGAAAAAAGTTGACTTTTGAGAAAAGTCCATTTTTGACTTTTTCGTAAGGGGGGGTGCTTACGCATTTTTTCAAAATTTCAAAAACGGTCAAAAAACACTTTTGGAACAAGGAGCGCCTGGAAACGTTCCAAAAACATGTCAGGACTCTCCGCAGAGCCCAAATATGCTAAAAAAGTTGACTTTTGAGAAAACTCAATTTTTGACTTTTTCGTAAGGGGGGGTGCTTACGCATTTTTTCAAAATTTCAAAAACGGTCAAAAAACACGTTTGGAACAAGGAGCGCCTGGAAACGTTCCAAAAACATGTCAGGACTCTCGGCAGAGCCCAAATATGCTAAAAAAGTTGACATTTGAGAAAACTCAATTTTTGACTTTTTCGTAAGGGGGGGTCCTTACGCATTTTTTCAAAATTTCAAAAA